>NW_027325360.1:9484062-10109062 GCF_036924035.1 Leuresthes tenuis
ACACCAGCTGATCTCAATGCCAGCCCACTGATCAGATGTTTTCCATCTTAGAATTACTTTGGTAAATCTCATACAGAGAGCTCTGTTTCAACTACCACGGCCTGCTCGTCTTTGCTGCCTCCTGTTTGTCATTGATGCAGTTCTTTTCTAAACATCTTTGCTTCAGCTCTCCCTGCCTCAGGCTTTCCATATCTGCATGTGGAGGGGCAGGGAAGAGATAAACCACCAAATATGAACCACTTTAAATTGGCAGTATATTTGCAGATAGCTAAAATTATTTTCTTTGTCCATTTCAATACTGTCAGCCCACTGTGCCTTTCTTTTTATCAAGAGGTGCTGTGTGCAGCAGCAGCGTGAGCTCCAGGAGGACACAGAGGTCCTGAGAGGACAGCTGGAGGTGGCCAGGGAGCAGTTTTGCAAAACTGTGCAGGAGAAAGCCAGCCTACAGGCTCTCCTGGAGCAGAGGGCCCAGGAGGAGAGGAAATCCCAGGAACTCCTACAGGAGAAACATGAGGCACTTCACTTCAGGCAGCAAGAAACCCAAAAGGTAATAAACCCCATGAGGTGTGTTTGTGTGGGGGTATTCCAAAATTCCAAGTCAAACAGTCATGATTATGATCTGATAAAAGACCTGCCTGTTTGATTGCTCACTGAATTCATGCTAAAAGTTATTCTACTCTCAGCATCTCACCAGGTTGGAAGAGGCCCAGAGTCAGTGTCAGACTCTGCAAGCTGAACAAGAAACATTGAGGCTGAAGCTCAATGACAGAGAGAAGATGATAGATGTTCTGAGGCTGCAGCTGGAGAGCAGCGTCCAGACGACTGTACAGCACAGCCACACGATTGACAGCCTTCAGCAGGAAAACAGCCTCCTCACCAGCCAGCTGAACCAGCACAAGCTGGAGATTCAGCAGCTCAGGGTCGGTAGACAAAAGAACGCTTACACATTTTTCTCTTCTTCCCATTGATTAGCTGTTCTACGGATTAGCTGCTAACTTTGCTCTCTCTGTTCGATTCACTTTCTTTTTCCGTTTTTCCGATCAGGCTGACTTAGTCCAGCACAAGTCAGACTTGGCTGCTGTGGAATGTGAGAGGCAGCAGCTACAGGCCTCTGTGACTGAGCAGCTTCGCCATGTCCGAGAGGAGACTCTGGAGAAACAGCAAGTTAGCACCCAGCTGGAGCTGCAGCATATACAGTTACTCACCCTTACCAGTGAGTTTAAAATGTATTTACTTTTGGGCTCCTTTCCATTAAATGTGGTTTGTCTTACAGTCATTTAAAATGTTTTTACCAGTAAATGTTTGTGGAATTCAAAGTTTGTAGAGTTAGTTGTGTAAAGATTTAACGTACACTGCGTTGACCAAATGGTGCTACATCATGTGATTAGTGTTTAACTACACTAAATGATGAACTACTTTTGACTTGAGGAATCCATGTCTGTTTGGCTTTAAATCACTTCTTTATTACTTGCTAGTTAGATAGATTTTTGCCCCCCATCGCATTCATGTTTGTAACCATGTTTAATTACTGGTATGAAGTGGCAGTCCAATACTACTTTTGATCCCTCTGATCAGGAGACTGGCGCAGTCAGCTCCCTCCATTCCTGTACTTCACTTTGCTTTTCCTAGAAAGAGATCCGCTCGCATGTTTTTTGTTTTTTTTTGTCTAATCAAATTATCCTCTTGTCCTGCTGTGTTAAGAAAGCAAAGAACCGTCTTTGGTATGTTTTCATTGTCAGCCTAGCCCTTCTATTGTTGCATGTGTTTGCTTATGTGTTAAAGCGCTTTCTTTGGATGTAACATGTGTTTGTGTGGGCCTGATTTCAGAGGAGCACAAGGATCTGCAACTCCTCCACAGCTGTAAGAACGATGAGCATGAGGGTGTGGTGACGAAGCTCCAGAGTCAGCTGAGGAGTGCCCACGATGAGCTTAATAAGATCAGGCACACCCTGAGGACATTCCAAGGAGTAGACGGACACGGTTTGATCTGAATTCATAAATTGAATTGAGACTTCACTAAAAGCCCTCATTAATAAAGAAAATTCTTGGAAAATCCTGTCTATTTGGTGATCTGGTGCACAGATAACATTTCATTTTGTTTGTCTTAATGAACTCTGGGTACAGAAATAACAATTTGCAGCAAGTTTGACAAAATGTAATGGATTTTTTAACATCCTCATCTACTCTTTTTCAGTCTAAGAGATCATGGAAATACAGTCATGTGGAGTTTAAAGTGTATTCTCCTTTTAAATCGAAAGTTTTATGTGTCAGGACGTGATCGTGTGGTCTTGGAAAAGTCTTGAAATTACGAAAATATAACCTCAAATGAATGTGAGACCATCTGTCTGACAGATGCTTCAAAATACTACAGTTAAAAGGGATTTTTCAAGCTGTTGAATCACAAAGTTTTACTTTTTGTTTTCTCCTAATTTGAAGACCTGATTTCCTGATACATAAAACCTTAGAATTGAAAGTGGGCGTACTCTCTTTTTCACATGAAAGTAATTTAAAAAGATAAGATGTAATGATATATAATTTAATATGATAATATATAAAATAATCAGTTTGTCTCCATCTCAGGCCTAAAGGTAGCCTTGGACATGCAGAAGGAGATCACTGCCAGAAGAGAGCAGGTCGACTCTCTGCAGGGCAAAATCCAACAGCTGGAGGAGAACATGGAGAAGCAGCAGCAGGTGAAAAACCCTCCTACTCCAGAACAGTCTCCATCTGTCAAGTTATAGCAACCCTAATGTCTTTAATCAACAGTCTTTTAAATACAAATAACATAGATGTAGAAATTTGCGTTTCAAACAACATCCCTACTGTATCATTTTCGATTCTGTTGTTCTCCTTGTGCAGGAGAAGCGCTTCCAGAGCCTGGAGACCCAGCGGCAGCTGCAGGAGCTTGCCTTCGTCAGGGAGGAGAAGAGACAACTAAATGATGAGTTGAAGACGCTTCGCTCCAAAGACCAACAGTTAAGGGAGCGGATCAGCGAGCTAGAGGCAATCCTTCATAAGGTAAGTAGACACAATGTCTTTATGCTGTCAATTAGAGGAATAAGATACCTTCTAAAACCAAACATTCTTTATATGCAGAAGGTCTGTAAAAACATTTCTCCAGTTTCTAAAACACTTTTATCTCTGAAACAAAACAGATGTAAAAGTTTTCATGTTCAGGTTAAAAAAAGAAAAAAGAAGAAACATATCAGTCCGGTTGTTTCTCTCTTTGTGTCGTTCGCTGTGTGACTGTGTTTCATCTCTTATGTTCCCAAAGATGACAGAAAGCTTTGCAAACTGTCAGGATTTCATCCAACTTAGGGATCAGGAGTATTTTCGTCTGAAACTCCAGCATGCTCTGGACTTAAAGGTAGAGTATTCCACATGAAGGTGGGATGGGGCTTTTTGTTAGAAGGCATACGGCTTTTCTCCTCCTCTTCAAAGACACTCATCAGTCTACTTATGAAATTCCACAAAGCAAGCACAGAGTTGTTGATTTGTTAAAAATGAAAGATTGAAATATTCAGTTAATGTCATTATTGACAATCACAACTGAACTTAGAGGTATTTTGCTTGCTCTTGTGGTGCTTGACTAGTGTCCACCTGGGTGGTTTCACAGTTGATGGCACACATCCAAGTAAATGTCGAACTGAATTATTCCAAAATGGAAATTGTTTGAAACCGCGAGCAGTCTTTTAGCTGGCTGCTCAAACACACTATGATAAGGAACAGAGACAGGTTTTGGGTCAGACAGGCGGCCAGTCGGTTTTCTCTATGAATGGAATCCAGACTTCCTCTGTTGAGAATTATGAGATTGACCTCACTGAAGGACAGCTATGAGTGCAGTACTCCATCAGTCAGGTCTTTTTGTAGCCATGGATCATTTGGTAGTCCTTTGTGGAGACTGATTAGACAAATATAATAATTAGTCTAAAACGTGAAATGTGGAAAACTTCAGATTGATATTTTTCCATCAGTATGCATGTTGAATAATCTACAATATATTTTTAAATTGATCCACTTAATGTGTTTTCTGTAGGAGCTCCAAGGTCAGAATTTGTGCACAGCTCAGATTGAGCCTCCATCTGACCTGGACTCCCTGAACCCGTCTGCACTCACTGTTCCACCCTCCAACACCCAGATCAAGGTACAGTCAGGAACGCTCAGCTTACTCCTGTGGTTCCAGCCCACAGAGCGCATGTGTGAATCATTTTTATTTGGCGGCACAGACACAAGCTCAGCACATCTGCTTGGCCTTTAAATCAAAAACACACCCGAGTTGCATTCCTGGGGCAAAGAGAGAAATCAGACAATAAATTCATCGTTTATTTTGTCCTACAGCGTTACACTGCTGAGACCATTTTGTATGTTATTTCATTTAGGTCTAATAATCACTTTTGTTAGACTGCTGCATATTCCCTGGTGTGTCCGTTCAATGTGGCATAAATCAGACCTGCAGCTCTTTGTTTACATTGTCTCTTCGCTCTCTTCTTTTGGCTGCTTTTGTCAAAGAGGCAGCAGGAGAGCTGCACCGGCGAGCTCCAATCTCTCGTCAAAGAGCTGCGAGGAGTGATTTCACAGAACCACAGACTGCACACTGATAAGAGTGCTGCTGGCAGCAGCTTCCACAGGAGGAGGTCTGCTCCAGGGAGAGAGTCCAGAACAGCGCTGTATGTCTGACGCCATTCTCACACACTTACAAGGATTAGCTTCTTGTGCATTGATGGCTTTGGTCACATTTTAAACCATGTGATGCTACTAAATGAGCAAGAAGTCACTGGAAAGGAGGAGGAGGAGGATCCATATGATCACAAGTCATTGGCCTTGCTTACTTTAAAATATGTCAAACGTAATAACTTTTTCTCTTCTGTCTTCAGCAGCACTGACAGCACTGATGAGGTAAAAGCTGGCTCCCGGTTGAGGAGAAAGACCTGTGGCAGGTAGGGAGAGGAACCAAATCTGACTAGATTCCTCTTTTGTATTTTAGATATACCGAGGATGACTTGCTGTGAGGTTCTAAGATGGTCCCACTATTTTGCCTCGTGACCTTTCCCTCATACAACGTGCTGCTGAGTGCTTCAGGCTGTATAAAGTGATGTAATAAGTGCCTGTTTGTTTTTATGCGGCGTACAGTGAGCCTCGTTTCCTGAGGACAGCTGAGCCGAACAGGAAAACAGTTAATAAGAGTGAGTTGCATAACTTGTCTTAAGCATTTTCACACTAGAATTTTTGGATTGAAACCCAGTTGCCTTGTTATAAAGCTACAATGCTTCGATATCTGTTATAATTTATTCTCACAATTTTTTATTTTTTTTTTTGCTGTTATTTAGATGTGTAACAGACCATCTGACTTTTCTAGGTCATTTTATATCAAGCCCAGCGACTGCAGCGATGTGCACTCGCTTCCCACAGCTCGTCTCACAGGGACGCAGGTCACCCGTCCACTCTCTCCTGACCTCTGACCCAAACAGCTAGCATCCGACACAACAGTCCCGAGGCTGGCTCTCTGTATCAGTAAGTTGTTGGAATTGGAGATGAATCGCAACGAACACAGTGCGATAGATTGTGTTCCTGCATAACTCAAGAGTAATCAAGTAAACAGCGAAATAACTCTCTTATAGAAAATAAAAAAGTCCAACAAATTTAAAATCTTCAACGCTGAGTTCACTGTATGAGGATACCTTGATTTGTTAATGAGAGCTGGAGTCGTTTGTTCCTCCAATGTACAGCTCAGTGTCTACTTTGCACTCTGAATTGTTTTGTACATGAAATGTGCTATACATGTAAACTTGACTTGACTACTTTGAAGGTCATGACAGCAACAGATCCAAATCCAGTTTATCAGGAGATCATTTTTATTTCACCATTCTAGGATTATTGCTATATTTTGTCTTACAGGTAGTTTGTTTTGAAGATGAAGTTCCATCTCAAATTAAGTATTTTGTATAAATTGTCTATCATGAGTGTTTTCATCATTTATTTTTCAATAAAGTGTTTACAATGTGCCTATGTGTTCCGATTGGTTATTCAATGTCACTCCAGGATTTCCTGGAAACTACATTCTGCATAGCATAGATTTTCTGGGATTTTTTTTTTTTTACTTCAAACAGGATTCATTTTCTTATTTATACTTGGTCAGGAAAGCTGAATTGAGCCGACCAAAGTGATACAAACAGAATAAGTAGTTTGCGTGCCTCTCGCTCTGCCTACAAACAATGTTTAATGCTCCGCGTTTCCTTTATACAAGGACACACAAGGACAGACACACCCACACCTCTGCCCTACAGTTTCTTGTTTCCTCTTCTGAAAGCACTGAGGAACAGGACATGCTGTAGGTTATTAAATAGCTTTTCCTCAATACAAACGGTACTCACCTACTCTTGCCATTTAAAATCTGCATTCTCTCTTTCCTTTTAACCTTGGCAGTTTATTGTGAATATCATCACTTACAGCTTTGGTTACCCACAGCTCCATACATCTAAAACCAGCTCTTTGCTGTGTAGGATATGCCCGATGGACAAAATAATTATCTTAAGATTTTGTGGTGGGTGGGGGTTTTAATCTTCTCTCTTGTTTGGCTTTTAAAGTCCAACTCCTTCAACTTTTCAACTCTGTTTGGAATTTAATCAGTGCATGTTGCTGTATTGTTTCTCTAATCAATTACAGTTAGATTCTGGGAATATTTGCGGTGTAAACCTACGTTCTTGACCTTTTATCTTTTTATGTACTTTCTTGGGCATAGAGGCTTTTTAAACTTAACCATCCCACATGTTTCAGGATTTCACTCGACCTGGGAAACTGTTCCTCACTTTCGTGTGGAAGGCTGGTGACTAGCAGTCCTGATGGGTGAAGGTCACCTCATTCTGCATGTCTCAAACGGAAGTATTCGATGTTTTACTTTAATTATATTTGATAATGTAGAACAAACAATAACATTAACCTTGTTCTCAATTGGGTTTTCCTCAAGAGGAAAATGATTTCCTGAAAAGTCCGGCAGCTGTTTTCATGACCCGTGTGTGCTCAGTTGATTCACAATGGTTGGCCAGCCTGTCTTCATATGTTTAATGTTTATTTGTAATTTAAGGATCTTTGTCTCTTGGATTTTTCACATCTAGACTGCTGTATAACCAACCTCAGATGAACATGTCATTATTTAACAAAAAATGAAGCCAAAATTCAGAGGCAGTGAGGTAATGATAAAGTGTAACATGGGTTGTTGTTCATGTGAAGCTGTATTTTTTTAACATCCTGATGTATCAACTTTACACTCGAAAGAGGGCAACATTTCTTTTTCACATGACTGTTCCACATATTAAGTTGTTAATATACTTGCATGTTATTGGGAGATGTTCCTTGTTCGATGACTTCTTCCTTGCTTGGCTCTCTGAGTCAGATACCACCCGATCATATAACTGGAGAAGAAAAGATTAGTCTGTGCAGCATTCAGCCTCACATGTTTATCTGCCTACTCTGAAGTGATAACTTGAGCAGGGACACAAGAGCTTAAATCTGGAGCTATGTGAACCTTATAGTGTGGCCACACTGCAAAAAAAAATAAAGCTGTTATGAGTGTTTCCTCTGCAGTGCTCCCTTTGGATCTGGTTTTGGGTCATCTTCTTTGAGAAAGCCTGGTGTGTAAAGATGCTCCTTCCAGACTTTAGGCTGTAACATTGACTGTCCTGGTGAATAATGGGTGAAAAACCTGCCAGGGCTTCAAGAGATTTGTCTGCAACCTCTCCTTGTATGTGAATATTTACAAAAAACATAACTTTACTAACCTCATAAAGCACCTTCATATATTTGAAATGATAATGTGAAACAACCTAGCTACGATACAGTAAACAAGAGGAATGATGAACGTTGTTTTAAGTGAAGTGCAGTATAAATGGTGCATCCTGTAGAGATCAAGCCTTGCCTCGGGGAGACAAAAGTATGCACATAGTAGCAGGCAGTGATAATGAGGATATGTGTTTGCGTTACTCTGATCATCATTGACATTCTTTCTCTGGGTTTTCTGCGTCATCACCCATTCATTGTTAAGACTACAAGAAGACTGTGTTCCACAATATGTAATATGTATCGACAATGATTACTGTTCAACATAACCCACTAGTTTAATGTTAAACATGCAAACAGATGCCTCCACGGTGTGTTCAAGTGATACACAAGTCGAGCAGGAGAAAGAACCACAAAGCAGATATTTTTTCTGAAGTAGGAAGAACCCAAGTTGAAAAGCGGCACTCATTTCACTTTCCTATTTACCTTTTTTTATTGAAACAGAAGTTGTTTTCTTTTTCAACCACGTGCACGCTGCTCTCAGTCACCTTTTTATATCCCCTTTATATTCTGTCACTTGCCTGTCAAAGACAAAAAAGGGTTGATAAGACTATAAAATTCAGGCTAATTTGACGCATCGTCTCTCATGTTTTTTTTTTTTAAACCAAAGCCTTTTGACCTAATTGGGTTTTATTGTGTTGGCATCAGGTAAAGGTAGCAGTATTTTTTGGGGGATTATTTTATAATACCATTAAAAAAAAAAACTAAAATCAATTTAAGACTCAACCACCTCGCTATAATTTTTTGTAATAGAAACATACTGTAGCTTACTGGAATATGGTATTTTGTAGCAATAGCTGTGCAGTTTGAATTGGGTTCAAGTGTCAGTTTCATCCTGAGAGAAACTGTAGTAGTGTTCTGCATTTCCGTTTTACTGATTTTCACCATCTTAAATTACAATCTGCCAAGCCTTGCGCTTCAAATGTTTCACAAATGTTGTAAAAGTTGCAGGTTTATGTATTGACAACAAACTTCTGTTAATTTGTAGTTATCTTTTGTTTTCTCTCTTTTATTAATCTTGCACAAAGATTTGGTTATTTGATTGGTTTATTAGGTCATTCGAGCTTTTAACTTGATTTCTTAGCTGGTTAGTATTAAAAACAAACACTTTCATTTTTAAAAGACTGGCTGATGTTGCAATTTGTCAATGTTTTGTTACATTTTTTAATGTAGCAAAATTTCTCTCAGGTCTTTGGGTACATCTGAACATCCACAGTATGTCACTTACAAATCACAAAGATTAAACTCCACAACTTATCCTGGTGATTCCGTTTTCAAGACTGAATTCAGTCTTGAAGACTGAATCACCAGAGTCTGAAGCTGAAGAATATGTAAAAAGCAGCTTCATAGCAACATTTTGATTCCATTTGGTGATGTCATGGAATCAAATGAAAATATATTATCCTCTTTATATATTTTTTTTCAGTCATTTAGTTAAAAATACAAAGACTTGCACCCTTGTGCAAGAGTTGATCTATTTCAGCAATGTCAGTTTTAAATTCTATGGCAAAATGCTACATAATTCTCTTGTTTTTTTCATATCACTGCCCCACTTCTCTTTTTCTCTCGGCAGAGAGACAAGTTAGTCAGACAAGTTAGACGAGGATATAAATAAAGCAGCTCTGTGACCATTTTAAATAGCTATATGTCCATTCCTACAGTGACATACTGCAACATGCCTGCCTTATCTATTCCTGCCTCTCCCTTTTCTCCCCCCTGTGAACTCTTAGATATTTTTCCTGTCCTCTCATATCCATCTATTTTGTGCTGGTTCAGGTCAGATAAACAACAAGCAGCATAGTTAGGGTTAGGGCTTTAAATAGCATATGCTCAAATTAAGTACTGTAGAAGATATTACAGGAAATTGTATTACTTTAACCAACTCTACTTTTGTTTTTGTTTTATTTTACACAAAAAAGATTATTTGATATAATATAGTCCTATAGATTAAACTAAAGCAATTGTTCTAATATTATTCTATAATTGAGCAGTCGTCCATCTGTAGGGAAACCTTTTAATATTAAAAGCTAGAGGAAGTGTGTTACAGGTGTGGGATGTAGGCAGGTGGATAAAATGAATAAAACTTTGATTAAACAAAATCAAAAGCACTGCAGCAGCAGGAAGCCCCAAAACAGCAGCAACAATGACAAAAACAAACTAAAACTGGGGTGAAGAGTAGTACATAAACTGAACTAACAGCTACAGGGATTTCGCACTGACCAAAGGAAACCAGGGAGTATTTAAACAGAGGGCCAGTGTAGTAACTGATTAATTGAATTCAGATGTACAGGTAGAATTGCGACAACCCACAAAACAGGCTGATGCGACAAGAATACAGGACATGAGACGAAGCAGAAAACCCAAAATGAGCCTAACCTATCCTAACACTGAAAACATGGAAGTCAGAGCAGCAAGACCATGACAGAAGGAGGAGTTAGATCTAACTGCTTTGCGTAAACTTTCATTGTATGTTCAACTTTACCCACTACTATAAGTAAAAATATAGCTGGCAGGTAAATTTTGCAGAGAACTTGGACAGTACAGTATTCGCACATTAGCAAATATTGAAAGCGCTGAGAAATTGGGTGCTTTGCGTGTATACTTTCATGTAATAAAGATATAGATGCTTCTCTCACTTTTGGTCAACAGAAATTGCCAAAGAAAAGAACTAACATTTCGAGTAGGACAAAAAAAACTTGCTACTTTGTGTCTTAATTATAACGAATAATAAATAAGTGACCTATAATGTGTCAAATCAAAGGAAGAGAAAAAGGCCGCATCCTCAACGGTTCCACCTTATAAAACATGTTTGGAAATTCCTACTGAACTCAAACGTTTCCTTTAGAACAGGTTTAGCAACATCATGCGAGTGAGCAGCAACGGAGCTTAGCTAATATGTGAAACAGCGGAGGGGAAATTCTTTTATTTACAATAAATTATAAAACATCCTAACAGTCAGCTGATGTGGCAGCTTGTGAAACAATAACTATATTCTGTTTCATTAAACTGAAGTGTAATTTCACACGATGATACCTCTGCTGCACTAAAAAATAGCAACGCTTAAGCTGTCTGTGTCAATAAAGAGGCACATTACGAGATGTAACCAGAAAAATCACTTCCTCTGTGTGGGTTTTGAGCACTAGAGGGCTCTCCTTGTTAGATCATTTGTTAGTTAACCCTGTTGAAAATTTCCCTCCATAATTTTTAATCTCTTTGGTAAAGATTTCTGGATTTATGTTGAATACAGAGCTATCGTGCTGAAATAGCCTGCAGCTTAATTTTTGCTGTGGAACTCTATAGAAGTTTTAACTTAACTAAAGAAATCATGCTCCATTACAGATCAGGTATACAAATTGCACAATTATATGATTTGGTATATGATTGTTCTCACATGACTGTGTTGGACAAAATCTGGTGTTGTAAATGGAAGTAGATCTTATTTTAACAGCTTTACCAAATAAAAATACAATATCTGCCCAGTATCAAGTACAAGTACAAAGAAATGAAAAACACTGAACTTATAAATAAATACACATGTCAGTACATGCCATACTTGTAAATACACTGTGTACTACTAGTGTGCCTCTGTGTTTAGTCTTTCTTCCTGCGTTTGTTATCTTGATGTACTTCTAGTTTACCAAAATGGATGTTTACTTTTTCACGTTGTCACTACTTCCTGAAGTGAACATCTAATATGAGAAGTTGCTAAGATTCTGGAGAAGTTCATAACAACTGCTGGTACATAGAAAAGTGTTTGTTGCCAACTGGCTGTAATCACATGGCGTTCTCTTCAGGGCTCATGAATTAGCTAATTAGCCTCAGTTCAGGTCCCCGGACTCTCCTGCTGTTCAAACACCAGGGAAAACACTGCTGGGACAGAGAGACTACTGTTTTCCCAGTTCAGCTCTGATGATCCCTATTTAAAGTAACAAACTAACTTAGTAAACTGTTTCAATGGAGTCGGTGAACTGTGTAATTTGCCGTTTTAGTTTTGTTTGCCAGCAACACAGCCAGCTTGAATGAAGCCAGATAATAAAGACATTTGAAGACACTTTTGATAGCATCACTAATTCTTTTTGAATTCTTCCCTCTGAAACTTTGCATGAGAGCCAATAAGATCCTGCCGTGAGTAGCACAGCCAAATGAGTGGCAGCACTTAACTTTATGCTAAATTAAAAATGTGTTGAAGGAAGGACATCTCTGATGGACCCTTAACTGGAGCTATTTTCATGTTATGAAAAAACAACATCAGCTGATGAAAAGGGCAGACAACTGTATTATATTTACTTTACTAGTGGCACAAAGCAACCATTAAAATCCAGTAAGCATGTAAAACACGCTGCTGATTCAAGCCTCTTCAGCCTGTAGTAAGAGCCGTATCGAAGCTGAAGGCTGTGAATGGATTTGTTTGTCACAGTCACCCTGAACCTCTGTCTGCTGCCTACAGGACTAATTTGAGGTGACGACATGATGTGTCAGCAGCAACACTGATCTGTGAATGGTACAGCAATGTTATCTCTGGAGCAATTTCCAGCTTTTAAGTGGAGATGAAGCTTCGTATGTGGGATTCTTCTCCTCCCAACAAAGTGCTTCAAAGTGTCAGATCATCGCTCCTTCTCCTTTCTAGTTCCACTGATAATCTGGCTCTGCAGTTTTTGTTCACACATCATAACTGGCACACGTTTTGGTATTTACTATATCTGTGGATGTTTAACTTTTTAGTGTATGTTTCCTTCCTGTGAGGCTGCCAGTGTGGGCCTGCTGTTGTTGGCAAAGCAAATTGTCTGTCTGCATAATTCACTGGGAAACACAGCTGCAACACAGGTTATTTTCATGTTTTCACCTCATTAATGATGACATTAGTTCCACTCCAGAGTCTGCATGCTCACAGTTGTTCACATTTCATGTTAAGCTTCATTTCAGTCTGAGATCTCATTTCTTATCTGTTTGTTCGCCCTGAGGAAACGCCCGAAACTTTGTGTACTTGAGTTTTATGTACTGCACCTTTCTTCCCTCGTAAGAGGGATTTCCTTGTCAGCATCCTGACTTATAAATATTGAAATATGAGACGTGTGTTGTTGGTCATTGTCTGCGAACAGCTCTGTAAGTGGTTGGACTTCGATGGCCTGACTACTGCAAGTTCAGCCCCTTTTGGGAAAAAAAAAGAACTTGGGAGTAAACATTAGGATGTAGACAACCATCCACTGTCCTGCCTGCATGCAAACTTTAAGGCATTGTGTCTGCTGATACTCCTGATTTGGTTGATGGAGAGCATGTTGGCACATTTCAATAACATTCCTCCTCTTATAAATTTCATCCCCCCCTTAAAAAATAATATTGATCTAACAATTCAATTATTTCTGCTTCTTATTCACATTTTTATTCACATTTTTTATTGTTTGATAATATGTTTATTTGTTGTGGAAAGCACAATAAGATGAAAACATCAAGCAACAGGACAACATTAATTTTCCTCCAGAGACTTTCGACTTCGACAGTACAATTGCAGGAAACTAGTTCGACACAGGAAATATTTTTGTTTATAGGACAATCAAAGCGTTTGGTTGCATGCTGACTTTCATTGGAGGTAAACTCGGGTGAAAAGGAGTTAACTGCCATTTTTAACAATTAGGATGTTAAGCAACTGTAGAAAACAATACACCAAAAAGGATGTACAAACCTCCCAACATGCTGTCAGTACAGGAGACAATACAGGTGGGGCACCGCAGGTTTCCCCCCGTCCTTTAGTGTCCTTGTGACAAGATTGTGTCAGCTTTTGGTGATTTAAAGCTTGTTTGTCTGAACTTTACACAGAGTTTGAGTTTATCACAACTGCTTTCACACATGAACTCAATAGAGAAGTGACTATGCTCTACTTTCAATACTTACTTTGAATGGAAACCAGAAAAATACAACAAAAAAGGGCAATTTATAACATCAGCAGTCAAAATCTGAAGCTCTATCTGGGGCTTGATGTTTTCTGCTTTTGTGTGTGCTTCAACAGGGCCATTGGAGCTGGAATCAAAAAGGTAAATGTATAATACGGACTTTTAAGGTTACATCCGAAGTCCTTCTCATCTATATGTTGTTTGTTGGAGTTTGCATGTTCTTCTTGTGCCTGTGGGAGTTTTCTTCTGTTGCTGGCTGATTCGAGATTTAAACTAGATGTGAATGTTAGCGCCTGTGATGGATGTATCAATGTATACACCTCAGGGATGTGCAGTGCCCATTTAAATTGTTTTCCAGAAAATGACAAACAAAATTTTTTAATTTTTGTCATGCCTTTGCCACTTACCGATGTGCCAGTGATATACAAGACAGATCACAAACGAACAAGAAATATGTTGTCATGGAGCCTAAAGCAAATGTGTTTTGGGGTGATGTCGTTAAGTGAAAGAGGAAATGTCTGGGCTCCAAACCAGATGTTTTAGGTGGTTCAAGGGTTTTATGAATGACAGCAATGACAGTTTGTTGCAGACTTTTTACATGTACAAAAAGCTATATAGCTTTGTGTTTTCTGTAAACTAGCTTTACAAAACCAGCATAGTGCATTTTACACAGTTGCAAATAAATGAGTGAAGAAAATCATAGGCTGGCTTTGTCACACTATGCGTAATGCACAATGCACACATTGTTGCAGAAGTTTTCTCTGAGGCCTGGGGTCAGCAGGGGTAAAAGCAGGGTCAATGCAAGAACATTTTAATCAGGATAAACAGTCGCGTAGGTGTTTTCAAAATATTTTACGGAGATCAACTAGATTATTTTTCTGCCTTTGTGATGCAGTGTAACAGCGGAGCCTCTTGGAATTCTTAAATGAGTTGCTGTCTTCACTTACAAAACACATTAGCTGAATGGTGGGAAACAAGCCACACCTAGGCAGACAAAGGAAGGCGATGGTCAGTCCATCATTCAACTCCTGCTGTAGTAAATAACCTAAAAATCATGCCATGACAACACAAACACAACAGATTCATTAATGTTCCATTAATGGAAACACACTTACACCAAGTTACAAGTAAATCTTCTACTTACAAAGGCTTTTCTATGTGAAGCTAGGGCAAGAATCTTTAAAAAAAACCATCAACAGTAAAAGTACAGTATGCGCAGTGAAAGTAATGTCTGGTTTTGTACCTAACCTTTGTTATCAACATTAGTTGATAACAGTTATGTGAATGATGTATACTAAACTTTTTGAGTGTACGGTACTGATCTGAAAGGTGAAACCTAGTAAAGTGTGAGTAAAAGTTACATATTTCTCAGTACTTTACAGTACGTTCCCGAAATGTGTATGACACTGTCTCTTATCTCATGTTAGCTAACGTTATTTGTGTCTTCAACTCAGCAACTTTTGGTGACTGTGATCCTCTAAGAGGAGTACAAGGAACAGATTAACCAAGAAATAAATTTAGTGTCGTGTCCTCTCCCTTTCACACTGAATAGCTCAGTTTGTGTTAATCACCTCCAGTGAAAAGGTCTGCCACTCCTCACTAGTCTCCACTCCCACAACTATGCCTGTATATCAGACTCTGGCCTTACAAAGACTGTCTCTGCCTCACAAGTTCTGTGACTTAATGTTTGGTACCAGGCTCCACCGTGGTGCAGCCCCATGGGATGGAGGACGAAGCTTACCGTGTCAGGCATACTTACAGAAAGAGTTAATGTTGTTTCTGCAGTGTAGGTTTAAGAAGGGAGCTGTAGATAAGGAAATGGTATAAGATTGTTGGAGGCAGTGTTTGGTTTTCACATTTCTTTATTTTACAGAAGGAGGATTGTTGGTGTCATGTAGAATTGCGGCTCCTCCCAAATTTCATGTCCAGAGGAAATGTTTAAGAAGAAAGTCTTTGCTTGTTTACTTCACAGTTTTGAGGTTGGATGGTGCAAACACTAGGTTTAAAAAAAGCTTTCACTAACAGGAGTGTTATTGTTTTCCTTAACCATAAAGAAATTAATAAACTGATATAGATTGTGCTGTTGTATGTTAAAGTTTAAGAGTTAGTTTAACAATTTTTTTATAAAATATGCTTTTTAAGCATTTATTTAATTCTGTGATACGGCCATCATATATCATATCTCTAGATTTAAACTAACTACCTTTTTATATTTCAGTCCCAGTCTACCTTCCATCTGCTGTAAGGAAAGTAAAATGTGACTATATGGAACATGAGAAAAGACTTTCCTTTCAATCAGTTTCCAAGGTCAAGATCAAACTTGTTTAAATGTGTTCACATTAGCACGTTACACCAAAACAAACTATATGTTCCAGTCACAAAGAATGTAATCCTTGGGGGGGGGGTATTTTTTAAAATCCATGAGATGTTTGCCTGAACACTTGAGCATAAATCATCACTTTTGTTCTTCCCAGCAGAGTGACTCAGGCACAGGAATGAATTTCAAAAATGAACCAAAGTAGAAGTTGATGTAATCATATTGATGCACAATCCGTCTGACAAAATAAACCGAACAATATGTGAATGAGAGCAACTTCTTGAGGAATTCAGTTTTATTAATATACACTAAAGCATCTCTGCTTCTACAAAAAGGTAGAAGGTTTGGAGCATGTGCAGAGTGCCTAGGCTCATTTGAGTCTAGCTGAGAGCAAACATGCAGAATTTGAAATCCCATCTGAATTATCTGAGTGTGTTAGTCTGGCTTTCAGAGCTTCAGTTATAAACTATTTCAAAAGTCCAGTTTTCTTTAGACTAACGCAATTAGATTGCATGCAGATTGCACTGAACAACTGGTTGTTGTGAAATTTTGAACAACATACATGGTTCCAGAGAATGAAGCCTGCTGACGTCTGTGACCCCCTGATCATTCCTCAAGCATCATAACAAGGTTTACATTTATGATTTTGAGCACTGTATCTTAACAAGTATTTAACAAACTCTAATGAAATGCAATGTTCGAAGCAAAAAGTTTAATTTTTACATTTATCAAAAACCGGAGATATGTTAAAATCGCACCATTTCTGAACCTCCATGATATGCACTGGGAGGACAGATGGTGGGGGTATAAGTTGTGTAACTTTTGTCCTGAACATCTGGTTTTGAGTACTGTGTGGGGCTATTGTTTTTTTTTATCTAGTTTTGTTCGAGGTGATGTGCTTTGACTATCTTATGGGTCTGACTTTGTTTTATTTTCTTGTTTAGTTCTTGGATACTGTTTGGTTTGGCACCGCATGCTACACATTTGGTCCAGGTCAAGGAAAAAGTGATGTCAGATGGAGTTGTTTGTTCATCGACATTCATGTTATATCTACTCGTAGTTTGTAGGAATGTAGGTTGTCAACATTTTTCCCTGGCAGCTGGGCTGTTGTAATAAACTAATTGATCATCTAACATGTGTATAAAACAACAGATTAATCCCTTTCCCATCAGTCTCAACTTAGCCTTGATTAGTGTTAATGAGCAAATGAACCTGGAGAATTACCAGAATGGAGAGCCAGTTAGCATTGTCGCAATGTGGGAACCAGTTGGCTTTAGTTTAATGGCACGAAAGTGTAATAAACTCTGTTGCCTGTCGGGGCAGCAACCAATACAATTTGCTTTCCAGTGTAGCTGCAAGGCCAGCATACCCAGATAAGATAATGGATATCCATGTTTATGTTTGTGTGCTGGTCATGGGTTGAGTGCAGATAAGTTTTTACATGCTAGTGGCAAGCTCAACAGCTTTCAAACTTGAAACCACAGAAAGCTTTTGGTACAAAAAATGCCATCTTTCGCCATCAGCATATTTGTGAGATATTAGTGTTGTACCAGCTGAACACTGTGACATTAATACAGGTATTATGATCTTGTCAGACTTAATCGTTTTTTCTTTTTAGTAACTGTCTCAGCTCAGGCATACATGTCTATCTTTGTTTCCTTGGTGATACATTAAGATATAACCTCAGGGAGGTTGTGAGCATGGGCGTTGGCAATGTTATCTGTACAGTTTGTACAGCTACTACTGGATACACTATAGCAATTAAATTTGAAGGATGGGTCAGTCTTAAATACTAATCAGTGTTTGCATACCACGTGCATTATTTGATATCTTATTCATCAGGTTAAAGATGTTTACATTTAACCATTACAAAGTTCACGATGAATCCAGCCATGAATTTTAAGCGGGGGGTACTGTTCAGCAGCTCATTCTTGCCACGTCAGTTGAGCTTATTATAATGACTGCGAGGTTGGTTACCTTAAATTGCTCCAAAATGCAATCTGCCGTAAAGCACAGATGACTCAGGAAAGTTGACGGTGCAAAATGTATGAAACATTCCTTTGCTTTATTTTCCAAACGCATGAATAGGTATTTCTGTCCAGACAAAATTCGCTTGCTGATGAGCCATATCTTTGAATGAAAGAACCAAAATTCTGATTGGTGCAATTCTTTTTGTTGTGGCTGTTGGGGGACAAAATCGGCCACAACACAGTGAATGTATTGTGTTGGTAACAGACAGTAGTTTTAAGAGCTTTTATAAAATCCTTTACCCTTTGGTTAGATGTTGTTGTTTGTATCCGTACTGTGCCGGCTTTACTCTCACCACAAACACCTCTGTGTGATGGCACACATAAAGATATTTCAAATGGAAAACAAATGCCTATCTCCAGTTGTCAAGCAGCTTGCTGTAGGCCTTGAAAGTTTGCTGCTTTCAGCAGCAAAAAAAGAGAAAGACATCAGTGTCGCTCTGCTGACCAAACATAAAAAGAGACCATTACAAAGGTTGAACTGTTTTACCCCTCTTCACCCTCCCACCCCCCCACCCTCCTTTCTTTTGGCAGGAACAATGTTGCTGCATTACTTGACTGTTATCCTTCCCCCCTGATGATTTTCTTTTGCATTTTTTTACCCGTCTTGTTTGAACAGATGCTGCCCCCTCCTGCAGCCCCCATCCTCTGGGACTGCCACACAGCCTAGCACAATGAGGTAACACTCAATTACATTAATGGTGAGAGTCCAGCCCAGTCTGTTCCTTCCAGTAAGTAACATCAAATGATAAGATGTATATCACTTCCTGAGGTAAACTTGTAGTCTTTTGTCCAACTTTATCTATGAATGGATTATGTAAGACTGTGAATGGCCGTGTTCACCTTTCAGTTCTTCCATTTTTGCCCATACAGCTTTTATAGCAGGATTGACACCAATTAAACCTCAATGAAGTCGAGTGAATGAGAAACAGATCACTCATGAGATCTGGCAGCTTTCACAAGGATGATTCAGGTTCATTGCAGAGGAGAGCTGCAGCCAATGTGGTGAATCTGTTAATGACCGTTTGAGCTTTGGACCAGTGTCCGATTTAGCCAGCCTTTTTGTCTCATTAGGTATCTGCACTGGCATCTCGTTTATGAGAATTCTGAGTAAAAGTCTGCTCTTGAGATAAGCAGCTGGTGTTGCCTGTAAACAAGGATGGTGGTAGCTCATAGCTCCCGGTGTCTTGTTCCAGCCTTACATCAGTTGAATGCTTTGAGTGCCTCTGTATCCCAGAGAAATGTCCCTTTTATCCTTTTCTAACTTTAAAAGGTTCGCACATCCTTACTAAATTTCACCAGAACTTTCATGAGAATCATATTGCAAAGCAGTGATGGCATTTACTAAGTAACAAACAGCTTTAACTTCAGCAGGTATTAAACTGCAGCCGTTGGTGGTGAAGTAAATCTCTCAAAGGGTCTTCCAGCAGCGACTTCTCAAGTAGTGCTGCACCAAATTTCCCAGCTGCCACATATAAACTTTCCCCTTTTTTCACAACCATAACACCTTCCTCTTTGTAATGGTGAGAAAAAATATATCACAGATTAGAGTTCCTCCTGAACAATATGCTTTAGAGCAAAATCAATAATCACTGAACCAGCAGCCGAGTGCTGCATAGCACCATGTACTGTACTGAAATAAATGGATTTTTTTTTTTAGTGTAGCAGCAAAATTACTGTCTGTGCTGTATTTTGTTCTCTGTGTCACATTGAAAATGGACACAATCTCTCTCTCCACTGAAATCTGACAGATTGTGACATATGTTTGCCTGTAAGGAATCATGTTAAAGCTTTATTGTTAATTCAAACCACTGCACAGAGAGGGATAATGAGAAGAGCAGGCATGTAGAAGAGTTCCTGTATGCCTGTGTTGTCATTTCACAGTCTTTTGCAGGACAATCCTGCAGGCACATCTTGTTTCAATAAAAAGCAAAGCAGACAGACAAGTCTTGAACAAAGTCAATTTTCTTCTGATTTTTTTTGTCAAAAAATGTTCTCCTTGTGTAAATTGGCTCCACCATTTAATCTGAGGCCATGGGGTAAAATAACTAGTCTGAATCTGTGCTTATGTTCACCTCTCCCTTTAGAGATAATACTTGGGACCTCCCTCTTGTTGACTAAATGTTGGTGGAGAAAACTACATGACACAGATAGTGTACAGGCAGTGGTGACTGAGCAAGCAATCTTGTTTCTGAACAGTTTCTGGTTAGATGAAGCTGCTGACTGAGAAAATTTGCTTTCAAAGCTGTTCATAAAATGTAACTGCACTATCTAAGGCATGCAAATGAAAGTCTATGATACAGACAGGCAAATTCTGAGTTAAAAAGAGATTTACATTCACTGTCACTGTTAAGGGATGATCATGCTGCATTTCAGAGATTGGAGTGGTCTGACCGTAAATCTACACATTGTGAGCAGGTAAAAAAAATATGTATGATGGATTCTTCATTTTAGCACGAGCACAATGTATAAGTGTCTGTATTCACTGTTTTTACAGTTTTGATGTAAGATCGCAGGAAAATCAGGTGTAATGAAAAACAAAAACCACAAGCATCCATATTGCTTAAATCTTGCTAACTGAATGTTTTTTTCTCTTAACAAGAAAAGATTCTTGTAATGCAAAATCTAATTTTAAAGACAAAAGAAGGGTTTAAAATTGTGATAGTGCTGCACATTGAAAGTATAGCAGAAATGTTCTACATTTATTCCTTTATTCAAATTACCCAATGCATAGGTAATACGCTCTAGCATTGGAGTGTTCTTATATTTTTGCTTATGTATTCAAAATATGCAAAAAAATACTTTTATATTTAGGTGTTTGCATAACATAACATCCTGCAACATTTTTTAAAAAAGGAATTCAGTGTTGAAAACTTGTCATATGCACAACTGTTTTAACTTCATACATTTCAAGTGATTGGTAAGGTTAAAAAACTTTGGGACAGTAAGTGAAGCACCTCTTTTTCAGGATAATAATGTCTTGTTCACAGCATGGCATCTTCCTTTGTCTTATCCTGTCTTCTATTTCTTGACAACGTGATATATGTTTGTTAATGTTTGATGGCCATTCGGCCCACGATGACTACAATGCAGGACATATATCACCCACATTTTTCTCTTTCTACTCTAAGACACTGTGTATGGTTCTGAAGAAGCCACTAAACATCCACTTTATGGCTGCACAGAAAACCTCGCCGGGTTCCCCATTTATAACAACCCCGCCCCGAAATCAGTCGATGAATTTCAATGTCACACGCACCATCGTCAGACCAATCAGCGCGCAGAGGGGGTGGTCTCAAGACGGTGGTCCGTGAGGATGATAGCCAATCAGGGGCCCTACCAGACAAACAATGGATTGTCCTCAACGATCGTTGGTTGCTGAAATGCATTATTTTCATGACGGCGCCGTGTTAAAGAGTCACGACGTGGCGAGATAGCGCTTTCCGTATATAAGGTAACGGAACTTCGTTGTCTGCATATTTTCCGCGAGTGTAGCAAAAATAGTGGGAGGTTTACCCAGTATGAAAGTGACATTTCTAGACAGTTTTTGAGAACATGTTTCTCTCCACTTGTACATCAAATCACTTCCGATAAGAGTATTAAAACGTTGCCTGGTGAGTCACTAACACCGGCTCGTAATTGTGGTCGAGCACGCTGCTGCTTACTCATTCACAATCCTATCAGCCCGGCTGTGCATTGTAATCTCATAAGTAGCAGCAATTTAAAAACATATATAACCATACCCGTGAGGTACAAGTCAAAATCATATTTTTTAGCTATTTAGTTTCACCAGAAGCTAATGCATAGCGTATGAAATGGAAAAAAAATGAAATATTTCTGACAAGACAGATGAGTTACGTGTCATGTGTATATTTATTTTATGAGTGTTTAGGGTGGTGACATCAGCCATGTAAGAAAATTACAAACACTGGCTTTCTCCTTAGACACACACCCACCTTGTGCGTCCTCCCCAAAACGCCGCTTTCGCCAGAGTTCATTATGCGAATAGGAAGGGGAGGAGGAGAACAGCTCTTCTTCTATGTCCCGATCTGCTGAGAGCTGCTGTTTCATTTCACCACCGCCTCAGAGCTGCTCAGTCCTCCCTCTCTTTTAAGGGTAGTCTGACTTTTTCTTTCTTTAGCTTTTTAAGAAGTCCCAACATTTTTCATCTCAGCCACGCCGTGGGGGGACGCGCCCGGACGGTGAAGAGAGAAGTTCAAACCCCAGCAGCTGCTCTGGAGACGACAGATCGGAGATCTCGCAACCCCACGCCCCGTTTTTCGCTAGTTTAGCATTTTTTCAAAGTTATCGTCGACTTCGGTGAAGTTTTTGTTCGTCTGTGAGGCCAGTACAACCCGCCCGGCACCATGACCCGGAGATCCTGTGCAATTTACGCCACCGGCATCGTCTGCGCTCACCTCCTGATAGTGGGGATCGCCCTGGTCGTGGCTCAAGTCTTCCAAACAATGATCCACAGTCGGTTAAAAAAGGTAAGCACCATGCTAACGTACAATTTAAACGATACTGTCATTTTCTCTGCGTTAATCTTTGTCATCTGTCACGCTTAAGGGTTTAAATGGTAGCGTTTCATCCGCATTGACCAATCAATGCGCAATCGGCATGTCACCGGTGATGGCACATGCACTGTCACAAGACCATCCAGTGTGTGCATGAGTGAAATATCTGACTTTGATTTAGCTGTGAGCGTCAGTTGCAATGAGTGTTTTTGCTGCATTCTGCGGCCCCGGCGCTGCAGGATGAACCCAAAACGATCCCCGCCAGCGAACTGCAAGGTCCGGGGTCGTGTGGCGTGGATGTCCTGCCACAAAGCTGTGTAGCTTCAGCTTTTTTTTTCCCAAGACAGATGATCAGTCTGCATGTACGTGTTCTAAAAATGGCACAAAATACCCGGAGAACGCTGCGCTGTAGGTAGAAATCCCCTGCAACTCCCACACTGAAGGGAATTGTGATCGCGCAGCTCTCTGGGGTGACCTTATCTCATTGTACAGCACGTCTCTCCCCTTTTAAAATACGTTTAATGTGACTGAACGGATCTGCGGCTTTGGTTTTATTTGATTGATGTTAACATGGCTTTTTACTGACTGCGGGAAAACGGAGGAAGGCGAAATGCTTCAGAAAAACTGCCCGGTAGTGAGCGCATGACCCGGTGACACAATTCTGTGAATACAGGCTTCACACAGACTTTTTAATGGTTTGTTTAGAGGGTGGTAGTAGTAGAAATCTTGTGAGCAGAGGTGGGGGAAGGGAGTCTTGGTGAGCGGGCAGTCAAGTGATGAGTCCTACTCAGTGATAGATCCTTTGCAGGATGTCCATTGTCCAACTTTATGGAAAAGCAAGCATCCAGCTGCCAAATCTGCATTAGTTTAATCAGTCCTTATAGGCTAACCACCGAGAAATGTTTTCTCAGGAAAGGTCTTGAAAATGCATCTGTAAGCAGTCCCAACCCGGCTAACTTCTTCATGTGCAGCACTGCTGCTTTTTTGTCTCATGATGGTGCGATACTCTAAATGCTAAACGTCAGCTTGTTCTTGTAGTTTAGGACATTTTGGAGTTGATGGAGTGGGAGCTTGGCGGGGTGGGGTTGTTGGCAGCTGACACCCTGTCACATCCTGCAGACCCCACTGGCAGCTCTCTGGCCTTTAAAATGCTTTGCATTCCTTTTCCGGAGGTGTATCCCTGCGTTGGAATTTCTGTGAAACTTATTATCCCCAGCGTGAAACATCACTATGTCTCTGCTCCTTCTCAAGGTTGTTTAGAGAGAAAAAGAAAAAAACACCACCCAGTGTAGTTGGTAGCCCAGGTGTCTTACTGACACATCAGCATGAAACTGGCCTGGGTCCAGTTTTTCCTCCAATTCTGAATCAAGGCAGCATCCCAGGGGACCCAAATTAAGAGAGTTAGTTAAAGTTCATCAGCATGGGATCTGACTCTGATGCAGTTGCAGATTACATGAAATGACAGCATAGCTAATCCTCTTTGGGCACAGTCTTCCCATTGAATTAGGCTGGCCCGGGCATGTTGAACTGACTCAAAAAAAATCTGTCTAATCTGATGCTGAATGTGGGTCTCTCTGATAATGATGTTGCAGAGTTGCTTTAGAAAAGCCAAAGCCACCTCCACGACACGGACTGTGTGGAGGGAAGTAGCGCAAACGTCATGTGACAAACTTGACAGACTTCTTGGCCTTCGGGTATGATTTTTACCAGGCAGCAATCTCCTTAAACCTTGCTCTTGTTCCAATAGTCTTAAGTTGTTTGGCTCAGATGACAAAGCTGAAAAGAAGAACACACCCACTAATGTCACTTCTTACAGGCAGGTTTGGACTTTTTTCACTGAAGTGTAAAAGCCTTGAAGAGCAAGGTCAGAGCAAGCTCCTTCAACACTGGAGACACCGAGGAAAATAGACTTTTCTTGTTTTTAATTGTGCGTTTTTTAACTTTAGCGGATCGGAGCTGGATCTTCTCACACCACACCTAAACTGCCTCTTGGCTACAGCTTAGTTAGATTCAATGTTTACTCCTATGACTCAGACGTAGCTTTGAGTCTTTGTTTGTGAAAGAGCAAGGTGTTTCTGAGATAAACGATGTTCATATAGCTTTGATTAAGGCCCTTTGAAAGACCTTGGTTCAAGGTCGAAAAAACCCCACAAGGATTCACACAGACTGCAGCTGCATGTTTGGTTTCGTAAACATGGAGATTCAGTCTTGTTACAGGTTTTATTGTTTAAAAAAAAAAGAACAAACTGGCTCATCTGTGCCAATTGGCCTACTGTCATACCCTCCCTTTGCATTATCTGGTTTCAGTTCAGCTTTTGATTAAGAACCAGAGTCCTCAAGACTCGAGAGAATCCTGCTTCTTAAATACTTTCTGTTCCTTTTAACTGAGTCTTCTCTCATCCTGGATAAACTACACAACTGTGATGGCAAACTAACCCTGATTATTCTGTGATTTTAAATGTTCTTCAGTCATTAGAAATGAAAACCTTTGCAAAGGATTTTCAGTTACATGAAGGCATAATGATAAAGCCCTTAAGAGCTGCTTTAATTCGTCAAGTTAGTGATCCGTTGATGAAAAGAAATCAATAGATAATTTGATACATTTCCACGTAAACTGAATGTCTTTGGTTGTTGGCCTCTCAAAAGAACAAAACAAGACAGTCTGAAGGTATAATTTTGCAGTCTGAAACACTATCAATGGCCTTCTTCACTGTTCTTAATGAAGGGTATCATTGAGTTCACACAATTCCATTGTTTGTGATTGGAAAAAAATCTGGGCTCAGATTTTTAACAGAGAAAAGAGTCAAACTCATAATCACTCACCTAAACTGACCTACATTGTTTGTCTTTTCCGTTGTGTCACGTTTTTTAAAAGATTGGTGGATGTTTAGCTTGATCTCTGAGTTTCTGTGTAGGAGCAAAAGGGAGATGGGTAAACAAAACGATTCTATTGAGCAAATCGTGTTTGAATGCTGGAAATTGGAACTTAAACAGGAAGCTTCAGCCACACCTTAAGCTATTTTTTTGTCTGTGGCGAGTGCCTTTAAATGTCGACAGAAGACAATGTATGGCTTCTTAAGTACACTTCTCTGTACTCGGAGGACAGAGTATTTACAGGAACTCCGTCCTCGTGAACATATTTTACAAATACCCCCAAGAGTGAAAGAAGTTGGCTTACTTTCCCAGTTGAGGGTAAACGTCACATTTTCTCGTGTTCAGACATGTGGCAGCCAGGCTCATGTCAAACAGGGTCTCTCACGACTGGCTTTAATTTTCAGGCATGTCATTCTCCCATGAACACAGCCAAAACAGCTGGAAAACCACTGGGTGAAACCACCTTTTACGTTCTGCGCCTGCTTTGGTTTCCATATTCTGAATGCAAATCTCACCTGACATCCTTTTCGTAAACTGGTGGCTAATGCTCCAAATGTGAATTCTATTTTATCATTGCAACATGTTGATGAGCTGCGTGGGCTGACTGGTAGCTCTTGCCCAGGCTTGCTGAAGTCAGAGACCGTGTGCTTTTTTTTTGCTTACAATTGCTGCCTGTCTCGAGGTCTTTCAGCTCTGAAGGGCTTCTCTCTGCTTCACTCTGAGACTTTGAGGTATTGGCCTGAGACCAGCTACTCTCTGAAAAGTGCTGTGTGTGTGCTCTCAGGTGGCACTTTTTCAGAATAGCGAAAAGCTTTAAAGGTGCTCCAATAACTTATACACAAGACGTTGGAATGTGTTGTTCTCTTTGGCTGTTCTTCAGTCTTAATGTGTATTTTCTTCTTTGGTTGGCAGGAACTTACGTTGACGGAGAAGAGCCCAGTTTTTGAGTCCTGGAAAAATCCACCTCCACCTGTTTACATGGAGTATTACTTCTTCAATGTGACTAATCCTGAGGAGTTCTTAGCAGGCGGGAAGGCATCTGTTAAACAGATCGGCCCTTATACTTACAGGTAAGTCTGATGTGTCTGTGAAATAAAGTGATCTGACAAAAATATTTATCATTTTAGCCATTATTGTTTAAGGAAAGCCATCTGGTGTTATTTGGCTCTCTGAGATGAAAACACAAGATATCCGGACTAACTGACCACTGTCCTCTGCACACCAGGGAATACAGGCCACGGGAAAATGTAACTTTCCTGGAAAACGGCACCAAGGTCTACGCCCTGAACCCAAAAACTTTTGTCTTTGTGCCTGAGAAGTCTGCTGGTAACCCAGAGGTTGACATCGTCAGGACCGTCAACATCCCATTTGTGGTGAGACAGTGTGTCTAGAAGCATGACCCCTAGATCTGACTAACAGTTGAGCTTTTATGTCCTCACACATACTGTGATTCCACCTCCTCACCAAAAGCCATTGTCCCATTTGTGTTGTTATGACAGTTTAATGTCTCAAACATATAAACTTAACACACATCAGGCCAAGACAAGCAAATTACAGGAACTTGGATGCACCAGTACCAGAAGTTTTGCCACAAGTTCCACTAAGTATTGCATAGAGAAGCTGTGTTTTGTCTGATTGCAACTCTTAGCTCCGGATCTTTCCCATCTCTAACTGTATTTTTTCTTCACATTGTCTGTCGTTCCCAGGCGGCGATGAACGAGCTGAGCTCCTACTCCTTTTTTCTGAGAACTGTTGTTTCCATGTACATGAACAGCCTTGGCGTCGAGCTGTTTATGACCCGCACCGTCCACGAAATTCTGTGGGGCTTCAAAGACCCTGTGCTCACAAAGATCCACTCCTTGAAGCCTGATGTGGATGAATACTTTGGGCTGATGTGGAAGGTGAGTTTGGGTGCAGAGGGGTTTGTTGTTACTGAGTGAGTTTTCTCTTTTTTTTGTGTGTGTGTGTATGCAAAACCACAGGAAAGCTGTCCTTTGGTTGTTAGAGGTTGCTAAGTAGACGAATAAAAAGAGGTTTGTGGTAAAGTGACTGGAGAAGTGACACTGGCTACGTGCTGTTGGAAAATGATTATGCTTCCTGTTTATATAGCAACGTCTGCAGCTGTCGCAGGCGGTGATGCAAACAGTCACATGACCCTGAAGTGCAGCGTTTTGGGTTGCGTATGATCAGTCAGTTTGTCAAATGATCTGCTGACCAACTGTGTTGAAACACAGAAACAAGTGATGGTTTTCACTGTCATTGGTGATTTTTAAACTGCAGTTTTAGAAAGGCATCAAATTATAGAGGGAAATGGTCCAAAGTGGGACATTTCATTATTTTGATTTTTAAAGAAAAAAGTTATTAAGTATCAAGAAAATGATTGACAGAATAGTTGACAATGAAAGTAATTTAAAAGTAAAAAATGTCTTCAGTGTGAGCTCTCAGTGCTGATGTCTCCTTTACTACCACTAAGTGACATGTTGGAACAAATGCAAGGTAGTGATTCTTCAACACGGTCCCATGTCAACAGACATAAACACTGTTTATGACTGACTGGCAGGTTTTGCACTGCTTTCTGGACCGTGGTTTGTCACAGCTGCTTTCTCTAAACCTTTGTCTTGTTTTTCACAGAAAAATGGCACACATGAAGGAGAGTTTGTGTTCCACACCGGCGAGCAGAACTACTTGGATTATGGCAAGATCGACACGTGGAATGGCCTGAGGTAAAGACTCATGTCAGACATTGCTAAAGGTCTGCGGAAGGAACTGTGAAAAGAACCCCCTTTTTTTTGTTACTTTCCTGAAGTGCAGGAAGCACTTTTCTCAGCGCAATGCTCCCACTTCCCTGCAGTGATATTCTCTTTTGCGTAACCTCCTTCCAAAAGTCCAGAGTCCTTTGCTTTCTGGCTTCAGGGAGAGCAGGATTGCAGAGGGAATGTTTGGATACCCAAAGTGACTCAATGTGCACTTTGAATTTCAAAAGCATATGTGGGTAGAATCCACTCCAGTGAGGAGAATTCAGATTCAAGTAAAAGTAGCAATACTACACTAACTTGAACAAAAATGTCTTTGACATTTATGAGTGTGAGCTGAGAGTCTTTGGGGGTTTGACTGTTGGTCAGACAAGACATTTGAAGATGGACTGTGGGGGAACTGTAATGGCTATTTTTGCTGTTTTCTCTGATCTGATATACATATGAAATGATACACTGGGGAAATTAATGGCATGATTGTATTTGTATCTTAAACTTGACTAAAAGTTACTTTCACCCCATATAATACAAACAACCATACTGCCTCTTGATCAACAGGAAAATGTCGTGGTGGTCTTCCAATCAGAGCAACATGATCAACGGAACCGACGGCGCCGTCTTCCACCCACTGATAAACAGGAACGAGCTGCTCTACATCTTTGCTGCAGATCTCTGCCGGTATGCACGTGTTCTTGTATGGCTACAAATTTGTTTACAGTCAAAGCATCCTGGCAGGGCAAGGACTATGTCTTCCAGTGAGGTTTATGGTAGGAAATGACAGCTGAGTCAGTCAGTGTGCCCACATATCCACTGATTGCACTGAGGGCAGGAGTTATTACAAGCTCCGATAAGGCTTCCAGTGGAGTGAAAACACAAGGAAAGAGTTTGATGTGTGCTTAGCAGGGCATCATGAAGATTATTTTGCAGGAAGTAATCATTTGATAATCATTTATCAACTAAGACGGCAGCCATTTTGTTGCTTCCTTAAGGATTTCACACAATCTAATGACCTCTTTCTGTCTTTTGTCAGTTCTATTCATCTAGCTTACGTGGAGGATGTGGAGGTGAAAGGGATCCAGGCTTACCGCTTTGCACCCCCCAATGACGTCCTCATGAACCCCAAAGTCAATCCCGCCAACGCAGGCTTCTGTGTGCCAGCAGGAGATTGTCTCGGCACCGGGGTGCTCAAAGTCAGCGTTTGTCGAGAAGGTACGAACGCCGGCCTGCCCCCTCTCACTCTCACCCCTTTCAGTTACCACAGAGCCTGACCCAGTTACTCATCAGTTTCCTTTGATCACGAACCAGCTTCATGACACAGTTTCCCCTCTGCGCATACCCTCAAAAATGTTCTTTAGGTCATCACTGTGTCCAATGGCTGCTATCTGACATTCCCTCTGTTTGACCATGTCAGATTTTACTCAATAACGGGTCAATGATTAACTGTGCTGAGTGTGTGGTCAGATTATTGATGTGTTTTATGGCGGCCATTGAGTGGAGCGGGATTGCTCTGATAACGGGAATCTCTGCTCTGCTTGACACATGAAGACGATGTAGTATCATCCAGAGATATGCTACTGTAACCCTGAACTTTTCTGTTTGTATATGCAACTTCGTTAAAATTATTTTTAGAATTATTGGTAGAATTTTATTTCTGCTTTGTTTTCATAGAATAAAACCGTTTCTAAACTCATGTTTTAGGTAACGTGGTGGAGCACCCTATTTAAATTTGACCTGAGTTTCAGTCAACCACATTTCCTCTGATTCATATGAGGCAAAAGCGTCCGATTGGTGGAACTGTCTTGTATGCTTCTCTTGCAGCCAATCAACATCCAGAGCTCGTGCACGCACAGTGGTGTCATTCTGAAACTAGGTTTAAGGTTTAAAGAAGCCACACACATGTTGTGAAATTAAAACATTTCTTCACCTCAGAATTTTAGAATCTTGTGCAGGAATAAAGCAGCACCTTTTTAAGTTGGCAAGTGTAACCAAAGATAATACAATGGATCATTTAAGGATATGAGTAAAATATGAAAAGTTCAGACCGATCGTAATCAAAACTGTCTGATAGTGGTCGGGTTTGTTTGGGGGGGTGTTGTAGCAAGTACAAGGCAGTAGTTTGGGTGCTTTTAAAGTCTCTGAAAAATGTATTTCAAAGCAAAGACAAATGTGTTGGGGTTGCTTCAGTTATTTCCATGCAAAAACACCTACTGCTGGTACCTAAGGAAATGCCACTTGACTTTGGATCAAATGCTAATTTTTCACTGATAATTGACATTTAATGGACTTACAAGTGAATGCATTATTTACAGCTGTAATCTAAAGTTATTCCTACAGAGCATTTTTAATTAATATTTCGCAGTATTTGGTGTTTTGGATGAATTGCATTGTCTCTTATCTGAGCATGAACATGAACAGTTTGCCATTCGAAAATATTCTCTAAACAATCCTTGCTTTGTTTTAGTCGGATGAAGGTAATGATTAAGTCTTTAATGAGCAGAGTTTTGTTCTCATGCCAGATGATGTCTGCTGTCTGTCACGGCGGCCTATTCTCTTCTGTAAATGTGCCGTTTTTGGATTTGTGGGACGACTACTTTAGAAGAATTTGGAAGTAATGTCCACCCCACTCAGGCTGCTGTTATCATAATACTGAAGCAGATACAAGTTGACTTATGAAAGTTTTTCTGTTTTTACTGTGGCAGGTTCATTGCTAAAACGCCCATTTTCTAGCTATCATCTGCTGAGGCGCTATCAGCTAATGGCCATAAAAAGAGCAAAACAAAACACCTGATAGTTCCTCATCTTATCTCGCATCTTCCCTTTGATCTTTTTCTGACAGTTGTTATTCAGCCTGCATCATCTCACAACACAAATTTCTCACACGTGCATTTGTCTGATTTGTTTCCCTCAAGGTGCTCCCATCGTGGTTTCCTTCCCCCACTTTTATCAAGCGGATCCCAAGTATATTAATGCTGTCGATGGGCTTAACCCCAACAAGGAAGAGCACGAGACCTACCTGGACTTGCAGCCGGTACAACAAACTTATTGTTATTAATATCATCACAGACCAGGAACTGTGTTGAATTTTGATCTGTTGACTTGTCATAAATGAGCATGGTTGTTTTGATTAAGATTTGTAGTAAATGATTGAGCATTATTTTGTTTGTATTGATGGTTCTGCAGCATGTTTGGTTTTTTTGTAAGCTTACATTTCAGAGATGACTTGTGAAGTATTTTCAAATTAAAATGCAAATATGACAGCAAAACTTTCATAATGATCTCGATGAACAGGATAGAGAACATATTTTTTATTTATTTTCTTTCAGACGACAGGGGTCCCCATTCGCGCCTGTAAGAGAGCTCAGCTCAATATCATTCTAAAGCGAGTCCAAGGCTTCCCGTAAGTCAAACTTTGAACTCTGACATACTTTGCTGTTGCTTCACTCAATCCATATTTTGGCCATGTGTTGAGCCAGATGTCCTCCCTGACCTCCCCGTCTCTTTTCCACCCTGCAGCAAAACTAAGTTCATCAATGAGACCATTTTCCCCATCATGTTCGTCAATGAGGTGAGTTTTCTCCTCAGTACAAACCAAAGCTGTTCCCGTAAACTTGAACGAACCATAAATCGGTACGCTCTTCTTTCTCAACCCCAGACGGCAACTATTGACGAAGACTCCGCAGCTCAGATGAGGACGCTGCTCCTACTTGTGACTCTTGTGTCGAATTTCCCCTTGCTCATCGTGGGCATGGGCATCATCCTGCTGCTAGTGCTCGTCGTCTTGTTCTGCCGAAACCGCCAGAAGAAGGTAGGGAGTAGTGCTGTCGTTGTGCACTGAACTATAGTAATAATCCACACAGTTACTTAGACTTGAGGTGTGTGCTGCCCACTGACATTAGCTCACAGTGTAAATGAGACCAAAGCTAATGGTAGATGGTAGTTCCATATCACAGTAAATGCTATATTTGAAAGTTTTGAATGGGTTTTTGCACGTTTAACAATTTCCTGCAACAACTGCACTGAGCTGTTTTAAGTTTTAACCAAAAACCAAGCGCATGTTAACTAACACATTGCATGACATTTGCTGTGCGGCAAAGCCAGCATGAACAGTTTCCTACAGTTCTGGATCAAGTGGTGCCTTTTTATTTCTTGCTGAATGTGTCCTAACAGCATCTTTGACAAATTCAGGAAGAAGAACTGTCTTACTTTCCCCATCAGTCAGCATAGCTACGACCTAGTTTAGCCGCAGGTTATTGAACTGGAGTAACCTGAGAAAAATGTACAGCACATGTCCCCCCTCTTATCTCCAGTGGATTTGAACTGTGGCCTCAGATTACTTTAGTTCAGGTTATTCACAGTGAAGAGGGAACATGTTAAAGGAGTGCTGTAACATATTTTTTGAAAAGCTTCCTGTTTAGCTGAGACAGAAATTAGATGATTGATGCCACTTTGATGGCAACTTGAAACTGCAGCAGGAGAAAAATGATTGTAGCTTAGCTGAATGACTGGAAACTAGTAGCCTGGCTCTTTCTAAGGTTTTAAAAAAGAAAAAAGTACACCGACTGGCTCCAACTAGTCCAGCTTTGTACAGATTAAACACAAGAGATAAAAACTGAGCTACTGGGTTTTTGGTGTTTGGGTCTTTGGGCAAAGCCAGGCTATCGGTTTGCTAAGCTAGGCTAACTAGCTCCACAAGAGTGGTATCCTTTTATTAGAAACTCCTTGAAGCCCTTAAGTTGAGGCCTTTAGCTTACCAATAAGATGATGTTTAAGACTGCTTAATTGCAATGTGAAGTGTTGTATTAACCATGTGCTAATTATAATTTTCTGTAACCCCCCTTTTTTCTTTTTCTGTTTTAGAATGAAGTAAAACGTATTGATTTTACTGAAGCTTTTCATTCTTTTACTGTAAGTCTTCAGTTTTGCCTTGTTTTCTATTCTCTTTTTAATTTATCATCATCTGATTATTATCATTTTAATTGTGGTTATGCAACATGACATTATTTTTTAAGTTCTTGCCTGAAAGTTTTGTAATTGCTGTTTTAAGTTAATGTTTTTTGCTGTTGTTGTAACTGGTGTATATTTGGATTGTTGTTGTCCACAGTAAGCATTTCAGTCAAAACATTCACTCCCATTTTAATGTTTGTATTGAAAGAAATGCTGGGATCTCGCCATTTCTGTGGTTTGAACTGACATTGTATTTCTCAATGATTTTTTTCCCGCTCAGACGGCAAAAGATGAGACGGCATATACTCAAGTCAGCGACAAACCAGAGGAGCCATCGGAAACGCCGGCCAACCAGCCGATGAGGAATGGCTCCTACATTGCCATGTCTCCAGTGGAGGCGCAGAAGTGTTGATCGAGGATCCCCTTCCTCATGTGTGGAGCTCAGGAAGGGCAGCACAGGGGTGTTACATTACCGCGGGTGGGGAGGATGGGGAAAGCAGTGGGACACAAAACCCAGTGATTGTTTAGTCAACAAAGACATTGCTCCTCTCACTGAGCCCTCTTCTTACTGTCTATCCTCTTCCACTCTACCTGCTGAGCATGGCCCTCACTGCCTGCAGTACTGCAACACAACCAACCCCCTCACCCTAAACCTCGTTTCCGTCCTGGATGACCCTGAACACGAAGGGACTCTGAGTGGGCTCTGCCAGGACAAGCCTTTTCCATTTTTCTTCTGAGGGAACACAGTAGCATAGATGTCACTGTTGCAAACAGATGCATGATCCTCTGAGCAGACTCTACCGGCTAATAAATGCTGAGTGTTCTGCATTCACATGAACGACAGTTGGTTGTTGTTGTTACAGTCTTACTCTTGCACTCTTCTCTCCATCAGTGCTGCTTGAGGAGAAATTTTGAGCTTTCAGATTAAAATGCCCCTGTAGACTGAATCTTTAGAACAAAACTGAGCTCCTGCACTCGGACCATTGAATGGTTTTGCTAACAAAACTGAACCCAGTATATTTTGTAAAAGTAGGCAGGAAAAAAAACAATTGACTGAGCCAAACCCTAATGTTTTGCCTTTGTTTGTAAGACCAATTAATGCGCACACACACAGGATACACCATCAGTATGAGTTAGTGGAACTTTTTTATGCACCCTTATCTCCCAGTCAGTGTTTTTGATGGACAACTGTCTTTTCCTAATGCAGGCACAGTGTAGTGTTAAACATCAAATGCTCCTAAATTTGACCCTTCCTCCTGCCCGCCTTACCTTTTTTATAGTTTTAATTTTTCCCAAACACTAGTTTAAAATGGAAATATTCAGAGACCTCAGCTACATTTCAAAGTCCACCTTGGCTGAGGTGATGGCTGGTTAGCTGTGAAATTGTTAGAAAAGTTGCACCTGTTGGCTTTGTCACACATTAACAACAAAAAGGAAGAAAAAACACCCACAGAACTTATAAGGGAGACTTGAGCCTGCTTTCTGCCTTACAGTGGTTCAGCGTGTTCTTTATGTTCAATGTTCAAATAAGCTGGAAACTTTTATTGTACATATGTAAAGGGGAACTGTAGAGATATCTCTGACCAAATCCAGTGGGCAGTCCTTAGGTGTGCTTACAGACGCCAACTTTGCTTCGGTGTCAACGCTACACCATTGCCTATGAGAAAAAGCACAATTTGGATTGTTTAAAAACAGTTCTCACAAAAAACTAGCAGGTCTTTTACCCTGTTACACTTACTGCTGATTTGTCAAAGACACTGGCAAGTGCCGTGACCATTAAGAGAGGGAGGCAGGTGCTCCACTCGCCGCTGTGCAGTCATTCAGTTTGCCAAGGAGCTGTAGACATTCAGGCAAACTCGGCACACAGCACTTGAATCACTGTTTGTCTTTTGTTGTGTTTGAACTTCTCTGTCCACCACATTTGTCTTGTCACATGTCACACCCACTGATGGTCACTGGTGGCGAATGCATTTAAGGCCATAATACTGTCAAACTGGAAAAATCCCTGCACTTTTCCTGGAAATTGTTCTGTGTGTATCTTCCCTTGGTTTGTCTTTGTTGGTATTGGTTGCTTTTGTCCTGTTTATTTCAATGCAAGTGGTCCATGTGTTCAATACATTTCAACAATTTGTCCCGGTTGGTATTGTTTGTGAAGGATGTCGTTGTAAATGGGCAACAGACATCCATGTTTCTGTGTGACCTGCTTTCCAGCACATGGAGTGTCTTCTTTTGATATACTTTTGTATTTGTTATTGCTGCTGAAAATGCCATAACCGATGGACTTGTATTTGTATACGGGGTATTTACCTTTAATGTGCTATCATTCGGTTGATCCACAGGGGCTTTCATTCAAGTCTTAAATCTTGAAGGCTTTTTGTGTTGCCAACCATTGTAATACCTGAGCACAAGATACAAAGCCCAAAGCTTGCTGCCATTTATCTGAATTAGCAGTTACACTTATCCATAGAGACGTATTTGTAAAGTTGTCACACTTAAACCACTTATTCCTCTATTAGTAGGTGATCTTACCATATCACATGTATATTTGTGTTTTGTTTTTTTATTATAGGGTTAGTTGAGGGAGGAAAGGTGGTTTGACCCTTTTGGGTCAAGTCACTGGCATATCTGAGACTGGTGTTTGAAGTCAGATTCTGGGTTGAGTAACACACTGGTGGAGAGTCCTTTTGAAGTACAATTATTTGCTTTGTGGTGGAGTGTTGGATACCACCCTGTCTTATAACCAGAAGCTGGTTAGCTCAGCACAAACCTGGAAACTAGGGCAAAACAGCTAGCCTGGCCCTTTCCAAAAAGCTTTAAGCACTTGTAAAGCTCTCGGGTTACTGTGTTGCATCTTGCTAGTTTATTTTAAATAAAAGTCGGAGAGAGATTTAAAGATGTTGGCAGTAAGACCTGTCTGCATGTTTTCAGTTTCTCTCCCGTTTCCAGTCTTTGTCCTAAGCTAAGCTAACCGTCTCTCTGCTCTAGCCTCATAATAGATGAGTAGATGCAGTCGCTTTGCTGATGTTCTTCTAACTCCGAGACACGAAGCAAATATATCCCAACAGTTTTGAACTCTTGCTCTAAAGTGAAAGCAATTCACAAAAGGCCTTTGTATTCCTCTCCCATGCATGCAACCTCCACCTTGTGTAACCTCACGGCTCACAGTTGTTCACTTTGTTGAATATCTCTACTATAACCTTAAAGACCTTAATTCAGAGAGCTGCGTGAATGTGATCTTGTTCAAACACACACACACCTGAGCCATCACTCCTCTCCATTCCACTACGCTGACCTTTAAATCTAGTCCTTCAAGCCCGCTGGCTCGTCTCTGCTCGACCAAAGATAACCTACATAGATCTGTCTGGGCGCTGTGTTTACTCTCTGTGATAACGGCTGTGCCACAAAACCACCACCTACCTTTTTAGGGAAAGGGAAAGAAAAAAAAAAGACAAAATTGTGCCACCACTTGAGTGAAGTATTTGCAACTGTGTTTTGTGAATGCATGTGTACATGTGCCTTTTACATCAAGGCAAAAGAAAAAGAGAAATTTGATAGGTATTGCTTTTTTCACCCTGTGCAAAGCAAACTAAATTAATCAATGCTCTCTGAGTCATAAAAAATCTCAGTATTATGTAAGACAAAGCAATACAGAGTTGTGTAAAATAAACTGAACTGGATGTTTGTAAGGGGCCACACAATATTTAAGTTGTATTTTTCAGAATTTCTGTAAATTCTTAGTTTCACTCATGTAGGAGTGTTTTCCTTGCTGTAGTGTGATTTAGTAAAATATTTTGTAATATTCGGCTTGACTACAAGCTCATTTTGTTGTTAATCATTTCAGTTTTGTTCTTGTTTTGATTTTTTTTTTTTTTTTTTTTTTTTAATTTTTTTTTCTCTTCACACTAACAATACAGAAAAAAAAAAATGGACCAGTTTGTGACATTGGGGAACAGTGCTGTAAAGAGTCCATGAGTGGTTCAAGTTTTGGCTGTTTGTGTTTGAGTATGAGAACTTGTGTTTGTGAAGCAAAGCACTATTTCTGTATAACTGGAGTGATTCGCTGGAAGGCTGATTATCTTGACTGAGTAAAGCAGAATGCTGTGTAACATATCTAGATGAATGAAGCCCTCCTTCAGGGATGAGCAGTAGTGCCATACCAACCTTTTTGTTCAGATAATTGTTCTTTTCATTTGCTCCTTATGTAACGACCACGTCTCTCCATTTCAACATTCTAACAGACATTTCCTGTAAGACATACTAATTTGTTTTGCTGCTGAAAATGACAATCCCCCTTGTCATGTTAGGTGCAAAATTATTTCAAAGTAATATCCATTTTTAGTTTTGATAATTTACACTGCACAGATGTTTCTACAGTGCTTTTGTAAACATTTCTAGTGTATTTGCAAAAAAAATATTAAACGTTGCAGTAAAGTGCAAAGTTCACGCAGGTTGTCTGCTGTCTTGTTTTAATAATACAGTTTTTGAAATAAAACTGTAGAGGTTAACAGGATGTGTTTTAATGTCGTTTCATTTCTTTTTGCAACTATCATTCTAACTTTGTGGTTTAAATTCTCTTTTGAATGTTCAAGCAGATCACTTGTGTGGTTTGTGTGTTTATCTCAGAGGGTATTATACTCTAAGGCTAATTAATCTAATTAATCTTATATAAGATTTTTTTTTAAAATCTTACTCTGAACTCAAAGTGTTAAGCTGCTCAGATTTGAATTGAAAATCAGAGATCAAAATTCAAGGTTTATTAAAAGTTGAATATATCATTTCATGAAAGAAAAGTTCTGTCAAGTGATTTTTTTAAATTTTTTTTTTTGAGTGATCCTTTAAAACTCTTGGATGTGAATTTAAATCGAGACATTTTTTTTAAACTAAAAGATTTCAAACTCTGCCTTTCATGCTCCCTGCTCAATTTGACATGATTTTTTAAAAATTCAAAATGGAAGTCTTTTGCAGTAGATCCGCAAAAAATAATACTTCATAATAAATCAAACTGCTCGGAAGTTTAATAAAGTAGAGCTGAGACAATTAGTCAATACCTTTGTTGGAGGATTGACAAGGAAGGGATAGTTTCCCAGGCAGGGTTTAGATTAGCGTCATTGATAGGCTGGCTATGGACTTTTATGAGCACACGTTAAAGCATCTCAATGAATAATATAACATGAAGAAAATTAAGATGTAAGTAGAACTAAAGGGAAGAGAGATGCAGATGTTTCAGTTATAACCTTAATGCATTAATCTTAAACATAGATCAAATCACTCTTGACTGTTTAGTATACAAGACCAAATTTATACTCCTAGAATCATTTATCTGTGAAAATGTATTAGAGTATGGTTAGCATTGCTAATTTATGTTATGCTAACTGGCTAAGCTAACCTGTAACTGTACAAGAGCAAGTAAATATGCCATATTTCACAATATTTTTCATTACAGCTTCAAACTGTCTTTTTTCCCCCAACATAAGATAAAAAATATAAATTCAAGTAAGAATTGTAATATATTTTTGCTATTTTTGTGCCTTTGTTTGCAACATTTTTCAACAACTTCTTCATGTTGATTTACCGATGACATGCCAGCACAGTTGGAACAAAAGTTCCAAAGTATGTGAAATTCAGGCTGCAGCTAAACTGCAGTTTTTTTTTATTAGGCTCACTACTTAAAACTTGGGCAAAAAAGAGTAACCATCTTGCTGTTCTAAATTACACATCAAGACATGATAAGAAAGAAAAAAGTTGAATAAAAAAACAATCTTGTCTAACAGTTCTCAGAATTTGGTTATTACAACATCGGATGAACAACACATGATACATTTTACCCTGTCATTATTCATTTAACAAACTCTAAGCTAAAATGCAGAAGCAGGGTGTGAGTAACTGATTACGTCACATCTGAATTACACTGATATTGCAACAAAACTGTGTTAAAAAACGTCTTTATCTCTGGTCTGCATGAACAAACGGCCTATGGGGTCATATTGGCTAGAAGACCGTCTGAGGTCTGGACTTTGGCTACGCCACTTCATCTCCTTGATTCTCTTCTTTTTCAGTCATTGTGTTGCAGATTTGCTGCTGTGTTTAGGATCGTTTAGGATACCTACAGTTCATGATGGACTCAACTACTGTAAAGTGTTCAGGTCCAAATCGTTCCTCCTTCACCACCGTGCTTGACAGTTGGTATGAAGTGTTATGCTGTTTTTTCTTTTCTCCAAATATGTTGCAGTGCGTTATGACCAAACATCTCCACTTCGATCTCATCTGTCTAAGGCACACTGTTGCAGAAGTCTTGTGGTTTGTTTAGATGCAGCTTAAGCCATGCTGCCCACCTTGTTCTATTTAGAGAGAAGAGTCTTTCTTCTGTAACCGCTCCTAACAAGCCATACTTGCTGTGTCTTTTTCTAACTCTACTGTCATAAACTTAAACATTAGACATGCTAACTAAGGCTCGGTCTGACCTTAGGGTGAATTGACGAGGACATCCTCTTCTGCAAAGATTGGCAACTGTCAAGAATGTTTTTCAGTTCCACTTTCAACCCTTCCCAGATCAATGTGTCTCTAGGATAATTTCTGGTGACTTTCCTCATTGATATTTTGTTAGCACACAGCAACACAGAACCTCTGCTTTTCTAGATCTGGTCATGATCAACTTTAATAAGGGAAGCAATAAAAATGCACATAGTTTTTCACTCACTGCTTCCATATTTTGGTTATTATAAATAAATGACATATGCCGTGTTATCACATGTTGTATTGACCTATTTTTAGGACCTAGTAAAGACAGGTTATTACTGTTTTAATTTTTTTTTAAATGCCGTGATAAAATAAACCTTATTTTTTTCACCTGACTGTGTATTTACGTATTTGAGGTAAACACTATACTTTTTACACCATTACATTTAAGTTAGGAAACTTTGATGAAAATGATCTATTCTACCATATCAAACCATTGACCGTTTCATTCTGCAGCACCATCCATGAGACTTATGTTTGAATAACTTCTCCAGCTCCCCAACTACTGCAGATAATACCTTTTTTACCCAACAAATGGCCCGTGCATTTAACCTGAAGGCCAGTTGTTTTAAAACGTCATTGAGTTGTTTGACAAAGTGTTATTTTCCCCTAACAAATTAAATAGGCCTTGGCCTAACCATCCAGTGACATCAGGGACAAACCTTACAGAAACAAGTTATGTTTGGGAAAAAAACATGACTTTTTGATTTCAATCACTGTTTTGACTGTAAAGCTCACGGCATAAGGAGAAAGTTCAGGCAGGTTTTCAGGGAGTGTAGAAGGTCACACGTTACTATTGCTCATCTCGAACCGTATCAAACATAAATCCACAAATCTATGAGAACATGATGTGTATACAGCAGCAGCCTTGTCTTTATTATGCTGTCTGTTAGCCTCGGTGCAGTTCTTTCTGTCTGAGCGCTTCCAAGAACTCACATAATCTGTTTCCGCCCTCAAGGTGATCATTTCAGGGTCTGTGGGCATCAGCACAGACACATTTTCTCCTTCACTCTGCAAATTACTGTCAAATATGCACGAGTTTTAGGACTCAGTTGATCTTCAACAGCACTGGGGTTACTTCAAGGTAATTATTGATCATGTTCAGCATCTCGTAAAATGGAAGTAAATATCAGACTTAATGTTCTACACAGTAAAAAGCTCATACTGAGTTATAAATAGTAAAAAAAATTATTTAGTTCTGTTTCAGTTTCTAAGAAAAGTTTGCTATAATTTGTACAGGACAACAAGGCGTGTTGACAGTAAAACAAGAATTTACTAAAAAAAAAAAAAAAAAAAGAGCTAAATTAAAAGTTTGTTACAGGCTGTACTGTTTAAAGGTTAATCCATTCTAGCCCTGTAACTCTCTTTGTGCTCCCTGATGGAGACACGGTGTACAGAGGCTATTAAACATGTCCATGCCTTTATCAAATTCCTCATCAGGATAAAACAATTAATTTCTTTGATAAAAAATGGCAGAATTGTGACTCTTTAAAGCTCCTGAAAAATGTGTGTCCACTTTTTATGGACTATCTTTTCCTTGCTCTGTATGCAAATGAACACATTTCTTGCACCCTACCAGAAAAAAACTGCCTGTGTCTTTTAATGTACCCCTTAATGTAACATTTAATGTGGAAAACCTCTGATACAAATTAGAATTGGAAGTATGGTGCAAATCTTTTAATATTGTTTCAACTATTAGTCAATGTAAAATAGGGAAATTTGAATAAAAAGTCTCTTACCAAATCTTAAAATGAGATCCATCCAGAGATGGAAGTATTGTGTGTCTGTTGGGAAAAGGTACAGGCTTTCTGAGCCTGTTTGAAGTACATTTTTTTAATTTCTCATCGGAAAATGAATCAAACTGTAAAGAGAACAGAGTGACACAGAGTGACTCAAAACCACTGTGAGGAAACACAAAATCTAAATAATATGAATGCAGTTTAAAAACCAAAACAACAAAATAGACACTGAACAGACAAAAAAAGACTACAGAGACACAAAAAACTGTATAGAGAAAATGGCTGCAGACAGAGAAACGGACCAGATAAGAAAAAACCCATGAAGATAGAGAAACATACCGACAATAGAAATAAAAATAAATTCAAAGTGATCTTCAAAGAGCTCCAAAAATCCAAGTGGAGACACATAACAACCATAAATAAGCTCAAACAGATTTAATGTAGGCGAAATGGGATGTGGGGTCTTTGTCTGCTCCATGTTTCCTAGCATCTAGTGTCATGCCATCAAAAATTATGCAAAACACCCAATTCCTCAGTTTATTATAATTTAAAAAAAAAAAAGCAGAAAATACTGTCAGTTGAAAGGCTTAAACCAGGGAATTTTAGACATTTTTTCATAATTCTTGCAGGGGATTTACAACAGTTGAGGTGTCATTTAAGTCTGACTCCTCAGATACCTGTTTTTTTTTTTAATCACACTCCTTTTGTCTTCATGGATTTTCTTTATTAAGGGTTGAATTATTGCTAAAATTCAAGTTCTAGAAAGAGATTCCAAATAACTGCTTGCATTTCTAAGAGGCTTCTCATGAGCACTGACTCCTCTATATAAATGTTTGTGCAACTGATTTTTTGTTCTTTCATTTAGTCGTGACAACCTGGAAAGGAATAATTCTATAACACTGTTTTAGTGTGGTTTATATGTTGAAGAATAATTTATGTGCAAGCTGGCAGTTTAATTAATAAGTCACAGATGCCGATTATATGATAGAACAATTTGATCTCTTACCCTTTTTAATGTTACTTAAAAGTACACTTTGGACCTTTAAAAGTACACATATCCCATTTTAGTCATACATAACATCAGCCTGTGCTTTCACATACTCCCTTTGGCACATTCGCATTTGTTCATTAAGACAAAGCTCCAGCAGCTCTTCAGCTGTTAAGACCACCTGCAGACAGTAAACATTACACAGGAAAACTGGCTCTAACTGCCATCTTCTTTGTCTCACTTGTCACCAGCATGTGAGAGCTGCATTGGGGGATGAGGTGGCAGCACATGTTCAAGTTGGTGATTACAAGGAAATACTCTACAGAGACCAACTGTAGTCCCTACAATCAAGATCCATTTTTCAACATATGATGAAACATTGCATCATAAGTGTTCAATTTCTCAAATCAACTTAAATTTTTTATATTTGATCTAATCTAACCACCTCAGTTCTTCTGATTTCATTGTTGTTATTTTAACCATGCATACTCTGAGTATTTAGTCCGTGCAGTCTAACTCCAGAATGAATTATAACTATGTTGGATCATAGTGTGATTCACGGCAGTTTAAAAAGCTAAAATTACTACACTTTCAGGGCTCTTAAATCATCACAGACCTGAATTTGCCTAGTGTAAAATGTCTCATTTTTGGCAATACATCAAGCATGGGACACTGCATAACTACAAAAATGTTCAAATACGATTTATTAACGAGTGAAGTAGTGGTCAAAAGTGGTGTTGCACTCTGAGTTGCACATTATTTTTACAGATAAAGGTCTGGAATATATTGTTAGACTCAGAAATCAATAGATAAATGCTGAATGTCAGAGATAAAATCAATATATACTTGGTTACACAAACGACAGTCAGTGTAACATGTTACTTATATCACATTTTCTTGTGACAGTGGGCTGGTTTGGGAACAGAGGAGACCAGTTGTAGTTGTTCTGTAAGTGAACAAATATTTTCCCATTATTGCTTGGTGCAGGACTTCAGCTGCTCAACGATTTTTGGGCCACAGTGCCATATTTTTTTCACCTGCCGCCAATTAACCTATTAAATCTTTTCTTTTTTTTTTAGCATTTCACAACTTTTTCAGTCTTTTTTTTGCCTCTGTGTCAACTTAGTATATTTCTGTATGTAACTTTTGGAACAATTAAGCTTGTCAACTTCAGTATTTGATATGCATTTCCATTGAACAACAGATTTATAGCACTTGTCGGAGTTTATAGCATTTATAGATGACCACTCAGTGCTTTTACACTGCATGCCACAGGCTGTACATGCCATGCTCACACAGCATATTGTTTATACAACTATATACAGTTTAACAGACTACTACACAGTACTTTTTTCTTCTATCATACACATTCATACATTCTAAGCATCGTAGGCAATGTGTGGTTCAGTGTTTTGCCCAAGGACGCTCTGACACGTGGCCGGGAGAGGCCAGGTGTCGAATTGCCGACCTTCTGATTGGCAGACGACTGCTCTTTTTCCTGAGGTACATGTATGTGGTTTTTAATCATATAAATCTATGTATATGTAGATCTATATGATCTTTATTGCCCTCACAGATATATGTGTTCTGTAATGGCTAAACAGTGTTGCTAAATGAAAATATCTTTAATCTATTCTCATTACAACCAAATCCTCAAAACGTAAATCAAATGTATTTAATTTCCAAATAATTCACAACAACAAATGGGCAATCTGTATTTAAGGACCTATTTTTCAACACTGGTACTAATCTTCCCACATAATTGCCCCAATAGTAAAGAGCTCAGTGGCAGAACAAACACTCCTCCTCCAGGTAAAAGTTGACTGAATGTAAACATTGGTTTGTGAAATGATTCAGAATTCCAGTATGTTCAGAGTGCACACAGCTCTGGACCGGTTTTACTGTCCATGCACCTGGAGGATGATGTTCTGCATGACAACCACCTGTCTGGATATCAAAATCTGGGGAAGATAATGCAGCGAAAAATCAATGAACTTTACTGCTGCTCAACCTCAGAGACGTTCGCTTAGGTCTAAACTCTCTGCTTACTTTTACATCATTAATTGTTATCTGTTGTCATTCATGATGTAATTACCCACAGTAATCTCCTCTGTTAGTTATGTTTAAACTCAGTGAGCTCTTGGTTTCATCAATTCTGAGAAAGATGTGTGAAAATGTTAAACCAGCTTATTAGCTGCGCCCCCTGCTGGTGACTATAAAAACGGACTTGACTGCAGAAAGAAAAAGGCAATTATAATATTATTAAGTATTTCATTTTCCTGAAGCAGATGTTTAGATGCAGACGTTTAGTGTTATTTAAAAATTTTAAATTTTGGATTTTAATCATGTAAATATATATGAATTTAATATCAGATATGTGCAGGCATCTTTAAGGACTCACAAAATCTTAATTTGTCCCTGCTTTGGGAGATTTCATAACACAAGTAATACAAAAGAATTACTTAATATTTTAGGGCTTTCCACTCCAGGAAGCTGCTGCCTTCTAGCTGCCTCAGTTTCTGCTGCTTTACGTCACCTGCAGCGTTTCTGACACTTTTAACAGAAAATTCAGGCATTTTGATTTCCTGCCGAAAGTTTTTCAGGAGCTGCTAGTTTGCCCCTAAGAAAAAAGGGGAGTAGCTGGGTCAAGTAGCGAAATAAGAAAATAAGTGCTGGATTGATTCATTATTCACAGCTGTGAGTTGTGTGAAACGTTTGGAATAATTGAATAATTTGATTAATGAAAATTAATGAAGAGCTATTACCCGTGTAGAAAGATTGCTTTAATTAAACCATGTGCGTCTCAAAGTACTTGTACTAGTAAATGATCTAATTATATAGTTACATATTCGCATGAAAAGGAAATGAAAAATAAAGTAAAGTAAGGCATTACCTACGGGACTTTGTCAAACAACGTAAACTGTGTTGTTTTTTCTTTTTTAAATTAGTCCCGTTTGCATTCTTTGATGATGCCTTGTTTTGTAAATATCACAACAATAAAAGTAACTGAAAACAATCTTAATAGAAATATTATAGTTGAAAACCCACAAAAGATTTTTTTAAAAGGTAATCTCGCAATTCATGCTGAAACATGTAGAAATTAATGCTACAGATTTGACTGAAATGTATGGAGCGTTCAGCAGGCAGAAAGAAAAACAAACCATAAACTTCACATTCACACTGATTTATGTCTCTTGTGATAAATAATATTCAACAATGCCATATCTTGCAATATCTATCTCTAGCTACAGTTTTTAACCAAGTAAGGAAGCTTTGAGTCTATTTTATCAGCAAATTTACCAAATCCCCAAGCTAGTCCTGTAAAGCAATAACTATTCCAAACTTCACAGCAACAATTCGAGTACAGACATGATTAAAATCACGAGTTCTCCGTCCAGAGAACAGAAAGGACCTTGATGCATCATAGGCAGCTGGATTTGAAACAAAATATCATCACTGCACTCAAGACATCACTTCAAATGCTTCTACAGCTAAGGCACCAGCAACAGTTGGTTGCATTAGTTAGTGTACTCTCTCATTTCATCGTTTGTTTATAACTATGAAGTCTCAGAAAGAACAAACTTGCACAAATTTCACATTTTGATGCAAGACTCCATGAAAAGAGTGACAACAGCACACTGACTCACAGAGAAAAACCGATAAGTCAAACACAGAGGAAACGTCAACTGAAAGGAGAAGAGAGAAAAATCTGCCGGTCCAAATAATGCATATTTTTTTAGGTTTTTAAACTGAGGATGTGTAAGATTTAAGGCTCTAAGAATTCATTCAATGGTTAACGTGTTAAAAATATGAGAATATGTTGCTTTTATTGGTTTAAATCACAGTAAACTTATTGTGACTTTGAGTTTTGGACTATTGGTTATTTGAATTTTAGGAGACGGATGAATTGTTTCAAGTTTTCCAACAGAATTTTAGAAAATAAATTATGTGTTGGATGCAGTGACACCTAGCAGCACAAAATGGAAGCACATTACTTTTAACGTTTGGTCAATGAAAAACACAAAACATCTGCTGTAGACTCGCTGTTCTGTCCTCTCTGAGCTGCTGCAGCAACATGATGGCACAACGTGGCTTAGCAGTGAGGAGGGTAACCTGCAGAATCTTTGGACATAAATGGCTTGATGCTTCTTTGATTTACTCAGATTTAAAATGCCAACTTATTTACTTTCTTTCTGCCAAGAACTTTAATTTTGACATGTTCCCCTTTCATTTCATTTTGTGTCATGACTCTCATTGTTACTTTGTTTTAGTTGTTGACTTTTGAAACACTATGATTGGAATTCTTTTACATTTTGCCAACATTTTACTGACTAAACAACTATATACAAAAATAATAATCCTGAGCTCACTGATGTGGTATTTGTTGCTTTTCTCTGTAATACTGTATGGCCATGATCCTACTTTGTGAAGCAGCTTTAAATTACTTGAGTTTTGATTTGAAAGATAAAACAGATTTTTAATTGAGCTGAACTGAAGTTATGATGCTTAAAATGACTTTTCAGATGCTTTTTGCTATTTTGCAAAAATACAACCTTTTTTAAATTATTTACTCATTTTTTTTTTAAAAAGCCACAATTTTAAAAATGCATTGCTGTATTTGATTAATGTCATGACATCACTGTGCTGCCACACATTAGAAAGTACTTGTGATTGATTTTGTGTACTTGCTGATCATTTAAAGGAATGTGTTATCTACTGCAGGTGCCCTCACATCATCAACCTGTCACTGATCATTTGCGAGCCCAAACATTTCTTGTAGTAAAAAATAATGGCAGTTAATGTTATTAGTGCTGTTATCTTAACAGTCATGCAGATTGTATTTAACAACGTTAATGTGAGGTATGTTGAGGTATTCTTGATATATTTTCTCTTAATAACTGTTGCATTTGATGCTTTCATGTGTCTACGGGATGCTCTTCTGATTGAACTCTTGTTGAATCAGTTTTTGTTTGGTTTCTGATGGAGGTAGGGATGATAAGTCATCTAGAGTCAGTCTTCAGTTATTTCCTCATCTAGAAAGTCTTTGACATAGTTACAAAGTTTTCTGTTGGTAAAAATGATAACAGTTGTTGATACAAAATTCAGAAATCCACATCATCACTGTGTCTAATATTGTTATTCTAACAAGCATTCAGTTCAAGTATGATGCCTTTTTTGTTTCTGTTGAGCTTAACAACTAGTATAACCAACAAAAGACATTTTTTGTGTCACATTTCCTCTGTTAATGACACTACTGCAGGATGTGGGGCAAACCTTTGCAGTCCTACACTTTGATCTCTAACCTCTCTCTAATCCCTTCTTATCCAAGCAGCTGTTGCTCGGCATCGTCCTGCGTTGTCATGTGCGTCATCGAAGCAGCTTACGTTGGCTGCAGTTCCCCCTCCAATCCCCTCCGCTGCGTGCTGATGACTCTGTTTACAGTCTTTGCACTCTCTCTGGTCATATGTCGGGATCTCCCTCCAGCTTTTGGAGGTCATTGGTGGTGCCCATGAACATGCTGCGTCCCCGCTCCAGCCGGCTTTTCTTGTCAGTGAGCCGGAAGGCCTCCATGAACTCATCGATGTCAATGCTGCCATCCTGGTTGCTGTCAATGGTGACAGCCAAGTCGGAGATGGCCTCGTCCGTGATCTCCATCTTTAGGTAGGCACTCAGCAGCTTCCAAGTCTGCCGAAAGTCCTCCATGGTGATGAAGCCTGAGGAGAAAGAGAAAGTTTGAGGTTAAAGAAGACAAGATGCAGAAGGGATGAAAGATATGGATTTAAAAAATGGAAAGAAAAAACTAAAAGACTTTTTGTGGGTGTGTTTGATCAGAAATGAGGGAAGGACCAGTAGATGATGATGAAGATTATGAAAAGTTTTATTTCAAACATGCAAAAAAGAAAAGAAACAATAGTAACAGTCTGAGACAACGTAAAAATAAATACAAAGAAATTATTTTAAAAAACTGAAAATAATAAAACAATTTGCTTTCCATATCCAAAAAGGAGAGGGAGGAAGTACAAACTTGTTTAATCCCATCCCATCTCTAGATCAGTCGGTTAATCCTCATCAGAAGGTTGTTACGTGCCGTGGCCTCTTTCACACACTGCCGATGGCTTAAGGGACCTCATTCAAACACATAAACAGAATCCTGACGCCCAATGTTTAATTCAATAAGGAAAATTTCACCCTGGATTTAATGCATTTTGATGCAGGTTATAGTATATCTGTGTGTTTCTAGAACATAAACCACAAGGTGGTAGTAAAACCTGGCTGCCCATGAAGAATTAAAAGGAGCCTGCATGAACCTTGGTTCACTAATAAGTACTTTTTTTACCTGAGTTGTCTGTGTCTACAATCCTGAAGATGGTCTCCAGAGTGGAGCGATGGCGATACAACGTTTCCAGCAGACTCTGTTCAATGTGCTGCAAGAGGAGAAACACTGTGAGAACAGTACTGAGGGAATGAGTTTGCCAGCTACAATGCAACCTGTCAGTAACAGCCAAACTTTGCCAAAGCCAGAGGTGATGGCATGGAAAATATATGAAAGGATTTGGTTGAAGTTGTTTAAGCCACACTTTCAGTGTCTTAGTGAAAGTCTCCCATTTTCCTTGGTGCATTAAAAAAAGCACACCTGGTGAGCTTTTGAGCTACAAAAGAATTGGTTTAGAGAACAGCACAGCACAATGATGCTGCCGCTGACAAAAGCAGGAGGCTGTCCTGCTTTCAGAGTAGTCGAAAGTGTAATCTGTACACAAGCTTCCTTATGGTACCTTATTGTACATAAAAATTGACATTATGTCCTGGCACTTTTTGTTTAGCTGCTTATACATTTAAACCAGTACATTTAAATAACGGTTTCGTTCTTCTTTTTCTTTTTTGCCTGGCAGTTATGGATATTGGTTCACTTTTAACTATGAACCAATGATAATGGAGTTTAGTGACTTATTTTTTAACTGGTAGTTAAGTAAGCTTAATTTTTTTCTCCTGCAAATCATAACATTAAAAAGCTTGGAAGTATTTTGTTAGATATAATAGCGTAAGTCACAAAGGGAGTCAACATGTGTCCCTAAGAAAGATAAAAGCTTGAAAACGTGTGCGCACACTTACAAAATGTGGAACTATTATTGCTGTGGTTTCGTGGTATCTGAAAATACTTTTTTGGAAACGTGTTGCTTCGTGGCCCTGAGCAAAATTTGACTTAAAATATTAAAAAGTCTGGATTCTCCCTCAATCTTTTTAAAGTAAACTTTCCCATGCTTTTTCTTCTCACTTTGAATATAGTGGATTAAACCTTTACAAAAATGCATAATTGAAGCATCTTTAATCTCACTGAGGTTTTTTGCCTTTTCATATAATATGAAGTGCGTAACGGTTTGAAATACAGAAAAAGAATAATATAATATGAATGCACTTAGCCACATCTTAAATTGATCCCAAAATACCAGTATTTCCAGTTAGTTAAGGCACAGTTGATACATCCTTACGTCTGCGTTGGGCTCCTTGATGGCGAGCTCATGGAACCATTCATAGTAGTTGATCATGACGTTGCCGGTCTTGCAGACGACCAGCTGAGAGCGAAGCATCCTCCAGGGCAGGTTGAGGTGCATCACACTCTCCACCGCAGCGGCCCAGTCGCTTGGAGACACTAAGCCTGACAGAGGGGAAAGTTTATTTCCAGTTACCAAGTTTTTCTTATGTTTCATTGTCATTACAGCATTTGTTTAAAGTGCAACAGCAGCCTTGACATGTTGCTCTCTGCAGAGTGTGTGCTCTTCATTTTTTTTTTTAAAGAAGTTTTTTTTGCAATGTAGCTTTGCTTTCTTTATGACACACACAAGTGCTTCTCTAATTGAAATGAGATCGCTGAACAAGTTCTGGCTGCAGTTTCTGTGAAACTCTGAAATCTTTGCTGGACTTTTGGTCTGCACATATTATCCTAAATGGGTATTATAACATTGCATCCAGGACACAAAAGTGTGCGCTCACGTTTCTCCTTTGAGAACAACAGTGCTAAAGAAAAGTATACAATAGATCTGCCACAAAATGAACGAACACCTGATCTGCTGAGGACTGAATTGTCCCATGAAAGTCACACCACACGCACCTGTGTTCTCTGCGTCAAACTTTTTGAAGGCACAGATGAGGTCAGACTTGTGCGCAAACAGCTGCTCCCGCAAGACTTTGAGGGCTGAGCGCTCAGTTCGGCCAACACTGCAGAGGACATAAAAGATTGGACAGCAGTGTTGTTTAATTTAATTAGTGTTGGTCCTGAAACAGTCCAAGGTTTTCCAAAGTTTCACAAATGTCTTTATTCTAATCTTCTAATTTTTTTCTTGATTTCTTATATACTATTACCAGACTAATGAGCAACAACAACAAAAAAAAGAATAGATAATTAAATATAAATAAACCTACCCGACTTCCTACACTGTAAACACAATTCCTCTGTAATATCAGATAGTTTTGTTTTTGTAGGCTCTGCACACTTTCACATGTCGCCTATACCAGGCGATCTTTAAGAAAGCATTAGCATCCAATATTGTTCACACGATCATCCAGATAGAAACAGTAGGGGTAAAAATGTTCACACAACAATCAGAACCCGACTGTGTGCAGATAAAAGGGTCTTGAGTCAGTTCAAGTTCATAACAATGGGTCTCAAATGAGCTGAAGGAAGGAGGAGGGAGGAGAAGAGGGAAAAGGCCAAGGACACAAGATCCCGACCAGATATAGCATGCTGTTGCAGAATAATTTCTGTTTACTGTATTCACCTTTTTCAGTGTATGTTTGTCCTGAAATGTGCGGTTATAAATATTTGTTGTGACCTCTGTAAGTATCATGTGAAGAGGATTTTATTAGCCAGAACCAGTTTTTGCTGCAGCGTTTCGACTTGAGTTTTAAGGAAGCGGAGAGTTTAGTTTCAACCTGGAAGTTGGAGGTTGTAGAAGCTGAGTATGCAGTTACATATGAGCCGGGGAGTCAATCTAATCTCCATTGTTCAGCTTGGATTCAATATGTTCTGCTTTTTGTTTTCTTTTGTTGGTTTAGAATGTTTTATAGGCTGCTTATTACACTTTTACCGTTTCATTATTTGTTAGTGTTTGTTCATTCTTGTTTTGTCCTAAGTATAGACCCGCTAAACTCACCATTAATTTCTTGTATGCAAAGTTTTTTTGTTAAAAAAGATGACAAGAAATGTTTGCATGTCCTCCCTGTGTATGCATGGGTTCTCTCTGGGTACTCCGGCTTCCTCCCACCGTCCAAAAACATGCATGTTAGGTTAATTAGGTGACTCTAAATTGTCCTTAGGAGTGAGTGTGAGCGTGTGTGGTTGTTTGTCTCGCTTGTCTCTATGTGGCCCTGTGATGGACTGGCGACCTGTCCAGGGTGTACCCTGCCTTTCGCCCGATAACTGCTGGGATAGGCTCCAGCCCACCCGCGACCCGACTGACGGACTGACGGTATAGAAAATGGATGGATGGAAGATGACAAGAAATACAAGAGTTGAAACAATAGACAGAACAGACAGAAAGCTAATTTCATAATGATTGTGAAAATTATTATCCAAAGATGTAATTTGGCATTTTTGGAAATAATTTCATTTTCTTTGCAGTGCTCAGGAATTGATCTCTTGTGCTCTGTTTGTTTATCTTTGCACTGTTTCCAGTGTCATAAAATGGATTCTCAGCAATAAATGAACAAATAAACAAACAATCATAGATCCCAAAATGTCTTCTCTATGATTTCCTTGAACTAAACAAGCAGTTTTCACTACAGTGACGCCTTATTTCTAACAGCTCAATCGACCTTTTATTGATAACATTTTATTTAATCGTGTACATAGATACATAGACAAAAATGATTCACGCTGTTGTGGATGAGTAATTTCTGGTAGTTTCTTGTACCTTTGTCTCACAGTGAGCTCTCTGGTCATGCTGCTGGCCTGATACTGAATCACATAAGGCACGAGGTCTGGTCCCACCTTCACATAGGCCCCTCTGTTGCTCCCCACATCGTAGTAATTGGAGGCAGAGAACAGAGTGAGGACCTGATTGAAATTGCATAAATGTCAGAGTCAATGTTCAGAAACAGCCAGGAAAGTGCATTTGTCAGCACACACATTTATCTTTAAGGTAAAGAGCTGAATTGAGACCGTGAGCGTCACTGTTGGAGCTGACCTTCCGGCTGTGGCAGAACTCATAACCATCCTGTTTGCACTCGTGGGAGCGGATGATGAGCTGCATGTTGTGTCTATTCAGGAAGTCCTCTGTGATGTCTGGGCCCCAGTAGCAGCCTCCGCCCCGAACTTCGTTTGGTATGCAGCCGTTCTGAGACATCGGGTCACTCCACAGCAGGTCCAGGATCTGGAGGGAAAAAAAAATCACAGGACAGAGATTTGCTATTAAAAAAGAAAAAAAACAACCATGGAAAGTAAATCAGCCCGTCATTCCAAATTTAGCTGCCATTGCAGTTATGCACAAAATTCTCACTTTCAATCTGTGTCAGCTTTTTAAACTGTTTTAAATACCACAAAGACTTAAAAGACAAAAACTTATATCAGTAAATAGCATTTTCAAAAATAAACCAACAGTTATCATTTAATCCATTTAATGAATTCTTTGAATTTAAATTTGTTTTTCTGGTACATTACCACCACCGGCAGATCAGTTTACTGAATAGAGACATTTGACACCACTGGTCGGACTGTGTTTTGTACCATGGATGTGAAAGTGAATTATTATGCACAGCATAAACTAAATGGGGACAGATCAACTCAAATTATATACAAATTAATCAAACACTTAAAATTTGACCTTTAAGCTTTTTTCAGAGAATGAAAACGTTTGTAGTTAAATGAGTTTGGAGTTTTCCAAAATATAAGACAAGTTTTAAAACATATTTTGCGGCCCATGCTTCAGGTGATTGGGGTCAGTCTGAAAAGCAGATACAGAGATACAGAGAGATTAGTGACGCAGTGGATTACAGCATTTGAAGACACAGCTTGTCTTCTGAAAGCTGGTCACTGAGAGAGAGCTTAGTTACTCCCGGAGAAGGCTTGAAGTACAAAGGTCATGATTTCTGAACAAAACATGTTTCTCTCCATGACACACTTACGACTTAAGCAGGTGGAGGAGTGTCGGGCCTCCTAACAGTGAATCAGAAAAGGCTCAACTCTAACCTGGATCTTTAGTGCTTGACGTCCAGCATGATTCCCTATCAGCTTTTTGTTGTCTGAAGGTCCAGAAAGACATTCGTGTGAGAAAAAAACATTGTGCTGATTGTAGAAATAACTAAAACTTAATCTAGTTTGATGAAAATAGTTTCAATTCAATCATTTCAACCTTTTTATGGTCCATCTCTGTCAATGTAGTTTGGTCAGCTGATCAGTGAATTTTATCACACTTGATTTGACCCATTAATTAATCAAAATGCTGACGCGACACGTGGGTCGCTTGAGGCTTGAAAGGTAAAAGCACACATCTGTTGCATCAAGTCACAGTGGGTTCATGTAATACAATGCAATGTTGTTAATATTCTAAAACTAGGCAATGTGTTTAAATACTAGAATCTAGAAGACAATTCAACTCAGTCTTATTTGTGCTGTGTATTTGATGGCTTTAAAGAAATTGTTTCATATTTTTGGAACGAACTGAATGAACTGCATGAGCTCAGAAATCCTACGACAAACATGCTGCTGGCTTAATATTCAATTCAAGTTTCACTGTCGGCTAAAACTGAAGTATTTCTATGGCCTAAGAAACCAAACAGTCTGGATTTAGTCCCAATTTGTTATATTACACATTCTTGGAACAGAACTGTGTACATGGTGTCTTTTAAATAAATTACTTCAAGTATTGAAGTAATCACATCCAATATAATCAAATCCAATATAAGTATCACATCCAATATAATCCACAAAAAGAAAATCCTTATTTCCTCATTTAAGAGGAAATGGGAATGGATGTGTTACTAAAATTGTCTTTTAATCAGTTAATCCATTTGTTTTGATGCTCAGATACTTTCAGGACACCTGGAGATCACCTCTTAGAAAGTGTTTTCATAGACTAATTTAAGCATTGACAAGTTTGAATGAAATGCAGAAAAAGATAACCTATTTGTTTAATGCTAATTTCTGTCATCCCGAATGTGGTTCGCAAAGTTGTTTTTAATTTCCTCTAATGCATATTATGTATTATTTGAAACCACCTCAAGTCGGAGTATCAACAGTTTCCAGGAATAAATTGAATTTAAAAAACGGCTAATCTGCCAATGCAGAGAAACACAGGCAAATAGGATTCCTAACTTTACCAGAAATCATGTGTTTGATGTTTTTATTAAACTATCATTGTGAACATACAGTAAGTGCGTCATGGTTTAGAAGAAAACACTCAACACACTCACCTGCCTCCACTCTTCCTTGACATCACTGCTGATAGAGTCACTGGACACAGACAAAACTTCTTTCTCTGATCTTTCTCTGATCTGTCTCCCACCTTGGCTCTCCAGCTCATTCTCCGTGTTCACTTTGAGGTGGCTGGAGAAGTTCTGCAGTGAGCGGTTGTGGAAGCAGTCCCGGGTTCCAATGGCTGCGGGATACGTGAGGGAGGCCCGACGATTAGAGAGCCTGCTGGAGTTTAAGAGATCGTCTTCTATGTCTTTCTCGATAGAAGTCCCTGTAGAAATCTGGTTCCTCTTCTTTGGAGGCCTCAGCGCAGAGACGTACTGAGGGAAAACAGAGAGGAACACAGATTTAATGAACTGTCAAAAATCATAGTTTCATTGAGTTTGTCACGTGATGTTTTCTCACATTATGTCTGTCCAATCTGGCCAGGACACCAAGGTCCGTGGTGTCAGAGATGCCTCCGTGGAGGATCAGCACCTTCTGGTCAATGACTGTTGCCAGTGGCAGCCAGCTGAAAATCTTCTGCAGCAGCTTCAGGATCCGTTTGCCGTGTATCTGAGAACAGGAACTAGTGGTCTGAATAAACTACATTTTAGTCTGTATTCTTCTCTTTTTTTGAGGTATACATTAGTTCTCAGTGCTGTGTATCATATACCTGGTATCACACTTGAAGCACTTCTTCAAGTCATTTTACCACATGTGGATCATTCCTCATGGTTATTTATCCACTGACTAATTAACTTTTGTATAAAATATTCAGTTTCCTAAGTTTATGCATTAGATTTGTCTGTACACATACAGTAATCTGCAATAGCCTTAAAACACCACACATTACAGCATACACCGCCATGAAAACAGAAAATAGTTTCGACCATTTATTGAAACGTGCAAACATGAATGTAAAAGCAATATAGCTGTTCATGGATTTGTATCTATATTGTATTTATATTTTAGTTGACCATTCTAAGCACTTTCTCTGGCACACATTCATACATCGATAGATGCATCAGAGGCATCATGGGCTGGGATAAGTAGGGGATCAAACCACCGATCTTTTGATTGGCAGACCTCTTTCTCCTGGACTACAGCCTTACAGCTTTAAAAGATCATCAGAACGCTTGGAGAAATATTTATCAAGACCAGTTTAGCAGATTACAAGAAAGTCTGGCTGCTTAGAAGTAATATATAAAGAAAAATGGGAGGCTCAAGAGTTTTCCAATCTACTACAAAAGACATATTTTAAGTGTTTTTTTAAACTATTCTAAAGGTTAACATTATGTTAGACTCATGATTTGACTCCTACTTGATTGGTCTCTGCACGCTGTGGTTCCAGTGTTTGACTGAAACAATTTCAGTAAAGTCAATGCATCCCATATGCTGGAATTTGGACAAATCCAGGACACAAGCGTTACATGTGAGACAATCTGGTGAACCGAATGTTCCTCTATGGGTCCTGGGACCTGTTTGACCTCCATGACTCGTCAGGAGCCAGATGTCCTGCAATTATCTAGTTTAATGATCTTAAATCCTCTTAGCTTCCAGGAGGAGTGAGCGGGATTGTGTGGGGAGAACGTTGGGCTATATCAAGGTTTCCTGGGAATGTGGGGGTGACTGTAACAAATATTGACTTACTGTGATAAGCAGGGATGCAGCTTGTCAGTGTATTGAGATGTGAGGGTTTCGGGTTTGCAGAAACCTACCTTGTATTTTGTCAACACCTCCTTAGTGAAGCCGTATCTGCAACAGCCAGAGAGCGACAAGTGAGGAAATGAGGGTTTTATCACGTCTGATGAATTTGTTGAGAGTTTTTGCCTCGTGTGTAATTTTCACCTGAGGTTGATTATGTGGTCCTCGTGGTTGCCTCTGTTGAGGTAGACATCACACGGATAAACAAGCAGGAACGAAAACAGGATGAGGAGGATCTCGATGGAGTCTTTGCCTCGGTCCACAAAGTCTCCGTTAAAAACGTAGGGCTTCTCAAGAGATGGCATGCCGTTCTGACAGGTAAACGGCAGCAAAAGGTTAAAGGGAAGATAATTACAATAAATGTCAAGAAGCGATAGGTGTCACTAGCTGACTCAAAGAAGAAACCTGTTGCAACTAAACTGTATGCATGACATGTATCTGCATGATTTAACCATATAATAAACAATCCATAATTGATCAAGTCAGTCAAGTCAGTTGTGTCAAGAATAACTTTATAAAGGCATGTTTGATCATCTCTACCCTGATGACACTACAACAAATATTATCCTGAAATTAGGATGCAACTTGAGTGCCGGAGAAGAGTCAGTTATTCATTCATCCATCCATTCATCAAAATAAGACGATTATACTGACAAAGAGTGTATCTGTTTCGATAAAAATATTCAGCTATTGAGCTAATAAAAAGATGAGTGAATTTAAGAAGATCTAACCTTGTAGAAAATCAGTAGCAGGTCCTCCAGCTGTCCATGCAAATCACCTGTAAAGAAGGCAAGACATAAATACACTAATAAAATTAGGGACTGTCCACATGTCCACATACAAGACATTGTAGACATTTTTTGGCTCAAGGGTTTACGGCTGTACTATTTGTTAGCTTTTACAGCACCCCTTCAAATTTGATTTTATGTTTTCAATCTTTATGAACATGTTGATTTACAAAAAAAATACATAAATCTTCATCAGAGTAAAGAAACTAAATCCTCACAATTTAGAGGCTGTAACCTAAATGTTTGAGGCAAAAATCTTTATAAAAATCCCGGTTTCCTTTGCTCTCACCACACACGGTGATTTCTTTGCTTTGGCAGGTGGAGATGCGGTTGATATTTGGGAACATGCGGAGCAGCTTCCACGTCTCCAGGAGCAGCTGGAGGACGTAACGTGAGTGCAGCTGCTACTGAGAGAAAGACTGGTTAACAAGAAGGTCGCAGACACAGAGACAAACGCACAAGAGTAAAATCATATTACGGAGATGTTTGTCAGTGTAAGCAGCCTGTTTCCAACATGTACCTGAATAAGAAACATTTTCTCAGATTCACAGCTTGACTGGCTGATTGAACTGGCACTTAAATAATGATTTTACAAGCTTTGCAACAACAATTGTACAATTGACAATTTTGTGCATGTGAGTGCTTTTCTGATATGAAAATAATTTTCTTTTTTTTTTTATTTGAATCATTTACCTTAATATGTCTGCACTAACTTATAAAAGGACCCCCAGTTTACTAGCAGAGGAGCTAAAAACCCTGACTGAAGGAAACAAAACAAAAAAACATACAGATCAATTTATTGTTGTTTTACGTTTTAACTCCATTCTTAGCATTTTTGCCTTATTTGGCTAATTTTGCATGTATTTGTAGCCACTCCATGTCTCTCTGTGGTCTTTGTACATCTTAGCGTGATTATTTGAAGTCAAATTTTGGTCATTTTGCACAGATTTGTGGTTGTTTTGTTGGCCGGTCTTCTGTCATATCCTATTTATCATTCTGTGCATCAGTGTTATGTGCTCCTGGTTTTCTCAAGTGGTCTACTTCCTGTTCGAAATGTCAGAAATGCCGCCCTTGGGGTACATCCAAAAGGCATCTTGACCAAATGCCCAATCAACCTCCACTGGCTTCTTTATTTTGTGTTTGGGATATTTTTTTTATATTTCTCCGATAAGACTGGTTGAGTTCCTTACCCTGTGCCCCATAGACTCATTAAGTATTCTGTCTACAAAACTGCCAAAGAAAAAGGAATAAACACATATTGTAATGCCATGCACCTACTTTCTTGTTCCTGAAGGCCTCCAACAGACCGACCGCCTGTTCCACCGTCAGTGGGAAGGTGAGATGAGGTCCAGAGTAAATCTCGGGCACCTCAATGTTCTTGTAGCAGAAGTACCTCTCCCACTCCGTGTCATGACTTATATCATTCTCTCTGAAGATGTGCGAGATCAAATTTCCTGAAAGAAAAGTTCAAGCTCATAGATTCGGTTCTACTGTTGAAAAATATATCTGAATGTGTGCAGAAATCTCACGTTCACTGCTGGCTGGTGTGAAATTATCCATGAGGTAGCCGAGGAAGTTATAAAGCTGCACAGAGAAGAGAAAAAAATGATTGAAGTTGTTCTTTTACTCTTCAGCAAACCCTGTTAAAATGAAGCTGTTTCTGGTCATCCCTCACCTTGATCTGGGCCTGTTCTCCAGAATATTCGATGGACTGGAAGATGTGCCAGGTGTATCTCCGTCTCGTCTCTGTGCGAGCCACATAGTGCCGGTACCATCGCTGAATCAGCACAGCTGCTCTTAAGGCTGAAACATGGAGCCCAGAAACAACTTATCAAGAGACACACTGCTGGCTGACATTTTCTTAAGTGGAGTTAAAGACTTCCAGTTAATATTTGCAGGTGTGAAAGATATTGAAGTTTTGTTTAGTGGAGATTTTTCACGATTGTGTGTTTTGATTAAGACCTGCAGGTCTCGCTTTTTAGATTTTTTTATTTTTATTGAAAAAACTACCAAAATTATTGTTTTTTTTTTAAGGCTTTCAGATTTACTTCATCATCATCAGGAAAAAGAAAGTTTCCAGGTTTCTAATGTTGTTTTCTGAAATGTGCTTTAAAAACGTGCTTTAAAATGTGTTTTTTTGTATCTAAGAGTCAATATGAAATGTATATGATTTGACTTATGAGCCCGGGAGATTGGAAGTTATGTCCAACATCTGGCCAGCAACAACGATGCCAACTCAACAAACAGTGTTAAACAGAAGTGGCTTACTTGTGACGGCTGCATGCAGCAAAGCAGAGGGGGAAAAAGACACAGATCGTGAATACATCAGAGGTTATAAATACAGTTTGAGTGTACAGACACAAACAAGAGGAAAAATGTGTTTCAGAAACAAACATGAAGCTTTTCCATTTATTCTGGGCGATGATGATTTATGTAGATTGTTGTTGATACCTTTCTTGGAGTTTTTGTGGAAATGGTTGGACCTTGAGACACCACATCCCATGACTGTTCCTGTTCAAAACACAGAGCTAAAATCAGCTAAAATGTCTCAGACATCATAAAGTTACTGCATAATAGAATAGAGCATTGATTTAAATCCATATAACACCTGAGACTCTTTGGAGCCACACATCTCACATTATATATGTTTTGAAATGGCTCTGACTCAATTTTAAGTTGTTACTCAACAGCTGAGGATGGTGGAGAGTTTGTAGGGCATTCCCTGTGTAATCTTGTTATCTTCGGGTTCACTCCTAACGTCTGTGGCCTCAATCCGGCCAAACAGGACTGTTTTCTACGAAGGCTGACATAAAGCAATCTATGAATCAGAGGAGCCGGAAAATGTGTGTCCGAGGTTGATAAGTGACACAGAAATCAGTGTTCAAATACAGCATGTTTAGATCTGAGCTTTACATTTAATCAGTGGGAGCTTGTTCATTTTGATCCATCAAACTAAACATGAGATTGTTTTTTGTAGCATTTGTGGCATGTAGCAAGAAAGGCCTGATGTTTTACTGATTAAACAGATTTAGACAAAAACTTAAAACTATGACTATTTTTTAAACTAAAGAACATTTCATGTTGTGTTCTAACCCGATCAAGATCAGAAAACGGAGACACATACCATCCTTTTTTACCACCTTCTCTACCGCTGATTAAACTACCATTCAAGTCCAAACTGTTACTTTACTATTAGAGACTCATTTCTAAATCTACCATTTACTTACGTGGTCACCTTCTTTATCCAGTAACCACTTCCAAGGTTTTTTTTAGCTGTCTGCTTGCAGTTTCAGTTAATCTTTAAACGTCCATTCACTTTGTTGCATCTTCCATCAGGATCAGGTCAAGAACTGTAGGATATTAGTTAGTCCGGACATTGTAGGTGGATGAATGACAGCAGCTTCACATCCCAGAGGCCTGATGCATGAAGCTATCTCCACCGTCCAACTCCTCTTCACTGCGCTGAAGCTGCTTTAGTCTTTAGTCCCTCTGTATGATCACATAATTAAGGCACCAAGCCACAAGTGGATTACTTGAGCTAATGACTTGATGCGACTAGACGAGTCTTTATGGTGGGAAGAAGGAGGCCAGCATCTGTTTTTTTTTAAGTGTTACAGGAGTTATTATGTTAGCAAAACATAACACTAATCTTCCCAGAGGAATTTTTGATGTGTTCATTTGAGGTTTTAGGTAATGCTTGGCACGTTTCACTGGAGCTTTGTTAAAGTCTGGCTGAAAGAAAAGCACAAAACCCTCCTGATAAACCAAATAAAATGGTTTTGTATCACGCCCATGTCTTATTTTTCAGGCAAACTATTTTCATACTTCTTTTCCCACCTCTCTTTGGACTGTATTTCACAAAAGTTCAGTCATGAAAAACTCCTTGACTATCAGGACATGATTTATCCAAATAGGTTTTTAGTGTTCTTTCATAATCGAATTGTAGGATCTAAGGGTAGAGACCATTATGAAGAAACACAAGATGAATTAGACTGTTCTTAAACAGGATTAAAGAATAAAGCTAAAAATTTATTTACAGAAATATTTCTGCAATAACAAGCAAAATGCTGCTTATTAAGATTGTGTTTCAAATTAAAATGATCACGAGAAACTCGATTGTATAATTTGACATTTAAAAAGAGAAATCACAATTTTTCTTGTTTTATCTGATCCCCTGAGGCCAGAACGTTTTGTCCCCATGGTGGCCCAAATTTGTCATCAGAAGAAAACCTGGAACAACTAAAAGCTGACCCTGCATTGGGCCCAGGCTAACATTGACTCTTAGTGGTCATCTATTCTCCCACTGAGTATCACCCCCAAAAAAGTGAAATGTACATTCACGATGTTAAATACGGAACTTTTGAGACCGTTGCTTCACCAACGCTCCAGAACGCTGACGCTCTTGAACGCCTCCCTGAACGTGTAAACAGTCATGGCGCAGGTGAGTGAAAGCTAACGTAGCTAATTTAGTTTCTTTTTAACGGCTCCGACTGATCATTACATCTGCACAGTACTTAACGCCACACACTAGTATTTTGTGCATTTCTGGCTCACTGTATTTGACTTCAGTGTAATTGACAACATAAATGCACTGAAGAAAACGGAGTCAAACTGAACAGTGTGTCGAAGATTCACTAACGTTAGATAACGTTAGATGCACGGAGGTCATAGAAGGTCCAGTTACATAGGCTTCATGTGTACTTTGCTCTCACAACGTGCCCATAAGGTAAGTCTAATTTTGACTCAAGATATCTTATTGAAACAGCTATTCAGTTGCAATAATTTGCCAATATTTTATATTATATTATTATATAATATTTTTGATAAAACATCAATATTTTTATACAACAATTTTTTTTATTTTTTTAATCTTCAAACATGAGTTTGTGTGATTATTTTGTATGGTCACTGAGCAAGAAAACTAAATTATTAAAAATTATATGTAAGATTTTTAAAACACAAATATTTCAATGTGTTGTTTTTAAATGTACTAAGACAAATAGAACATCTTTATATGCTTTGATTCTAGTTTTTGGGACTGTGAGAGTGTCAACACTGGAGTCACTGGTTGTGCCTTTTGAAAGCAGTAAGTCTCATATTAATAAAGTAAAATACAGTTGTATTAATGAAATCAACATTCACAGGGAAAAAAAAACACTTGCATTTTTTACAAGCAGAATTGAGTGGTTAAACTGAGCCTGATTTGTACTTTGGGCCTCTTCTTTTCCTTATAGTTCATTTCACGTTAGCCTGCTTTTATCATTCATAGAAACCACCTCTAGATTATTGTCTGAGAGGAGTTGCAAGATGGATAGCATCAAAGGGATTGAAGTTGTCACAGAATAGGAGCTAATTTCTCCGGAAACTGATTCACTTTGGGACAGCAGTCAGAGCCAGATTATATTGATGTTTTGTCATTTAGCAGGTGCTGTTTGTCCAAAGGGACTTACAAATGAGTGACAACATTCTCGCCTCTGTACAGTAAGAAACCCTGGAATGCTTACTCTAAATCTATTTAAGTGACCGTGAGGAGCAGAACAAGTCCAGAAGCATAAGTAAGTGCCAGTTAGGTGGGTTTGTGTTATCTCAGAAGAGATCAGTCCTCTGGAGATTATTGTGGAAACACAACTGAAAACAGTTTGGACTGAGACTGCCTTGTACTTTGGATGGCTGTACCGGAGGAATGCAGTCGTTGACAAGGAGCGTAAGCCTTTTAGTTCTCAGAACAGCACTGAATGATTAGGAGATACAAACTGATGCAAAGTGTCAGCTGATAGCTGGTCAGCTAAAGACAACACCCAGACACAGGTAGTCATGCTACTCTGTGCTCTGGACGCCTTTTGGAGATGGCATCAGAGTTTGACAATAAGAAAGCGTTGGCCACCGCAGTCATTAAGGGGAGGCTGAGCCCAGAAGGTTCTGTTTTCAAGTTGTTTTTTTTCCTTTCCATTCTGGTAACTTTCCTTCGATCTGGTGTCCGTGTCCTTCACTGCTGTTGATCCACTTTTTAAAACAGTCGAGCTGACTTTACAACACAGAAATAACACAGCAGGGTTTTGTAATTACCTCCAGTAATAAAGTTGAATACAGAATAGTTAATGGTGAACAGTTTTTGTTTTTAAGTGATATTTGAAGGCATCTGTATTGCCCTGTGTGCAATTAGCTTCAAGCAGTTAGCTTGAAGATACTCAGAATGATCTTCTAACCAACATCAGTCAACACTGTTGGCTTAGTCTCCGCGCAGAACATGTGACCAACAAGCTCATCATCCTCCGCTGCAGTGAAATAATTCATTTGTCCCACACTGGAAACAACAAAGACACACATTGTCATAAAAGTCATAAAACTTAGATCACAGCAGCTCCTCACTCACTCCTCTCTTTGTAGCATTGAGCTCGGTCTGTCACGGTAATTTAGTGCACGTATCCCATAACCATTGAAGGTAAAACTGCTAAAATGCTCGTGTATTTTATAAAATCAGATGAAAAAAAATCAAATCAATCAAAAAAAAGTTATTCGTACCCAGTAAGAGCTGCAGATTGTCTTTAATAAACCTACATATCAGTGGTTTTGCGTTGACTCTGTGGTGTTTGAGCAAAGTACATTTTTTAGCTCGTCATATGAGAAAACAAAATTTTTCAGAGAGGGAGCCTTTATTGCACCGTGACAATCCTCTTTTAGACTTGTGCTTGCTAAACGGGGAGGGAACCTCATCACAGTCAGTTAAAAGATCACAGTCCACTGATCAGTTTCAGCACTGACTGAGCTCTCCTTGTCAGAGGATGAAGATTGCTTTGCTGGGAGCCACTGGGCAGACTGGACAGTATCTGGTCAAACAGGCACTGGAGCAGGGTCACACGGTCACCGCCATTGTCAGGAACCCGGCGAAGCTCACGGTGAATCATGACAACCTCAAGGTAATTACTTGGGTTCAAAGTACAGAAGCTTAAATGAGGCAAACACACTGTGCACTCAGACTGTGACATGTGTCATTATTATTCAAGAACACACTCAGTGTAGGCTCAATACTAAATTAGCTGGTATGCATCCGCTGCTGAAAGTAGTCCCAATGTAGTATTTATTCAGATGTTACTGTAAAGATGTTTAAAGTCCATTTGGTGTAAGTGAAATATGGAATAAAAGTGTTTTACTTCATTTGGATGTCTAGCACATTTAGTGACATTGCCTCATTTGTGCATCATTTATCATTAAATTTTTACTCAATAAGTTTTGCCCCTTAATGTCATACCATGTAGGGTTTTTGTGCACTGTCATGTGAATACTCCTATGTGAATGTTTGTTTTATTCTACTGCTATTTAACTTTTTTTTCCATATACTACAGTGCCCCCATGTTAATCTATAAATCAGCCTTTCCATAGTCGGCAAATGTGTTGCACAGCTTGGCTTGAGATGTTTCAGAGCACCAATACTTAAAATAAATAGCAGAAAACTGGGGTAAAGTAGCACCCCTGGTACAAGGGTCAATCCACCGTCCAGAACAATGACACCAGTGACTAAGCAGACCTCAGACAGAGGAGTAACATGTTTTTAAGAGAGATTTGGCAGGAGAATCAGCTTTGGTGCTGCTTTCCCAAAAATGTTGCATGAAAAGATCCTCTGTGTATCAGCAACCATGAGCCCTTCCGAGGCTTTTAATGCCCTGCAGCGGGACTGAAGATGAATCCATTCGCAAAAACAGTGCAAACAAATTGTTATAACTACACGTCCTTTGTGTTTCCAGGTCGTGACGGCTGATATTTTCTCTGCGGACAGTCTGAAGACTCATTTGAAAGAACAGGATGTGGTCATGTCCTGCCTCGGCTTCCCGGCCTCCTTCTTCTCGGGGGTGACGGGCTACACCATGTCCATGGCCGCTGTGGTCAGCGCCATGCGAGAGGCCCGTGTCAGCAGGGTCATCACCATGACCTCATGGTACACAGAACGTAAGTGGAATATACAAACGTTGGGGTCACGTCTTCTCTGAATAAATTGTTTTAATTCTGTCTTTTTTGTTTAACTACAATAAGTCACTACTTCCTCGATGTTGCAGAAACGTTTAGTGTTAATATACTTGCTGTCATTTCTGTCTTAGTATGGTGTTGAGTAGACGGTACGAGTGCGTCTCTCACGAGTTAAGAGAATATTTCTCCTCTACTGAACTTTTCTTGTCTGCTTAAGAAACTAAAGCCTCTTAAAAGTCCTCCTCACTCCCTACTGAGCAGGTTTTCACCACAGGGGTTCTCTGAAGGGCCAAGATCAGGATCTTATTTTTAGGTTTAAGAGGAAATTCTAAGAAAAAGTCATTTGTAATTCATAGCAACTCTTTCTACTCAAGAATGCAGCTCCTGTATTAAATCTAGAGAAAAGTTTCAGCAAATGGAGCTGCTTACCGTAACTTATCTCAAGACGAAATGGAAAAGTTTGGGGAATCTTCTGGCTCAGTGCACAGTGAGGGACTGAGTCCACTTTGGGACGATTGCTTATAGCAAACCTGAGCGTACAAAAAGGACATAATTGGCCTAATTCTTCCAATACCTGCCTTTTTTTTATCGACTCAGAATATAGAAAACAGCAGAATAACTTAAAATAACTATGCAGGTTTTTGAGTTCATCAAAAATGTATCTGAAATAATAATGCTAATATTGTTTTTGAGTTTATTGAGACAAAACGGAAGGATTAGAAATGATTTAGTTCCAGTTTAAAATAAAAAAACCCAAGCCATGGACTCGCATCCACACTAGGGCAAATATAAAATCAACCTACTGTTATTTGTGCTTTAATCCTTGTTAAAGGACACCTGCCAGGAAAGTGGATCACATCAACTCACAATGAATTTATCTTAAAATTCTGCTGTTGGTTTCTGAGGCACTTAGATGGGAAAACATGCATTTCTTACTGCTTAGGAAATGCATGAAACCATATAAAACTGTTTGTTTTCAATATATTCTTCAGTTTAATCTCTCTATATATTTTAAGTTTTTAACAGTGTAATTTTGTGTCTTTTTAGACTTTATTCAAAATGTCTTGAGCCATCCCTCATTTCTTGATATTATGCCTCCAATGAGTCAGGTTTACTTGTGATCTTTTTAAAGTGGTCTTTAGCAATAGTATTCCAGGCTTTCCGAGAATCTTTCAAGGTTTTCCTTTAGACAATCGCTGCTTTTTCACTAATTTTCAGTCCAGTCTTTGTACTATTTTCAAAGGAACGAAATGGGGAGAAAGGCTGAGTTATGCCAAATGACACAAGAAGTGGACTGAAAATCAGCAACTACAGGCCTTATGGAGGGTGCATCCTCCTCTGAGCCCGGACCTCAACATCACTGAAGCAGTGTGGGATCATTTTTACAGAGAACGGAACAAAAGGCAGCCAACATCCAATGAATAGCTTTGGGATGTCCTTCAAGAAGCCTGTAGAACTATTCCTAAAGACTGCTTAAAGAAATGATAAGAAAGCTTGTCTGAGAGGGTTCAGGCTGTGATGAAAAATAAAGGTGCTCAGACCAAATATTGACTTTCAAGCTTGTTAAAGTATTTGCCTTATAATTAATATTTACACTCTGCATATTTTTCAATTAATTGCTAAACTTATTTTCCCATTTTCTTGGCAAAAGATGAAGAAATGAGGGGTTGCTCAAGACTTTTGCACAGTGCTGTAGATGTACTCGCTTTGGTGTGATTATGTTGTTCCTTCCTTGTTCGTCAGCAAACTCTGGAACTCAGTCTTCTTACCTGATCCGGTTTCTCCTGCTGCCGATGATCAGAAATGTCCTCAACAACATGTATGAGATGGAGAACTTCCTGAAGAAGACCGAGGACATCAACTGGACCGTAGTTCGCCCCCCCGGCCTCAAGAACCTCCCGGCTACAGGTGAGGACAGACACCCTTGACATAACCAAAGACAATGAAAACAGAGCTCTGTATATTGACATATTGGTTTATGAGCGATTTCTGCCTCAGGGTCCATTTAGTCATAGTGCAAGTTATTGTCCTTTCCTCATGTGATCAGCCAATTGGTTCTTTGAAGTTTAATAATCTTCCAAATTTATTTTGATGGCTTTAAAAGCTCTCTGTGTCCTCTGCAGCTCAAGAGTTTTTGACCCACGAGGGATACTTTGTGCCCAGCAACAGCAGTCAGGCCCCAAACAGTGCTGTAGGAAGAGGAGATGTGGCCCGCTTCATGCTCTCTCTGCTCAACAGCAACGCCTGGGTCAAACAGGGAGTCGCCATCACCACCAAGTGAAAAGGAAGGCCCCTGTGTCAGTTCACCAAAAGTCCAAAAAAACCTAACCATTCAGCAATGCTTTCGTTGTATCAGACCACGTAGATGTTTTTGAAATATTAACCTTTGAGACCAGAAAGATCTGATTACAATACAACATCAGGTGCTCCGAGCATTGAATGTATGCAATATGCAGTCATAAGTGCTTTACCGAAGCAGAGGTTTCTCTGAGTAGGTGTGTTGTTGTGGTGAACCACCATCAGCTGAGTACAGTTCCAAGTCCAATATTTAAGAGGCTGTATTTTATTCAATCGTGCTTATAAAAAAAAAAAAAAAAAGCCTATCTTTGCACAATGTGTTTTGCCACAGCGCCTCCTTCTAAGACTCTTCTAAGACACTCCAGTCTAACACAGCATGTGATCATCTCTCTCAGATCCAGTTTCAGTAAAATTAACCAGGGAAACGGTGATAAAAATCAACTTTCTTTCAAAGTTCATACAAAGTGGATTTGGTTTTTCACTGAAGCAAATAGCATCTTTTAAACAAGGCACAACCTAAATTCCTCCCTGACGCTTCTTTCGCTCCTAAAGCTGTCAGTAGGCAGGCTTAATGTGAATGTGCTACACAGTGATGTCAATAAGCAATAAGCAGTGTGTTCTGTTGGAGAGGAAAAACTCTGTTTGTTTTTTTTACTGTGTTGACCTACTACTTGCACAGAAAAAGCTGTATAACACACTAAAGCAAGGGGAACCCCCCCCCCCCAAAAAAACTGTCCTCTTTAATCATCAGAGAAACAAATATTTTACTGTTGTGAGCATAAAAAAAGTCCCTTTGAGTGTCCATAGACTTGTTCTAAGTCTTGGACCTCAAGCAAATAAAGCCTGAACTGTCTTCATGGTGAGAGACTTCACAGCTGGAGAAGGAAAACATGTTCTTTTGTAACCTTTGGTGAACTGGCACTCGAAAGAAAACATTCATATAATCATATAATCTGTCTAATGAATGCCTTTTTATTTACTCTTGTTAAACATTGTCTTGCTTTTATATGCTGAAAACCATCATTGTTGCACATTGGGTTTTGTTTGTGTTTTCTATTGTCAATGACAACAAGGAAGTATAAGGACTTACACACATGAGTGTAGTACTTATTTTCAGCCACATGACTGCAGTATTGTGCCATATCGTGTTATTAAAAGGTCATTTAACAGCAAAGTTGTTTGTTTTCTCTTGCATTTAGCTACTAGTTGATGACTTTGAATGGTTGAAGGCCTTTAAGCAGTATTGCACTATGTATGTAATCTCTGAGTACAGGGAGTATTTTATTTAAAAGACAGCTACCGATCAGTTCTGTAATATAAAACTAGAAAAAGTTGGACTATTGTACAATTACAAGTGAATGTTGAATGGTTTGACTGTTTGGTTAAAACAAAATCCTATAAACTATTTTGAAGTTATTGAGAAAGTTAAAACATGAGCTAGGAGGAGTCATGTTTTCATCTTTTACTCTCAATGTTTCAGCTTCATATTCAGGTGATGGAGGAGTTAAGGTCAGACTGTCACAAAATTGTAGCAGACAGTTAACTGTCATGCAAATAATTGTGATTAACAATTAATTAGTTGGATTCTAGTATAATGTAATTATTAATTGAATAGTTCACCTAGTTCTTTATAAAGAATTTCACCACAAGACAGTTCATCTTAGTGATATCAGGGACAGGCAGTGTGTGAGAGTTACATGATCTTTACATCATGATTTGCATTGATAAGAGAAGCCGTCCCGTACCTAAGGAATGTTTTTAAAAGTCTTCCGCCCCCAGCCTGTAATCATTGAGATGTGGGGAAAAAACTGAAAAACTTCCACACAGACGTCAATCATGAGTCATGAATTAAGATGTGTGTGATGACTGCTGCAATGATCATGATTTAGTCATTCATTTTGACAGAACTACTTAGAGGTGGCTTTTGAGTCTGATTTAGTCTTTGACATTGAAGTGTCTGGATTTGGTTCCTACAGACTTCCAGATTGAGTACGCAATTGAATGTGCAATAAAACAAAAATGAAAATTAAGCGTCTTTCTAATCTTCACTTTCTTCTTTCTTTTTCTTTATTTCCTATTGAGAAACAAGATTTTGTCTTTCAGAGTTTCCTGGTAAAGATGGCAGCAAGAGACAATAATCAAATAGCTCTGAGTGCACGCCAGAAACATTCAAATGAAATGTAGTGGTAGATGTGACATGATAGAAAGCTGGAAATGTAGTTAGTCACCGCAATAACCTGCAACATGTGCTTTTTTCCATAAAAGAAACATAAAAAGTATTGATTTATTTATTTTTACATGTTGATTTACATGTTATCAGAGCCGTTTGTTTATTTCATTTAGACTTTCATTAGAGTGACATCTACATGTCAGAAAGTGTTTGCATGAATGTTCGAAGACCATCCTTCACTTACGAGGCATGTTTTCAAAAGTCTCCAGCCTCTAACTGTAATACTGTTATATGTAGGAAATTATCATCTACGTGAAAAGGTTAGATAAAGACTAATCATTCCCTGTCATTTACTGAAGCATTTTAGTTGCTGCTCTCCCTTTGATACCAGTTAAATCTCAGCCTAACAGAGCTTTTGTCTTTTAACTGATTATTATCATTATTTTTCAAAAATACTAGGGATTTGTTTCACTCCAGCAATATAAGCTTAGATTCATCCTTCCTAACATGGTTATTAAAGTTTTGGGTTGGAAATTTCTGCTACACATGTTTTTGTCAGTCTTTCATAAAAAACGCATAAATGGGTAACATGTGAAGATAAGCTATATTTCATTTCCTGCTTCACCCACTTCAGGAATATTACGACATGTTGATGAGCTACATGTATTAAACCTGTACAAAACATTATGAGTATACTTTATCAGATGGCAAAGATTCCTAGGTGAATGTGTAACCGCTGGTCCATTTTAGGTCAAGTATTTAAGCAATGCAAGAAGACGTTTTGCAGTGATACCATTCTAAATGATATCCTTATCTGGATAACAAGCTTTGATCCTTATCTGGATCTCCAAGAATGCATTTTGGCAGGATTGTGAATTGTTTGCAAGACCGAAATTCCCCGTAGCTCTGCTCAGTGTAGGTCAAGTGTAGGTTTTTAATGCTTGCTTTTAGCTGTTGCGTAGTATTTTTTTCCTGTGATTTTGTACAGTACCTTCGACTTTTCATTTTCTAAATAGACATTCCGAAGATGAAAAAGACCAGAGAGATAGACAGGAAAGTTGGTTAGGAGTTATGAATTGTTAGAGTATTATGTGTTCAACTATCCATCCATTTTCTATACCTGCTTAATCCATCAGTTGGGTCACAGGGGGCTGGAGCCTATCCCAGCAGTCATTGGTACAATACATCTGGAAAGGCTGCCAGTCCATCACAGGGCCACACAGAGACAAACAACCATGCACACTCACTAGAGTCACCAAATAACCTAACATGCATGTTTTTGGACAGTGGGAGGAAGCCAGAGTACCCAGAGATCCACAGGGAGAACACAGAAAGGCCCCTGGTGGGGATTGGACCTGGAACCCTCTCGCTGTGAGGCAACAGTACTAACCACCACACCACTGTGTTGTGTTCAACCATTTCAATGAATTTCAACTTAACCCTTCTAACAATGCCAGACTGAGATTATTGACATTATAATCAGTGGAATAACGTATAGAAATAAAAAAACTGATTTATTCTGTTTACATTTTTTTCCCACAAGGTATAGGTAAAGGCTAACAGTGGCACACTATAGATCAAATTTGTAACACCATGTTGATGATTTTTGTAAATAATTTAAGAGAGAAACTTGCTAACGATGTTAGAAGTTAAGTTAAGTTAAGCACTAGTCTTACTATTCCGTTTTAGTTTAGCATGTTACTATGATAACATTTGATAGCACTGAAAACAAAGCTAATTCCACACAGGACTCAGCACTTCACTATTGATACAACATTGAGTCCATTCTGTTTGCCTACAACTTCAATTATTGGATTTGAAAAGAAAGCGTTAATTCAGTAACATTAAGCTTAAATGTATACTCAGGAAACTGTCCTTAAAGTATGACAGGAGTTCTCGTCACAGAAAAACTGCCTCTGTGGATCATAAACTACGTTGTCTTTATTTTATTATTTCTGTTCCTTTAATACAAATTTAAAAAAGATATTTCACATATTGAAGAAAAATAATCTAGTTTTTATTCAGTGATTTCAGTTTGTAGTACCAAAGCTGCTACAATTACCATTTCTACTTATTATTTATTTGTTTGGTTGGTAAGTTTTACAGATATTTCACAGCAGTTCACAGATTTCCAAACATCATCACCCAACAGGTTTTCTTTTCTTTTTTTTTTTTAATCTCTGCAAGAAGAAAATATGATAATTAATACAAGCACATTTATGCATTCATATTTATCTGGCGTTTTGTTGTTGTTTTTATTTGTATTTTTGCATTGACCAAGATGATATGTTATGTGACATAAACAGAAATCTTCAATCTTTTCGCTTTGCACATTGCGACATTGTATTTCAAAATCAAAAAGTTAGCAGCTGAAAATTTTTTCATGTACACTAACAAATACAGGTGATACTATTCCACATTCTCTAAATCAATTTGCTCAGTTTGTATAATCACTTTTTATTGACAATCATGGAAAATCTATCACAAAATAAATATTTCAATGTGTCAAACTGTACATGGAGAAGCACAAATTTATACATATGATTTACAATTAGCACATGTTGTGATTGGATAAATACAGACAACCAAGATCATTTTTCATATGTAGTGACAATACAAAAATATTTATTCACCTCCAGTTTGCCAGATGGGAATTATCGTACATAAGTCTATAAGTCTATGATTGGAAACTGGCAAGTAGTGTAGTAAGACCTTTAAATAGATACTGTTACATTGCAAATAAAAAAACCCATCTTATAATCAAACATCTTTCAAGCTACAGTGGATTAATGTTTACACCATTTTCTTTGAAAACTGTAAAAATGTAAAGTCATCCAGTGTTTCCCACCGTGCATGTGGCATGTTTGGTGCTGAGTGATGTCATCTGTACGTGTCATATGGCAAGATCTGACTGTAATATTGATGTTTTATGTAAAAATTGTGCAGTTGCTACAGAACTGTAGCTGTAGCTGTATTTAATAGCTTAAATATCAAACATCAGAGGTCTCCACAGTTTCTGGCAACACAAACCTCTGGCCTGTTATATACAAGACAATCAGAATCAAGGTTTTACAACCTCATCAACACATTTAGGTTTATAGGTTTCTGGCCACGCTTCTCACAACCGTATCTGCTTACTGTGCAGTACAAATTACTGCTTTTCTGCAGCCACTTCGTACATTTCATTTATTTTGTCCTGGTACATCTTCACAACAATGGGCCTCCGCAGTTTCAAGGTGGGTCCTGCACAGACAAAAAAAGGTTGAACAGATGTTAATATCAGACTAAAGATTCAGTCTCTGCTAAGCAACCATTACATATTAACATTTCATCTGCTATAGAGGTTCAATCACTACTAATAAAATAAAATAAACTTCACAGTGTTGGGTTGTGTGTCCTGGGCACAATCATAAGTCTCATTATCATGTCCTGTAATAAAACTTGATAGACGATAAACATTTGTCATTCCTTAACAATACTCCTTCATTTTCTTCAAGTACCAGAGGAAGAAGAAACAAGATTACATTTCTAAAAACTAACCCAGTTCTCCTCCACTGACAGAGAAGTCTTGCTCCAGTATGTTCCACTTCCCGACCCTCTGGGCATTGGACTTTGATTTGGAGTTGACACGCTCTATGCCTTCCTGAATGGCTTTGTATATTGCCGGCTCCTTATTGGCTATAATCTCTGACACCTTGGTCCGCATCACGGCATGCTGCCTGCAGAAGTCCAAAGCCTCAGGACTCAGCTCATCTGTAGGATCTCCGTTGTCATCCATTACACACTATGGAAACAAACACAGGCGTCATCATTGTGGGCTTTTTTTTATTTTTTTTTCATGCTGCATCTGTGACTGTTTGCAGGAATGAAGTCTTGGTTACTTTTAGTGTGAGCAGCATGGTGAGGAACTTCCTCTTGTCTCCAATCAGCATGGCATTGCTGATGAAGGGCAGTTCATTCTTCACTGCATCCTCGATGGGTACGGGAGGAATGTTCTCACCACCGGCAGTGATGATCAGCTCTACACAAAAACAACAAACTTGAATTGCCTGTCTCTCCCAATGTCAGATAAACATCACACTGTGCTCTTTTCGTAGACTTCTGGATGCTAATCTGGTGCTCTGAAGTGAAAAGATTTCCAAATATGACAATGCGACTGTGGACTGCATGGTGCCACCATCACCTCACAGCAAGTGGGTTCCAGGTTCAATTCCCAGCTGGGGCCTTTCTGTGTGGACTTTGCATGTTCTCTCTATGTATGTATGCGTTCTCTCCACTAGCTTCCTCCCACCATCCAAAAATATGCATGTTAGGTTACTTGGTGACTCCCTAGGAGTGAGCATGCATGGCTGTATGTCTCGTTTGTCTCTGTGATGGACTAGCAACCTGTCCAGGGCGTACCCTGCCTCTCGCCCAATGACAGCTGCGATAGGCTTCAAGAAATATGTTTAGCTTTACATGTTTGTTCGGTCAAAAGATACAAATATCAAGAATGCAACAAAAGAATAAAAATGAATAAATACAAAGGAGATTTCTCAGAGATGAAAACAGACACTGTTTTGAGCGTTGCATTTTTTTTTCTCCAAAAAACAGGAATTCTTAATATTTGTGGGGTCAAAAAGCTTCAATGGGACAAAGGTTCTAGATCACACAAGTTTATTTATTTATTATTAGGGTCAACTCTCTGTTGTATGGCTATGTTCGACTTAGGCCAAGGTAAGGGTAAAGTTTAGGATTAGGTACTCAGTTATGATGGTTAGTATTCCGGTAATGGACTGCAGTCAGTGGCAGGAACCCACAAAGAGAGACTAAACAAGGATATGTGTGTGTGCTTGTGTGTGTTTAAGTCAGTGTTTCTCAATTCCGGTCCTCATGACCCACTGCCCTGCACATTTTCGATGTTTCCCTCCTCCACCACACCTGATTCAAATGAATGGCTCCTTATCAGGCCACTGCAGAGCTTGGTGATGAGCTGATCATTTGAATCAGGTGTGGTGAAGGAGGGAAACATCAAAAACGTGCAGGGCGGTGGGTCATGAGGACCGGAATTGAGAAACACTGGTTTAAGTACAAATACATGGTCTTATCCAGCTGAATTAACAGCACATTCAGAACTCAGCGTGTGAGAACTTCAAAATGGTCCAAATGAGGTATGTGAAAACCTTTGTGTTCACACAACAGTGTCGTCCTGAGTATTGAATCTGTCAAACAACAATGACACGTTTGTGCCAACTCCCTTGAAGTGTGACAAATGCTGAGCTGTGAGAGGGACTATTATTATCAGTGGAGGCTGAGGGTCAAATTCTGTAGCTAAGAGTGTATTAGATTACTGTTGTACTCATTGGATTCTGAGGCATCCTGGTGTAAATGGATACCTCAGAATTCTGTTGGGAGTGTCGTTGTTGTCAGAAAACTTTATGAAGGTGTGAAGTGCTGCTGTCAAAAACATGGGGTCAAACTTGAAAAAAGGCTCACCAGATGTACTTAAACATGTTGTGGTCAAGAAGAAAGATACATTCCTGCCACATGTGCTCTTTGCTTTTTCTAAATATTGAACAAATTTGTCTCTTGGCACTTTGTCACCGATTTTTACTGACATGAGCAAATAATTAAGTGTCAAAAAATAAGTTACATTTTCAAACATTTTTCTTTTTTGCTTTGTTTTATTTGCATCATCATCATTGTTGTTGTATTTTCTCGCTATATTGGCTGATATTTTATGTGACTTTGAGAAGCACTTTGAAACTTCTAGTTCTAGATAAACTATTCATAAACTAGTCAATTATTAACATTGTTCATTGTTGAACATTAACTTTTCTGGCCCATTTCACATTATTATAAGATGTTACTTTAGTCAAACCATCCTGTCAAAACATCAGTGCATATTATCTAAAAAATATTGTGTCTTTGTATTTTGTATAGAATTAACAATAAATCATAAAACTGACACATCAATTAAAAAAACAGACCAAAATGAATAATAACTAGTTTTTGTATCGAGGCTATTCTCAATGGATTAGTGTGCTAATGCTTAGTTGTTCTCAGATTGAGAACCACGGCTTACCTTTGATCCTTCCTGTGATGTACAGGAAGTCCTGCTCGTCATGTCTTCCCAGGTCTCCAGAGTGCAGCCAGCCCTGCTCATCTAGAGCCTCTGTTGTTTTGTCGGGCATATTCAAGTAGCCCATAAAAATGTTGCGACCCCAGAGACAGATCTCCCCGTTCCCTTCCCCATCTGGATTCTCCAGCTTTGTCTTGCAACCTGGCATCTCCTTTCCACAGCTGCAAAGACAAATCATAGAGGTGAACGGCGTGCTCATGAAGGCCTTTCACTTTTACATTGGTCTTTTGTTTTTTGGTCCTTAACTTTATTCCTTTGGTTCGCTCATATCCCTCTCATCACAAATGTTTTTTGGTCACATCATTTTAGATGACTAGTGTTTTTATTTTGTATGTAATGGATATCACCTGTAAGAGTTAGCACGTGGATTCTTAGACTTGTCTAGAGAGGTAATTACAGCTGACACACTCTGTGGAGATTTCATGCTCACCTTGTGATGCGAAACTCATCGATGGACACTGTGTGTGGACCGGAACTTTCACTCATGCCGTAAAGCTCCATCACAGGGATGTTCAGGCTCAAAAAGTAGTCCAGAGTTTCTTTTGTGATCGGCGCAGCTCCTGTGCAGCACAATCTGCAGCGGTCCAAACCCAAAGCAGCACGCACCTTCTTGAAGACCAGATTGTTAGCCAGCATGAAACCCCAAGGCACTGCATTCTCCCTGTAGCGCACAAAAAAACCAAGTCAAAATGTAGTTAATACGTGTCACACATGTGATTGTACTGAGGTATCACAACTGTGACACAACCTGTCCAATGCTAACTGTAACACTCATATAGAGAATACATGTTAAATATTAGGAAAAAATAATTGTTGTGTTTAGCAAATGGTTCAAATATTCGACTAATGTTTTTCTATCTAATGATCTCTGCTGCTGACTCACCCAGTCATAGCACTGTAGCTGTATTGCAGACCAATGGACTTGGCCCAGTCTGCCACTCTCTTCCTCAGTGGGGATGCCTTGGCACCAACGGCTTTCATACTCTCCTGCATCTTCTCCCACACTCGTGGAACCCCCAGGAAAAGAGTTGGACGAGCTTCTTTCAGTGTGTTTACCAAAGTGCCCTGGGAAATTAATGGTACAGTCAAAAATATTCCATCCATTTTCTATACCTGCTTAATCCATCATTTGGGTCACAGTGACGCTGGAGCCTATACCCCGGACATACCCTGTGACGGACAGGTCGCCAGTCCATCACAGGGCCACACAGAGACAAACAAGACAAACAGCCACACACTCACTCCTAGGGACAATTTTAGAGACACCAATTAACCTAACATGCATGTTTTTGGATGGTGGGAGGAAGCCGGAGTACCCAGAGAGAACCCACGCATACACGGGGAGAACATGCAAACTCCACACAGAAAGGCCCCAGCCAGGAGTTGAACCTGAAACCCTCGCTGTGAGGCGACCACCACACCACCGTGCAGCATCAAAACTATTCAATCATTAATTCCATGTTTAGAACTATATAAAAAAATCCTTACCTTCAGAGCATCTGGCTCTGCAAAGTAGGTGATTCCTCCAAAACTCATGCAGACCCAAATGTCGACCATCTGGGCTGCCACGTGGCTGAGCGGAAGGTAACTGACAATGACCTCCACACCGTAGTTTGCGTTTATCATGGAGGAGGCTGTGTGGGCTGTCCATGTCATCTAATGTGGGAGAGGGGGGAGAAATTCTTGAATTCAGCATCCAAACTCATTATACAAACGACATAATAAAAATACAGCAGGAAACAAGACTAGATCTGGTTGAGGTGTGGCATTACATAATAATCTTTTCAGCAGATTAGTCAAAGCTCTGAGGTCAGTGACATCTGAATGCAGTTTAGTTGTGTCAAGTTTAAAAAAAGACACAGGAAACCTCCTGTTACACACATTGTCGTGGCTCAGCATGACTCCTTTAGGATTGCCAGTAGTTCCAGAAGTATAGATGAGGGTGCAGCACTCATTAGCTCGAAGACTGTCAATCATGGCATTCAGCTGCTCATTGGGCACGTCCTCGCCGAGCTTCATGAACTCTTCCCACTACAGAAATAGAAATATTATATTTAAAAAGTCTCTAAATCCTGACTGCAGTGAGTACCAGCTGTGTAGTATTCAAGTCCAATCTTGTTATTATACAACTTGTGGGAAAGATGACTTGTCTTGAAAGATGAAAATGTCAGTGGTACAACTGAAGGCATCATACACCGTGTGTTATCAGATGTCTCATAATCGTGTGATTTTATCTACTTGATCAACATGTTTGCAATGTCAACATACTGAGTACAGGAATGGTGCTTTCTGCTGCAGCTCGCCCTTGTACTGGACGATGGCTTTCAGGTGAGGTAAGTGATCTTTTATCTTGAAGAGACAAGACAGACAAAGGCATGTGAGAGCAGATTCCTTCCTATTTTGGCAGATACCTATTTCTTTATTACAGCTTTATAGCCATACTCAAAGGGCTGGTGCTGTAACAGAGCTCCTGACCTGCAAGATTTTTTCGAGCTGTTTCTGGTTCTCAACAACCAGAATGTTGGCCTCACAGTTGGCAGCCACATACTCACAGGCCTCTGGGGAGTTGGTTGTGTAAATGCCGGCTGCCAGACCCCTGTGCCACAAAACACACCATGAATCCACATGTAATGATTCACTGTGGATATTGCTAATTCTACAAGAATTTGTCATGTGGACTGGCTGATGAAATTAAATGAAAGCAATTAAATCAAAAGGTTTATGCATAGGTATGCAAATTTCAGCAAAATATTGAAACCTAAAAGGAGGAGCACTGACGTTTAGATATATAAAGAACAGCAAAAACTTGTAGCTAAATATACTGTTATTGCACAGTTGCACAATCTACACAATGTCATTTTTGCATTGCTAACCTACTTTCTAGAGAGCATTGAGGAAATGCCAAATCGTACACCCTTCTTAAGATCCCTGAGGCATTAAACTGGTACAGCCCAAACCGGTGTGGCAGAGATGTAAAGATAGACTTTGAGATTGTCAAATGAGATATAAATGTTGGGTGGAACAGTGCAGCGGCATCTCAAGAAGAAAAAAATAGACTGCAAGAGGTCTTATCAATCTCAGCTCCAGACATGCTGAAATCTTACCCAGCAAGGATACAGCCGATGTCTGAGATGAACCATTCAGGAGAGTTGAATCCCAGAATGCCAACACCATGGAAACGCTCCAGCCCCAGCTGCAAATGAAAGAACCAAGTCTTCATTACTTTTGACCTAGATCTCAATTTAAAAATGGGATTCTGCCTTCGCAGCCGTGAAACTAGAGACGTAACTCAAGCTGAAAATTTCACAAATTCAAGTGTTAGTTTACAGTGTTCCGTTCGAGCATCACAAAGTAAACTGAGGGCAGGCGATACAGGTTTTGTGCAGCCAGTAATTCCTTGAATGTAGTGCAAGTACATTTCACACATATTCACTTCTGAACCTGAAACAATACCTGTGTTCAATTCAATTCAGTTAAAGTTAAATTACAACAAATTTCATCTCAAGGCACTTAATTGTTTTATTAATTAATTTAATTAATTAATTTATTGTCCAATTCAAGCCAATTGGAGTTCCATTCATTGTAATCATAATCCAATGAAATCCAATGAATTAATTTCAAAATAATCGAATTCTTTCATATAGAGCCGATTCAAAAACAATATCCTAGCTAAGGAAACCAACAGATTGCACCCAAAACTTCTCTTCAGTCCAATCTCCCTTCCTGAGCGTGCCAGGAAGAAACCTCTGGCAGAACCAGACTCAGGAAGGGTGGCCATCCGCCTCGACCAGCTGGGGTTTGTCAGTCATACAACTGTTACCATAGCACATGACACAAGGCAAAAGAAGAAATTCGTTGTCATATTTGTTTATCCAAGCACTACTTCTGCACATCTAATGCAACTTCAACTGTAACAATGACTTTAACTTGATTGTGTTTAGATTTAAAAGGTTGTCAGGATGCTGTTTAAGTTCCTCAGTTTTAGGACGATGGAAATTAATGGTATTAAACGCAAAAGGCCAAAGAGATTACTGGTCAAATCCATCACCAACACCAGTCTAGCATAGTATGTCTTTGCTTAGAGCCTCCGAGGCAAACAAGGTAAAAACAAAGTCTGTCTCTGCAAGTATAACAATGCAGTTCCTATAACTTGAATGCAAAACAGAAGTAAACTGCAGCTATATTAGATGTAAAACAAGTTCCAATGCAAAAAAGTACGAACCTTTAGGAAACTTTTAGCTGCTGCTCGACACTGCTCATAGTATTGTCTCCAGGTCAGAGTCACCGTGTTGCCATCTTTTTTGTAAGCCAGTGCTGGAAGATCCCCGCACTTTTCCACTGTCTCCAGGAACATCTGATGGATGGTGACTGGAGTCTCTGAGCCTGGACCTGAGCCCTCCATCCTCAGCCTCACTGCCTGGTCTCTGCTGGTGCTCCATAACTGCTCCGCTGGGGCTAGAGTAGTTGCCAAATTCGGTGCCTTCAGGGGAACTGGCTTTGGCTCTTCTGCATTGGGACAACAGGGACAGATGGATTTACCCGCCATTACTGACGAATCAATTCAGAAAACACCAGCTCCACGCCAAAGCACCCTAAGCTCGCTGTTTACAGGAAGAGTCAGGTGAGCGAGAGGAGAGAAAACATCGCTAGAGAATTCAAGTGGGTGTGTTAAACCTGCTGTCTTTGAGTAATGCGAGTTGCAGCTGTGTGGTGATCGAGAAAGGCTATGCTGTTATCTGATACAGAACAGGAAGCTCTTAAACGTGTATGCACACCCACCAATGAAGGATGGTTTGAGGAAGTAAAAAGAAAATAACTCTGAGCTACAAGATCAGTGTTTGCCAAAAGTACAGCGGCTTCTCTATATTTCCCTCAAGTAATTTTCTTTTATAATTATTTCTGGGATAGTAATGTTTATTTTATTTGCTCCTTTTGTAAATGCTACTTGAATTCAACAAAAATTCTCAACAATTTAGCCTCTGAGCATACAATCTGTTGTATTTCAGAGATGCATAGCAGCTGCGTGTCTGCCTCTACAGTCAGGTTTACAGTAAATTATATTTCCCTTATGTCTAATTTACATACTTGTTTCTGTTTTTTGTTTTTTTCATCATTATTCAACTAAGTGTTCACAGTAAATAACGGGAAAGTACAAACTCTTGTTAGACACAGCATTAGACTGACCAGATTTAATCCAAATGATACATTTTCATTCACTATAATCCATTCATTAATCCATTTCTTATACATGCTTAATCTGTCAGTCAGGTGTTTCAAGTAAAACAGTTTTTACTGTTTTGCTTGAATTATCTGTATTTTGGTGTCACTCCTGTTCTGTTACTAATCTAATCAAAACTGCCTCAAAACTCCTGACCATTTTAAATCCACGACATATAGACTTCAACCTTGTCAATGAGGAAAGCCCTGAGCTGATAACCACAGAACTTGCAACACTAAAATAAATAAAGTGAAATTGCAGACCAAAAGCTTTTTTTTTTTCTTATATCTATCTTATTAGACTTACAAAATCTAAGCTCTGCAAACATAAATCAAAAAAGGCTTTTCACCCTGAGCCTTGTTCAGTTCTGAGGCTGGTTCCACTCTCTTAACGTAACACTTGCAGTCTTACCTGCTGAAAGACTCTCAGCAGGTAACTTCGCCTCCAGGGATCTGGGAGGCTTGGTCGGCGGCTCAGGGTTACAGGTAGGTTGAGTCTTCTGGCTCTCTGACACTGGCGCTGCACTGAGGTCAGCTGTGTCTGCTTTTCCATTGGGGATGACTGTGGAGGGGCTCTTTAAATCTATTGTCTCTAACACAGTATTTTCTTCCTCGGAGGCGATGCTGAGACAGCCATTGAAATAAAATGAATGAGAGGCAAAAAACAAACTAACATCTTAGAAACAGATATTACGAGAATTGCTTTGATTTTTAATTTCATTCTACATACCTGTCAGTATTGCCATCCATAGGTGCTAAACCATTTGTCACAACTGGACTTTCTTTGACACTCATCTTGTATTTGCTAGAAACAGAGAAGGTGAAATAAGACCAGTATTAAAATGCTTCAGATGTCCTCCACTGAGGACCGTTCAAACAGATAAGACTATCTATTATGAAACAGCTCCGCTCTACTCATTTATATGACACTGACATTCACTTAAGTCATTGCAACAGGTCAGTGCTGATGCTCGAATCCACATGCAGCAGTGGTCCAGATGTTGAAACTCTGAATACTGTGCCAGGAGGCATTGCTTCACTGCACAACACTATTTAAACCGTTTGTCAAGAACTTTGAGCAACTTTGACCCACATAATCGTGAAAATGCTGTCGTTGCAAGTTTGTTCAAGTTAACATACTGATTAACAAACGTATCAGGGATGAAATTAAATTTAAATATTGCTAAAAGGGCAACAGCAGTGTCCGCAATTACTCGGGTCAAGATTTCTCTGGTCCAAAGGTCATACTTGCAAAAAGTGCAGTGTGGCAATGTGAAGTGGCAACAGAAAAATCTTTTATCCCAGTTGTGCAAACCTGAGTTCAAGTGTCGTTTCTCATGCAAAAAAAGAAAAAGCAGATTTCAGTCTCAATACAGACTTGGACTTTTCCATGACCCACAAGAAAAGAATAATCCACAGTATTGTGTACAGAATAAATCCACAGAGGTTTGGGAAAATCATTCAGTCCTATTAAAAAAAGAACTGTCTCCTGCCCTGTCACATACGTAGAAGTCCTCACTCACATCATGCCCTGCTCATTCATTTTTTCCAGTCAAACAATTAAAGAGCCGATGACCTGAAGGAATTTTTTTTGTAAATGATAGCTTACCTTCTCTGCTCACACAGCTGAGTGACAGCAACCTGAGAGGAGCAGTCCGGTTGTACCTGCATCAACCTTTGCCTGGCGCTGGGATTTCGACTGTTGCCCTCTGGGGAAAATATCAACCTACGGACTTGGATAAGGTCAAAGCAGGTTTCTGCCTCTTCCTAAGCTATGGAGAATTGCAAAATCCACAATCTGCCCACGACAATACCGACCAAAGGTTGTGGTTCATCAAGATGAAGAAGACCTGAAACCTGACATACGCCACCAGGGTGCAGCTGCAGAAACCTGCTGTATTGTATTAATCACAGAAGCTGGAAACTGTAGTGGTGAGAGTCAGTAACACTCAGCAGGCGAGAGTTTTAACGATCCTATTAATCAGTAAAGCCGGAGTGGGTGTGGGGTCTTGTAAGGACTTTTCTCGGCTCAAATCATTTTATGAAGACTGTCATTATCACACATGCATGTTGAGGCCTGTCAGAGAAGTAATGATAAAACAAGATTAGTTATCTTAGGCTATAAGGATAAATGAGACTTTGACCCATAAAAGAGTTATTCAACAGTTGAAACTTGCAATGGCAGCTTTTTCTACAAGACTGTCTAAAAAGATGCAGAAGTTGGCAATAAAGACCAGATAGAAATAGATATGAGGAGTGTTTTCTTAAGAACTCTTTAAAAACCTCCTTGTGTCTTTGTTTCTGGTATAAAGTTCAGAAGAGAGATGAAGATGGTGGACAATTTTTTGTGAGCAAAAAAAATCTAACTTTACTTGTCATTAACAGAGGTCTCGTTTCCTCCTCTGTCCTGACGTATTACTTCACAGCTGCATCCTCTGGAGGCGAACACAGTTTTTGAGTAAATATGGGCGAAAGTTTAGCTGTTTCTCCAATAACACAGAGTAACCTCGGTCAGGTACTAAGGTCACTGAATCATACCACTCAGTCACACCACAGCTATCCCGACCGGGCCCCCTGCTTCCATCCGGACTCCATGCAAGGAGGTTGTGAATGATTAGTGCCGTGAAGTGGAATGTGTTGCAGACAGTGAAATTAGGTTAATTTCCTATCTGATAAGGCATCCTTTCAGCTGCAGTCAATGAATTTATTATTAGCTTGATGTTATTTTCAAATGGTTTATGATTCAGCTGTTGTGAGATTGGCTGGCTGTAGAAAATCCTCCTCCTTCCTGAGACTTTGCTGTCTTGTTTTTTTTTTAACTCTTTAGGCTTAGACAGGTCTACTGGCTTCTGCCTAGAAAATGATTAATTAGAAATTCAGTAACCAATCGTTTGTAACTGCACACTTTGAGAATAAGCACACCAAATAACTTCTTAGTAGTTTACCAAGATGTATAGCTGCACTACTCAAATATTAGAATGGGAACTTCGTAAAGATTAAAACAGCTGCTCCTTCAGCATTATTCTCCCAGATTTGTCATAATCAGGTTTCTTCAGTCTGGATATAAGTTGTTGAAGATATATATCACAATATCTGCCACTAAATAGCATTTTATAGAGTGAGTCTAATGTCCAGCAGCCCTTTTTACACATGGTAAGTGGTGAATTGACAGTACTTGACCATTCAAATAGCCTTTACACAGGTAACCACATACAGCACATCTTAGTATACAGAGCATGTTTCTCTAGCACACAAATTCACACACCAATGGATGCATCAGAGGCAATGTGGGTTTCAGAGGATTGTCCCTGGACACTTTGACACGTGGTCCAGGGAAAACAGGAATTGATCTTCCAACATGAATGCCCTGAAAAGGGGCCGAAAGCACTTACTCAGTCGTTTGTTGGGGAAAAGAAAAAAAAAATCTGTCCAGGTACATTCAGATCTTAGAACATAAAAACACTTTAGCAGAACAGGACGGAAAACAGTATCTTGAACTATTTAATAGTTCTTATTTTATGGTACATTTATTCTTATTCTACTTATTCTTATTCTTCCTACTATAGGAGGAAATGTGACCTTGACCTTGATTAAAAAAAAAAAGTTGGGATAGAGGTAAAGAAAAGACTGAAAGTGAGACAGAAGATGCAAGTAACTAAGTAACTGTGTTCTGGAAATGTCTTTAATAAGCATATGAATCGGTGACAGGTGAGGGTGTCAGGATTAGGTATAAAAGGAGCATCCACCGAAGAATTCATCTTACTGATCGAGGATGGGATGTAGCTCAACACTTTGTCCCAAACAGTCAGAGAATCAGTAAGTTATATAAATATATAAAAATATAGATTTTTTTTTCCTTTTTCAAGACTGCAAAGACCTTTGACCTTTCAACATCTACAACATTAACACTGTTTAAAGACTCAGGGAATCTGATGCATTCCAATACCATTGGAGACGCCCAGTATCAATAAAGTCACGTAGGCTCAGGTATACTACGCCGCTCTCATGGTGATGTCTTGTCACCAGAAGGTTTGTGGTTATCTCACCATGAAAATGACAACATTTTCTTAGGCACAAAATGCCTCACTAGACTGCCTCCAGTCCAGATGTGTCTCCTTCTGAAAAAGTTTGGAGCATCATGACGAGCAGAATCAGACAACAACCACAGACTGATGCGCGGGTGAAATCTCGTTGGCACGGAGACCTCAAAAAACTGCACATTTGATTCCCGCAGGTCCCAAATGATGAAAAAGTACAATCAGAAGGAAGGTTGCTGTAACACAATGGCATTTTTTAGCGTGTTGCTGACATCAAATTGTCAAGATTTGGTTGTATTTTTTATATATGTTAAAGTTGGTCAGTGGCACTAAAAATGCTTTACTTTCTACACCGACTGACAAAATATTGCAAAGATTTTCTAACTATTACTTCTGGTTAAAGAACAGAGTTGAATTTTCAGGATTCCATTACAAAAACTTAGTCTTTATTTGAGGCCGTGATATTTCATTTTTACATCAGTCAAGAAAATGTGCTGACGCCCTCTCGTGGTAATGAAGTTGAAGCATTAAATCAGGCTGGAAATGCAGAGACAAAACAGAGCAGGGCGTGCATGTGAAACGATCATCCTGGCGGCCATGTCATCTGTCTTCCTCCCAGGACGTGGATGTGAAGGTGGTAGACTGACTGAGCTCCGAGCTTTCCATCGTTGATCACTGAGAATTCAGTGTGCAGGTCAACAGGCAGCCTGTATCTTAAGAAATATGAGCACAAGCATAAACTCTGTCAACTGAATGAAACTACTTACCCACTCTGTAGCCGTCTTGCAGAGATTCTTGCTTTGCCACATTTTTAGCAACAACCAACAAATGTCCCAAGAGCTGAAAGTTTAGAGAAAGGGATCATTAAACTGAGAAAATGAAGAAAACTTTTGCTATTCTTAATCGTTCATGAACAGTTTTTCTTGTGTTTAACTAATCCACAAGTGTATGAAATTAACAGTTCCGTGACTCAAGGCTTAATATGTCCACAGAAACAGAGTGTGTGTGACTGCGGTAGTCTTTTAGTTTTGAGAGACAACCTGTTCTGGATGTGTGGAGCCACTCACTGAGTGTCAGGGGAGGACAACTTACCTGGGCATCATCATCTTTGGCTGCACTTATTCGAGGAATAGGGACCTTTGGAATAACCAAGAAGTGAACAGGGGCCTGTGGGCTGATATCCCTAAATGCCAAACACTGGAGAACACACATAAATGACATTCAAGAGGGACAGTGAGAACAGTGGCATGTTAGTACCTCTCCGTGTGGACCGGGTCAGATTAGATAAATACTGTATTTTGAACCCAGTGATTGTTTACCTTTTCGTCTTCATAAATAATATCTGCAGGGATGCTTTTGTCAATGACTTTGGAGAAGATGGTTGGAGCTGGAGAGCCGTACCTCTTGCTGGCCTCTTCCGCCAGCTTCACCTCATCACTTTTGGTGCAAAGTGATCTCTAAAGGGACAGAGAGAGAGGGGGGGGGGGGTATAAAACCGATTACTGCGTAAAATCAAACACTGTAGCAGTAAACGTGTCTGAAGAAGCCAAACCTCTTGCTGGTGGTGGGACACTGTGGGTTTTCCACAGCCACCACCAGAGCAGGTAGGGCAGGTGTTGTGAAAAGTCTCAGCAGCAGTGAGCGAAAAGCAAATGTTCATGAGAATAAGAAGACGGTTTATTTTCAAGGCAGCTACCTCAGCTCGAAAAACATGTTGCAAACGGCTGAACTGAACCGCTCTGGTCCCGACGCACTGTCTTCGTAGGATATGACGAATATACATAATTAACTATGTAACTATCAAAGTTAATCGTGACCAATATGTCATGGATTATCTCAGCTGTTGACGTCGTCCATGCAACTAACCTACAACTGTAATGCTGCTTTCGCGGACCTTAAGTAAAGTTTAACTCACTCAGGGCCTGTTTATAGTAGACTGCTGCAACGACGACGACTAGAAAACACTCGTTAACGTATAATTTTACATCCCACTCAGTTTTGCTATACGTTACTTTATTTGTTCCTGCCTCCAATTTATATACATGCCAGAACATAATTAGATTGTTTTATTCTTATTATTATCCTGATTATGGCTTGCGACACACAAATGTACGATGTTTTTTGAGTGGTCTCAAATAGGCCATTTATTACGTATACGGGGGTTCATTCAAGAGCATACGCGTTCTCAGACGCTAATATGATGCAAACACTTGTTGCACTTTATAAAATAAAATAAAATGGTCGTAATCAAAATTAAACAAAAGAAGTTTATCATGGGGACTATAAACGGGGTTTAAGTCTATTCAACTTTAAAAGAATCGCATGCATTTTGGTTGGACATTTTCGCAGTAGGGGGCGCTGTTGTCGGAGACACTTAGTTCGTTGGTAAACGAAACGGAAGAGCAAATTGAAGTAATAGGGGAAACATGGCGGCCTGCAGGAGACTGCCCTTGCTGGTCCCTAAAAAAATACCCCCATTTAGAAATCAAAAGTATGTCCATACAGAGGCTGTGGTTAAGGAGCCCGCGTATCCACCTATAGTCGCCTCTCTTACGGCTAAAAGCAAATCTGCTCGACTGCGACAGATTGAGGAGCACGTGAAAAAGATATGTGCTGCTCCCGTGCAGGAGAAGCTGTCGCTCGTCACTCGTGTCCAGCGGAAGAAATTTGTGGTCTACCCTCAAACTTTCGCACGGAACGCAGACAGATGGTACCAACACTTTACCAAAACCGCATATATTCCGGGCTTGCCAGAGAAATTCACTCTGGGTCAGGAGAGTCCCGCGGGGGAGGAAGGCTCGCAGTCAGCCGCGGGTCACTCAGCAGTACTGGGGATAGACGACGAGGCGTTCGCAGACATCCGCGCCTTGGTAACCCGTGTGATTTTACACGAGAACTGGCATTTGTTGAAGAAACGCAGACCCGACATGTTCAAACGCCAGGACCAACTGGTCGGACCTTTTCTGCGAAACCTGGTGGCTGAACTCACCTACAGTTTGACCAAGTACAATCCACTGCTCTGTCTCTCCAGCCTGGGTATGGATGATGAGGGATATAAGTGTACTATCAGAGTAGAGTAAACGATTAACAGAAATGCGCAGATGATTTAAAACCATTTTATTTTTGGAGTTTAATTTAAAAAAGGTCAGATTTTGCACAAGACAATTGAAGGCCTCAACTTTGCATTTAATGTTGTAATTGAAGGAAACTACCAAATTGATTTAAAAAAAAAAAAAAAAAGCACGTTGTCATTTCTGATAATCATCAAATGTAATCGTAAAATCAAAAGTTTAAAAAAAAATACTTTGCTCATGTAAATGTCACTGTTTTATTAACGTGTGCTTGGGATAAATGTTACAGCTGGCAAACACTGAATCATATGTGGCTGTTAGATGTACACATGAAACATCTTTGCTTCAGAAATTATTTGGGATTGCAGTTAGACAAGTGGTCACATTTTGGAAGGAAAATGAGTCGTTTAGCATCAGACATCAAGCGAAAATGCATTTTTCTGCATATCTCTGTTTCATTACATTCCTAGTTGAAGTTTTTATAAGTCTTAGAAATTGGTTTCAAATGAATTCTGAATGTTCAGACAGCGTACTTCAGAACCTGTCTGTAAGCGCCTTTTTTTGGCTTCTAATGTTAGTTTTTTTTTTCCTTTTTCAGATTTCAGCCCGCAGGTGAACTTTTATTGGAGGAGAGGACAGACAATCATCCCGAAAGGGCACCGCAGAGGCCACCTGGAGCCACAGAGGTTCCAGATCGACGACCACCCGCACTGCCAGATCAGGATAACTCAACAGCTTCCGCAGGTAGAAGTCGCTCTCACACCAGACGTTAACGACGACAACACACACACAAATCTGAGATGGTGCTCACTCTGATTGTAGGTGATACCACAGCGAGAGATATAGGTCCTTATGTAGAGTTTTATAGTTAATACTCCTGTCAGGTTTTGGAAATGTGTGTATATATATATATATATTTGTGTCTTTATCCTTAAGTTTGCCCCGCTGGAGGCCTCCTTCACAGCTGAAGTTCCAGAAGTCAAGTATGCTCCTAACCGGATGCCGCTGTTCAGAAGGCAGTACGACAACCACATCTTCACAGGTAACTTAGCAACAGGAGACCCGTCACCTCCGCTGTGGCCATGAGTTAATGTTCAGATTCAGCTAAACCATCTTCTGTGTGGAGATCCCAGAGGGTAAACATAATGGTGCTGTTCTGGTTACAGCAAGTTAAATGTCTCCATCAGTAGGGGGCGGTAGCACGCAGTTAGTCTGCTTTTTCTTTCCCCCTAAGTCACAGTTGTTTTGTGACTCTGTTTCTGCCAACCAACACGAGTCAGTTGTTCTGTCCTCACTGTGTCGGCTGGTCTAACAGTTAAATGATACAGGCCGCTGCGAGCTTTGATTTTTCCGCCATATGTTCTGAATGATGTGTCTTCCAGTTTAAAATCAAATGACTGTTCTAATTATTGACTAATCTATAAATTCTTTGTTCAACCTGTGAATTGTCAGTAAAACAGGAGCGGAATGCACAGCTTGTCTTCCCTCAGTCAATGAATTGAGCACCATTACAGGCACATTTAGCATGTTTTAGGATTCTCACATGGACGTTTACTGTATTAAATGACATGCAATGAGTAAGCGGGGGCATTGATGTCACATATTTGAGCTTTTTATATTTGATATATTTATCACAATTTCCACAAGGTGCCATGACACGGCAGATCTGCGCATCCCTGCAACAGGAGAGGAGATATTTGTCTAGATATAGTTAAAAATAGTTGTATATAGATACAAATTAAGCTTGAAATTGACCACTTGGTTGGATGACTTAGTTTGAAATATTACGGAACTGTTATTATCTGACCACGATAAGGTATTTGATATGATGACCCTTACTTTTACTTGAACCAAGTGTCCTGCTGTAAAGACGTGTCTGGTTTATGTGACAAACCAAACAGTGAAATTAGGTTAAAAATTCAGAGTTATGACACTTAATAGCGAATCTGGACTCGTCTTCATAGACCACGTTGAGATGTTGCTCCAATTAAGGCTCGAATCGAGGCTTCATCTGCGTGTATCTACGGTGTCAATCAGTAGAATAAGAAAGTGTTTTTTTTTTTTTTATTTAAATGAATCCCCCTCTTCCAGCTGTGTGGTGTCATTTTAAACCGTCCTCTTGCTCTCGTTTAACAGGGGCAAAGCTCCCGGACCCGGCCTGCTACGGTCACACCCAGTTCCACCTGGTGCCCGACCGATACCACAGAGACCGGATGGCTCTGCTGCAGCAGACTGACCAGGTGGAGGTCTTCCTCAGAGCCAACGCACTCGCCAGCCTTTTCGCTTGGACTGGAGCTCAGGCCATGTATCAGGGTGAGTTATCAACACAGAAAGAAAGAAGTGGATTTTTCCAAGTTATTCTACAGCATTTATCTTCTAATGTTTGCTGTCCTTGTGCTGAAGGCAGAACTTGCTGCTTTTGTTTCAGTAAATAGAGAGTAGCTCCAGAAGGGGACACAGAGAAATGTGTTGCCCTCTCAGTCCTTTGTTTCATATCAAGGAGCTTGTAGAAATGTTGAGATTGCTGTATGAAGGAAATATTGCTCACAACTTCTATGTTCAGATATTAGTCCGTGTAACCATTTCATATTAATTTTAGTCACCAAACCGTGTCCTGCTGTCATTGTCTAAATTTGGCCAAATGGTCACACCTTCCTCTCACCTCCGCAGGTTTCTGGAGCCACGAGGATGTGTCGAGGCCCTTCGTGTCGCAGGCCGTGATCTCAGACGGCCACTTCTTCTCCTTCTTCTGCTACCAGCTCAACACAGTGGCTCTCGCCGTGGAAACGGACGCCAACAATCCAAGGAAGAACCTCCTGTGGGGCACGGAGAGCCTGCGACTCTACGACAGCGTGCAGGACGGAGAGGTGGTGGGTCTGAACGACGGCGTCATAAAGCTGCTGGTTCAGTTCCTCATGAATCGGCCTTAAAGTTGCGCAGGAGAATATGCAGGAAGTTGCCTTGAATGTTTGTGCTCCAAACTTTTGAAAGAGGCAGATGCGGGAGCTTTGTCAGATTGTATAAAAGTGTAATGTTTGTAAAGGTAGAAAGATCTGGGTTGTGTTCAGCAAGCTGAGGCAGTACTGGAACTATACTGTACACATCCCCATTTATGAGAGAGCCCATGAACGGTCACAAGGGAAATTAGTTTTTCCAGATTATTTATTCATTCCCTCCATCCTTGTAAACAGTTGGTTGATGGCTCATTTTAGTGATTTGCAGTTATTATAGTTAAGCAGATTGCAACTAAATTTTACGTGTTGCAGGACTGAGGGAATAGTTGTTTCCGCACAGTACTCAGCCAGTGAAACCATGTGCCTATAAATACACACTACTGCACGTAGTCAGTTACTTTAACTACAGCCACAAAGTCTCATGAGGTATTGGTGACCTGATGAACCAGAGTGGCTAGTTCCCCTTTTAAAAACACTTGCATGCTGGTGCCTGACAGCCACAGCTGAGGGTAAACTGAGAAATTAATGTAAAGAAAAATAAATTTCCACTGATCTTTCTGGGCTTTGTAGATTTTTTTTTTGTTCTCGTATTTATCAAAAATAAAATGATTTCATTTCAAACTGAAACTTGTGTTTTTATCCATTTTTACTGTTTTGATCATCTCAGACTTGACAGTTTGCTCTTCACTCATGTAATGTTAGACTTGTGTCGTTTTAGTCCGACTGTCAGCATATACAGTTAATTTTGGGTAAATATTACAATTTTCCAGCACAAACAGGAAGTTTATACACAACTACATATAAGAGTATATTTATAGAAGACAATTTTCTTGATACAGTTATAGATACAGTGTGTTAGACAAACTATTGCAAGAACAAACTGTTAGCATAGTGAGTGGTTAGTTAATTTGGAGGGTGTAAGGCACTGCTCACAAACCACAACTTCGATAGAACAGCAGCGAAAGTGACTCAAAAGAAGAAAACACTTCCATTTAGAAGCAACAGGAAATGAGAAGTAAACGACATGATTTTCGTTTCTGTACAGGAAACCACCAGCAAAATGTTTTTGACTGTTAGACCACCAACCCCCTCTGACTGTCACACCTCAACATGTTTGCCACTTGAATAGGCGGTGGTTGCTCCACCTAGTTGTAAATATTTTTATTACTATTAAAATGGTAAGTTCTCAAAGTAAGTATTCAAATATTGCTTTCAAAGTCATATTTCCATTTAAAAAAATAAGAAAACCTTTTTATGGAAGCTTTAATCTGTTTGCAGTCCTTAAACGTTGCGCTTTCTCATGGAAGAACTTTCCTCTTCTCCACTATCTTCTCCCTGTGGCCTGAGGACAGCATGAAAAATAGTTATTTTGTCATGCAAGACTGAATACATAAAAACGTTTGTAAAGAAAATTTCCACAGTACTCACAGTTTCTTGTTTTGGTCGGCGTTTGTCCCACTTTCTAAGAATAAGGCAGAAAATTGATAACTTCAAATAAACCGGTGGGTCAAATTTTAATATTAGTCACGTATAAAAGAATTATGCACAATGTCTTAACCCATCGCCCTTCTTTAATATTTCTATAAGATGGCCCATTTTGGCCCAAAAGACTGGGAAGAGGAACATGTTGCAACTAATCACATTAATTGGCAACAAGTCAGTAACATGACTGGATATGAATGGAAAACCTTTCAGAGGCAGAGTCCCTGAAATAAAGATTAAGGGGTTCGACAATCTGCGAAAAAGATGTATCTTCAAATTATGGAGTGAATTGCAAATATTTGTGATGTTCAGGCCCTCAGGCAGCACTGCATTAAAAACATAATTCTGTCATGGAAATCCCTGCATGGGCTCGGGAACACTTCCAGAAATCATTGTCTGTGAATACAGATAACTGTGCCAACCACAAATGCGGGTTAAAGCTCTATCCTGCAATGAAAAAGCTGTATGTGAACATGATCCACATGGGCTGCTGTCTTTTCATAGCCAAAGCTCATTTAAAATGGACTGAGGCTATGTGGGAAAACTGTTCTGAGATCCTGAGTGCTCCATCCATGAGGACCCATGAGGAAAGAGACTTTTCATCAGCGCTCAGTTCAAAAGCCTGCATCTCCGATGGTATGGTTGTGTACTGGTGTCTATGGACCTGACAACTTGCACATTAGGCAAGGCAGCATCAGTGCTGAAAAGTATATACAGGTTACTGAGCAACACATGCTCCCACCCAGACAACGTTTTTTTTCAGGGATGGCCTTGTATATGTTTAAGCAAGACCATGCTAAACCACATTTGTCCGTAGAAGAGTCCCAGTAAAGGACTGGCCTGCCTCTCATCAACTGGAAACATTTGGTGCATCATGAAACACAAAATACAACAAAAGATTCAGGACTGTTAAGCAGCCAGAACCCTACATCAGACAAGAATGGAGCAACAATCGCTTCCCAAAGGTCCAGCAGCTGGTCTCCTCAGTTTCCAGATGTTCACAGACTGCAGTTAAAAGAAGAGGGGATGCTGCACGGTGTTAAACATGAGCCCGTCCCAACTTTTATGAGATGAGCAAATCATTTTTATGAAATGATAAAATGTCACTTTCAGTATCATAAATGTTCCAGTGTGAATAAAATGTTGGTTTATGAGATTTGCAAATCATTGGAATTTCAATTTTTAATCTTTTTTTTTTTTAAAAGAATTAGAGATTTACTTAAATACACAAGACGAAATGACACAAACAACAGCCGCACGTCTTAATTACCTTCTTCGTCATTTTTCCGGGACCGGTTTCTCTCGTAGATCAGAATGGCGGTGACCAGGACGACAACTTCAATCAGGATGCTTATAAAGGGCTTCAGGGGCTCCATGAAGGTGATAACCTTCAAAAAAGGTATTCATACTGGTCACTTCAGATGTAAAACCAGTTAAATGTTACAAAATAATCTTAACAAGCAATTCATGTTTTAATTTTTTCTCAAACCACTGTCAGTGAGGATTTATTCATGACATTAACAAATGTACATCAAATGTCTAGAAATAGTTTTAAATGAATTACTTTAATAAAAGGTTACTTGACAACTCTGATAGGTCATGAGACTATTTGAATCTTCAGCCTTCTGAGAGTATCTTGAGTAATTCTCTCTTTTGGTCAAACACATAACAAGTCGGGCATCTGAATAGCAGCTAAACTAAACAGAGTTCATGTAAGACGTCAAAAGCTGAAAAGCTTCAGAAAAACTGTTTAATCTTTAAGAAGTTTTTCTTTTAAGCTTTTAGGTATGGTCAGTAAAAGTTTCAGTGTTTGAGTAAATGTACAGGCTTAAATACTCATCCAAAACTGACTTTGAGTTCCACATGGCTCATCGAGGTGCTGATGGCGTACACGGCACCACAGTAATAAGGGCCAGAGTCTGCCTCTGTGAGGTTTATCACTTGCAGCCTGGTCTTCCATTTTGTGCTGGTAATCTCATAGCGTTGAGGAGCAGCAAAGATCTGCTCCTACAGAGCAAAAGCATCCCACAGCACAAGTTATCATCACAGTTTAAGTACAAGTGAAAATGTGAAACTTAAGTTCTCCTTAAGTTCCAGGCCATTCAACAGTAGTGAAGTAACTTACTGATGAATATGTTGATGACATGTTATATACACACTCATAAAAGATAATGTATGTCTCTCAATTTGAAGGTTTTAAATAACAAGCCATGATCAAAAATTGGCTGTTGCTTACAAGGTCTTGATATAAAGTGGTGCTATTAGGTAAACAGAACCCTCAGGTGACAAGCACATGACATATTACATTTGCCAATCTTCTCAAGGGTGGACATCTCACCAAGTTCACTCCAAGATCAGACCATACAGGCCTCAGTTATCATGCTAAATGTTAAGGTTCAAGACAGTCCATCAGACAAAGACTGAACAAGTACGGCTTATTTGGAATGGCTGCCACAAAAGAACATGGCAGATCGCTCAGGATTGAAAAAAGTCTTCCGAACTAACCACAAGACCTCTGAAACAATGTTCTTGTTCATAATGCTGTAAACCAAAGACAGCATATCAGCACACACACCTCATACCAGCTGTTAAGCATGGTGGTGGAGGGTTAATGAAGTGAGTTATTTTTGCAGCCAGAAGGCCAGCACTTCTTCCAGTCAGACTTTTTCACACATGGATCGCACCTTATTGCCACTCCCCCCCCCAAAAAAAGTCTTCATTAGCACGCCGCAGTTCCTCCCATAATTCACACATCAAAAAGCAGTGGATCAACCCTGTGTCACCGTGTTCTTACACACATCAAATCGCCATAGCAGAATCAGCTGAGTGATGACAGCAGTAGGGTCCTAGAAATCTAACATTTGAACACTTATTTCACCACGGTGCTAAAATTCCTGCTCATTCATGAGATAAAATTAATTTTAAAAAAGGTATATGCTCTCTAGCTCTAAATGTTAAGAGGTATAAAAAAAAAAATGTTTACCAATTTGACCAATATCACCAGATATATATTTGATCAAATGTCAATTAAAAAATAACGCAAATCTAATAAAAAATAAATAAAATCAACCGAGACAAATTCTTAACAGCTCACTGGCCTTGTCTGTCCCATTGTCCTTATACCAGTTCCAGCTGGTAGGCATAGGTTGGGTTTCTTCCATTTTACATGTCATCACCACAGAATCCCCAACATAGCTGACTATTGGCTTGTCTCGCACATCCTTGATATGTGGAGCTAAAGGAGAAGAGCAGAAATAACGGCATTGCTTAGCATGAATTCTGATGAATTGGCAGCAGGGATTTGATGAGCTGATAAAGCAAATGCTGATCAAATGTGCAATGTTATGCAGATATATAGCATGCAAAAAGGATGTGATCTGTACCTGCCACAATAAAATCAATTTTTGCTTCATTTCCAAACAAACACGAGTAATTTCCAAGGTTTTCCTCACTGTTTATACTGAACCTGAAAAGAAAAATATACCGATGAGAGGTTTTAAGCATATTACGTATATTAAAAATCAATATGTAGAAGTTTTTCTCATAAAACTTGGTTGTTCAGCTGCAGAAATGGGCTGTCAATTTTAAGACAGACTGCACCGAGGCAAAATAATGGAATACTACATTTGATTTGTATAGAAATTCAAGTATAGATGTATATAATGAAACATACTGGGAAATGATTCTGTACACATACATAAACAGAGTCTAACATCAGTGCATTTTGTAAAACTTACACTCTTCTGAGATTATACTGCTCATTCTCAAGTGACACTGTGAGACGACTATCCTGAATTTCAATTTCATCTTTTGTCCAGTAGCCGGTTATATTTGGTGCTTTGGTCTGATTTCCAGTCCAGGTGCACTCTAGTGACAACTTGACAGGATTCAGCAGTTCAATTCTCTCAGCTTGATGTTCACCTGTATGGGATGATCCTAGAGGGGTTTCAGAAACAAAGCTTTATTTACACATCTCTATTTGACAAACCACCCCCTCTGTGCTGTAATTTCACAGTTGAGTACACGCTTTACAGGAATAACGATCACTTTGCTAGAAATTTCTGCCGAAAGATCAGTTAGAGACATTTACAGAAGCCTAGAGACAAAAAAAAGGAAAAAGAAAAATATGACTAATATCGTAAAAAAAATACTCTGACAAGTGAAAACGGTTACCTTTCAGGACGACACTTCTCATTTTTGTCGGCAGAGGAGTGATGGGGACCGGTGGTGTTGGTGTTGGGGCTGATTTCTCTGTCAGCAAAATTAACAAAGTTATTTGTATATATTTGATTAACATCGCACTTGCTAACAGTATTCTTAATACAGCCGTATTCTTCTAAAAAAGAAAAGCATGCGCACAAAAGTTGTTTGGACAAGGTGTTTACTTCTGCACAAATTATTGAGGGTTGCCAGGATATTAGCTACTTGTTGTTGTTTTGCAATGTTGTTAGTCAGAAAACTTACAGTGGTCGTCAAATTAAGTGGTTGCTAAGCTGTTGAAAGTGGTTGCTAAGGGAACTGCTTGGTCACCACAGGCAACTAAAACCTAAAAGGAGACCATTTACAGAGAAAGCCCCCGTTATACCTCTAAAATGTTACTATTAAAGTTAAGTCCACATACAATCCTTTAATCCCATGAAATTGCCAACAAAGAGTGATTAACTTGTGCATATTCAAAAATTTCTTACAGCAGCACAGGATTATGCTCCACCCCTTCCAAAACTATGAGTTTGTTTTGTTAGCTTTTTTTTCTGTCAGCGTTTAGCCGAATAATGGTAATGTGCAAGATATAATCATACGCTAAAATGACAAATTTTGATTTCATAAGTGTTTTAAAAGGTCGCAAAAGTGTAAAGAAAAAGCTAAACTTTAATGGGAGCCACCTACCTAACAATAAACAAGAAACACCTGAGAATGATGTCACATGCTCATTTGATAATATGGTGTAATCACCAGATCACAAACAAAGACTGAGCAGCTGACCAATCACATCTGGACAGGGGCTTTATTATTATAAAGAATGTGAAAATCTAATAAGACAAAATAATGAATCTGTTAATGGAGCATAACATGGACTTTTAAAATGTTAGACCTTTTCTGAAATACAATAAATGAGCTAAAATTGAAACACCTATCTGTGTAAAATGCAACAAGCCATGCCAAGTTAAAGCATGTCCTCACTATTCGTGCATGAATTCAGAAAATCCCCAAGCTGCCGAAAAGTAAACACATAGTGAGGATGTGTTGTAATGTTAAACAACACTCCTGTTTTACAAAGAAATTAGTTGTTTGAAAGAAAAAAAAACTTAAGTAAGCAGTAAACCACAGGTAGGTGCTATTGATGGCAATCATGAGACCTCATCATATTGAGCAAAACACAATTTAGTATCTGTTTAGCAAAATGAATATTCAGCTAAATATTTAGTGAGCATTTGTGAGACAATGATAGGGTTTCATTGACAGACGTGGACCATCTTATTCTTTTGTCATTTCTACTCGAGATAACAGATAAAAAGTCAGGACTGGACATACACTCATATCACAGGTAGCGTAAGGGGGTCTTGCCTAAGGACCCCCTACTGGAGGTAGCCTTTCCATAGGGCATTGTTCCAGAAGTCTTGCGTTTTGTTCAGATGTAACTTTACAAACCCAACAATACTTTTAGAGAAAAGGGGCTTTCTTCTGACAAAGTTTCTGAAGAAATCATACTTGTTCCATCTTTTTCACCAATGGTATTGAACTTTAACACTTAACATGCTAACTGAGGCCTGTGGAATCTGGGATGTAGCTCTTAGGAAGATGAGTAATGGTTTCAACCCCCCCCCCCCCCCCGTGTGAATAATCTTTAACACTGTAGAATGATCATCTCCAAATTGTTTGGAAATGGCATGTGAAGATATGTCTTTATATAAACCTGCTGATGATCAGTTAATCAAGTGCAGTTAATTAGCAGCACCTGGCTGATACTTGCCCTCTCACTTTCCTTTAGTTTTTTTAGAATGAATAATGCCACCTGTGTTGTTCTTCTGAAATGAAGTCCATGGGTTTTCCTGACAATAGGCAGACATTGTCTAAAAACATATTTAAAAATATTCAAAATGGAGTTGTTTTTCTTTTAGGAAAAAATTCCAAACCAAACCAAAATTGAGCTGCTATAAAGGGCTCCTACAAAGAGATGCAATAAAAGCAAGCTTAGGTACAACATGCACAAGTAAGTAACTCAGAATCAAACCTATGGGTATTAACCCACTCAAAAGGACTTAGCCACAAATGATTATATTCAGTCATATTGTACTCTTTGTAAAGACATATCTTCACTCCCTTTTTCCCCCTCGTTTTGATTGATTTTGTACTTGTTTTAAAGAAAACAAGTATTTGCCCATGGAATAAAGTTGTCCAATTATGGCATAAAAAGAATGTTTATTGAAATTATACTATTTTGGGACATTAAACATTAGGAAAGCAAAAAAAAAAGGAAAATCAACAGAAAACTTTAAACTATGTATGAAATAAAGATGGAAATCACCTCTCAACTATCAAGGTTACGGGAACATTCAGTCCAAAAAAAATAAGAAAAAGTAGCAGAGCAGAGGTCTAACACAGCCACATTAACAATCAGAATTAAACCCATTATATTGCATTTACTTGTGTTGATGTGTCTGCAGGAGACGAGCATCAGGAGGATCTGAAAAAGGAGCGGCTTCCAGGAGGCTGCCATGGTTGCAATCCCTCTGTTCTCTCTGCAAGCAGGTTCCTCAATGTGTCTCTGCCTGCTGCATCGTCTAATCACCACACCCTCCTGCCTCAGCTGCACTGTGACGCAGCCATGATATCACCCTGCACCCTGTTGGTGGCTGGCTGACTGACTCCATCCATTATTCAGCGAGACAGGGTTCATACCTCGGAGCTTTGCTCCAGTGTGTCCTGTGCTACATGGCTGCTCATGGAAATGATATGCTCCATTGGTTGCTTCAGTTCTTTGAAGCAAAATGCTTCTGTGTGTGTGCTTTGTAAAAACTGATACATCTGTCCCCAACCGTTCTGCTCTGTTGATACAGTTTCTGCAACATTCCCTGTCGTGTTATATGAGAGGACCTGGCAGCCGAAGGTCACATGATGTGACTCCCTTTATGAAAACAACAGGGAGTGGGAGCCATTCTGCCTTTTCAGCAACTTATGAAACAAACAAAATGAAATAAAATAATGTATTATGCAGTCAAGCAACCAAAAAATGGATTTTAGATTTTAAAAATTCATATCACATCATATTTTCAGTAAATTTAATGCCAGGTACAGCCCCAGTTCCATAAAAATTGACACATTGTGGGAAGTGTAAATAAAAACACAATGCAACCATTTAAAAATCCCTAACTCTTACAAACCAATTTCTCTTACAAACCAGTTTCATTCACAATAGAATAATGAAAATATTAAATGTTGAAAGTGAAACATTTCACTAATTCATAGAAAAAAATAAGAGCACATCTTGCATTTGATGGGAGCAACGTGTCTGAAACAAGATGGAACAGCAACAACAGACTGGAGAAAAACATGCAGCAGCTAATTAGGTTAATTGGCGATAGATCATTTTCTTGACTGGGAATAAAAAGAAGCACTAAAAAGAGCACCTCAAGGAGGCAAAGTCTCTCGTAAATTGCAAAGCATGTGACAGTTTTTCTATGCTCTGCTGTGAATAAAAACGTTTAAGACTCACAAACAATTGCATTCCGTTTGCATTTTACATCGTCCTAACTTTTGGGGAACTATGGTTATAGTTCATCATAGAACGAGTTCATCAAGGTTTAAAAACGAAGAAATGTGTCACTGAAATGAACTCGCTCCCTTGTTATGGTGTCGGAGAATATTCAGACATGGAGCACACATTTTTCTTGTATAATCATCCATTTGCTCCACATTAGTAGTTTTAAATTTCTTAATGATTTACTTTTTTCTTAAGCAATATTTCCATTGTCCTCAGTGTTCCTAGCTGTTTGAAATAATCTTGCCTGAGTGAACAAAGACCGAGTATAGGTAAAATGGGGTTGAACTGTTGGATTAGGGTTTGCCTGCTCTGTTACTGTGCTGGATACAGTGGCACAACATTTATGGTGTCCTATAAGCACAGAAAAAATGTGGAGCAAATAAGTATTCAGTAGTTTCTTATACTGTAGGACTATCACTACAAAACTACCTATTAATGTACAGATAAACAGTGCAAAAATAAAGTGCATGGGGAGTAAAATACATGAAAAAAAACCCTGAGTCACTCCCAGTTGGAATACATTTTCAGCTCTTTATAGAACAAAATGGGAGCCTGAGTCTATTTGCATATCATGGCATTATGTACTGTGGTTATAGAAGGGTTAGTGTGTTAGAGTAATATCATGAAGCTCTGAGAACATGGATTATTTCCCTCAAACTGCTCAGTCCACTGCCCTCTTCTAATGCCACTTAAGTGTGCAACTAATGGCCAAAGATGTCAAAACATTTGAACATCCAAATCATTCATAGAAATGCATTTTCCGGCCTTTTTTTGTGCTTCTTTTGACCAAGTCCTTTTTAACTTTTCAGCTACCTGGCCACCCTAACTTAGGCATGCTTAAATGTGCATTACAGAAAACCTAATGTTATTGCTGGAAAACCTACATGAACAAAACTACATTTGAATGGCTATGGACTGGTTACTTGGGTAAGTGATTATACAAGGACTGCAGGCAGTTATTTATTGTTCCTTTTTTGGGTTACTCCAGTTCAGACCAGTTCACCTTTGTCTGTCTTCAAAGTGCAATATTTTCTTTTCTTCTATCTGCTTTTGTTTGAAAAGAATCAGTCGGAGAGAGATTGGGGGGGCTTAAATGTGGGGCACTGACAGAGGTGAATGTAATCAGATCACCTGATTCTTCTGAAAACAGGCTGTAATCTTAAACCTGGAAGGCCTGAGAGGCCAGGCTCAACGCAAGTCATCCTCACAGATGAAATGAGCTCTTTCCTTTTCAGTCCCCCGAAACCAAGCACTCATTATCGTTATCTCAGCATTTGAGTTATTTTATTGAAATCCCCCCTTCCAAAAAATGTGGTTTTTGTTACTCTCAAACATTATTTTCATTATTTGACTTTGAATCAAAAGTTGTATTCAAGAGATGAAAAGAAATTATAATAATTATAATTATAGTATAAATTATTTGTTGCAGTGGGTTTTCATTGTGTTGTCAGCACTGCAGTATTCACTGTACATCTAATTAGATAAACACAGCATCAGTGGAAACAGACTTTTCCTGCCTTATCTAGAGAAAGCATTGTCTCTGGTGAAATAAAGTTAAAAAAAACAAGTGCTGAATTAAAGAGAAGTCTGGCATTTTGTCCTCTAATTTGCACATTCAAACTTGGACCACAAACAATGATGTCAATCAAATGAGCAGCGGACAACACCACCTGGAGCTGTGATGCGTCACAGAGCGCACGGTGATGAAATCTCAGCAGGAATGACACATGAGGAAAGTTTTATGGTTGACTGAGGAGCAGGCACAGAGTAATCAAGCCATCTGCTATATAAAGAAATAAGCTGGCCTTATAATGTTGTGGAAAAAGTTGTAGGATGCAGAACTGAGTTCAGACAGACACTTTCTACTGCCAGTTAACTGAGAGCTATGATTTAATACTCAACGGTACAAGCGTTTGTAGAAATTCAGTTGGTGTTAAGAGAAATTTTTCATTCATATGCACTGATATTCAGATATTTTTTTGGTACTTGTACTAGGAATCTAGTACAGTTTAGTGGAGTTTATACTTCGACTGTCCTGGGTAAAACATGATTTACCATCGTATGTTTATCATATTTTAGATTACATCATTTATATATAAACCTGAATCACTGAGCTAAAACCTAAAGGGACCTAATTTATAAAAATGTTCTTACATTTACACAAACGTACGGTAGTCTTGAGATCATTTCTGACAATGTGCTTGTGATTGGTATGTAAAGAAGCGAAGCATGAATAGATCATGCTTAGCCTGGTTCTAAAAGTCAAATTTGTGACTTTATGGCACCTGTTTTGCCACTGAAAAGAAAAAAAATAAAGGGGTTTAATCGGGATCACACCAACAGAGGAGAATGAACAAAGGCAACATGTATTCTTCTGTGGACTAAAGAGAGAGCTGACAAACACATCCAAACACACATCTTGGCGGGTCGCCCCAGAAGCGAACAAGCATGGATTAAAAAACAGGACTGTAGCTGACATTCAAAAAAGGACAATGAAGATAAACAATAAGGAATAAAAGCATACATCTTTTATAATAGTAATATTAAAGCAAAAGGAAGGGGACCTGATGCACCTCAGCTCTCCCTAATGGACCAGCTTATGCAAAGCAGTACACAACAAAACTAGGACTATAAAATAGTATTCCACAGTTCATTTTTAAGAGTGATTTGGTCTTAGCAAAACTAAGCCAAAGCCACTAAGTCCAAAAGTAAGCCCACTTACCTGCAAAAACATTTTTTTAATGCCCAGAGCCTCATCAGCTGCCTGACATCCCCTCACAGCAAGGTGGAGTGTCCCTTTGGGTGATCCAGTCTACCATCAACGTTTCATTAAACCCATTAAATGTTGCACTGAACTCTTAGAAAAATGTACACTAGCTCTAGAGAAGGTTGTTGACATTTGTGCAGCAACTAAAGTTTCTCTTGCAAGGGTGAAGCGTATTTAGCTGGTTGCAATCTGTAATTTACCCACTAGATGTCCCTAAATCCCTAAAACACTGCTCATTTAATGCTTCAATTGTTTGTGCACACCTGGCCTTAGATTAGAAAAAAAAAATATATCAACATAAAATAAACTGCTATAAAAACCACACCTGCAGCAATCATCTGGAAACTTTCATTATATTAAAAAACGTATTTATAAAATGTAACTTTTACAAAGTACAAAGTCAGCTTACAGCTCGTTGAGGCAATATAACAGATAAAAATCCAAAAATAATTAATCTTTTTGCAGCATGTAACTGAAAGAGCAGCGGTATCGACGTACATAATTAAATATATTTAAAGCCTCTTTGGTTTCACTGAGGCTGAAGATGCAGGCTGTTGATGAACACCGTCTGCAGTTCATTGATGTCGTCACTGGCCTCTATGGGGATGCTGAGCCTGCCTGGTGAGCCTGAAAGCCCACAAGAGACGTACGCTTGCTCGCAGCCATACTGGTTGAGATGGTCATAGTGGGAAACCCCACAACCTCCCACTGCACCTTGAGGATGCTCACAGATGTCCAGGTAGAGGTGCTGTGGCGAGAGGCGGCTGTAGTCCTGTGCCTGGTGCGACCCGTGATAGAGGTGGAGGTGGTGTTCAGGACCTGGGCTGTGACAGGGGCTTTGGGATGGGCTGTGGGGCATCGGGCAGGTCTGCAGGCAGCTATTTCGACGCATCGCCCGGTGGAGGTCCAGTCGAGAAATCAGAGGCTTTCCAATGTTAACGCTTTTGGTCCAATGGATGGGATGACCGTCGTCCATAGCTGCGAAAGCGCCCTGAAGACACACGGTGAAGGCCAGGTCCTCCTGTTGCAAGAAGTGTTGGTAGAGAAATGGGGATTTTAGTAAAGACAGAGAGATCACTGTCTAGCTTTTATAAGTTTCTTTTTATAAAGCAAATCTAAACCAGATATTTTGTAGGATGGACAACTGCTCAGTTGAGGGTAAATAAGAGGATAGATTATTGCCCCTTAACTTTGTTCGTTTTAGCCATGCTACCAGTGTAACTCCAGTAATCAAACTGTAATTCTGTGTTCAGTCTCATGGTCAGCAACAGATGACCATGAGGATTATCTGGTGATTCTGAGACTTTTCTACAGTGCTGCCACGAAATAAACATTTTTATTTGATTAAACCTCTTTAATGAATTATAAGATTTGCTAAGTGACAGCTGTGATTTTGGCTAATCCTGAAATATCTCATCTTCTTCATCAGGTGTCAGCAACTGTCCCAGACAACTTGTTTTGCATATGTCATTTCCAGGGGAGACACATGTATGTTTCCTAGTTTGTTCTTCTTTTGGTTTTGTCTCTATGGTCTCTATTAATTGATTTAAGAGTACTGTATTTTCTGCACCATAAGGCGCACCTAAAAGCCATACATTTTCACAAAAAACAGCCGTGCGCCAAAAATAAAAAAAATCTGTCCCAGATCACACCATTTTGACTTTACCGCGGGGAGCGCCAAGCACTCATCGGGGCATTAATCCCCCTCCGCATCACTCACCGCTCTCCCTTTGCGCCGCTCAGCGCCACGTTCACTTTAGCCTCTTCGCTCTCGTACATTGGAATTGAATGGCAACTGGTCACTTCCGTGAATCTAGGGTTATGCTGATTCCAGCCATTCACTCTGAATGGGGCGAAGATTGTATCGAGCTCGTACTTAGCGATTGAATCGTGTCATCATTAATGCTTCTGCCCATGTCCCAGTGAGTGCCTGTTCTTCAGTCTGAGATGGGTGATGCAGACTGACATGCAGTTTATAAGTTTATAAGTGTAAAAACGACCGATGTTGTCCTTGACCGTCGGACCATGTCCCGCTGATGCAGGGACGTAATACATACGCTACGTGTGCCGGCAGCGATAAACCAATCAGAGAACATTAGGTAATACGTACGCCTTATAATCAGGTGTGCCTTATGTATGGGTTAAGTACAGAAATGGACCCCATAATTGAGGGTGCACTTTATAATCAGGTGAGCCATATAGTGCGCAAAATACGGTACAATTGTTAAATAAAAAAATGCATCAGGAACAGAGGTTTGAGGGTTGCTGCAGCACATGCTGTTTTGCACAGTGAAGCTTCAGACTGAGCGATGTTTCAGTTAGAAAGTTGTGCCTTTAGGGCCTTTATCAGCCTTGTATGTAAAATTCAATCTACAATACTTTTGCGAAGCTGTGCGACTCTGTATGTAAACGAGCACCGGAAGCTTCAACTCGTGGTAGGTGAGCGAAAATTTCTGCTGGCAGGAGCGAGAACACTAATTATTTATGTGATATGTTCTTCATTTTAAATCTCTGATACTTTATTGTAAATTAATTCCACTTAATGTCAAATACTATTAGTTATGGTTTTGTAAACTAAAGACTTTAATCTTGGAAATCCATATGGGTAATAATTATTTCCCTTGGATTATTATAGCAATACTTAAGCATCTACGGTGGAGCTGAGGGAGAGTAGAAGCTCTGCAAATGATAGCATGCTACACTAAGTGCATTATTGTAATTGCCCATCAAGTTAGCAGGCAGATTTCAGCCTTTAGCTGCTGAGCAAGCTCTGCTGCATATCAGAACAGCCTTGGAGAGCAGCAGCATGGCTGCAGCTGCAGTCTTTTTAAATTATTAAAAGATGACAAGCCCCCATGATAGAATAAGAATATAATTTCTGCTAAAAAATACCAGGTTATACCAGGTTAGTTGGCAAAAAATAATAATACTTGAAAATAAATGAATACCTGATATATATATATATATATCATATATAAATGAGACTGTACTGTACAGAGTTTTATGTCTTCAAATTCTTACCCTGAGCTTCTGCAGTGAGCTGAGTCTGGTGTAAAGGCAGTGCTGCGGCAGGCTGCTGGACAGGAGGTAGATGCCTGTCTCCTCTGGAGTCTCTCTGTTCATCTCTTTGGGGTCCACATCAAGGTCCTGCAGTGAGACAAGGAAGTTTTCATAAAGCAACTCAAAATAATTATAATAGTTGTAATAATAATTATTTTACAGAACACGAAGAAGAGATCCCAGATATTTGATATTGACATCACATGTGGATGAAGTGACCTGTGAGAAGTCGGTGACATGAGCTTGGCAGAAAGACATGTCCTCAGGTTTCTTAATGATATGAGTGTAGATAAGGAGCACATTGGAGAACTCTGCGGCGAAGCCCAACTTGATCTGAGCCCCGCAGTCAAAGTTGAGGCACATACTCTCAGGAAGCTCTGGAATGACATGCAGAAACAAACGATTCAGAACCTAAACATTTGATTTATTTTACAAACGGCAACTGGCTCTCAGGCTCTCCTCACAAATCCCACTGATGCATTTAATATGTTAAACTCTTTTTATTCTAAACGTTAAAGTAAAAATATTTCCACTTGTATCTTGTTTTTGTAGCACCATCAGATGCATCCAACTTTGTTTGTTTGCTGAAACCATTTGTCACGACATGGTAGAAATATTATTTTAAATAAACAGCTCCTCTTTATTTACTGTAATCACAAACCAAACAGTGAGCAGTTTTGGTGAGATTCTTTCTAATGGCAAATTGGTGTTAATGACTTTACCAAGACTCAGCTTCAAACAACAGAGTAGTTGTTTTTGGGAAACTCCCGTTTGTGTCTGTGTTTGTGAACGTATTCACTTGCATTGTGTGCTTTGTCAACATTAGCAAGAGTCTAAATGTGTGAGCTGTGATGAGTCACAGTGAGCAAATGGGGACTTTCCAGACCACTGATAACAGATGATTACCAAATCCTTTGGATTTATAGTTTCAGACTTGCCGTGAGCTTTTGCCCATTGGCGGCTGTGTGCGTGAGCGAGATCGGCGCTGTCTCCTGGTAGAATAGGATCAGTCAGCGCTCTCCTCTCTGACAAACTGCTGCGGATCTCCAGAGCCTGTTTACCCTTCGTAGCATCAAACTGACCCATGTCTGGGGACAAAAAAAAAATCTTAAATCACAGGCTATAAATTTTAGGCTCTCACAAACTAACTTACGGGAGCAGAACACTGACTCCACTGTGAGGGGCATTTCATTTTGAATTCAAGTTAAAGAGGCTTCCTGTCCATGTTGTTAACACCGTTTTAATAAAATATTATATAAATAGATCCTTAAGTGATTTATTTTCACTGTTAAGGAAACCCCATTATCCCCTAAGGATACAGATACAGCTTTCACATTAATAATGTAAATGAAGCTGCATTTAATAAGGTTTTAGCTCCCCATTAAAAAAAATCTATTGAAAAACCTCCTGAGGAAAACATAACATAACATAAATGTACATCAATTAACTAATATAGTAATACAGTCTGCTGATTCTTTCAAGTCCTTCAGCCCACTGATCTCCTCAGTCACAAACTATTTCTTATGAAAAAGATTTGCCTGGTTTGAGAATACTTTTGCTTTCCGTCTCACCCTCAGCGACTCTATCCAGCACCACAGTGATCTTCTCATCATCCAGCAGTCGCTTCTTTAAAAACTTGACAAACACACCATTTGTGAAACCAGTGGAGCTGAGCTCAAAGGCCTCTGCATCCTGGCACCTGAACAGCCCCACAAAGCATACAGCAATTTATAATACAACGTCCAGTGCAGAAGCTGACTTTTAATCACAACTGATGTTTCAGACTTACGTGGCATAGCCAAACACAATGTTGGCTGTAACTCTCAGAATAATGTTGGGAGCGCTGTCATCATGAATATTCCTGGAAAAAGAATAAATTGTTAAAAAATAAAACTTCTGAGCACCTTATCAGCTCTTTGTGCTGGAAAGAAAATAATTCTGTTATTCTGTTGGAATTAGTTTCACACTTTAAGAAAAGGAACTCCAGTTCCTCCCAGACTACTCTCGCTGAGTTTCTAATCCTCATCACAAGAGTTTGAGTTTTTCTTCTGATAACCATTGTCAGATTTCCTCACCTCCGTTCACTGAAACTTACCTGAAAGCTGTTTGGCGTCCCCTGGGGACGAAAGCCTCACACTCTTAAAAACCCTCGCTTCTAAAGACAATACTGACCATTTAAGTCTTCATCTCTGCTTTCCCAAAATAAATCAAACAATAAATTTACACTCAACTTCCATGTCACTGCTCTTATCTACGGTAGTCGTTATTTTTCCCACTTACTCTAAAACCATTTCTGCACTTTCCACCACCAGTGTCTAAACTCTGGGGGAAACCTCTTTCTATTTCTAGTCTTCATCGAAAACCTTGTTGATCATAGGATGTCTAAACTCTTAAACTTATTTACTATAAATGGCTGTGTTTTTCAACGAAGATTTCATGATAGAACCGTTATCTGCCTGCCATCATCTATCCAATACCTTCAATCCAAAAACCTCCCACAATGTAAAAACACTACTATGAACATAAGCTTAACTTCTACCAGGTGACAAAACTAGAACCCTTAAAACAGCTGGTTGCATAACTATTTTCAACAAAAAAGTTCCATAAAAGTTCTAAAGACGCATCGATATGAATATTTGGTCATATTTCAGCGATTGTGTGGATATGAAACTTGCCCTTCTTTCTCCAGTTAGCTTTTAACGTTGGAAGAGTCTCTATACTTAGAATTCAAACAGTTGAACATGAAAGTACTATCTGAATTTAAATGACATGTAATGAGCTGGAAGGACACACCTCTTCCTGCACATGTCCAGTAGAAAAACGTTGAGGCCCGTCTCCTTCTCCTGCATCAGTTTTAGGATGCTCTGCACACACAAACAGTTGGCTGACCGGTATGGGTTTGGTGCATCGACTGGCACCATGAAACTGTTTCCATAGTTCTCATATCCATGACCAGCGTAGTACAGCAGGCCTGAAGAGAGAGGCGTGCTTTTGAGTCATGTAATCTAGATACAGAAGATCTCATTTTGGCCACATAAATGGGTCATCAAAGGGTCAAAATAATTAGTTTACTTAGGGTCACATTTGAATCTTTAAATGCTCTGCATAATACTTTGTTTTCTAATTTCACCTCGTACATTATAAACTATCATAAATAAAACACAAAAAACCTCAGGTTAAATCCATTCCATGCATTATTTTCAGATGTGTGCATTTCTGTCACAGCATCCAGAACCATCCGTGTCAGCATAAATCCAAACTCACCGTAGACTCCCTTGTGAAGCAGCAGCAGGAACTCGTCAACAGCGTTTCTCATCTCCGACTCTGTGAGGTCCAACAGTGAAACCACTTTGAAGTTGAGCTGCCGCAGGAGATTAGTGAGGTCGTACACGTCCACCATGGGAGCTTTAAGCTGAGGGTGGTTCTGATACGACAGATTGCCGATCAGCAGGGCCACTTTGTCAGTCGCTGTGGTCGAATACAAGAGAGAAGGAAAAATCCAGTCTGTTACACAGGTGGTGATTACAACACTGTTGCTTTAACACAACGATTTCCAATGACTGCATGACGAGTATTACATCTTTATTTCTTATCTAGACATGATGTTGTGTTCTTGTTATGTATACATGATTAACAAGCTTTCCACGTCTGTGGAAATGTGTTTGTCTGGTTAATCATGTCGGTCTAGTCACACTGCCTGCTTTATGAAGTCCTCTGAGGTTTTGTCATGGAAAAAAAAAAAGAAATCAGTTTGTTGTTGCTTTAGCTGACAGAAATATCAGTTAAACTCTTTGCTTGTTTTTAAAGTTCCCATGAGACAGCAAGTGGGGCGCAAGCTGGCACTACAAATTAAAAATTTCCTGCAAAAACAGAAGCTAGGGAGGTAGCTTGGCTTCCCAAAAAGCCACATTTGCTGTTTGGTCAACCACAACGGCCTGATCAGACTCTATCCACCAGAAGTTTGAGCAATCAAAGAGTCACTGCTGGTAAATAATTAATTTACCCAGTAACAAAACTTTTGATCCCCTATTAAAGAGGGCCAACTCATAAAGATGATATCTGAGGAAAAGCGAATACATCCTGGGTTTTAGAAGTTAGTATTACCCCCTTTGAGCAGCACTAACTTTTTTGGTGTTTGTTTCGTTAATCATCTACCAGTCTCTGATGTCAGCTTGCTGAAATTTTTAACTACTCTTCCACGCAAGATTAAAAGGAGGGGTTTCTTGCAAAGCCAATGAAGAAACACCTTAAAGCTACATAAATTTTGTTGGCTAGCAAGGAGCTACTGTAGGTGTAGCATTTTGATGCCAAAATCTGGAACCCCATGATGTGAGAGATCCTGGACAGTATTACGAGCTGTCAACTGAGCAGCTGAGCAGGCTGAGCAGGCTACAATTTCCATAGAACGTGATAACTTTTTCAGGTGTTTGTAGATGTAACAGCGAGAGAAAGAAAGTGAAAAAAGACAAATCGTGATAACACAGACATACAGGGAGGAAGGAAGCGGATCATACTGTGAGGAAATCCAAACAAAGGCACTTGTTACTGTTTGATGTCGTTCAATACATCAGCCCTTTGTGAGGCTTGCAGTTTCCTTTTTCTGTTGACAATAACCATGTTTTTTATTTCCTTTTGGTCTTATGCACTGTTTGCATCTTGTTTTAAAATGTCAAATTTCAACCACCTGTGTGGCTTCTGATACAAGAAGGTATATATATATATATATATATATATATAACATGTGATATATAGATAAATAGTGTGCAAGCCATAAGAAGCTCCACAATAAGTAAATCTGATTAGACTTTCATGCTTTTAAAGACACTCACCATACAGTTGCTCCGGAATACTATTTAGGGCAAATTCGGAGGAACCTAAAACTGCAGTAAACACAACAAAGAATAACAAACAGTGAACATTTGAAGTCTGAACTCTGTATAAATGCTTTCTGACTTTGATTTCTCTTACCTCCTCCAATTGCATAAATGTCATCTAGGAAATGAAACACAAATATATGATCATGATATAAGCTTTAGTGTCTTTACATAGAGTATTCAGATTAACAACATTTATAAAGAGGGAAATTATCAATCAAAGGGAAAGTGAACCTTGTGGAAGTTTTCATGCAACTGAGTCAACTCAGTAGACCGAAATCTTTAACATGATTGTCTTATTGCCAACAAGTCCCCCTGAGCAGGCCAGCAATGTTTGACAAAGCAGCAAACAAGCTCTTTACATGCTCCAAAAAAGTGCACGTTAAGTTTATCATTTTTCGAACACGTGCATTAGTTTTAATATCAGAAAGACTCTTTAAATTAGGAAAACAACATTTCGTAGGTACTATTTTTGGCTGCAAAGTGAAATATAAATTTAATTTCAACCTGGAATAATTTTCCTTTGAACGCTGAGTTCGACAGAAAAGTGTGCAAGCTGTATATTGTATACTGGGGTGACTGGTGCAGCCTTGTCTGTTCAGTTATGTTTGATTAAATACAACAGAACATCAAATTAAAGTGAGCACCAACCATGCCCATAATAAAGCCGTTCACTAGGAAGTTTGTTACTTCAGATGTTAACAAAACCTGTGTGTGGATGATTAGGTGGAATTATGAAAAAAAAAACATTGAGAAAAAAAAGATGCTTTAGGTTAAAAGACTTGTAAGACTTATTTCCAGCAAACTTTGACAACAATAGCCACATTAATTAAAAGAAAGTGAGGTTCAAACAAACCACAATGTTTTCTTTATGTCACATCTGATGCAGACACGAGCCTCAAAACTACAGCTAATGTCATAAAGGGACCAACCATGTCACAAAGTCACAGCAGACTTACAGCTTACCAACATAACTTCATTTCTTGAATAATTTTCTCATATCACATAGAAAGACTATAAATCCAGACACTACAACAAGATTGTCTGAATTCAGCCTGTAAGAGCAGTTCAGTGTTGCTGTCAGTCATTTCATGGGATTTGTTGACAATAACACAGATTGAAAACACTACCATCGTCTTGTGTTGATTGGAAGCCATGATGTTACCCAGATCGAAATTCATGCAAGTGAATACTAAAATAAAACTGTGAAAGCTTTGCTATGGTTACCTAGATCACAACCCACATGCAGGAACAGTTACACTTCACAGTTTTGAACAGGTTATGATTTACATTTACATGCCTCTAATGCATGCTGACTGTTAGTCTGTTTAATAAACCATCCACCAGCGCACGCAACCCTACCTTCAGAGCATTCCATTGCTCCAGTAATCTGGACAGATATCTTTGGTGCTTTTAGTCAAGAACAAAAGCAAACAGTTGCTCAGACATAATGACAAAGAAGCTGCATTTTCAGTACCAAAAACCTCCCTCAGGTGAAACCTACCTATCAGAACGTCAACTTCATTGGTCCACATTCTTTCAGTGCTGCTGCTGATCTCACAGCGATACCTGCCATGATGATCCTGCATCACATGAGGAATCTGAAACACACACGCTCTATGTTTAGCCCCGATGATGATACCACATATTTACAGCTTTCAGATCATGATTTGTAATGTGTAATTAAATAGAAAAATAGTTCAAAGAGAAGCAATAAAAGGAATAACAAGAGTAAAATATCACCGTGAGTTTTCTTTTTGTGAAGTTTGGGATTGGGACTCCGTTTCTGTGCCACTGGTATCGAGGGATGGGCCGTCCCACGGCTCCGCACTCCAGCTGCAGGATTTCACCAACATGTAGCCGCTGAGACTGGGGATGTATCACCAACTTCAGCCGACCATCTAAGGAATGATAACTCTGCCCTGTTGAAGTGGAAAAAAGGAGGGAAAGTCACAGAGTAACTGGTCATAGTCCAAAAGAAGTAAAGATGTCGAGCAACCGTTACGTGCTCTTCAAGGGACAATCTTACCTGGAGACACGCCGACATTCAGGACATCCACCTGAGCCCACTGGCTGAATTCACAGGCATCCCCACTGTTGACCCTGCAGATGTAAAAGCCGGCGTCCTTCAGATGGACGGGACTAATCACCAGGTCTGGAGAGGAACTGTTTTGCACCTACGGTTGTGAACATGTGAATCGTGTTTATCACTGGGAAGTGTAGTATAACATCATTATAGCCCAGAGGAGACACAGCGTCCAACGTCTGCAGACATATGGTCATCACTTCATCCTCTCTTTATATTCACTCTCCTCAGTTCTCTGTGGTAGCTTTATAAAAGGTGATATGGTCCAAGACTGTGTCCATGTGTCAAACAGCGTCATTGGGAATGTACACCCACCATAAGACTGGTCCTCGGTTTATCATGCATTTTAATCTCAACCTAAGATCCATCTATTGGCGATTTCAGTAAACTGAACTCAAGTACCACAATACAACAAGGGCATAAAAAGGCAATGTTTCGTGTGGGGGGGGAAGTGCCGATGTAGGAGATTTCAAGTCCAAACCTGTGTGTTATTTGACTTTAGAACTGTGACTCACTGTGCATTTCCTTCAACTTCAAAGCTAAGGAACACTGTTCCAGAGAATACATCACAAGGAAATTACATTATTTTTGCTGATAAAATATTTTACAAAGTGTCAAAATATAAAGGTGAGGGGAAAAAACACAAAAAGAAAAGATAAACTACTCTACTCTCCCTTAATAAAATACTGACAAGCAGAAATAGCTTTACAATTGGATCCATACTGACATCAGATCATAATGGTTGCAATGTAATAACATGGGGTAAACATCCAAGGCAAAACTTTCAACTGACAGTGTCCGACCCATTTAGCAGTTTCTGGTCTCGGCAGTCTCACTAAATTTACCTCTGGTTACAAAGATTGTTGTGCCTTTAAATATGCTAGAACCTGATAGGGAGAAAAGCTCTCAGACTTTTTTTTCCTTGCGGAAAATATTTCGGTTTAAAGTCTCTGTATGTTGTAACTCACCTCTTCCCTTGATTTGAACCACTGGTACTGGACTGGAGATTTCCCCACGGCGTGGCAGCTGAGGCGCAGATTGCGGCCACATATGAGAGCAACAGACTGGGGCTGAATGAGAATCTGCAGGGCTGTGAATTTGTGGAGAAAAGGTCCACTGCGAATTAGCTTTTTTTTCTCTTATACTTTACATGCAATGTATTATTTTTTGTTAACCGCAAGAGTTGAAAGTGCTCATCGTTAATCGTTAATTTACGACCCAGACAACAACTCTTCTCTTAAGTGAATCACACCATCTCATATATAGAATTGTGTTTCCTTTTCCATAAAACATTGCTTCCAGTAACATGGTTACATTGAGTATTAAGTAAATGCTTTAACAACAAAACCACAACATGAGTCATCAATTCCTCTTAAAGATAACAAAACAACAAAGACCAACCTGGATGCGTCACAACATACAGAAATAACCTTTTGGAGGCTGTTTTATTGTACCTGGTGGTTTCAGGCACTGCAGGGCCTCCGAATTGCCCAGAGTTTGTAGGTAGTCAATCAGGTGACCGGTGGTGCAGCCTCGCTCTCCCATCAGCCTCAGCAGCATGAAGCTCGGGCTGCCTTCCACCTCCAACACCCGCAGAGAGCACATCTCCATATCATCTGAGCTGAAGGATGATACAGCAGACTGGTGGCAAGTTCGAATCAAAATAAACTTTAAAAATATCACTGAGGTGCAGGAAACAAGTATACTTAATGGCTTTAAAGGAAAAGAAATGAGAAGAAGAGGTTTCTGGGAGATGGAGTCATTATGGTGTGATTTTGGAATCCCAGCTGAACAGCTCTTCATCATAAAAATATAAACAAATGAAAAACATATCTACATGGTGTCTAACAAATTGAACAATAACTCCTTCTACTGTGACTTTAAAAGCTACTTTAAAAGGTTACTGCAACACACAGCATACATAAGAGTATAATTACTGGGCATTTTACAAAGGCTTCCCATGAACAATCTCATGCTGGTAATCTGTAGATTAAAGCTGTTCATAATAATAGTAACTACAACACTAATAGTCTTTTCTAACCTACCTGACTTTGAACCGCCTGTCACTGCCGACAATCTCTCCAAGTTTTCGCCATCCTTTAGTGCTCGATTTATCCAGCACCTCACAGAGCTTCTTCACAACCGACTCCTTCAACAAGCTGATTTTCGTCGACCTGTCCAAAGAGTCCCCCATGGCAGCCAACAACTAAAGGTTAGCATTAACTCTACCCGGCCTCTGCACACTGGTAGTACACTTGACAACAAGTCGCTTCAAGACAAATAAGAGGGAAAAAAGTACATTCAACTTCCTGAAAGAAATGGTAAAATAATAGACACACCTACCGCACCATCTAGGGATTTCCCATAGCGGCAGTTGACTGTACTCCGTCAAAGATTGTTTATCTATAAAGATGGGTCTCAGTTTCGTATTTAGCTGCTAAATTACTGGAAAATGTACCTCGCTTAAAGTTATTTCAACCATGCTCTGAGTTAAGGTACGTTTATTTTCACATCCCGTTAATGATACTCGACTAACTGCTTTTAAATAGCTAGTTTTAGTTGGAAGAATGCTAACAAACGTTCAAAACATTACCGCTATCTAGTTACTATTATTCATAGAATAATACTACCCCGCTGCTAAATGGTAAGTAGAAAACAACGAGACGTTATTTCTCAGTATCATTTTATTACATCATTTCTTCTAGTTAGAAAGTAATATGTCAGACAGTTTGTATGCAATGTGCCGCAAAACATAGCCAATGCACTAATTCAAAACAGGCATACAGCTGACTTACTGGGGCAGTCAGAAAGACGGAATAAGGACATGAACCATCTTGCTCCGTTTGCACTCTTTGGCAGTACTAAGCCCAGGTGAAGTAAACCAGTCTCCTCCCTCCTGACATCACCTCTGTTACTCATATCAGACCCGGACTGTCATATGCTCCAAGCTGGAATGGGAAGTCTAGATCTGAGTTTTTCACCTGTGTTTGTTAGTAGTAGTTTGTTTATAACCGAGAGGCAGAGTAAAGTGCAACGTTTTGACTATCTTTTGTTACTCATTTTATTTGATCTTTTTCTTATTTTATTTCAACTGCCAACATAGTTTCATCCAGCTATTTTAATTTCGTACTATTTTTCCACAAATATTTATATAGCACGCGGTACTGTCATGTGACAATGTGTGTTTGTTGTCTATTATTTATTATGTAGTTTTCCAGGTCACAAATGTTAACAGCTTCTCCTTCTTTAACTCACATCTAACTGAAATATAATTCAGCAAACTCACTCTTGAATAAAACTATGACGATCAGCTGAACCGAATTAGGCTTTATTAATCTCAAAAGAAAATCAGGGACGTTCCCGTATATATATTATTGATCAAAAGAGAAACATATACAGAAAATGCCTTGAAAAATACACAGGTAGGGGTTCACTTCTTACAGTTCAGATGTGTGCACAAAGGTGAAAACGCAAGACAGATGAAAACACCACACCTAGAAGAATAAAATGATTGTCCGCCACTGTCAGTTTTCATGCCAGAAAGACTCAATTCTGCCCTGGCAGAGAGGTAAGTGGAAAAGTACAGGGCCCCTTGTGCTCAGTCAAGTGAGATTGGATTTTTGTTGCTGTAAAAATGTGCCTACTGGCATCCTTTACCTCCGTCACCTTCCACCGATTCAACAGTCGCTGCAGATAACTTGTGCCAGCTGACAGTTCCTATAGTATAAAAGTAAAGATTTCTTGTTTTTATACAGAATTTTACTCATATGGTTAAAAACACTTGATTGACTATATAAGATATTGCACGGACATTAATTGTGCCTGGAGTATGAAGTCCAGAATCGCAGCAGCTATTGAATACAGTGGGTCATTATTTTTAAAGAGATGATTTACTCACCCTTTTGAAATACACAGTTAACAGCATAAAAATGCAATACAACTTACAATGTCTTTTGACATGTTATTTTATTAACTTCAAGTTCACAATCTGATATTAGTTGGCATAAACGTGATAAAATATTATACTTTTTACTTATAGATGTAGATATAAAGTCCTTTCACCGTGTTAGGTTCAAGCAGGCTCAAAAAGGGTATGTTTTTCTTTCTTTGTGTCCTCTTTTGGGCCATTGAGTTCATGTTGTGATGGTCAGTTAGGAAGAGATGGAAAACACACACCTTTGGGATTATAGGTCAAGCCCTTTAATTGTTTATTGATGCCATGTTTATTTACTGCCCACAGCCCTGTTGTCCTTTAAAATGCTGACTTTGTCTTATAAATATGTCAGTAAAAAACGCTGATCAGTTTCCACCCATATCCTGGTCAGTAAAAGTCATGTTTTGGCTGCGGACAACTTGGAAAGACCACACGAGTGGCCAGATGACCTCTCAGAAGGATGCCTGTTTAGAAAAAACTAACAGTATTCAATCTGTGGTGTAATCCAGCTCATTAACAGCTTTTACACAAGCTTTACGCAAGAAGCTATTTTTTGATTATAAAGTCACCGCCGTATTTATATTACAGCAAATTCTTCAGTTTTATGTAGAACCAGAACTGAACATCCTATGAAATCGTTTTAATAAAAGTGCAAAGACTGATTCACGCAGACAGGATATCATTCATACTCAAAATTCAATCCCAATTAACTTGCAAGGTGAAACTGCGAATCGGTGAGTGCGAATGAGGTTTTTTATATCAAGCAAAACAATATCACCTGACTGAAATAAAAATTTCAAAAATATGTAGAAATAGGAGAGATATTGGCATGTTCGAATGGATATTGACCAACACAGAGGTGCTTCCTGTTTCCAATAGAGGTACTCACAGCTGACAAAAATAAACATAATCCCACAGCACAGTTTAATTTGTAAATCAGTCACATTAACTAAGCTTCAGTACACTGCCAATCCTTTTTTTTTTGTTTGTTTTTTTATCCGTCACAGTGGACATAAATAGGATATTTTGGCAATGATTAACTGTGGCCCTCAATAACTCAATCATGGAGAATCGAAAACTGTCAGATTCACATGCATATATACACATATCCATATGTGTATGCTCACACGAACACACCTGCACTGATGCACGCACACCAGTGCATGAATACATGTCCACACACACGCATAGCAAGAATAAATATAAAAGTACAGAAAAGAGTAAACAATTTACAGGCAGGAAAATACTGTCCAAGAAGAAGCCAACGCAGCTGATTTTCTTTTACTGTGTCGACCAAGTTAAAATGGGCAGTTTTATTAACCAGGTTTGAACTTGGTGACAGATGGAAAAGTACAGAGAGATGGACACGACGCACAAACCTGAACAGAACAAAGGCTGAGCTGGTATGAGCCTGGTTAAAACAAAAAAAAACATGGACAGTCATCGATCAAATTTCACACCTTTTTTAAACTGTACTTGCAACACGTGGAGCGTCTTCTGTGAGGAATCAGTCACTGTAAAGGTTTTCTCCCACAGTTCTAAGCTTACTTTTTTGACAAACATATCAAACAAACAAGTCTGAGCATTCCCCGGCAACTTTTGGGCCACGAATAACAACCCCGCATGAGCAACTGCGTTATCGAGTTACTGAAGATGACACCTGCTGCTGCGAATCTTCTCAGAGATCTTATTTTTTTCTGTGAGCCCCCCACTGAAGATGCTCCTTAAAATGATAACACTGCTAACAGAGAAGACAGCAAGGTCCAGTACCAGATGGGAGCGTGCTCATAACAATATGTCACTTTGAGGCTGTCCTCATCAGAGGACTGTTGTGACGATCTGTGATCTGCATGTTAGCAAAAATATTTGTTTCCAGCATGTGAAATAGATGGAGGGAACCAACACAAGGCAACAACTAAGTCCCAGTAGTTCTAAGGGATCTAAAAAAATAATCTTTTAGTTTTCTAAAGATTGGACAAACTATTTCATTCTGATGACTTTAAAAACTACGCCAGCGTTTCCAGTTATATTATTTAGATAATTGCTGCTGGAATCTGCTTAGAAGCCAGCAGGAAAAAAATCAAACAGTTTGGCGCATTGTATGGTTCTAAAGAAGAGAATGAACAGAAACACACAGCTTCTTCCCCTTCACCTCAAACACTTTCTATTTGAATAAAAGCATAAAAAAACATATTACATATTGTACTGTGTAATTCTTTATTTATGAAAAAATGCAAAAGCAATCTGTGAAAAAACTAAGTATGATTTATTAGCTTGTAAGCGTGCTCAGCAGCAGTAACTCGAAGCAATAGTTTACTGTGTGATGTCATTAATTTGGTGTATGAATATTGGTGTTTGGTGGGGATGGCATTTAAATATGGCAACATGAGTGCGTCTGAGTAAACCAAAAGGCTGATTACTTTAAGTCTCCAGAAATCTGACAGAAGAAAAGAATTCCACAAGAATCTTAAGCTCATGGGTCAACTCACCTAAGAGGTTTTAATGGAAAAAAGTGAGAATTTTGACCTGGCAGAGTATGTTGCTTGACTTGAATTCAAAGAAATGCTTCTAGTGGTATTTTGAAGAGAAATGTAGTGCACCACAAACCCCTTCAGCAAAGAGCAGCTTAAAGAAAAATGTTTTTGAAGCTCAAAAGAATATCTCCCCAGATTTTGGAAGTAATGAAAAGACGTACTGACTTTTGTAGTTTGAGCTCCTCCTATTGTTTTTAATAATGCAAATCTAAGAGGGTTTTTTTTTTTTTTTTTTTTTCTTTTATTTAACCAGACAGCAAATATCCTTGTGTTTGATTTTGAAATAACATATTTACTATAAGATGAAATACCATTTGGAATCATTTGGAGCTTAAGCCTTATTGGACAGGATGTCTTTGTGTTGTAGACTTCACGCTGTCATCAAACACCTATGCAACCAAACATCAGAATTTCTTTTCTTTTGACCTGATCTGATTGCCTTTACTCTTGACAATCTAAAAAAAAAAATAAGAAAAGATTTAAATGAATCCATGTGTAAAATTACAATTTTTTTAGTTTAGTATCATTGGTGTGGTTTTTTTTCTTTTTCAGTTCTGAACTGAGCTGAACTACGAAAACAACACACTTCACTTTGATATTAACATCCTTGACCACCACCTGCTGTTTCACGACCATATTTGTAGTGTGCTGTAAAACATTACCACACTTAAAGTTACTGATAAACAGCAGGTCACCAGTTTTCCACTGATACCTAATATTACAGGAATTTAAAGACAGGACAGCTGTCAAAGAATAGCTTAGCAAGCTACGATAGCTGATCCTTCATCCTTAGCCATTAGATGGTAAGCGACATGTTGGACAAAGTTTAAAGGACAAAGCTTTGAAGTGAACGATTTTTAAGTTGTCTTTGGTCATTTCTCAGCAACTTAAAGAGGCCATGGTGCATTTCTTTTCAAGCAAAATTGTCAAAGGTTCTTATTTTTCTGACATTTTACTTTGGCTAAACTTTTGATATATCATTTTAATTGATAAGGAAACATCAGTAATGAAAAATCTGTTTTTATAACCTCTATATTATTTCTAAGTAAAACAAAACATGATCTGACCAATATCCTGACACAGTCAGTGCTAGCTGGATGCTATCAACCAATATTTTTGACTGTTACCATGCATACATGTTTAGCTACATTCCACTAGTGATTTTTATGTATTTATTTATTTTCTGTCAAAACACACATCCTAAAGTTTCCGCAAACCTGACTTGAGTCATGATGTATTCAAAGACCATAAATAGGTGTGCGGCATTTAGGGTGGTCCAGTTTCTTAGCTGTCACGTGTATTTTGCATGTGTCCGTGACAGACCATAATTTTGAGGCAGGTTTTAGGCATTTGCATTGTTAATATGAAGAAATCAAGCTGAGGTGAGGCATCTCGCCCCATCTGAGATCTCTGGCTGCACTCAGGTGGGTAAATCGTGACGACAACAAGCACCTCCCCCTGGAAACTACGAGGACACCTTTCTTCCTCCGCGTAACCGATCATACCTGAGTCGTCAGGCGCAGCGGTTGCCAGGTGTGAGGAGGTTGTCTTTGACAATGTAATGTCTGAGGAAGGCTCGTTTTTCCTGTGTGGCTGTAAACACCACTTAAAGGAGGATCATTCACAATGCTGCAGGTCTCCCGAGGTGGTAAGTGAGCTCTACAACCTGTATTTGGGACAGAGAGGCTGCTCTTTTATTTTTGTGCTTTCATGCAGCAGGAATACATCTCAAAGTATATTTTGAGAAAGGTGTCATGTGTACTCAATTGGCACAATATGTACTCTTAGTAGGACAATGTAATGTAATACCCTGTAAAGATATGCATTAGATCAGCTTATTATCCTAAGTAAGTTATGTCAGAGTGCATAGGCATATTGTAAGCATTCTGCCACACTGAATTTTAGTGAGAATATTTTTTATGATTGCCATCTAAACAGAAAACTCTTAACAGAAGGACCTTATACAGAGATTATGGGCATTCATTTCTTTTCCAAGTAGCACTTCAAACCTGAAATTTTCAGTTCATATGTAATAGGTTTGCTATTATCACAAGCCTAAGCTTAATTGCAGGGATGTCTTTAATAGAACAACATGGAAACACTATTGCCTTAGTGATTGTATTTCAGCATGAATTCTGCCAATAATCCTGATATATTCTCAGATTTTGTACAGATTCAGATAATGTGACGTTCCAGTTAAACTCTTATGTTAAACTGGAATTTTCCTCAGCTTCCGCCACTTCTTTATTCAAAGAAGGATGAGTAGTATTAGATTAGACTATTTTCTTCCACAGTAGATTCCGTAAATCTGAATATTTATAACGTTAGCTTTACTTTTTAGCATAGCACATAGTCCTGTTTGTCTTCTTGAGAAATAAGGAAATAACCCTCATCCAGGTCCCGCCTCGTTCAAGTGAGCGATCCTGTTAAAACTTGTCTTAGCAGGTGTCGTAGCATGAAACTTAGCCTGTTGTCACTGTGTTTGCTATGCAGAAGAGGAGCAGAAATTATGAAAAAGGCTAACATCTAAATTACATACGGCTGGTCAGGCTTCCCCATACCTCCGCCAGTGACTAAAGGCATGAGGCATTCCAAAGTTATTCCCTGCCAAAAAGTGCCTGTTGAGTGTTCCCTCTGAGCCTACCCAGTTACAGTGAGCGCAGAAACCTGCGGAAGAACGACAGGGCTTTGAAGCAAATAAGCACACTGACAGGAGTGTCTGCGTTTCTGTGGTCTTTATCGGTTTAGAGATCTGAGTGAAGATGAGCTCTCAGAAATAAGGAAGTTCATGAAAATAGTCTGCAGTCAGACACAAATTAAGTTTACAGCAGTGAGTGTTTAGGACTGAATTTAAAACAACACATATCTCGGCCTTATTCGCAGTTAGTTTTAAATGGAGAAGCCTATGTAATTCCTCACCATCAGTGCGCCTGTTAACTTAGAACAGTCACAGTCTTTAGTAGCTTTCTTGTCTGATGACAGTAAATAAAGTTGATGTAGTCAGTCAGATCCAAAATGAATTCTTGCATTTTCAAAAAAACTTCATGTTTCAGCAGCATCTGATGTTTATAAGCGGCCAGTATATGTCAGCTGAAGCTGTACAAACAGTAACTGGTGTTGTCTGCTGTTTTCCCTCCATATCGGCTTGTTTTAGGTGAAAACAAGACATGCAGCCAAGCCACGAGATTATACAAGTTCATTGATCACATGTTGGTGATGTCACTTCGCTGTATGAGAGTGTGACAGTTTGTGCCAGAATGAGGAGCGGGCTGATGACGCTCTTGCTGCTGTCTGCAGCTCTACGGTGCAACGGTAAGTTAAAACACATAAATGTATAATCTTTTGATAATAATGTGTTGTCTAAAGGGTTAGTCCCCTCAAAGGATGCATTCAGTGGTAGTTTGAGCAATTTTCCAGTGCACAAGGCGTTGAAAAATGGCAATTTATGAAAACAAAATTCACATTGTAGAAAAAAACAAAATCACTATCTGATATGCTCTGATCATATGAGAGAAAAGTAGAGGTGGTTAACAGTTAGGCAACACTGAGTTCAAACTAAGATTGAATTTATCCTCCAAGGAGACTAAATTTGATTTCACATCTTTGCAGACAGCATATCTTTCGTCAGTGCATTGAAAAAATACGTAAATCATATGTTTTCATTTGATACTGAGCCATTTACTCCTCTGCTATTTGGCACAATATTCAGTGATATTCAATCTATTTCCTTTTGTATAACTCAAAAGCAAACATCCAACTGAGCACAGCTACAGGCAGAAAATAAAAGTATGATTAGATTTGAGGCTACATTTGACTGGATGAGCTGACAATGTTTCAGTCTGAACATAGCCTGGTGCTTTATGAATGCGGCTTCATAAAAGGTGAATAAGAAGAGACTCGAATAGAGTCCTCTATATCTACAGTATGTAAGCACATGTGACAGGTGTTTCTATTTCTGGCTATTTTGTTAGGATTACTCTCATTAGTCTCATTTCCTTTGCCTCAAGGAGAAAAATGGAACTGTATTATTACACAGTATCATATGTTGCTGTAGATGGCTGCAGACTGTGGCCAAGTAAGAGTTAGCACACCCTCAGCTGTGGCTTTCAGGTGAAAGTATATACAGTTGAAGACTGAGACATTTCAGCTGAAACTGTGGCCGTATGGCTTCATGGCTAACTTTTGTATTGGTGGCACCAGTGCACCTTATGTCTTTGGCCCCAGTTTTTTTTTTTTTACCTTTAGTGCCACAATGATACATTTTAAGGGTTATTATTTTGTCATACGCCATACTTTGTGGTAGTTATGTAAATGACTGTAAACAGGAATAGAGGTGCAGGTAAATGTTTAATTTTTTTCAATCACACCATTTTACATGAGGACGATTTGCAACTTAGTTTGATGAATGCGATCTCATTGTTTTGCAAGCAACATTGATATTTTATTATCATCTCTGAATCCTCACCGCTTCAGTTTGCTGATGAGTGACGCTGAAGGGAGGGAGGGGTCAGACTTTGTAGGTCAGACTATTGTCAAGCCAGATGACATGTTTCTTTGAGAAACTGTGCATTTCCAACATCTCAGATTTTAATACTGAAGCACAAACTACAAAAACACGGTCATGTTTTGCCTGTCCTTTGAATGGAAACTGGGATAACTTGTCTTTTCCAAATGCTTATATAACTTGGCCTTTTCTATTCGCTGAGATTCGCTCAGAGTCTCTGCTGAGTCTTTATTTTGCTGTCTTACCCGGGACATTGGAGGTTACGCTGTAAGGTCCTGGCTGAGGCTTTGAGATCTAGGACGTGTGGAACAGACAGCACTGCATTTGGTTTGACCAAAATGGTTGAACTCTGGAGCCCTGAATTTTGATATAATTCTGACTGTTACAGTTAGTTAGTAGTGGCTGTACCTTCATACATGCAGCAGATATGTGTGAGTGGGGATTTTTGCTATGCTTGTTGAAATAGTACTAGCACTGGACATAGCCATATCAACATGAACTGAACAACAGCAGCCAAAGTCAGAACAACCAGCAGGTACTTACTGTCAGAGGTCAGTCACTAGCACTAAATGTGTCATGAGAAGTACCTGCATAGTCTTTCCCTTAACTAGCCTTGTGTCATAATGGGGCTGGACCAACATACCAACTGCTCACGTGGAAACGAAGGAATACAAAGCCTACTTTTTTATATTACATAACTATATTGCGATTAGAGGAATCCTCTAAAGACATAGCACAAAAGTGGTCTTTATATTTCTTGCTCTGACCTTCATTGGAGCCTGCAGTCTGCTAAAATTTTCGCTCCATTTTCTCTAGTATTTCTGAAAAACTGCTCATAGAAAATAGCAGCTGCAGCTCAGAGCTATTTTTTACTATTATTAGTTGCCACTATTTAAATGAATCCCCAGGTGGACACAGAAATGTCTGTGACTCATATTGTGGGAATAAACCAACTCGTTTGTGAGTTCTTTAAATCGCTAAAGAATTCTTTGCTCTGGTGTTAAACTGTGAATTTGTTGCTGATGATTTTTTTTGTCTATTTTGTTGCCAGGTACATCTCCACCAGGGAAACCAGTTCTGGTTGGCTGTAGGTCACCAGATAAGGAGACATTTACCTGCTGGTGGAAACCAGGCTCTGATGGAGGGCTGCCAACTGTACACCATCTATACTACGAGAAAGACCAGTCAGTCCATTCCCTATGCTTTGGTTTTTATTCAATATTAATTTTCAAAACTTTTTGGAGGAACTTTGCTCTAATTTAACAGGTCACAGCAGAGACAGAGTGAGGGGAAAAAAGAGCGACACACAACAAATGTCCTCAGTTGGACTCTTTTGGGCTTTTAATCACTGTCTGTTGTGTTTGCCTTAGCTACAAAGCCAACAGATGGCCCATTGAGTTTTAGATAAGTTTATCACCCACAACGAGAGCTAATGAGAGTAAAACTTGTTTTTTGTTGCTTTATACCAGCAAGTGGAAAACTACCAGGTCTTTTGTTCTGGCCTTTGTGCTAAGTGAAGTGAGCACAAATCTGCTGTTGTGCATGTCCACCTACACAGTTCAAACACTTGGGTCATCTTCACCTGCTCTGCCCTGAGGGCAAAATGTGAATATTTGCAGTTTGTGACTGTTCAAGGAGGAATTATCCGATTGATGATCCCCAAAGGCAGGAAAATACCAACAACGGTGATGCCGTGACTTCACTTGTTCACCTTAACTCAAACCCAAATATTTGCTGTTCAGAAAACATCTCAAACAGTCAAAATCTTTCTATGTCTGCAGACATATATTTACTGCCCACAGCCCGGTTTTGTTTTACAATTGTTTTTATATACTTTATAAATGTCTGATAGCTATATGGAACAAGCAGTTTGCACCCTTATCTTTGTCAGTACAAATCTTGTTTTGGCTGTTTACAGGTCAAACAGAATCTTTGAGTGTCCGGACTACCACTCTGCGGGAAGGAACTCCTGTTTCTTTGACAAGACCCACACTACCATCTGGGAAGAATATCATCTGACAGTGATGGCCTCCAATGCACTCGGGAATACATCCTCAGATCCCATAAAGATCGATGTGATGAAAATTTGTAAGTTGTGATTGCCAAAGTATTTAGATGAGATGCATGAATTAAACTGCACAAAATGAGAGGGAAGGCATAAGAAAATGAAATGAAGGTAACTATACAGTACTATGGTAAAATCTTGATCTACTTCTCATTTATTTTTATACTGCCAGGAAAACAGGAAGGAGGTGCAGCAATTTATTGACAAATATCCACTAACTTTAGGGGTTTTATCTGGTTTATGATTAATAGAATATGACTCTTGTGACTTTGGTGCTTTACTTTGTTAACTATACAATGTCTATAAAAGCACTGACCTGCATTTGGTTGCATAGACTGGATTGGATTGGATTTGCTGGCTGTTATTTACTGTGACTCTAAATTAGAGGGAAACACTTGAAATGATTTAGGTCTGCTGGATGTTCGTCTCGTCCCAAGTGGAAATCAACACAGCAAAGAACTATCTGTATCGATGGAGCTAATGATTGGCTCAGTTTTATTGGCTGCACTGCCATCTTGAGCTCAGTGAAGAATGGAAAAGTACAGAGTGACAAGCACAAAGCACAGCTGAAAACCTGAACAGAATGAGGCAGAACTGGTTTGAGCTCAGTGTAAAACATGTGCACCGTTGCAGATCAAATTTCACATCTTTTGTTTGGTTATACAAGCAGTTCTACTCACTCCATTGCTTTGTTTTTTTTCCTGAGGCAAACAAAACTAATACTAACTACTCCAAACATTTTCGATATAAAACTATACTTTGCTTTCAGTGCAAATGAGCAAATGTTAGGATGTAGATGAGCTAACCTAAGAGAGAGAATAAGGTGAACAGAATACAGTCAGATTGCTACTGTGGGCCCTTTGTATTTAGCACTTACAAAGCGCTATAGTTTGCTAATTCAGCCTCACATGGTGTTGCTTTAGATCGTATTCTTGTTCTGTCTGTTCTCACCAGTGAAGCCTGACGCTCCTGAAAATGTCACATTGTGGATGAAGGAGAGCGACCGCAGTCCGTATCTCCATATCAGCTGGCAACGTCCCCACAACACAAAGATCGGGTCCGGCTGGGTCACCATCAAATATCAGCTGAGAGTCAAACAAGAAAACAGTGAAGACTGGGAGGTGAGCATTACGTTAAAAAATGGATTCTAAAAAAAAAAACCTCACCAAATGTTCATTTGCACATCAACAGTATCTTTCAAAGCATGGTCGATAATATTTACAGCTTTAATCTGATTCTTTTCAGCTACTGTAACAAAAAGATTTCTCCTCTGATGACTGCTGCACTTTTTATTCATTGTGCGGCAACAATTTGTGTGTAGAGATATAATCAAAATTGCTAAAATATCAACTAAAAATACATTTTGTTTATGACAATGTGGTGCCACACTGATGTTACTTCCCAGCTTGTGTTTTAATAATATAAGATAGAGACTGATAGAGGTGGCAGGAGAGGCTATAAGCGAGCATGCTCAGGGGTTTTTACAATGTTTAATGTTTAATAAAGTTAGCAATGGAATTTGAAAGCGAACATATATTAGTCAAGAGCTTTTAATGCTCCTCTAATGTCTTAGAATCTTAGAATACAGCAGTGGACTGTGAGAAAATAATGGACAGATGCTCCGACTCTGTCCCACTTGATATGTAACTGAAGGACAGTTGAAAAATACTGCAGCAAAGCAACAATGTCATTTCTCTCTGTGTGTCTTTTCTTTGCACCTTCTGCTCACATTGCAAGTATGAGGAACTGAGACATAAGGAGAGGAAACTGAAAGGGCAATGGCAACGCAGAGGAAAAATTCAGCAGTATAACTGTTAAATCTCAATGATACATATTTTTTCTAGAAGTAGTAATAATTAGTTGGTCCATTAAACATAAATTACTTTCTGAGTGATTTTCTCAGGGCTTCTTAGAAACAGGGCCATCATTTATGGAGAAATCTGGCTCTGGATTCAACTAAAGCATCTCAGAAGGTGTCATTTAAACTTTATAGAACAAGGGATGCACTGATTCAGCTTGTTTGGTGATTAGCTGATTTTACAGCATGCTTCTTATTTTTTATCCAGTATCACAATTCAGGTACAGAGACCTCTTTCAACCGGTACAACATTGAACCTGGTGCAGTACATATGGTTCAAGTGCGCTGCACAATCGACCACAGCTCCTGGAGCGAGTGGAGCAACACCACCTTTGTGAAAATCCCCAACTGTAAGTGTCAGAGTCTCTTCGCTCACACTCAGGCTTTATAGAAAGTTGGCAACTGTTGATGAAAATGCCTCTTTTTAATCTAGATGTTGAAAATGAAAAACCTTCTTGGATACTGGGCTCCACCTTGTCTTTAATTCCATTGTTGACAACTCTGTGTGTCTTGGTCATGAAAAGGAAATCGTAAGTATCTGATAAAGACAGTAAGTATACATCTCTTCAACTCTTTGTAAGTGGGTTAAATACAGATCTGACACAGTTGTTCCTGTTGTTACCCAGTGTGAAGCAATGGCTTCTGCCCCCTGTTCCTGGTCCGAAGATAAGAGGAGTTGATGTTCAACTTCTCAAGGTAGCACTACATGTTTATTGTTTCTCCAGAGCATGTTAAAAATATCTCTTTGGCTCTTTTAAGAATGTACCAATTTGACCCTTCCAGAATGGGCGATCTGAGGAGGTTGTTAATGCTCTGAATGGCCTCCAGAACTTTCCTCCCACTGCGGTGTGGATGAACCAGGACGAGGACTATCTCATTGTGTCTGACAGTAGCGAATGGCTGTTATCACAACCCTACTCATCTGAAAAGAGGAAGAAAAGCCTGATTATTCCTGCTGGTTTCCAATTAGATTCTGCAATCCAATGTAAAGAGTCAACTCCAAGTGACTGTCAAAAAGCTGAGGACAGCAAGGATAAAATGGATCACTTGGACACCTTATTGAACTCAAAGCCCCTCGGGCTGACTACAGAGAAGCAACAGTGTCCGAGTGTAAACTTTGTAAATAAAGAGGCAGCAGTCCAGCACACAGCAGCTTCTGAGAACACCATCCAACCCCTGGCAAACACTGGCTATGTGGATATCCAGAGACATGAGAAGATGCTAGAGGACTACAGCAGAGTGTCAGAGGTGAGCGGTGAGAATATCCTCATCCTCGAGAAAGAGAACGTCCCTTTAGGCTCTGACATTCCGAGTTGGGAGGAGAACATGCCACAGGACTACAGCAGGGTCAAAGAGGTGAACAGTGACAACATGGTTTTCCTGCAGAAACACAATGAATCAGATGATTCTTTGTCTAAGGAAAAGAATAACCACAGCTCAGAGTGGAGCGCTCAGAAACCAAAAAAGCCTCATGTGACTGAATGCAGCAAAGGAATGTGCACGGAGCTCATTGGTAACGGATACGTAGATTCTGTTCCTAAGTTTTCTGTGAAGTGATGACATCAGAATTCTCTCATGAGGAACTGCTGAGTTATATGAAACAGCTGACAATAGTTAGTTTTTTTTTTGCTTTTATAATTAGATGGATTGTAATGCCATTTAACACATACATTCATGGGTGCCAGAGGATGTACCACTGATGCCACAGAGTTAAATCTCTAATTTAGCTATTGGTTGGTTGTTTGGTTTTCACAAATATGGTGAAAGTGGAACACCATGTTCCTGATGGTTTTGCACAATTTTTTTGTCCAGAGATTCGTGGTTCCCAGGTGTAATATCTGCACTTTTTTAACATGCACTAAAGGGATTGTTGTGAAACTGGGACATACATGGACATTCAAGATGTCTACGGGGTTAATAGTAACGGCTTTGGTGGGAGACCAACATCAGGTCAAAAGTAACCTCCTGCAATACTAATTGCACCTCTCCACCTCAGCACTGCCCTGTGTGTAGTTCTAATTAGTAAATGTTTCAGTGCTCCTTGGCATAGTGTAGATGTTGAACTCGATGTTTTGTACACCAGCTACACAGCAGCTGTAGCACCATCCAGATCAAAGCATGGAAGTTCGATACAGCCTGGCAGAACTGTTCGTAAATTGAGTCGTAAATCTCATTCGAACACAGTTCTTCTGGATGACATTACTTACAGGTATGTCAGTCATTTCACTGAAAAAAAAGAAAGAAATCTTTGTCCTTTAAACAGTTGTTGGTAATAACGTTATTAAATAACGGCTTTGCATTGTGTTATTTTATGCCCCAGGCTGTGGAAAATCCAGGTCTGTCTAATTTATCTGAGACGTGTGCACAAGACAGCAACTGCACTGCTGTTTTCTTTAATTTAATTTTCAGTCATGACACACAGCAGCAGAGTGCAAACTTTGCCAATGTGGTGGCACTCATTACTCAATACTCTAATTTAAACATCGAGCAACTTTGTACCTTCTAGTTGATGATGCGTTTATTCCATCCAAATCACGAATAAAAACTTGCTGCTCATACAAACATTTGTAGTTGATCAATGGACTATTTGTTTTATATTGCAGGGCACCATAAAAGAATGTTCATTTTACAAATGCAAGTTTAATTTTTGAAGCTATCATTACTTTTCTTTTTTTTTTTTAAATGTGAAATTCTGTATATTCAAGGAAATGGCTGATAAATGATATCCTCCTTTTCCAAAAAAACAAAACAAAAAAAAAACAGAACAGATTTATATGCAAGTTATCCAAACCTTGAAACTGAATTCTTCTGTTTTAAAATAAAGTTTTCAATAGCCTCATTTAGCCTCAAAAACATGTGACACATTGTTGTGGGCAAAGGCCCCTGCCCAGAAATCCTGTTTTTTTTAATTGTTTTTTTTTTTAAGAGTCCAGAAACAGGTCACAATGATATCAAATGAAGAGGAGATGCAGCACAGTGGTACGGTTATTAAGCCCAGTTCAAAGTATCTGTAAATTATTACCATTTTGGTCAATAATTTAGAGTATCCCTAATTCAGAATGAAGCATTTTACATACAATACATATACTGCTATGAATCCAACTGTAAAAGGAATTTAAGAGAAATCGTAAACCCATTAATTTTTATTTAAGATAAGCAGCTGCATAAGAAACAAAAATGATTCAATCCAGATGAAATGCTGCATTTAGCATGTTTGTGTTCTTCTATTCTTTATTCATTGTTTTCCCTTGTACTAGATTTTTATTTAAAAAATACCCCTGCAAGATTTTTCCCCTCAAGAAAATCAAGAAACACTGAACATGGAAGTTGTTGACACGTTTATCAAGATCAAAAACGTGTTGGTTCTCTGTCACATCCACTGGCAGACATTTAAAATGACAAAAATAAGAAGCTACTCAGCCCCCTCCCACTGGGACATTGGAGTGCCCTTTGTGAACATTCAAGATCCACTCACTTTAAATAATATAGCATTTCTCCTCTTTATTTAAACACTTTGATTTCTTGCCTGAGACAAATGAATAAAATCTCTCCTGATCTTAATTTTCTGTAAAACAAAAAATAATAATTATAAGAGCTCAATTAAAAATATATCTAAGCAGTACAAGAACTTACCTACTCTGTGTCAAATACACACTTAATGCACTTCTAAATTCAGACGGTTTTATGGTGCTGCAACAACACACCTTTTACATTCGTGTTACATTTCAACATTAATGCTTTCTAAACATTGAAGTGGAAAAGAAAAACCACGTCCGCTGCGTTTCCTGTAGCAACATGTCCACGTCTCCCATTAAAACATCGAGTCGCACACACATACAGTAAATGATCAACTTTATCGTGTAAGAACCTGATTTGAAGCGAACAACCAATAACAATCTTTATGCTGCAATTAAGATTCTGAATTTTCTCTTCAAATAAATCACACATTGTTTCCCTAAACTTAAGTTCTCTTCCTTTTAAACTTTTATAAGCCATAGACACACACCTTCTCTTCTTTGCAGATTTCATCCTTTATTGCTTCTTCTCACATGATTGTCCCCTGGCGCTTCAAACTACTGTAAACTGTCCTATATTTTACACTTTCTCTTTACTACGTAGACCAAAAGAGGCCGCATCAGCTGGTAAACGTTTCTTAAGAGTATTTTCAGGTTCTTTATTCTTATTTCCAGGTAAACATTATGTAAAACTGCTGTCAGGTCAGACAAAAAAAGCCAAACAGGGATTTACTTTCTTATTTGAAGAGATGGAGGCTTATGTAAAGGGCTTCCTTTAGTGTACCGGAAAAAAAACACGTTGAAAAGATGAAAGAGAATGTGTAAACAACGTTTGTGTGGAAAGTATATGAACGTTCACACACACAGAAAGAATGTGTGTAACTTTAATCAGAAGTACCGATTTTAATCTCATGCTACATAGCAGTCCTGAGCAGCCTGTCATGTAACTCAGTCTGTGACACAACAAGAAAAACAGATAATTAGAGTGTGCTGTGTTCAGATTCTCAAAATAAGAGTCAAAATGAGTGCATTTCTTAAAAGTACAAAAAAAAAAAGTTTCTCTATCTTTATTTCCTCTATACTAACAAAAACAACAACTTGCGATTTTAAAAAAAATAAGATGAATCACCAGCATTGACTTAAGTCACATTGTCACGCATGTGTGGGACGTTTGAGTTTCTCAACTCATTTCTGAACTTCCGCGCTTTATACGTTTACAAAGCACGACGCTTCCTTACTTCACCTGATCAAAACCATATCTCAGTCTATCCTGCCGTTGCATAACATCTCTCCAGTCACACCTCATTTATTATCATCTCTCCACTGTTAAATAATGGCAAAAACTAAAAAGAAATGCCTCAAAAATCTCTTACATAAATTATGAAATTTAAAAAAAAAGAAGCAACAACTAGCTCAAAAATCCCATGTTAAACTCCTTAATTGGCTGTTTACTACAACAAGCTTCACATCTTCACATCCTGCAGGCTGAGTCACAGACAACATGATGAAAATTCCTATTCGCTTGATTTCCTCAGCTAAATTATTCAAGCCAGTAGCAAGGATAAGAATTTAATAACTCACAGCAACTATAAGGAAAGTGGTTAATTATCCAAATCCCGAGTGGTTATGGTCCCCAGTTTGCAATCATTCAATTTCTTCCTGTTTTTTTGTTTTTTTTTTAGGCACAGAAGGCTTTTCCATCATCAACTGTTCTCCTCCTCAGTGTTTTCTGTACATTCACTGTCCAAGTGCATGGAGTTCAACTGCTCCGCAAAGTTCAGAAATGCGTGGTTGCATTGGTTCTCCAACATCTTCTTCCAGATTTTCACTGAGAGGTAAACAGAGATGTGATTATTTTAGGGGACATTACTTCAAAGCTTCTCTTCTCTAAAGTAAAACACTTGAATTGGCAACACCAAAAAAGCATTTTGCCTTTAATGACCAATCGACAGAAAGAACTGGTGTCCCCACCAGGGTGAACGTGTACACAGAGAAGTAACTTACTATACTCCGGTTCCTCTGAGGCGTTGGGACCAGGATTAGGTTCCTCAGCCAGGCTGTTCTTCTCCAGTTCCTCTGCATTTGGTTCCAGCTCTGTATCTGGCTGGCCACTCTGCTCCAGGCTTGACACCATCACCTCGTAGGCTCTCCTGGCCTCAGATGACAACTCGATCATTTTGTGATAGTAGTCCTGTGGGCACAGAGGGTTTAAGATGGTTTTAAAACTGTAACTGTAGATATCTGCAATGATCCTCTACAATAACACACTGGGTCTGATCTTATTCTGTGCGAGTTCGGTGAACTTAACCCTGACCTGTGCACCGTCGTAGTTGAAGATGCCCACCAGGCTGACGGGCACAGCCTTGTTGACACAGCGTCCCAAAACCTTTCTTGAAAGTGCAAACACGAACGGTACGCTCTGTTCACGGCACGTGTCGATGATAGTCTGGAGGGCCTCATCCAGACCACCTGCAGAGGGGATATTTTCCATCAGCACGCAGCTTTAACCATTCTGAGTTTTAGTTTGTACTTTAACATTTATCACGCAGGGTATTCCGCTATAATGTTTTCCCTCCATCTAGGTAATTTCAAACAAACAGCTACTTTCACATCAAAACCTGACTATACTAAAATGCTCCAGGGCAGACAGTTATAAGAATGCCGTCTGCATGCCTTTTAAGGACCGAAGGAACAGTTTAACAAAGGTTTTGACAGTCACTATAGACAGAATTCTTTATTAAATGTTAAATATAATTTTAAATCCAATCTGTCTTAAGCGGTACAATGACTACCACAGTCTTATGCAAGTGCTCGGTCTAATGTTCAGAGGATCCCAGTTTCAGGCCTGTTTTAAGTTGCACTCCTCTCAGAGTGTCACAGCCTCCCGCCGGAACAAGTTTACCTTCCATTTTCCTAGTTACCAGGGGTAACAATTTCTGCCCCGATGATTGGTTGGCTGAAAATCAACACACGCAAAAAAAAAGAAAAGCCATTTACCTCAGGGCGGGTGCCCCCACCCGCATCGCAACAAAATGAAAACTGAAAACAAACGAGCACAAACTGGACATAAGTGCTACTGCAACTCTGGGCTTTGAAGAGAATAAGAGCAAGAACACTTTTGATGGTTGATAGTTCAGTTGGTAATTTGTACATCAGTTTAAACAAAGGACTGAAACTGTCTTTCAGCGTGTCATGGGGGGCCTGTTTCATGACAACACAGCCACAGAGACCAGGAAGGAGGAAGGCTCGCAGGGTTAGCAGCTAGTTTAATTTGCAGTCAGTCACGCAGCCAACATTTTTGTTCAAACTTTATAAACACCTGCTAGATTTTCAGCAGACCAATCAGTGACTAAAAGAAAACAAACCATTTCAGTCTTTAAATTAACAAGCCATCAGTATCTTAGCTTTGGTTTTGTGCCCTAAGCTCAATAATCGACCAATAGATGAGCAGCTGAGCCCATTACAGACCTTTGAAAGACCGCCCCCTAATTTGCATAACGAGGCAGAAAGGCATATGGAAATGGAAAAATGGAAACAAGGAAATGTAAAAATGGAAACAAGGAAATGTAAAAATGGAAACAAGGAAATGTAAAAATGGAAACAAGGAAATGTAAAAAGAAAACATGGAAATAAATGGGCTTGGGAAATAGACAGGGTGAGAAAATGCACTGGGGAACCAACAGAGAAATAAATACATCTATTAAAAGAGTTATTTATTCTATTTCTTCATAGAATGACTTCCCAGATACTGCATACCGGTCCAACAGTACCTTTGGACTGGATGCGTTCACAGTTTGGCGAGATGATGACGCATTTGACCTTCTTGAGCTTGAGGTGCTTCAGGACTTCTCGAAGGCCCATCACGAGCCGCCTCTTCATGCGGGCTTTCATGGGGTCCTTCTGGTACAGACGGTCCTGGAAACGAACCAGCTCCTTCAGCAGGGTCGTCACACACTCATCCACGTCCTTCCTCAACATCTGGTTGCAGTAGCTGAGACACACACACACATATGAGAAGAAGTTACGTCTGTGAGAGAGCTTGTTTTTCATTTCTCACTCATGGAAATGTGTTGTGTCATGACTGGGTGAGCGGGGAAGCGGGCAGATTTACTCTCTGAACTTCCGGCTGTGTATTTTGGGTGCATTGGCTGGGGGGGTGACGGCTTGCTGTTCGGTCTCATCTTTGTCAGCCTCTTCATCCCCCTCTCCTATGAGTGGACTATTGAGCTCCAGCTCATCATTAAATTCCTCATTTGGAATCTCCTTCTCATCTGAATTTCAGTTGGACAAATACATGATTAAAATCAGTCGAATTTGACATTAGGTTACTCATACTGTTATACATGTTGGCACAGACCTGCAGCATCTGCATCACACTGCTCCTGTGCAGCACAATGAGAGAGTAGGGACTCGTTTTCAGGGAGTAATCCTCTCTCATCTAACAAACGTTTCTGTTTCCTCTCTTCTCTTTCTTTCAAAATGACCTGAAGAACCAACAGAAATTAAGCTCTAAAGACAAGGCAGCACTTTTGTAATGAATTGTTCACCAAATCTAGTGTATGCATCTTTATTCAAGAGCGAGTAAAGCCACTTGCTTTCTTAAGAGGAGTTGGTTTCTTGGCCTTGGGCACCTCTCTTTGCTTGCCTTTCTTGACCAAAGGGCTGGTTGAGTCCAGCGGATTGTGCGCAATCTTATCCTGCTGCCAGTGCAGCTTCTTCTGGGCCAACGGTTGCTTTGGGACAACAGGAAGTCCTCCCCCAACTGCAGAGAAGAAAACAAAGAGGATATCTTGACCAGGTTTCTATGTCCTGTACTTTAAAAAATGTGTGTCAAGCTCAGTGAGGACAGAGACCAAGATGCTGACTAAAACCAACCTGACAGAATGACCGGCTTGGCATCCTGCTTGGCTTTCTGAGACTGTTGCTTCTTTTCCAGAGTAGCCAACATGTTTCCGATGTCCAGCTGGACGGGAGCCTTGCTCTTTTTCCCAGAGACTTTCTCAGCTTTCTAGAAATCAGGTGATCAAGAGACAAAATCACATATTCGAGAAAAAAAACAGACTAATTTAGTGCCATTTTGCATAAGAATGATGTAAAGACTCCATTTCAACAGGCAATAAATACAAACCTGTCCTTTTTTAGTCGTTTCTGTGTGCTGAGTTTTCCCAGCAGGTGACTTTTCCTTGTTCGGGTCAGCAGACTGATGCTGACCTCCTTCTCTTTGGTTTCCCTTAAAAAGAAAAAACATGATTACCTTGTCACGTAAAGCTCAATGCTGGCGTAATTTTTGACTCGCTGCATATATGACACATAAACGGTGAGATTTACCTTACTGCATAGCTTTGTATTGCTGCTGGTTATTAGCTTATCGGTCCCAGCAACAGCCAAGCCAGGAAATTCCTCTTCATCCTTTAAGAATTTTTTTTTTAAAAAAGACTAAAAACATTTTTCCTATAGAAATAAAAATGGAGGGGGGATTTTTTATATATTTTTTTTTTAATATACCTCAAATTTTGGAGGCTCTTGAGGAACTTGTAGATCCTCTGGCTCAGCTTCTGCACCTTCAACACCATTTTTCTTCTTCTTCTTTTTCTTCCGTTTTTTCTTTCCAGGGGCTCCTTCTTCCATCTGCGCAGCCATGTCCTCCATCTGATCAGATATAATACAGCCCGAAAATAAATGTATATCTAAAAGAAAAACCTTTAGGACAACGCCTTCCCTCATCATAACTAAATATCATTTGAATAATAATAATAAAAATGAGTAAACTGGACTGGAATCCATGTTGATGAGATTTGGGGTTTGAAAAGTTCCCCCATAGATACAAAAAGATTCAAAATGACTTTGCCTGCAGTGTTAGAAAGAAAGTTCACTGACAGGCAATGTTATATTTGAAAATATGGACAATTACTGTTCTTACAGCCTGTAAAATCTTAAATTGATGACTGGACCATATTACGGCAGAAGTCAAATCAGAGGTAAGGACATGACAAGATCTGAGATCATCCCGACGAAGGAAATACTTGGTAAAAGTGGACCTTTAAAAAGAGCTACATTCACTTAACTTAATTCACATTTTTGTTTGGGCTAGTAATCTACACAAAACTCTAATCATACCTGTTTGGCATCGTTACAGTTTGTCCTGTCTGTAGGGAATGTTTTTTTGGGAGGCTGAGAAGCGATATTGGCCCACGACGTCACCACTGGCTGAGCTATTCACAAAAAAACAAAAGATGATCGATGAGTGAAGAAAAATTTAAAAATCTTTGACACTGTCGTCATCCAAAGACCGATCACAAGAAGTTTGAGCCCACCTGCTGGGAAAACAGAGGTGTCTGGCTTCGCATCATGGGCATCTTGTGGGGAATCATGCCGTCGGGGGGATCTCCTCCTGCCGGCCTGTTCGATTAAATGAAAAATAAGTGAAGGCATATCTATCATTATTTATATAAATAATGGACCAAATTTCACAAAGGTCCCGAAAAAATTAGAACTTTTCTTTTTAGACCACATAATTATTATGATAGTAAAAGATATTTATTTTTTATTCATTCTTTATCATCTGTCCCTTGTACTGGGTCTTTCATAACTGCAGAACAGTGTGTGATATTTTACCCGAAAGGAAGATGCCAGAATTGGTGATTGGGGGCTTGTGGACAGAGGACTTGGACCCCAGCAATCTTTCTGAACTACAGGAACAGTTGCTTTGCTCAGCGAAACTCCAGCCAACTCGGGAAAATCAGCCATCTTCACTTCGAACGTAGCCAAGTTGGACTCCACTGGCATTGACGTCCTCGCAGAGTTCGGCGCTGACCTGGCACCTCTAAAACCTGAGGTCAATTTGTGACAGACAAAAGCAAACTTAATTACTTTAAGTGTGTTATAAAAATTGATTTTAGATACAAACTTCAGGCAAAAACTTTGATCCACTAGTTCAGAGGTCATTCATGAGAACGATAACATTTCCTGAGGTATCATAACTACCTTTTTTCGGTGCCTCCACTGAGTTCTTACCCATGATTTTGCCCCGAGAGTCATTGTTGCTTTTGGATGTCTGCAATTATGGCTAAAAGTCAGTGCAATTCGCCCAGTGAACGGAGTTCATTTACATTATTGTTTGCCGTTACTTTACTGAAACCAACCTTTGGTGGCGGATCCCGTATGCACCTGTCTCTCTGTGGGAAATCGGCACTGGTCTCTCTCACAGGGCGGCTGCTTCTGTAGCCATGGCTCCTTGACACATCTCCACCTTTTCCTGCTGGTGTCAGGCTCACATCTGACCAGTTCCTTACAAATTTTCAGGCATTTGTAAACAATTGTAGATGAATAACCAGGTCAGTAGTCAAGGGGCTGACAACTTTGGCCAAAGGAAAATTGCGATTGCTTTTATATTCATACCTTCTTAAAATCTGGTCGGATAAATGAGGATTTGGCAACACCAGAGGAGGATTTGAGGCTGTGTGCGGACCAGAAGCCCCTCTTTTCGGTGTCCTCTGATGTTTATGGTCAAACTCCGGGACAGCAGATGTGAGTTTGCTCTCCTAGGGAAAGTATTATTCACAGAGTGCTTGTATTTGACCTTTGGCAATCATATAGTGGACGGAAATTAAAGTAAAATCGCGTAAACTCGAACTGAGCTTCAAGCTTAACACTTTCTTTACACTTTATTCCGCTTACTTAAACAAAATCGAGTCCCAGTTCTCAGGCTGAGAAATAGCTAACCTGTCACCATATTAACCTTTGGGTTGCCAGTTCAAATGGTGACTCTACAAATATCTGTGTAACTTACAGCTTAGTTTGTTCGTGAAAACGAAGCCAAAACTTAACCTATTACCGTCTTCTAGGCATGTCTGCAACAGTTCAACTTTGCTTAGCTAGTGCTTAGCACATGCATTACCGTGAGCTAGCTTGCTAGCTAGCCTTAAAAGGAGCCTCTACGTGACTTCTTGTCCACTACCTTATCCATCTTCAGTTTTTTTCTTAGATGCGGTCACATCTTCGGTCGTTCGCTTGAACTTCCAGGTGTTGTCAAACTCCTCATTACCACGGTGCGACATGCATCTACGCCAACACTGCGTCGGTGGCTAGGTTAAGCAACCTGTTTGATAGCGTAGCATGGAGGAGCTAGTTGATTTAAACGGCTGTTGTTTACGTTGTGTGCGAAGAACGGGCCAACTGCGACCCCTACTGGTAGGACAGTTTAACGGAAACGACAACGCTGTCAAGCTTAAACTGAAAAACTGAAAAGATAAAAAGATAATAATAAACATGGCCGGATCTGCAACTGTAACTCATATTCAGTAAGATCAAATTTGCATGTTAAAAGCAATAAATAAACCCCTGCATAATGTCTTGATACCTTCTATCTGATAAATTAACTTTGTATTCCCATATAGAGTAACACTAAATCCATCCATTCACTTTCTATATACATTTTCTTGTATATAAGGGCCCTCATGGTAGTATTTGTCCAGTGACAATTGTCCTTAAATAATTACAATAAGGACCTAAAGATCATTTTTACTTTAGGATAAATTTATTTTAGGGGAAAAAAAGTACTATAGAATCAAAACCTACTTATCATGTAGGTTTAAACCTTTTTGAGTTTTAGTGTATTAGCTGTTATTAGCGTTATTGATGTTATATAATCATTTACTGTAGATGTAGAAGTTTTGTATATTGCTGTGATATGACCTATATTAAAAACATTATTTTACCATTCAAACACAAGCTTACATCTTTAGGGAAAAAAAGAAAGTAGTAACACATTGTGCAGACAAATTCCTATGGGAATATACCATAGACAGAATACTGAATAGTATACAATGAAAATACTAAATTTACAATTCAAAATGAGTTGATGGTTTCTTTTTCTTTTTGCAATTTTATTATTACTTGTAGGTACTAGGCAGATTAATTTGTTCACTTTATTTAGGAGAAAATAGGATATCCAACACCTTAAAAGTCACAGCAAAAATAAAATGCTGCTTTGTTAAATACTAAATCTGAGTGAGTGTTAAAAAATACTTGATATAAAATAAGATTTAAGTTCCACAGGGAAAAATGTCTCATTCGTTCACTGTGTAACGTGTACAGATCTAAATGTGCAAATAAACAGCATCATATCCGTTCATTTCTCACTTGCAGAATAAAATCTTCTGTACCAAGTCCTCTGTTTTGGCACATACACTGTCTTCTTACATGATTATCTTTGGCCAGTAGCACAGGGAATAACAATTTCATCACCGCTGAGTGAAAATGTGATCAGTGCTTCCTCTCCCAGGAGATGTAAACATGTAAACAACATTCATAAAGGCATCAAAAGTCTTTTAAAAAGTCTTCCCAAGTCTTCGTGTCGCTCATTCCTCCTTTAGCCACCTGATTTTGCTCAGGAGAACAAGGGGTACCACAAAAGAGGCTGATGTTATGAGATAACAGGTTTGAGCTCCTGCAATCCAATAAACTGTGAAGTAAACACAATGGTAGATATAAAAGAAGATGCAAACAGAGTTTGAGCATATCAGCTGAAACTTTTAGCAGCCATGATATTAAGTTCAACTCCACTCTAAAAAGCTGGAGGTGGTCATGATTTTATTATCACGACTTCCTCACCTGATGATGACACAACCGGTCCGAGTGCTCTGGCCAGGGAGCCCAAACTCCGCAGGATCCCCATAACAGTGCCTTTCTGACTGGCTGAACCTGGAGGAAGATCCACAGTCGATAATCAATGACACACATCAAACATACGAACATGTCACACATTACAGCAAAACCAAAACTGTGTCATCTGTGAGATATTAAAGGGAGGCTCACCGTGGTCTGAAACGACTGTTGACAGGCAGGGCACTACAAGTGCAGCCGCTGCAAAAACAGAGATGTGAACACAGAATATAAGTGAATACATCATTTTCATGTAGACACATTTCATGCTCCAGTAGTTTTTTCAAATTAAATTGTATCATATTTGTTCCTGCTTATGTTGCTTATAACTTTCAATCTAATTTCCATTTAGTGAAGATGTCTCCTGAGATACCAATAATAAGTTAGTAAATGAAATGGACTTGGGAGGTTTAAAAATATATATATTTAAAATTGTGACGCAGCCAAACTCTCTCATTACTGTTTCATTGTTTATTCATTTCCATCATGATTCCATTATGTTCCACTATCTTCCAGATTCAAATAAGAAGTCTTTTGAAAGCCTCTAAGTAGAGACCTTTTCTTAATTTTCTTTATATCAGAATTTTGTCATTTATCATATTTGCAGGACTTGCTTGTTTTATCTTCTGTGCAGTAGCAACGGCGCCCTCTGTAGTCATAAGTGGTAATTACATCATTCAAATGACTGTATAACGACCAGATTATAAAAGCAAAACACTAAATGAGTAATGCAAACATCATCGGTTGATAGAGTTCATGTTTTTATAACTCATAGATACAAGCTTCTTTATCACGAGTATTTGTTCTCTTGCCATGAACATATAGTATAATACAAAAGCTTGTTTTTTCATATTTTTCTTCAGAGCAGCTTAACATTCTTGTAAAATAGTCTTGAGCAACATTTCTCCAGATATTCTGAAGGTCTTTCAGGATTATTCTTTAGACATTTAATACTTTTAAACACAATTTCAGTCCAGTCTCCATACAGAACCATTTTAGAGCAATGTTTTGTTTTTGTTTGTATAGCCACTTGACTCTAACCTATGAATCATCAAAGTATAAACAGGGACCGAACTGAAGAGATGAACCACTGTTGTATCTAAACGTAGCAAGAAACTTAGCAAAGAACCAATTTCAAATTGTATCAATGCAGACACAGCATTTGTTCCATTTTGTTGCATTCACAGTGAAGAATGCCAAAGATAACACCGTTTATCTCAGCATGGTGTGCAGTCTGTCCTTGAAATTCTTTTGAGAAAACTGGAGGACAACAGACAAAGGTGAAGGTCTAAAAAGCTACAGCAGATATGGTCCCCATGTGAAGGGTGGCTGTCAAGAAGCCATTCTTAAGGAAGGGAAACAGGGAGAGAAGGCTGAGCTATGCCAAATGACACAAGAAGTGGACTGAAAATCAGTGGCAACAGATCTTATGGAGGCATGAGCCCAAACCTCGACATTACTGAAGCAGTGTGGGATCATGTTGACAGAGAACGGAACAAAAGGCAGCCAACATCCAAAGAAGAGCTTTGGGATGTCCTTCAAGAAGCCTGAAGAACTATTCCTGAAGACTACTTAAAGAAATGACAGAAAGCTTGTTTAAGAGGGTTCAGGCTGTGATGAAGAACAAAGATGCTCAGACCATTTCAAGCCTTATTTACAGCTTTTCCATCATCTTTGCTCATGTTTCAAAATCACTGTACCTACATCCCATTTTCCTGGCGATCTAAAAAAAATAAGGGGTAGCACGGTGTGTCACAGCCGGTGTGGACAAAAAACAAAACCTGGCTATGGCTGTTTCTATGAATAAACATGAGGCAAAAACCTGACGTGACAAACCATGGACAGAAATGACGGTGCATCAATGTCAGTGAGGATTTTGCAATGAACCTGAGGGAACCTGGAAACACTGTATATAATACTGTGGTGAGATGATTGGGGATGGTGTGCAGCTGTGAACAAACACAGGTGACATGGATTAACCTAATGACGTGGCAAGAGTGACTGGGGAAAACGTAGCAAAAACTAATGACTAAACAGAAACCTGAAAACAAAACTATAATCAAGACATGACAGTCAAAAACACAAAACATGACATGACAGTGTGAGTGTCTTCTCTTCTGTCACTTATAATTCCTGAAGTTTAGACACTGTATATCAAATACTTTTTAATGTATTCACACATTGTGGGATACAAAAAAGGATTGTACAAACATTAAAAGCAAAGTTGACTCACCATATGCGTATAATGCCAGACCAATGTAAAGCATTGCTATATTCCATGATAACCCAATGAGGATAAATGCTGGGATCAATGTTAAGATTGCCTAAAAAGAATAAAGAAACGTTTCAGTGAAGTTGATGTTTCTACACTGGTTCATCTTATCCCACTTGCACCAGAAACATAATTGCGGAATATAAGTTTTTTTTATTCATATCGACAGATGGTGCTTTTACCATACGAACAGCCCTGATATGTTTCCCAGGTTTGATTCTTCGAGCATAACCCCCCTGGATTAAAGCCATGATAACACCAATGAAGAAAAACATCTTTCCTTGCTGCATGCTGTTGAGAGAGAGAGAAAAAAATCTAATGTTGCAGTCCAAGTTTTCTTACACTGACTGATAAAGTACTTTGCTTTATCTTTAAGTCCATACCTTGTAAACTGGAAGCGCTGGTGAGTCAGAAAACTCAGAGTAAACTCTAGACCGGAGAACAGGAAGAGGTAGCAGAAATAAACCAGGCCCAACACTCGGAGCTTCTGCATTTCTGTAAAAACACAGCCCCACTTATTATCAGTGTGCTAAAGTCCACTCGTGTTTTATAAATGGGTAAGTAGGGTGTAAGCTTCTGACTTGCATGGTAATCCAGTACTCACTTTCTTTTGAAGGTGGGTCTTTTGTCCTGGTAACAGCTGTAAAATGAAACAAAGACAGCGGGTTGAGGAGGTCACGGGAATCCGTACACCCGGAAGATGAAGCCTGGAACAAAGCAAGATGTTCTCAATCTCTCTGACTGAACATTGATAATGCCAGATATAAAGGTTTTGCAGTCACTTGATGTTCTAAGTGTTCCCTCTTAAACTTTTTATCAAATCCACCACAGAAATTAAGTAATGTGTGCATGTTTTTTCTTGTGTTATCCTTTAGATAAAAAAAAAACATTTTGAAGACCTACAAGCATTTTACTTGTAGAACGCTTCTAACAATGTATTTCACTACAGGGCAGGCCAGTTAACACGTGCTCCTCTGCCTGAGTAGGGAGTATTGTTTGGATCATGTTTGAGTGGGTGTGAAACAGCCAAAGAGAGCTGTGTTTATGGGTTTTATGTAAACTTGAAAAAAAGACAGCGTGACTTGCGTGACATCTTCTTCATTAACACATTCTGTGTTATTGTCCACTTTGCTCCCGAGCTTGTTAGCTTAGCATAGATACTGGAAGCAGTTACAAACAATCTGGCTTCTCTGTAGTTGCATGGGGTTGCATGCATTGTTAGCCAACACCAGCAACTTCCTGGAAAATTGTCTTTACTATAAGAGTCCAAGAAGTTATTGGGTAAGAAATGACCCACCATTGACACCACAGTTATGCTACATTTAGCATGGGTTACAGTTAGAGGTTTAGATAGAGCTGGGCTAACTGTTTCTCCTGGTTTTCAGTCTAAATGTTGAGCTAATATTCTACTGGCTTTCACAGTATCATTATTGTTCTTATGAGCCAATTTTGTGATATGGAGTACTTTTCTTTATAATATTTATGATATAACACATTTTGCTCTTCTATTCTAATTCATGTTAATTCCATGAAACAGTTGTGGGGTGCTATTTCTTCCTGTATTTCTAAACATTTCTTGTTAAACAGAAGTTAAAGAGGCTTTTCCCCTCCCAAAAATGCCCACTTTGCTTTGATTGGTCAGCCTCAGCAACCACCACGTGAATTCAGCTTTGCTGAAATTTGACGTTCGAGAAGCACTGGATTGAATACAGATGGACAGTACGAAAACATTTAACCATCAGTTTTATTTTCATGAGGACTTTAAATCTCCTGCCACTGTATGTTTGTGTTTGTTGCACAAGGAGTGCTTCCACAAACTTACCTTTATGTCCGTTAATGTCTCTGGGAGCATAAGCCAAATAAAGAGCAGATCGGCAGCACTGAAGACAAAGGCCAGCAAAGCTGGAATTTGGTAGAAAACATTTTCTGTTGTTCTGGAGCTGATGGCGAAGAAGGCACCCATCAAAGGTCCAACAGTGAACCCCAAAGAGAAGGCAACACCGATCATTGCCTAGTTAAAATGAAATTGCATAGATTATATTCTTTGCCTCCTATTTGGAAGACATTTAGCGAAACGCGTGACAAAGGCACAAACTGGATAACTTGTGTTAAAAAATGGGAAGTTCTCAGCTGCAGTAATCCCAAAAGACCCCATGATCTTTACGACTACACATCTAATCGCTTTTAGGGTGTTTTAAGGTATTCAGCTTCAAAAATACAAAAAGACTATGCTTACCATTCCTCTGTTCCGGGCTTTTGGACAAGGCAAGTCAGCTATGATGGCAGTGCAGAGGCTGACGTTGCCCTTACAAATGCCCCCAATTACCCGAAACAAAAGAAACATGCTGAAGCTCCGGGAAACAGCCCAGACCGCATAGGAAGACATCACCCCTAACTGAAACAGAAGGAACCCAATTAGACCTGAATAATTGCAAGCAGCACAAGTGGAATATGACAAGGAAACAACTTCATGATTAACAGGAAATATTTTCATCATTATAAGGTTCATCTTTTTATCAAATGTGAACAAATACTGAGGTCTATATTGTAAACTTGTACTGACTGTGGTAAGAATAAGCAGGGGTCGTCTGCCATGACGGTCTGATAGAGCCCCTGTTAAAGGGGATGACAGGAACTGCAGCAAAGAAAAAAGCGATCCAATCAGACCTGAAAGGCAAGTTACAGAGCATTAAACCCAGAATTATCCCTGCTTCTCCTCAAGGTTCATGAAGTCTCCATGCAAATCCAACATACCTCCAAACAGAACAGTGTTGTATTTCTTTTCCATAGGAATTCCAAGAACTTCCCTGAACCAGTCCACAACAGTCTGCAAGGACTGATATGTGCCATCCTGTCCAAGAGGGAAAGAAACATGAAAATAAAAACGTGACACAGAGTCGTTTGCTACTCCAGTAAGAAGGCCAGTTCAGCATGAGTCAGCATGAGAACTCCCCCCACCAACTAATCTAATTACAGATGAGCTGGTTGTGAGGAGATTTTTCTCACAAAACTCCCTTTGTTCAAGGAACATCACAGTCTAAACACTGCCTGTTCAGGGACTCCCACTGAACTGAAAAATGGTTAAATTCTTTTTTGGGAACAAACTACAGGTAGGTTACATTTTGACATCCATATGTCAGAACCGGTCAAAGTGACTTGATTAATCTATTCAATCGCTTCATAAAAAACCCTTTCTCTATGAGTTTATCCTAATTTTAACTCTCTCTATGGTGTTTTCTTTTATTATTATTTTATTATTAATGAAGAACTACATTTCTTTAAAAACAATATGTTTATCATATGATGCACTTGTCCTTATTGTGTCTTTATCTGTCTGTGGTATAATACATTTCAACAATCTACCAACCCCTGTTTGTGCATAGTGGTCCAAAATGGAAGGCAGCAGAGGTAGAATCAGAGTAAATCCAAGCAGGTCCAAAAGCAGGATGAAAAACACAATGCCAATGACCCTGGATGAGAAGGAGCCTCCATCATCTGAAGAATTTTTCACAGCTGACATTCCTCCAGCTGAATATAGTGCACAGAGTACGTGTGAGAAAATCAGCAAAACCATAAAAATAATGAAATGACTCATTGTATTGAAAACAAGTAAAGCCTTTGACAAACAGCACAGTTACAGGTCTGTATTCATGGAAATCATATATTTATATTCAAAAGATAAATATTGATTAATAACATATTTTATGCTTTTAATTACATGGAATTACAGTATCTGCAACTGAACTTTTCCTATTATTTAGTAGTACCTTTTATAGTTATTTCCAGTTAGCCTAAATGTTGGTTACTTTCGAGAAAATGATAGCGAAAAGTATATACATAAAGTCCTGAACAAACAAAGCTCAACATGTGCATTTAAACATGATTAATCTAACTGGGCTAACAGCCTGGGCTTGTTGGCATCTTGTTTCTGCTGCTGAAAATGCAGTAATGGAAGACAGATTCAGATAAGTAAAATTACTGTCGTGACAATGGAGAAATGCCAAATTGTAACAAAATCCTGCATTCAAAACAGTATCTGAATAAACGCACGGGAGCGTTAGCTACAAAAATTACCTTTGACCGCTTTATACACAGTAACCTTTTTTTAATTTTTTTTTATCTACAGCTCTATTCCAAAAACATCTCAAGACATATATATCATTATGTTTACTTTATATATACCCGTTTAATACTTTGGTCTTACTACCTTAATACATTCTTATAACATGAACATCAACTTGGGAACTTTTTCAAAATAATAGCTTATCTATTTTCTTCTATTTTTAACTGTTACTTTTAACCTTTTTTATAATCTACCGTTACTTACTAACTATTCTATGGATTGTTATTATTTGGATGATTTCATATTGCCTTCATTCATCGTTTTCTAGTGTGTCTCACCTGTTAAGCTCCTGTAAAGCACAAAGTGCCATGTAAATAAAGTTTCATTGATCCCACATGTTTAAAAAGACACTCAAGAGTTTTTTTGTGGGCTCATCTGGATATTATAACCAAGAAGCAAGTATAATATTATGAACATCAATACATGTATATACTCAAAGCAAGGTAAAAATATGCGGTGTGGAAAGTTCCCTCTCTTCTAATAAACGTAAACAGATAAATGTTTCTAAAAGTATGCATACACATGTCGGAAAATGTATTACTAATGACAAACTTTCCATTTACCTCCTTACAGTAAGTTATCAGGAAAGAGGCAGAGAAAATGTGGTAATCAAGGAAGAAGGAAACAACTCCTGTACATGCCCAAAGCCAGCCCTCCCTGTCTGCATGGACTCCTCATTCCTGTGCAGTCACCATGACATTTGCAAATATTTAGTAAATCTAACATCTGCAATTATAATAAATCACATTTTCTAAAACAGAAATCCTTTCACTGAGTTAATTATCGATCAGGCTAGACTGACAAAAATGTATAAGCATCACCTCGTCCTCCTCTTTTCAGAATTTTCGACCAAGCAAACAGAATCACGATCAGCGGCTTTACTTACAGTACTTGGGCAGAGGGGTGAAGTCGTAGCAGCAGATCACACACAGAGGACTCGATCACTTCTACCTTCTCCGCCTCATATGTCCATTATAATGAGTCCACACCAGGAAGCGGTGTCCTCTTACATTTGGACGACAACAGCGTGTCGTAATCAAATCACACTTGAGGCCGCTGCTTTCAGGGAGTCTCATCAGCTCGTAATTTTGTGTTTCACATTCGACAGGCTCGTCATAGGCAAAATTTTTAGTTTCAGATTCACGGTTATCATTCTGAAAATCTTTTCCGATGTCCATCTCCATTGCCTCCGTTGGGAGACTCATAATAAATCTGCTAAAAGCAAAGTCGAACAAACAAAAATGGCGCGTTTTAACTTGACACTGTACTGGCTGACATTAACCACACTGAACAACGTATTGATATGACCATCAATTAAACTTTTTAGCTTGTTAAAATATTACGCCTTCATTAAAGTAGACCGCTAATTTGGCCAACCGAGCACTAGAATTACACCTAGAATAACAATGAGACAAGTTAACACTGATACTAATAAATATTTGATCTCTAAGCCATAGATACGTGTTAATCTTTTGAGTCTCTGAACACGAACCGTGCCCACTTTATTTGGTCAGTTTGTGTAAACTCTGAGAATACTTTTTTTGTTTACCTCACCAACACCGTTTTATTTCAAGCTTTAATTTTGTAATCCCATAATGATCTACTTGTATTTTGTCTATAATTATTTGTTTAAAGTTAGAATAACGCTTAACCACATCATGTCACGCCTGCTACTTAGCTCTCCAAAAAATAAACTTATACTGCCCGTCAAGCCTACAGTATCAACAGCAACAGCAAAAATACATATGAATAATGTTGTTGCAGTGCAGTAAACTCCATTGAAAATCAAAGAAATCATAAAACAATTTTATTACGGCATTAGTACCAAAGTAAATACTGATACCTTCCATGAAAAAAAAAAAACTGTAACGTAAACATTGCATGAAGTTCGAACATCCAACAACAATTGAAGGTAGCACAGGAGTATAACACCATCCGACACTGAAGTTAAACAGATTAAGTTTTTTATGCAACAATAGTTCACAGAAAATTGACTTTTGGAAGTTTTACAACTTTCAAAAGAATGCATGGATGAAAAAAACCTATTTGCATAACAGTTAACTCTAAAAAAAAATCTAAATAGGATCTTACTTACAACGGGTTACGTATGATACACCCTTTATTTATTGATTTCATCAAATTAAATTCTATGTAAGGCAGCAAATATTTAGAAAAGGTTTAAAATTGACAAAACATGAAACGTTTATTTGCAACAAACTGGTAAGAAAGACAGTGAACAGTTCATCAAAATAAAACAGCTTCTCACACAACTTAGTGGAAGCCGCCCTAATCATCCACAACGTGAAGAAAAAAATGTTACATTCCGTGACGCATGACGTGGTGCTTCAGTACAGACGAGTCCACAAAGTTTCGACCACAAAACTCACAGGCAATCTTTTTCTCCGCACGTGGGACTTCAGCAGCTCCGTCCGTGGCTGTGAAAACACCTGGAAAACGAGCAAAATTAGCATCAAAAGGAAAGGAATCAAACAGATTAGAGGACATAAGGAAGAGCTGAAATGATTAAACCCTTAATTCTTAAGATAACATCTTTATAGTTTTTCAAGCAAATGCTATAACAGGTTGTTCTGTTTTTCTTTAACTCAGTAGTCTTTCACATATGAGCTCTTGTTTCAATTTGTATATTCAGAGCTGTCATCCCTTCATATTTTTTCATTATTATTCTATATTTGTGTGAAATGCCGATTTATAGCTTTAATACATTTATTCTTTAGCTGAAGAAGTGGTGATGGCGACAGTAACAAGTAGCTTCGTAGCACGTCCGTCAGTTTGTCTCAAACCGCTCACACATATCACCATCCACTTAATCTCAGTAAACATTCTTCAATGTTTGGATGCGCATAATGAGTGATAACTTGGTCAGTGAACACAACTGTGAACAAATCCTACTGGTTTTCTGACTTCCACCTGGAACGCTGTCAGCTTGGTTTTGATGTCAACACCAATTCTGACTTCCAAAGCAAATGGAAAGCAGCAAAATAATTTATCCTTACCTTCTTTCCCATGGAGAGTAACCTGATCCTTGCGTGGGGCCCTGTCGTTCTCTACGATTGGCTCATCGTCTCCGTCCTGCTTCCGCTCTCGATGATCAATCTCCCCTTTCACCTTGCAAATTTCGACGCTGTTCAGTTCCTCCCCGAGAAGTTCATTCTCAAGTGTTGGCATTTTAGCACAAGGCTCTGGCGTCCCTTCACAGTTTGCTTTTTCCTGTGTATAGTTAGTGAATGAGACCCCCGAATTTTCCTTGTGACTTAACATAAGTTGCACATTTTGTGGAAAAGTCAGTAAATGCCTTTCAAATGTGAAATGCCCTTGAGCCTTAGTGTTGTTTGCCTGTGCGTTATTCATCTTTGCTAAGGCTGAAGTAGAGTTTGTGTCAGTTTGATTTTTGGGCTTTTGGTCATAAGTGATGCTGCCATCTTTATCTAATGATTGCTTATCACTTAGACTTTCAGCATTGTGAGCCTTAGGGTTCTGCTCCATTTGAGGTGCCCTCTCCTGATCTGCCCCTTTGTGCATTTGCTGCACGCTGCCACCCTCGTCCAACAATAACTTATGCTGCTTTATGTCAGTTTCTTTGCTTTTGTCAGTGTTCAGAGTTTTATAACGAAGAGTCTTCTGATGTAGCATGTGGGTCTGTGTGTTTTTAGACATTTTGAAATGTGTTGTTAAGCTCCCCTTCACTGCCTTATTTTTGTGTTCGTGTCCAAATTTGTCTTGGTTCTCATTTGTCTGCTCCTTCTCCTTTGCACCGGTGCAGTTCTCATTTAAGATATGTGCAATATCACCTTTGCCAATTACCTTTCGTTCTCTTGCAGGTTCAGGCAAAGCTTCGATCCCTGCCTGCATTTGTGGGTCTAGCTCATGCCCCTTATGGCCAGTACCGTTTGATTTTGCTTTGTCATTCTGAATGTCTAAAGATGCGCTCTCAGCAGGGCTTTCCTCACTCTCATCCTGCTCTTTCTTCTCCTCTTCTGGTATGACGTGGGCAGTCGTTTCCTCTCTGATGTCACTCTCTGCCAGGTTCTTAACTTGAACGTCATCACTATCCATGACATATTCCTCGGTTTCTACATCTTCTCCGCCATTGTTGTGTTCATCATCTTCTTCAGAAATATCAGTTCTTGCTTCTAGCTGATTGAGGCACACCTGACCCACAAGCTCATGATTCCTCAAAACCTGCACAAAAATAAAAAAAACGAATAGTAAATATTGCATTCATACTACAAGAGATCATTTCCACTGTAGGAAATATTAACATGGGCTCAGGAAGCATTGAGCTGAACCTGTAATGTCCACTTTCCAATGGTCTAAGAACGACTGGGGATTCATTTACATTGTTGAATTCAAAGGCAAGTACCCCACAGTGCAACAAGTTACTGCAGATATGACATGACAAACAGCATCGGACGGATACTATGTCAGGTTATCAGAGTAAAAAACCTAAAAAAACCTAATTTTTGGTCTCCCATCTGGTCGAAAGAGTAAAAGCAACATACTGCCAATGTCCAATTGTCACCACTCTGGCATAACGATGGGAGTCTGAACCACAGTAACCTTTTTCTGACTGAAAAGACACAGTCCTCTTTATTTCCAAAGAGGATAACTGATAACCTGGAGGAATTCAGGGTTGTACAAAAGGCTTTCAAGAAAAGAAAAAAAAATTCTCACCTGATGCTTATCACTCAGGTGTGCTTCCAAGTCGCACAGCCGAGTGCAGTCGAAGTAGCACAGTCGGCACTTATAAGGTTTTATGTCTTCATGCTTCATCATGTGCGAATTCAGGTTTTCAGCACTTCCGCTCGTAAAAGTGCATCTGTGACAGCGAAAGACAATGCCTTGTAGGTAGCGTGACAGTTTTGGCCGACGGACCTGCACTGGCACAAGACGCTCCTCTAAAAGTCAAGAGAAAGAAACAGAGTCAGCAAAGGATGACAGACAGGAACGTCCAATAAGGGTGGGACACCGGATCCTGTCGAGCGTCTGACGCACCACGATGTAAGACGATGTGATCTATCATGTTGTTCTTGTTCTTGGTTTGATAAAGACAAAAGGGGCAGCGGAGGTCCTTCTGGTGAGTGGGTTCAGACTGGCAGGTGAAGTGGCCTGTCTCCATGTGCATCTCCAGGGTTCTCCTATTGAAGGCAGATGTGAGTGGAAATTGTTTTATTATAATCAAACATGATCCCAACTGCTGGGCTAACATCACAGGTATAAACTTGTGCACGTTTATGTCCACACGTCAGTTCACAACGAGCTACAATAACACACTGTTCAATAGGTTATCATTGACTAACAAATTTACTTGGAAATTATGTTAAACTTTCTTTCCATAATGAAATTCAACGCTTACTACCCAACTTCAAAATACCCTGCCATTCTCTATATAACATATTAACTTGTAGTAAAGGGGTGCCCTCAAAAATCCAAAGAATGAGGGAGAAGAATCGTTCGTTGGAATGTGCTCTGTGGCTGCAACTTACTGTAGACCAGTGAAAAAGCTGCAGTCTTTACACCTGAGGATCTTCTTTCCATGGCGGTTCAGGTAGTGCCGCCGGATGCTTGACAGGTGTTCGCTGGTGAAATTGCAGATCTCACAGTGAAGCAGGCTGCTTTTAGAGGAAGTTGATTCTGGCACATTCTCGCAAGATTTGGCGTTACTCTGTGACATCAAGCTGTAGTGATTCAACTGCCGCTGCACATCGGGGGGCTCCGAATACAGCGATTCTGTGAGGAGTGCCACAAGCTGTTAGTATGGCCACTAAGTGCAATGTTAACAGATGACAGTGTATTTTAAGACAGAACACAAGAGGAGAGACTTGCCCTCACTGTCTTCAGGTTCTTCATCAAGCTCAGGCAAAGAATTGATCTTCTCTGATGCATCTGAAGGCTTGCTGTCGACCCTGTGAGCGATTTCACCTTCGAAGTTGGCCATAGCATCGTCCTTCTGGATGACATCTGTTCATTCAGCAGCAGAATGAACATGGACGATAAGAGGGGAAACACTGTCACATGAAATCTCTCAAAACGGCCTTTGTGTTTTCTGCGAGATGCTCAGCATCTCAGATCTGGGCAAATCTCCTTTCTGTGCTGCGGTAACGTTCTCTGCCTCCGTGTTAAAGTTAGTCTACGAGGCGCACAAACTCTTGCAGCTGGTTGCAAACAATTTATGTCAAGACGGCATTAGCTAGAGTTTCGCAAAGGCCGATGAGCGGTGCTCCAATACATGTAAAATCCTATCGTATTGGGGCTCGGTATCGCTTCAATTCCAATTCAAAATATTGACAATAAATCTGATCGATCGCGACTCGATTCAAAAGGGATTCAAATAAATCAGTTTCGGTACAAATATGGCTTGGCTGTAGGTGAGGTTTTTTATAAAAGTAATTTGAATAAATAAATAAATCAAATTAATTTTTTGGAAACATACATTATCAAATATTTTTGCTTTGGTTTAGTCGAGCTTCCCCCTTCCCCACAGACCCTGCAGGTTGCTCAATGCGCAACGGGATTCCTGATGCTTACAATGCCAAAAAAAACGCTTCAATGTATTTCATGAACGATGTTTTCTTTTTCTTAAACCCAGCTCTGACGTGCACGACTGCAGGCAAGCACATCTTGCATGTTAGCCTGGGTCTCTCTCTGCAAGACATAATGTCCAACAGCCCAAACAGACGAGTTTGTGTTCACACCAACTGGAAGGGTGCAGAGGAATGTTATGCAGCACATGGTTTCCCGTGTTTTTTCTGTTTTATGGGGCATAAAAACGACTGGTTACACAGGATGGTGTGATGGAAACTTTCAGTGTTTTTGAAAGGTGTCTATTAAGCCGTGATACTCCTGAAAGCAGAATCTGACCAAAGTCACACAGATAATAACTTCAACATTTATAGGTCTCATCTGCAGAGAGGATCTATGGAGGCTGAGCTGAAGCACAGCAGACAAAGAAGGGAAAGGATGTGCAAGTTTGAAATTTCAAGCCAAGAGTCCGAGCTCTGCTTTAAAATCCCGATGGGGCATTGTAGATTTACTGACAACTCAATAAAATCTTACGCACAGTCTTACGCACAGTCAAAGCAAAAACATTCCGTAGATTGCACTCACATATCTAATCTAAAAAAAAAAAACGGATTTCTGACCTTGATGGTTTTTGAGAAAGTGACACCTCCAAAATCCCATGAGAGTCGTCCGATAAGAGCAGCAGCCACAAAGGAAAGGCTTCCGAGTCCCAGGTTTGTGAAGGACATACTTGTTGATGCTGGTGAGAAAATGGAGGGAAAAATATTAAGGAAGACACAATTTTAGTAAGTCGAATGTGGAAATTTAAGACAAACAAATTAGTATAATTTCCACGGAATTACCAAAGCTGTGATAACGGGCACTATAGCTAAAAACAAACTTCTTTTGATATCTTCTTTAAGTCACACATCTCAATAGATTGTACTGGAGAGGACAAAGTAGGAACCAACTGTATAAAATCTTTAAATGCTAACTGCCTCGCCTGTTAATTGGGGTTACAGTTAGGATGTCTTACTTGTGCTTCAACCCTGACATGGGCTGATTGTTAAATTTCTTGATGGCTGCCAGGGCTGCATGGCTTCGCTCATGTGAACGCAGACCCGTCAGTGACATAAATGTCCTCGGACACAGTTTACAAGCATGGCCGTCGTCTTTAACTTCCACATCTGGTTCAATATCGTAGGCTTTTGAAGGTGACGACCGAGGACTTGACGGCAAAGCGACGGTCTCCACTGACGTCACATTCCACTGGGCGAGCTCCTCCAGGCTTTCAAACGTGGGCACTTCATCTTGCTTCTTGATCTGAAAAATTAAACGAGGGTAAGAACGCCAACTGCTGCTCGTTTTGTAGCTCACAAAGATTAAAAGTATGTGTAAATGACCACTTACCTGGAAGCATTTGGGCTCTGATTTACTGTCATGCGATGCCTTTTCCTCTGCCATCTTCATCATGCTTGATTTGTGGCGATCCAGGTGATGGTACAGCATTCTAGTTCCATTTAACCGTGTTGAACAGTGTATGCACTTGAAAACTCCTGTTCTACTACTCTTCTTCGCCCCAAGTGAAATCACTGTGAAGTCTGACTTGCAATCCAAGCGATGAAAGGTATTATAATGGCCAATCAGCGACTGAGAAGAGTCAAACATTAAATCTGGACACTGCTTACATTTCACATTTCCAATTTTCTCATAACCAGCACACTGGGCCAGGTAGCTGCGTTTACGCATGTTGTACTTCTCCATCAGCTTGTATGCAGCAACTCCGTCCAATCTGTGAGTTGATTTGTAATGGCAACGCAGGGATTTTCGATGGAGCACTGTGTAGGAACAGATTTGGCACTTGTACAAAATCTTCTTTTTCTCTGCGGACGCCGAGTTTGACTGACCCATCTCAGCAGTACACAAACTGGGCTCTGCTTCTGTGAGGATTACTTCTGCCGTTTCGTTTTTTGAGGACGCAGCCTCCAATACTGAACTTTTAACAAGTTGTTTTGTCTCCACTGTTGGAAGGTCAGAAACTGCCCTCTTGCTATGTTCACTTCGAGAGTGGACCGCCTGTTTCATCAATGACGCGTAAATTTGTGGACATCTTTTGCACATGTACCCTCTTTCATTGGAACCTCTCCCCCGTGAGCATCCGACAAAGTTGGCAACGCGTATTTCAACTGTTTCAAGTTCATCCGCTCTTATCACAAGGGCTGGATGCTTCATCTGGCAGTGAGTGAGCGTTCCATGATGGCGAGCATTCACATACGGACAGCGTGGACACTTGTATGTTAGTACTTTGCGGTCTTCTGTTGAGTCACCGATTTCTTGTTGACCTGATGGATTCCTATGTGTCGGCTTTTTGGGAACCATGTATACTGCCACATAGTATTTCAAATATGCGCCTTTTCCATGTCTCTTAGCATAATGGCGTCCCAGACGCCTTTTACTGAACAACAGTTGGGAACACACGACGCACTTGTAAATGCAATCCTTTGGGATAACATCCTTGTGCTGAATGTACATGTGCTGCATGAGTGCAAATTTTGTGTTGCAACTGTAAGAACAGTGCTGGCACTTCACTGCAGCATGAACCTTCTTGCTTAAAAAGGAAGCCTTAGATACAGATCCGTGAATGCTGTGGGCTTTCATTAGCTGTAATCTACAAACAGCTGATTGTTTCAGAGCTGAAGGGGGCCTGCTCAGCTCTGTGCTTGGCATATTCTTGTTATGGTCCCTCTGGCAGTGCACTTTCAGTTTATCCACCGTTGCACAGATGTGTGAGCAAATCTTGCACATGTATCCACTAAACCTCAAAATGTCACCAGCCATGATTTTGTTCTGATATTCCAGTTGCGTAATCTCCACGTAAAGACCGTCTGCCCTGGGACTGAAGGTGGCATGTTTCATTCGGCAATGAGTGAGAACTCCCTGATAACTGGTATTGACGTAGGTGCAATAAGGACACTTAAAGATGTGCACACGAGTCTGGATTTGCACTTGTCGTTTTCGCTCCTCTTCCACATCTACAAGCTCAAGGTGCCTCATTCCGCGGTGAACAGAGAGACCATGCTTGGTGTTAAAAGTTGCAGGGCAGGAAGGGCACTTTAATATTGTGCAATCTGACGTTGTTTCATCAATATCGTCAAGAGGCACTTGAAAAGATTCAAATAAGCCAGGCATTTTGTCAAGGTCTTCCACCTGGCTTTTTGCACTTGCTCTCTTGTCACTCAGGACATCAGAGCAATCTTCTTCCACAGATCCAGGATGAACAGTATGGTCACTTTCGGTTTGTCCTGATCTTTGCGTTGCCAAACTACCATCAACCTGAGGAGCGGACTTTAGTTTAGCTCTCTTCCTTTTACGAGGCACTGCGTCTGGGCCGACGTATAACCGAGTACTTACATACTCAAGGCTTGATTTTTTCCCAGGGTGTTGCTCCTGGAAGTGCTTAAAGACCACTGCTGCTTTTTCATGGCTGAACACACACCATTGACAGTGATACCCTGATTGTATCAACCCCTGTCGAAAAAACATCCGTAAAACATCCGTAACTGAACGTTTTGACCGGTGCATTTTCCACAAATGTCTGTTCAAAAGAAATAAAAACGGAGCACTGTAATGACATTTATAGCACGGGAAGCTCATCTGCGTTTGTGAGACGCAAACGGACGTTGGAGCCGAACCTGAGGAAGACTCAGTGAGTTTCTTTGCTTTTTCATTTCTTTTCTCTGATTTCTCCAGTGGGTCCTGGTTGACATCTTGGTTCATAACTGTCTTTAGGGGCGACTTCTGCTCCTGTTTGTGAACCAGAGAGGTGTATTGACGGATATGAGAGGCCTTACCACCAAATCCATGATGTCTTTTGGAGTAATGACGCATCACCATGGTGATAGTGCTTTGTCTATAGTTGCACAAGTGGCAGAAAAACATTTTTTCTTCACCTTCATTAATAAGAGGAAGAGGTAGATGAGAAAAGGACCTGGAACCCTTTGCATGAGATTTAGACTTTTTTATCTGATCGAGGACAATGGCTGTGTAGTCAAGAACGCACTCCTGGTTGGACTTAATGGATCTGTGCACGCTGGCTTGATGATTAATCACACCTTGGACAGATGGATTTGCAAAGTTGCACATCTGGCAGTAAAACAGTTTTTCTGCATGTGCGTAAGGGTTAATTCCTGTCAGAGAGAGATCTGCAGCATCGCACTCAATTTCTGTGTCACTACACAATTCAACGTGCTCACTATAGTCAGAATGACTTTGACGCTTACGTTTTTCATGTACGTCAGCGCTGTATAATTTGATTTCGTTCGCGGTTATCGTGCCAATCTTGGAATGCTTCGCACAGTGATGGCCAACAACACTTTTGACGGTCGTGCTCGTGTAATTGCAGCACCGGCAATAAAACATTTCATTTGGCAGTTCCCTTTGAGGTGTTCTTGGCATCCTCTTCTTTGGGCTTTGATCTTCTGCAGATTCCACTTTCTTTTTTCTGGGATACTCCTCCGGTACCTGCTTAGGCACAGAAAATGAAACCTTTTTTTGTTGAGACAGCTCGGTGTCGTCTTTAGCTTTTTTTGAGGACTCTTTTTCAGGTGTCATGTTAGATGTTGGACATGACGTGACATGAGCCAACTGTTTGATTTTGTCTATCGTCACTGCTTCATCTGGGTGTTTCTTTTGGTAGTGAACGTGCATAACTACAGCTGACTTATGCATAAACTCACAGTTGTTGCATTTGTGCAAAGCCACTTCTGGTCCTTTGGAGGTGAGATCTCCAGGTGAGGGTGGATTTTTGGCTTCCTTATAAGGTGTGCCGGCTCTCTCAGGGGAAATCTCTCCAGATCTCTCTGGCCTGGTCACCTTCTCACATTTTTTTAGCTGTAATGATTCCCTCTGGCATTCAGTCACAGAATACTGACAGAACAACAAAGCATTGTCCCTTCTATGTGCTGAATGCCTCTCCTTGTAATGCCGTCTCAAGTCCTTCAACTCCTTGGTGGTGAATGGACATTCAAAGCATTTAAAAGCCAAGTTGAGCTCCCTTGATTTCATCTTGAATACATCTGGAGCCTCCGGATGCTTTTCCGTATAATGCCACTTGAGGTCAACTGCACTTAAAAACTCAACAGGACATTCCAGGCAGCGAAACGTTGCACTCTGATCTTTCCAGTCGTGAATGTAGACAGCATTATATCTGATGTAAGGATGGTAATTTTGATAATGAGAGGCCACATGTCTGAAACTCAGATTGCTGTAATCACAGTGCTTACAGTAATAAACTCTAAAGGTTTGTTGGTCTCCATTAACAGGATTAACCTGCCTTTCCTCTTCATCCTCACTAACTTCAAATGAAAACTCTGGGCTGGTTGAAGGTTGTTTACTGAAGCCGTCTCTCTCTGTAACCTGTGTCAGGTCAATTTTAGATTTTGCCTTTTTAGCAGGAGGGCCTTCTGAACCTTCATTTTTCGTCCTCTTACTAATGTAATTTTTAGCTGCTTCTTTGCCAAGTTCTTTAGGCTTTGGTGTTAGGTCAGCAACCAAAAGGCGGTCATTTTGAAAGAACAAATCTGCACTTCGATCAGCGATGTCAATGCCAGACTTTGCAGTGACTTCAAACGCATCACTCCTGTTGGGGCTGCAGCTTGAGGAAGTTTCATTCAAAATCAGGGTCCTTTCAGTGTCATCTACAAACTTTGCATGGGGCTCCTCAATCGATGTAGATGCTGCTGCTGCAAAGTACTTGATGTTGGTTTGCGATGGCCTCTTGTACGTTTTCAGATCCTTTAGGTTAAATGTACATTCAGTTTCTGGGGTAGGCATAACAGAAAGGACTGAGGGCATCTCCTCTGCTTCCACAGCTTCATTGTCTCGATTTGTTGCAAAGATGGTTATTTTGGTGTCCGGGTTTTCAGAGATTAATAAAGTGCCAATGAGGTTGCTATTTTCAGTTTTCTCACACTCGTGTTTGCTAAAAACCTCCTGACTACACGTGTTAAAATCACAGTGCTGACATTTCCAATGTTTTCCCGAAGTCCTACTGCTGTTACCAGAATTGGCTTTGTTGGACTCGGCGTATTTCAAGCCAGCCCCTCTGAGAGCAGCATCTACATCCAAGCCATGCACCTTGCTGAGATGCTCAAAGAGGTACACTTTGGATTTAAAAATCAGTGTACATTTGTTACAATCAAAGGATTTGACAAGGGATTCTTGAGAGACTGATTGATGGCTGACTTTGTTGTGTCCCGTGGCAGAAAACTGTCTTGGATCTAATGCATGAGAAAAATACATTGTAATGAAAAATAGTCGGCAAAGCAAATCAAATATGGGATAAGTAGCTATCAGTAATTTACATACCACTTTGCATCTTTCACTCCTTATTCTGTTGCCGAGCATAAAGACACAGCTCTGACATTCCTAGAAGATTGAAGGCACAGTTTATTATGCATACAGCTTCAGCAAATCTTTGGTAACCTTTTAAACTACTCCACCAATGTCAGACTCAACAAGGAAGTAATGCTTTCCTCGTTTATCATGGAAAAAAAATAAAGTGTCAGCAGAGGAAACTGTTCCAACATTTTGATTTAACTTTGAGCCTCGCACGTTCAACGGGAAGGAGGCGAAAACATCTCTAAAGTGAATAAACCGTTAAAGCCTCTTCAAACATAATAAAGTGGACAGATATTAGAAGTTTGGACACTCGCTGCACAGAAATGATGTACTCACGCATGAACAAAAAACTCAGGGTGCGTGTTAAGAGGCAGTGTTTTGAATCGCTGCTGGTGATAACATGGGCAGTCCACACGTTTCCGCCATTTTTCCTTCGACTAAAACATCCCCAAAACCCCCTCCCGCGCCCGCTATTGCACGTCTTCTTCTTCGGGGGATTAACCGCACTTGGCATTAACGTTGTTTCTACACTGCCACCCACAGTGGTTTGTATTCTCTCTCAGTGTAGTGATTTAGAATTTTTTTTTCTACCCAAAACCAATCGCCTTTATCAAATTAAATAGATTTTTTATTCTTATGAACACTGTATGCACTTTCTGATATACTTTTACGCTCTCACGTACGTGAGTCTTTTTGCTAAAGCGTGCCAACATCACATTTTTATATGTGCATTTCTTGAATGACACCTATGCAACCGTCGTGTCCTCATGGTCTTATACATTGTAAACGCCCGTGGATATTTTCATGTTGTCTGCTCTAAATGTTTAACTAGAAATAGCTTCAGCATAAATATATTACCTGGCTGCAGACAAGATGGCAGACCGTGAGAAAGGAGGGGGGTCGGGGATAACTGAGGGGCCCCGAGTCAAGAATGTTATAGGAGGGTGGCATACCAGTTTAATGTCTAAACACTAGCAGTGGCAGGAAATTACGGTAATGTCCGAGTGGTATTTGGCTTTTCGTCAAAGCTTAACGTTACCCAGGCACCCAGTTTTTTTAAATCATTTTATTTGTTATGGTTTTTTATTTTATCATATATATATATATATATCAAATTCAGAATCTTCATGCTTAGCTAAATATGAATTGCAAATGTGTTTCACGAAAGACAGCTGGCTCCTTTATTGATTTTTTTTTTATTTGCTATCACAGTTGTTTCTAAATGTGCAGTAACCAGCTTTATAATGCAGCTTTATAATTCTTCCAGACGGTTTGAATGTGTCATTGAACTATATGTGAAACTATTTTGATTGGTTCCGCTTGCAGAAGTTGTTTCCTCCGGAGCATAAATACTGGACGGACTATAACAGCTTGAAGGCTCCATTGTATCGTTATGACACACTTTTTTCTTTCCTTCAAGTTTTAAAAAAAAAATAATAATAATTTGAGCCGTAGTAAAAGTAAATGCTCGTGTGAGATAAAAGAGACGCTATGCTCTGCGCCAAGCTGACCAGATGGTTAACTCTGACCGCCTTGAAGAGTGGTCGCTGTGTAACCTGTCATCCCTGCATGTCTACCCTGTCAAGCTGCTTCATTCAAAACGAAACAACGACGAATATAAATAGCTCCCACTTAGAGTCCAGTGTGTTGAGAAGACGGTTTTACAGCCAGACCCGTAACCCTAACCATTCTGTAAGAATACGAGTAGCACAGTATAATGGAAGAAGGTCTTTCAGTCTGTCAGCTGCTGCTATTGTGAACTCAGCACCAGTTCAAATCCAACCATACCTCCGACTGATGAGGCTTGATAAACCTATTGGTTTGTACTTTCATTCTTAATCGAAGTCGTATCTTTCCATCTAAGGAACTTTACGGAAATATGAAAACGCATGCTGTGTAGTTTGAATGTTTAGTTTTTAAGGGCCAGAACTGGTGTTTGTCTTTTACTTCCATTAAACAGATGTTTCAAAGACTCTGTAAGTTTTAAACCTTAAATAATTAGGGTGTTGTTACAAAACAACCACTCTGGCTGTATTTTTTGTTTGGAATGAATAGAAGGCCTTTTTAGAAATTGCTGGATAAAGTTATCACGCCTTCTGTTTTTCTTTGAACGTTTATCCTTTGTTGAATTTTCTTGTATTTGTTTCACAGGGACATGGCTGCTGTACCTGCCGTGCACGTGGAGCATTGCCCTAGCTGCAGAGCCTGGATACCTTCCAGATTTGGGGATGCTTGCTCTGTTTGGTACAGGTGCTCTGCTGATGAGGGGGGCCGGCTGCACCATTAATGACATGTGGGATAAAGACTTTGACAAACAGGTATATGAGACCAACAGGCAGCTGTCTACAAAAAAGAAAAAAGGGGGAAATTACATATTTTGTTGAGTTTTGGATTAGTTAATTGTTACATTTGATGTCAACACTTTGTAGTTTTATCTTTATCTGGTGGTATCAGAGCTCGTATGCACTTTTGAGTAAGTTTTGGGCTGTTTAGATGATTACACTTACTACAAGATCTTTCCCAGTCATGCAAATTTAAGTCTTAAATACAGTGTTTATGTCGTCATAATAACTGCAAATTTGTAACATCATTACTCAATCGCAGTCAAAAATACTTGACTATTTGCTGCGTAACAGCAAAAAAAAATACACTCTCATTTTATATTTTCAATGCTGTTTCATTGGAAGTGTTGATTTATTTATTTATTTTTTTGCACAGGTGGCCAGGACAGCCTCTCGACCCATTGCATCAGGGGAGGTATCCCGAATGCAGGCGCTTGTTTTCCTTGGAGGGCAGCTCTCTCTTGCGCTTGGAGTTCTTTTGTGTCTCAACTACTACAGGTAATCGCAAGATGTGTGTGTACTCTGAGGTTCTGTGTTCCATTAAGCTTTTATTTCAGTTTACTTGCATAAAAAAACACGATCGAGATTTAATTTCTGAACTGCAAATTTGCCTTGGACATCAGTGTCTGCAGTATAAAAATCGCTGCTGGAACACGACAAATCATATATTCATAAAGTCCACACGCCCCTCTTAAAGTTGGCGCACTTTGCGCCATATAAACCAATGATCTGTGACCAACAAGAACTAAAGGACAGCAACACCATCGTCATATTTTTGGGCTGTAGGGTGTCTGCTCTGAGGAACATTGCAGGCCTGATGGGAGAGGCTGTACTTGAAGTGAACTTTGTGTCTCAGATTGTGTAAATATGATTTGTTGAAAAATACCCTTAAGATTGTGTTGGCTGACTCACACAATATTTATGGATTTCTGTGTAAGTCAGTTGATCTTAGCTTTTTACTGTACTGTCAAATTGCCAAACCAAACTGTGATTCTTTAGCATAAGAGCCTTTCCTTTACTGCATTACCTTACTGCAAAGCTGCATTACCTCCCGTCTCGCATGGAAAGTTTTGAGTCCTCTGAGGAAGTGCACCCTCCGGACCCTCCCACAGTAGTCCAGCACAGCCATTACAGCAGACCGTAATAATCAAGTGTTTATGCCTGACAGAAACTACTGGGTCTCCGTGTGGATAACACTGCCATTTCTAAGACTTTTCTTTACCCCAAAACCTGTAGATGAGATACTTACATTGTGTTCATACCCCCCTCCCCCCGACAGCATTGCTCTGGGTGCGTCCTCATTAGCTCTTGTCATCACTTACCCGCTGATGAAGAGGATCACTTATTGGCCGCAGCTTGCGTTGGGTATGTGCTGTTTGTAATGAATCTGTTGTGTTCTGCATCTGAAGTTCACCTTTCTCCCATCAACACAGTTAATGTTGGTCTTACTTCTCTCTGTTCCTTTTCTTTTTTAGGTCTTACTTTCAACTGGGGCGCTTTGCTCGGCTGGTCTGCTATAAAGGGCTCTTGTGATTGGTCTGTGTGCCTCCCGCTGTATTTCTCGGGAGTGATGTGGACGCTGATATATGACACAATATATGCTCATCAGGTGGAGTAGTTGTCTCTGTTCTGTTTCATATGAGTATTGTAAGGCCGTCTTGCCCTAAAGGATGCTGTCTGTTATTATTTAAAATCTTGGGTCACATTAGCCATCACTCAACTCATCTTTGTTTACCCAGAACCAGACGTGTAACTCAGGGTAAGTGTAACAGAGCAAAGAGTAAAAACTATAAAGGCACAAATGTAGAATGAGTTCCTCAATGAGTGAAAAGCAAAATGACATTAAAATGCAGTGGATTAAAGCAGCAATGGAGCAGCAGGATGGAAAAAAAAGTGATCCTTAGTCCAAGTGGTTAATATGTACATTTAAAGTCAGCTTTACTATGTCGTAATCTGAAATGTATCGATATAAAACAGTTTTGAAAGCACTTAATTTACACCGGACACTGGGTAAACTTGCAAAACTAAACTATATGTAGCACACTAAGTTGACTTTTGTTTATTGAAGTCTTTTTTTAAGACAGATATGCACCCGATATGAGCTGTAGGTTGATATCACAGGCTTCAAGATGCAAACCATCCCTTTAACTTCTAATGATTATAGTCCACAGGTTGTATTTTTCAGCTTTTGTCATTTTCTGTAACTGTGAGAGTAGACATAAGATTAATAAAAGTCTGGTGGTTGTATCTTAACTGCCTCATCTTTTTCTAAAAATCAGGATAAAGAGGACGACATAAAGGTAGGAGTCAAATCCACCGCACTCAAGTTCCAGGAGCAAACCAAACCTTGGCTGAGTGGTTTCACAGTGGCCATGATGTCAGGACTGGTCGTAGCTGGGGTCAACGCTGGACAGACTCTCCCTTACTACGCTGCACTGACCACTGTGGCCATTCACCTGGCACACCAGGTGAGGAGCGTGGCATTGTATTTTGTAACCAGCATGCTCGCTGCCAAATATCTCACCAGTTCAGTAATTTGAAAACATGGGTTTTCCATAACTTTTTTTTAACTTTTTCCTACTTTCTTAGATTTACAAAGTGGACATCAACAAAGCAGAGGACTGCTGGAGGGAATTTATCTCAAACAGAAACCTTGGACTCTTGTTATTTTTAGGCATTGTTGCCGGTAATTTGTGGAAAGAATCGAGGGAGACTTCACTGCAAAATGAAGACTCCTTCAGATAAGGGAGACAGCCAGTGCACAGCAAATGGAATTTAATATATTTATTGGTTTTCTTTGGTCCTAAAATGTTATGTTTTAATTGAATTGATTTTTTTTACCAACAGAGGGCAGTATAAATCCACTGCTATCTGATGAATGTTTCCCTCCTCTGGCCTTATTGCATTGTTTTGGCCCAGAATTAATTTGAAAAAACTATCTGGGTCTTTCGTCACGAGTCACTGGTTTACTTTGGCTCTCTGTCTTTTTATACTGGAAGAGAAATGAACATCCATCATGCTTGAGTTTCGTGTGCCAGAAAACGCTGTTGGTGGTGTTTCAGAGAGGCTTGGTAAAAGTGGGTATGCTCTGCAGAATAGCAGCTAAAAGCTGCCATCCAGATGATTACTCAGTTCATAATGACTATAGATTGTCTACAGATTTATAATATCCATAGATTTGAAGTATCATTAAAAGAAATCAGTTTAACACATGAATGTGTTGTCTTTTCATCTACTAATGTCAATTAAATACAGGTTTTCCAATGATTCACAAACCACAGTGTTATGTTTTTATTTACACTCAACTTGTTCAGAAACTAAACCATCACTTAAAGCAATTCCTGTCCAGAAAAACTCAAATTTTAGAAAATTATTTATTATTTTTTTTCCCAGAAATCCAGGTATGTTACCAAAAGAACAGCAGAGAAATAACATTTCGTTAGCACACTAAAGACAAGTAGTCGACGTAATCCTATTTGGTGTTACTGGTAACCAAGCTTTGTTTGATTACAACTTTTCTCTGATCAATTCTTGCAGCACTACTTGACTTTTAGTAAAATAAAGAGCAGAATTAGATTAACGAGAGGAAACACACCAATAACTGTTGAAGACAAAAGTCTCAAACCAGTCATATTTCTCAGCTCCACTGTTATAACAATGCAAGTAACAATCATTTGGGTGTTTATCCAGCTTAGAAAAGTGTAGAGTTTCCTCCATGTTGGTTTGGATTTTGAGCACACGTACCTGTGTGTATGATAGTCCGCTTTCACTGTTCCTGCCCAGGTTAAAAACCCCACAAAGTGACCTAGGTGTAAACCATGCCACCACAGTGAAAAACTAAAGGACATGAACAACAGGAAATGTTTGCACCTTTTATAAACCAGTCTACGCAGCCATAAGGCCGTCGTTTTATTCCATCGACGGGTGAATTCTGAAATACGGCTCGAAGCCTCTGTGCTCCAAAAATCTCCATCGGAGAGTCCCCTCCATTCTGCAGAGTCTCCTGATGAATTCTCCTGAAAGCCGAGCCCTGCTGCATTGTTGAGGCCTTCACTGATCTTCCAGTGAGAGTAATACTGTATCCTAAAAAGCAGCGCAAAGCACCAAATCCACAGGATGTCATCATGGGCGTTATGTTTCAGAAAACAGATAAGACAGCATCTAACCCACTCCAGCAGTAACACCTGAACCTGCTTTAGCAAGACCACACAGAGTGGACTGGGTGGAGGACTGAGGCTGATTTCCTCCATTAGGGAAACAAACCTGCTATAGGAACACAAAGGACTGCCCAGCAGAGTTGTGAAACTGAGGGTGTAGCTGAAGAGAGGGAGTAGCATCACACATGCCCTCCTTCTGGATGAAGCGTTCCATGGGAGTATAACGCTTTTCTCCTCAAGGTCCATGGACACTGAGGTGATTCTCTGAGTGAGCAGCATCAACGAGGACACAGCCAAGAACAATCTGAAAGTGCAAGAGCGCATTTTAGGTTTTAACGCAGAGTGTAGAGCACAAAGAAATCCGACCCATTAGGTTCAGAGTTTGTCCTTTAGCACGAATAAAGCATTCTCAAATCCAGGACCATTTCATAGCTTTTGTAGAGCTTTCAGTCTTATCATGAAAAACTTCTCACAGTTTAGACAACACAGAAGTACAGAGTCAGTCAAATCAAGTCTGCTGATGAAAAACACTGGTTGAGAGCTTCGGAACAGCTGCTGTAGAACTTCAGAGGGTGAGAGAAAAATATACTTTGTGCACTCAGGTAAATTTAAATTATTTTGTGTTTTAATCCAGGGAAGGGGAGGAGCTTGCAAGCTGTATTCATTTCAATGTTCAAGTTAAGTCCATCTTATTAAGGTGAACAAATGAATGCACTGTCTTGCACTGATGTGCAGTAACGGTTACACAGGATGATATGGGCTATCAGTCTATGGATCAGAATTTTATTCCCGCAACAGCACAGGTCACTAATGTCAATTTGATAGATTTTATCTAATGATGAAGCTCTGTCGCATGGAAAAATAAAGGATTTGCTCATTTTGTCAACCATAAGAAATCAATGGGCTTTTACACATATTCAATATCAAATAAGGATCGATGAGCGATCAATGAACGTATTCAAGATAAATACCTGATGTCGACAGGCTCACGCTGGTAGTATTCTTTGTACTGTATAAACAGATGCCAGAAGGTTTGCCACAACATCTGGATACTAAATGTCCATGCATGGATACAGCGGGGATCCAGGGAGCACACAAGTAGAATAAAGACAAAGCAGGAGGTGAACAGGAGCACGCAGTATCCGCCCATCGTGACAATCGCAAGGACACATCCCCCAATGGAAACAAACAGGTACATGGGGATAGGAATTCATGTTGACTGCCAGAGCCACAATTACTCAGTCAGTTGGTCGAATGTCATTTTTTTTTTTTTTTTAAATAACAAGAATTGCTTGTTGCAACATCTCCACTTTTAGGGGTTAACAGATTTAGTCTAAAACCATCCTGGAGCTGTAGTTGAATTGTTCAAAACCAAATGTTTTATAACGTCAGAGAGGTGAAGTGCCTTTTGTTCCATTTTCTCATACTTCCTGACCAGGGACCAAACAATAAACCAAGAAAGTGACATGCAGATTTTTCAGATTAAAAGTTTTTTTCGAAAGCCATCTATTTTACTCCCTGAATCCATGACGTGGGACTTTATTTAAGGGGCACAAAACAAGATGAATACCAAGTCACTATTTCAAATATGTTCATGTAGTAGAAATCAAATGGTTACAGCTTTAAGTGTAACCAACTACAATTATCTTTTAATTTGGCTCAAAGTAGATATCACTAAATCAAAATATAAGTATGTTTCACTTGATTACATGACCTATTGTACACTAAATGCAGGTGTTACCATACATGTTAGATTTTCTTGAAATATTGCTATTTTATACCTCATGTGAAGCAAAGTATACAAGGAAGCAAATTTAACTGAAAATGAATGTTTGATTACACCCACCTGTAAGTTAAGGATAGAAGTCCTCGTTTAGCAAGAAAATAAAATGTGAACGCAAACGGCAGAGAAAAACACTGGTACGTTAAAAACTGATGTTGCTCCCACAACCAGCCGATCGAGCCCATAGCTGAACTTCAGACTGAGTATCACAGACAGAATAACGGGCGTCCGATTGCAGACGTTTGGTGCTAACTGTTTCATTAAAGTCTGTCAGAATATTTGTCTCACCAGGATGCCTGTTTTTGCTATTCAATCTGTTGTTTGCATTAAAGCAGCTCCTTCTGTGTGTTCTCGTACCGAGCTGTGATACCGGTTATTTCTTTTGTTTTCCTTTATCTTCTTGTCAGTCCATATTTCTCCAACCATAGCAACAAAACGGAGTCCGTTTTTTTTTTCTGAACTGATCTTTCTCATTCCTCCAAATCAAATCAATCAGCTAAAGTAGTTGGTTTCCATGTTGTCCATCTGTGTGTGTTTTTCCATGATACTTATCATAGTCGTACATCAAATGTATTTTCCTTTTCATATTCACCCACAAGGCTTTTAGTCAGCAAAATTAACTGTTTTGGAGTAATACAGGCTCATTCCAAAATGACATGCAGTTGTAAAGCTGTGCTGCTTGACACTGTGGGGGAAAAAAACAGTAATCAGTGTAAAGAAAGCAAAGGACAGAAAGGTGAAAGATAAAAATAGAGGCCAAGCAACGACATCCTGGTCTGTGATATTTGTTCCCTGCACTGAACAGCCAACCTTTAAAATTTGTTTCAACAGGAATGTTTAACCAGTGAAGTGATGCAAGTGATTCAAACCTAGCAAATGTAATGTTTCCCCATTAGATTACCAAAGAAAATGAATAAATGAATACATTTCTCCTGTCTTTAAACTTCCTCACCAGTTATATTTGCCTACAAACTGTTTTGTCTCTTCTAGTCTTCTATCACCACTAAAGTACTTTTGTGGGAACATTCTTTCATTGAGGTGTTCTGGCTCAAATCCTGAGATCATCATCATCGTGAAATCATATAATCATCAAGATATTTAGGAGTGAAATGTGTTACGGCTGTTTTAAACTAGCTCACAATGAGTTCTGCCCAAACACAGCTTTAACACAATTTAAACACAAGCTGATGACAAAGTGGTTAACAGTATCAACAGGCAGATGCAGGAAAGTTTCTAAACGCCGTTTTTTTTGTGCCAAAGGATCAACAGCCACTTATTCATGTGCCAAAAATTTTTTTTTTTTTTACTTTATGGAAACTTTTCCTTGTTTGTGCTCAAGAACAGTGGACATTTTTAAAAAATATGTATATTATAAAAAACTGGCTCATTTGCTTTTGCTTCTGAATATATTCTGTACTCCTATAGTGCAGGACTGCCTGTTTGCAATGAGCCATAACTCATGGCACTGCACAAGTAACAATAGAAAGAAAGAATTTAAATACAGGCAAATCCAAGTTGGTATGGCTTTATGTTTTCATTTCATACAGTACTGTGCAAAAGTTCTGAGCCACCCATCATTTCTCTGTGTGTTGCCAGGACAATTAGATATAGATCCCACAGTGCTTCAATGATGCTGAGGTCTGGCCTCTGGGGAGGATTCATCCCTTCATAAGACCTGTTGCCACTGATTTTCAGTCCACTTCTTGTGTCATTTGGCATAGCTCAGCCTTTTCTCCCTGTTTCCCTTCCTTATGAATGACTTAGTGACAGCCGCCCTTCCATGGAGACCATTTCTGATGAGGCCTCAGTAAACAGCAGATGGATCAGCCAAAAGGTCCAGATGCATCTCCATGCCTCCATGTGTCTAAATCTTTCAAGGACACACTGCACACCAGGTTGAAATATGCCAAGTATTCAGCTAAGAGCTCATTTAGAACCACCACGTTGTTTTTTTGTTAAATGGCTGTCAAACTTTGTGTTATCTTTGATATTTTTTGGAAATACAGCGAAAGAAATGGGAACAAACAATGCATCTTAACAACAGGCTGCTCGAAACAAAGTGCCCAAATATACGATTTGAAATGGATTATTTGCTAAATTATGTGTAGACACAATGTGGGTTCATCCCTTGAGTAATGTGTCTATTTTGTGACTAAATCATTCCCCGGAGTTAAGAGACTTAGTAAGCACATTCCTCGTGAAATGTCAGGTACAAGGACTGGACTGAAAACGGAGGGAAAAAATAGCGGCCAGTGTCTAAAGAAAAACTTTGCAAAAACTGTCAGAAAACCTGAGGAGCGGTTCCTCAAGATTACTTTAAAGGAGATGTAGAAAGTCTGGCCCACTGAAAGTAGAATTTAAGGAAATAAAGCTAAACATGTCCTCACAGTGCTGTACATTACTGTTTTTTGTTCTGGAAAATGGGACTAGACAATGTTAAACATCAGCTACTTCGATGGCAGGTGGGGTTAAATCTTGCTAGCATTCTCATTGCTCATAGGACACTTTTTAACCGTGGCGCCCTCACATATTATCAGAGGGCACATCGCGCCGTTGGTTAAAGTCCGGTCACACCTGGGACTTTGAAACTGGCTGCTGAACCATCACTGAGGTTTATCACCTCACTTATTCCTTCTTTTGGTCAATGGAAGTGCGGCACGTGAGAAAGTTTAGCAGCTGTTTCATCTGGGCTCGACACTGCGTCACGCAGCATCTCCGCGCTGATTGGTTCGCTCTTGTGCAACTGTTCAATTGTATAAACTCTGCAGTTTAAACGAGTTGGTAGTATCCCCCAGCAAGGATCTCAGTGGAGGGAATAACTTCCGAGCGAAGGGACGAGAAGGCTTATCTGGTGTAGGGAGACTTGTCTCGCAAAGCGAATCAGAGATGCAGAGCTGCGCCAAGTCCTGGAAGGTCCTTTTGGCCAAGTCGGTGAATCCCAGCGCACAGTGCAGGCGTCTGAGCGATAAGAGCCGCGTGGTTTGGAAACTTCAGTGTAGGACCAGACTCAGCTCAGCGTCCCTAACAACAGCGGCCCGGGGTCTGAGGACGTCGGCACCTGTCTCCTCCAGACAGATAGACAGAATTCTGCCCAGACATGATGATTTTGCAGAGAGGCACATCGGTCCAGGTGAGAGGGAGAAGAGAGAAATGCTGGATGTTCTGGGACTCGAGGTAAGCTCTACAGCTCATCTCCCTCAAAATGGGCGCAAAGGCACGCTTTCGTTTTTATCGCTGCGAGTTTCCATAGGGCCAAATGTAGATTTAGCCCCTAAGCCCGTACGATTTGTTGACGCTTTTAATCAGTGGAAATGCATTTTGTTCACAGACAGTCGACCAGTTGATCGAAAACACAGTTCCAGCCTCCATCTGTATGCAGCGGAGTTTGAAGATGGATGATCCAATCTGTAAGTTTGGCTTCATTTTGGTCCAACACTTTTGTCACCTAACCGTAAAATCGTGCAACTTTTACATCTGCACGCTGGCAAAGCCGCGCGGTCCTCCTCGGTGAAATGGCACCAAACCCGATTTCACACATAATAATTGGATGCTTTTAAACCAGACTTTTTAAAACATTTTTTTTCTTGTATCCCACTCAGTAGCCGTTAGTCTGCACGGATATCTCCCCCCTGATGTAAGGCGTTTTAATGAAGCCAAGTGAGTGGCTGAAATGTAGGTTGCACCTCTATTGTGCGCCGTGGAGCGCTCTCCCCTGTTAAGTCTTCCTTTGAACATATTTGGAGTTGTTTTCGCGAAACTCGGCGAGCGGCACCAATCTCCTGATGGGAAGCCGATGCTCATAGGATGGCAACTGGAGTGTGAAGTTTAGCCTTTAGCTCCAGTTCAATCTGGTTGCAGCGCTCACATTACATCACAGCCGAGGGGGTTCCTAATAAGGTGACTTCAGAGATGTTTTGCATGAGATTGGCCTGGATGTGTGTGTGTGTGTGTGTTTTAATATACAATTCAGCATTATTCCTTTTCCATGAGATTCTTTGGGCTGATTTAAGAGGAAAACGGTTGAATGAGCAGGGCCAGCACACAATGACAGTAAATGGCTTTTGCCAAATTCTTTAAGATGCTTCCATTGTAAGAGGAATAAATGACGACTGAATGCAAAAACAAACTGTTTTCATATGCAAATGATACACTTTTTGCATATGAAAACACTATTTCTGCTGTCATGTTGTTGCAAATAAAGCATTCAAAAGCAATCAGGCTTCCGTTTAAACACAATTAGCTGTATTCCCTTTTTACTGATTATGATCATGTGTAAGTCACCACATTTGCCTGGCAATGTTGTGTGGTTCAATGCATGTTTATTTTCACGATCAACACAATATTTAATCTCTTCACTTATTAACCAGGGCCACAGTCTTCTGGAAATGATGAACAATGCCTCATTAGGTTGTAAAGCCTCAGGTGGAGATAAACGGCTTGTTTGTCTGAGTAAGGGCCTAAAACCCCCCAGGAAAAAAAATATTTATTATGACTGAAGTCAAAAATAGTTGAGTTTTTGGTAACACGTTTTAAAGGTTCACATCCTATTAGAGAGTAATGTTCTACTCATGAGGCTTTAATGTGGGGTGTATCATGAATTCTGGTTGCGTATGTTGTCAGATCATTATCAAAAACTTAAAGAATGTTAATTAATTTACTTCTTAAGTGACTTAATAAAGTGAATAAACTGATATGTGATGAGGTTTGGATTTTAGTAACATAAAAGTCAACTTTTTTTTGTCTCTGTGTTTAGGTCTTTTATGCATACAAATGTATGTTTTGAAGTAATTATGAATTAGGGTTCCTCAACTCAAGAGCTTTCTTTTGTTTTTTGTTTTTTTGTGATACAATTGCATGAAGTGGTAGTGAGACGCTCGCTGGATAAAGGGAACTGCAGGAATCCAGGATGCACTGATGCACTCAGGGGTCATGCTTCAGTTAAAGCATTTACACTCTTATGATACGGTTTTAAGATAATTTTTCTGTTTAATGGTAATGAATCACAATCTACACTGAATTAACATGCAACCAAAGCGCAGACTTTCTTCATATTTTGTGGAATTATAATAATATGCTCTTGATACTGACTGAATGCTTTTGCAGAAGCTTTATTGATTCCGGTTTATTCAAACACAACAGAGATGACTAAAAGAAAGAAACTTTGAAAAAGAAAAGTCGATAAGAATTTACTGATCAATCGGGCACCTTTTGTAGTTTTTCTCTGACCCCAGTCACTCTTATCTGCCCTTATGTTGGCCCCTCCTCCGACTCTGTCAGGTTTCATAATGCAGCAGGCCATGCTGAAGGAATAAACTGGAGGCTGTGCTGGTTTTCTGCTTGTTCAGCTTTGAAGGGCTTCAGTTTGCAAAGCCAGGGAGGGATTCTCTCTTCAACAATAGACCTCCTGGATGGTTCTGAATCAGGCTTTTTTTGCTGGCCTGCAGAACTCTGGGACCATGGGAAAGCAGTCCTTCTTCTTAAAACAAACTCACAAAATAAAAAGTAAAGAAACTACACAGACCGTTCACTCTAAATGTACAGGCTATCCCTCAAACTTTACATTTTTGTAATGCTTTTGGTAAATAGGCCGCTTATGAAGACTCTCAGAGTTCTGTGTGCCCCGTCTGCCTTTTGAAGAAGCTGTAAATATCCGCTTGTACACTGGCTATACTCTCTCTCGCCACCGAGGACTAGAGGTATCTTTCTTTTTTGAACACAGGAGTAGTCAGTGCTCTTGGTAAAGACGGGCGGTATTGTCAATTCCTTGGGGTTGCTAGGCAGCCAGAAAAGCCAGAAGAATCTCAGGGGCTGGTTGTGCACTGGCAGAGCTGCCTTACAGCACTGATAATGAAGCGAAACATCAGGAGAGAAAACATTTGGGCTTTGTCTTTGTGGAAGAGCGGTTCTTGTATGTTAGATTGGACCGAAATAACTTGGTTTAAAAGCTAAATTGTTGCTTCTCCAGCTGTGCCAGCACCTCCGACTGGCCGCACGCCACTCTGTCTTTATCCTGTGATCCGCTCAGCTTCTCACATGAGAGGCACGGTGCTGTTCATCAGAACATCAGAAATCTTGCGTGACTGTAAACTCTACTGTTCTACTTTTTAATTCAAAGATGATTTAAAGTTCAGAAAACAAGTGATGAGATGCACCGCTGCACAAATTATCGCTCTTCTATGCTGGCTGTTGTTAGAAAATACGAATCAACAGGAAGTTACACAACCGCCACTTATAGCACAATAACTCATGTTAAATGAAAAAATAAAAACTTTCTTTTGCAGGTGAAAATGAGGTTCTGGAGGCTCTGCAGAAGATTGCATCAAAGAACAAAGTCTGGAGGTCTTACATCGGGATGGGTTACTACAACTGCTCCGTTCCGCCACCCATCCAGCGTAATCTGCTGGAGAACGCAGGCTGGTGAGTGCCCTCATACACCCGCAAAAACCTCACGGAAACGTTCCAGTGGTGTGAGCTGGATTCTTGTGATGCCATCACAGATAATCAGTCATGTTTATTTAATAGTTTGGGTTACTCATTACCCTGGTGCTGAGTACCGTGCCTTTAATTGGAGGCCTTGTGACTTGACTCTAAAAGACTCGTGAGAACGGATGATGTGCATCTCTCCAGCCTTGATTTTCTTTCACACAAATCCAAATCAGCCACCCCTGCACATGTTTTTTCTGAACGTACAGGCTGGACCTGAGGAGACATACAATGTATTCCTCTGCCCCGTCCCGCTTCCTTGAATAGTATCGACTTTGGGCTATTGTCCTCGTGTCCAAACTGGTTCTGTTGATTCATTGTTGTTTTTTGTCCTCAGGGTGACTCAGTACACGCCCTACCAGCCCGAGGTCTCCCAGGGTCGCCTGGAGTCTCTCCTCAACTATCAGACCATGATCTGTGACATCACGGGTATGCCAGTGTCCAACGCCTCATTGCTCGACGAAGGAACAGCGGCTGCTGAGGCCATGCAGCTCTGCCACAGGTATTTACACCCAGCTGCTGATCGCAAACAAAAGCCCCAAGTTGCACAGCAATCTTTGATGCTCAGAATGTTATCTGCAGATTCCTCAGTTATCTGTGTCGTTTCCTTCTTGCAGACAGAACAAAAAAAGAACCTTCTTCATTGACCCGCGCTGCCATCCCCAAACCATTGCTGTAGTACAGACCAGAGCCAAGTATGTATCACAAACGCACACAACTCATGCATGCTCTCAAGCTCCTCTTAAAATCATGTGTGTGAACAGAAAATGCGAAATAAAACTGCGATATGTACTGCAACTGTGAAATGAAGCGTCCGTTGCACTGTGGTGCAATATTGAAGTGCTCCGTGTTTGCATCACTGTGTACACTTTATTCCTGCTACATCTGATGAACATCATGTTTTCACTGTTTTCAGCTACATTGGAGTCAAAACGGAACTAAAGCTGCCTCATGAGATGGACTTCAGCGGGAAGGATGTGAGTGGCGTTCTCTTTCAGTATCCAGACACTGATGGCAGAGTGGAAGACTTCACCGCCCTCGTTGACCGGGCTCACAAAGGAGGGGTAAGAGACCTTTGACCCCCACCAGGTACAAGTCTGACAAGCTTTTAAGCAAGTCTGCATGTAGTAACAAAGATGTGAAATAAGAAAAGATGGCTTACTAAGAAAAATGGGATCTATAGCATGTATTGGAGATTTAACATTGGCGCATGCACACAGTTTGATTTATTATCTTCATTGGGTAATAGTGTGTCTTTATCAAGGTCACATTTATTTATATAACACCTTTACAACCTCCGAGGCTCCCCAAAGTGCTGCACAGTCTAGAGATTAAAAACATCAAATGAAAATACAAGAAATACACAATAAAAACAGAATACAGAGAGGAAAATGGTAAAATGAATGTTGGCATCAACTGTGTTGAAAAGCAGGTGCAAAAAAAAGAAAAGAAAAGGGGGTCATCATTCGGGTCCCATCCTATAACTGGACAGAGGAAGTAACTCTTAATGAATACATTGCTACTCATCTGTTTGTAGTCAGAATATGCAGTTAATGAACGACATAATTCACCACAGTTGTCCATTTTCTTTCTTTCCATCTTGCAGGCCCTGGCTTGCTGTGCCAGTGACCTGCTCGCCCTCTGCGTGCTGCGTCCCCCTGGAGAATTTGGTGTTGACATCGCTTTGGGCAGCTCCCAGAGGTTTGGGGTTCCTCTCTGCTACGGGGGTCCACATGCTGCCTTCTTTGCAGTGAGGGACAACCTGGTCCGGATGATGCCTGGCAGAATGGTGGGAGTGACCAGGTTAGACGAAACTGTGGATCAGAATGGCAACTTTTTTTTGTCACGGAGTAAGAATTAAACCCATGGGAGGAAACTTAGAAAAAAGATGTTTGGATGTTTCAGGGATGCAGCCGGTAAGGAAGTGTATCGCCTCGCTCTGCAGACCAGAGAGCAACACATCCGCAGGGACAAGGCAACCAGCAATATTTGCACTGCACAGGTAAGACCATTTTGTTCACATCTTGTTCATTTGTGTGGTTAATGAATGTTTGAGAAACAATGAATGGAGTTTGGACTGTCAGTCGTGTAGCTCCTGTTTAGTTTTACATGTAAATTACCTATTTTTTCCCCCTTCCATTCCATTTTCTCTTTATCCCCTTAGGCTCTGCTTGCAAACATGGCCGCCATGTACGCTCTGTATCATGGTCCCCAGGGAGTTAAACACATTGCTGAGAGGACACACAACGCTGCCCTGATCCTCGCTGAGGGTAAAATTTTGCATATATTTTTTTTTCTTCTTCTAAATTTGAATAGAATTCAGTCTGAGAAACTGCCATTATGGGATGTTCATTATTCAATGAATAAAAAGAGATGTTAATCAAGGTTAGATCTACAGCGGCAGTATTTTCTATATTTTTACATAAAGAATAACTGAAACATTGTTGGTTTTTCACTCAGTCCACTAAAGTAGACAAATAGGGAGGGGGTTCACACCACATTCTGGAAGATACAGGTTCACACACTTTTGGCAACCCATGGATATAGAATATTGGGTAATTTTTGGTAAATAATTCTGACCAATCTCACCATCCCAAATGCGCATTAAACAGTTCCTCCTACTCTCCGTTTCAGGTCTGAAGAGAGCAGGACACCGGCTGCACAGCGACATGTTCTTTGACACGCTAAAAATAAACTGTAGCGTGGCCGCCAAAGACATCTTGGAGAGAGCTGTGCAGAGGCAGCTAAACCTGCGAGTGTACTCTGAGGGAGTGGTCAGTATGATGTTCTTTGAAAACACTGCATTTCGGCGGATTCAGTCACTGAGGTTAAACACCTTTAGACTGCAAAGACGGCTAACAGTGTAAAAAAGTCTTTCAAGAACTTTCAAGACGTGACTTGCCTTTGATGTCCAAACTTCGTATTGTATAAACGGGGTGAAAATGTTAATAAAAAAAAAAGAAGAAGAGGTTTTGTCACTTAAAAACTCTGCGTATCTATAAACTATAAAACCAAAGTAACTAACCTCAGAATAAATTATGCATGTCCTCTATAGATAAAATATTCAAAAGTAATACTTATCAAACTGAATTTAGTCTTTCGTAACTAATCATTTGAAACCAATTGAATGTGCTTTGCAGTGCTGATTGTCCTGCTCGTGGCACTGAATGGCTAATCATTAGCTGGCATTAGTCCCGCGGTCCTCACTGGACTGATTAGTCCTAACGCATGAGTCAACGGGGTGGCGTGTTACAGATTCAAAAGTCTGATTTCCCCCGGCAAGATTAGATTTACAATCCTGCTGTTGGATATGCAGGAAAACATATTTAGGCAACTTTTAGAGGGTGGTGTGACAAATAAAAATCAGGCTAATTTATCTTCTATATAGATGAATGTGGAATTAGTTTCAGATATATTGAAACATGACAGAACTAACTGTCACCAATTAGCCACAATTGCAACCATGTTTTGTAATTATTCTGCTTTGTGTTTTGGGAGAAGACTTAAGAACAGCAAAGATGTCTTTTTTTTTTTTTTCTTTAAATAAAAATAAATGTCTGTTCTTGACTCTGAACAACCAGCTTGGCGTGTCTTTGGACGAGACGGTGACTGAGAGGGACTTGGATGACTTGCTCTGGGTCTTTGGCTGCGAGTCTTCAGCTGTACGTTGATACTTGCAGTAATTTCTGTCGTAATTTAATGCCCCCCCCCCTTGTGTCTAAATCATTGTGACTTACAGTTGCTTCATAGATTGAAGGTAATTTCTATTGAAATTTCCAGGAGTTGATTGCAGAAAAGATGGGTGAGCGGGTGAAGGGGATCATGGGAAGTCCTTTCAAAAGGACGAGCAAGTTCCTCACACACCAGGTCTTCAACAGGTTGGTTCTCAGTTTATTTTCAACACTGCTGCACACAATAACGATGTGCTATAACTTGGTACGGTCACTGGTTTCTATGAGATGTCCGAGGTGTTAAAATTCAGCTTTTTGTTGTTTGGCATCATTCACGGCTGCTCCTCCTACGCCAGTACAGGTATTAAAGCGGTTAAAGCAAGTGTTAAGTGATTTTTAACTATCCCTGCGGTTCTAATATCTTCTTCTGTAGATGCTAAAATAGGGCTGTGAAGGGTCAACATGTGTTTCTCTTTGTTTCTATAAGTGGAACACTTAATCTTTATTAGTGCCATAAAGCCAGTCCTCTTATCAAGACTTCTAATGTTCAAGTACTGTTTATTCTTTGACATGATCATCGACACCTGCTTTGGTAAAAAATGCTTATTCAACCAACCCAGTAAAGCATTTGCTAGATTTAAATTCTGTTACATAGAATTTTGGTGTCCCAGAATGAGAGGAGCTAGGTTAAAACGTGTGCTCTGTGTTTGGTTTATCTTCTTCTTCTTCAGTTACCACTCTGAAACCAACATTGTGCGATACATGAAGCGCCTGGAGAACAAAGACATCTCCCTGGTGCACAGCATGATACCACTGGTTAGTTCCAATATATCTGAGCGACATGCTTTGATTTGCAAACAGCTGAGATTATTATGCTATAAACTGAAGTAAAGTGGGAGTAAATTGTTTTTCTCCTCCCCAGGGCTCCTGCACCATGAAGCTTAACAGTTCATCAGAGCTCATGGTAAGTTCATCAGTTTGTCTGGAAATTCTCACACAAGTGGAATTTATTCTTTTTTATTTTTTTGAACCTGTAGTTGTATTTGATCATAGTCTTTTAGCACTTTTAAATCCTCTTCATGACAACGGGCCAACTACTCTAACAGTAATTCTTGCCAAGCAGCTCTTTTATGAGTTAAGTTTAACATGATGAGATATTGGAAAGTGGAGTTCTCTAGCTCACTGCTGTCTCCTCTTTCAGCCCATCACCTGGAGAGAGTTTGCCAACATCCACCCCTTCGTGCCCCTGGATCAAGCAGAAGGCTATCAGAAACTTTTCAGGCAGCTGGAGAAAGACCTCTGCGAGTTGACGGGCTATGACAAGATCTCCTTCCAGCCAAACAGGTGAGACCACGAACCCGAATACCCAGATTCTATTGCAACAAAGGCACATATTTACCAACCTTTGACACTACACTTCTCCTTTTAACTGCTGCCCTACATCATATAGTAATTTTAAACCAATTAGCTCTTCATTTCTGACATTTAGTTCTGAACAAACTTTGCTTTTAGTTGATAAAATATAACTGGTTAAATCTATGCTAGCATAATTGGTCGGGGGAAGCCAAATTTGGTTTGATATTACACCATTTTGACCCAAAGAGGATCATATTACATCCATTTCTTTACCTTGCAAGTCAGCTTACCTTCTTGTTTTGCTACATCCATCCTCCCTGGCGTTGGTGTCCAAGACGAGCTGATTTGAATCTCGTAGAGGGCACGTTTAAGATGTGACATCAACAATGGGGGCTTCTTGAATAATGATAAAAAAAACATACGGTAATACCAGACATGGGGAGTATTTCATCCTTTGAAAGAAGAGCAAAATCAATGCTGGTAAAGATGGTTTATTCACCAAACTGGCTTTGACAAAAGCTTTTTATAACCAACATGCTCAGCAACTCGCTCCACTTCATAGATCTGATTAGTTGAAGCTAGCCAATAAGGGATGGTTATAGATGGATGTTTTATAAAAACAAATCTTTTCCAAAACACGATATATGACAGCTGAATATCACCAGTGAGTCTGAAACTGAAGGTATTGGGAAAATGCCTCAAGGTGCAATATCACTGATGCCCACTAGGGTTTTTTTGTTTTTGATGACGTCCCAGTTAAAACGCACAACTTGTCAAATTCTGAGTTCCAACTCAGTCAATCACTAATCCCAACTGACTACTTGGGGAGTTGTATGCAGAGAATTATAAAGTGGGCTCATTACCCCAAATCGCGAAGAGTTGAGAATAAAAACAGAATGCAGTGATTTGCAAATCTCCTCCAACCATATACCAATATTTGATTTTGTACAAAACATGAAAACATATCAAATGTTGAAAGTGAGAGGTTTCATTTATTTCATGAAAAAATATAAGCAAAGAAATCTGGAAAAAAAAAAAGTTAGAAAGGGGCCAACGTGTATCATACTGAGGGCAAAATCGTCCCTGAAATAAGGCGTGTTAAATAGTCCTCCAACCGTACTCACTGTTAAATAAGTCATTCAATATATTTCTAATCATTTATGCTTTTGCAAGAGTTCTAAACGGAACTGCTCAGACTTTTGGACTCGTACAGGAACAGCTCACATGACAGTGATTTACAGATTTGGCCTAGGATACAGGGGGAAGAAAGGAGACCCTTAATTCAGATTATTATTTTTTTTAGACTTTCAGCAAGTATCCAAAAATTCAGGGCCAGGAACGACCTGTTGCATGTATTTCAGGTGTCACCTGAAACCACCTCTGCACACCCACCTCTGCTGTTATCAGCAGCATTGGTAAAGAGACTTATCGTGCAGCTAGCTTTTCATCCTGTCTGTCTCTCCTCTTTTGGTAATGTCTGTAGACTGTTCTTTGGACTATGAAGAGGTTAAGTTCGTATGTGAAGGATGCATGACCGCGGTATGTTTGCCTTGTTTTACAGTGGCGCTCAAGGAGAATATGCTGGCCTGGCAGCCATAAAAGCCTACCTGAACTCAAAGGGGGAGAGCTCAAGAAGTGTAAGTGTGCTTGTGTAATGTGGAAATAAATAAGGGTCTAATTAGTCTGCAGTCTGACAAAAATATCCTCAGTATGTGCAAGTTAATGTGTAGATTTGATACCCTTTGGCATGGCCAACACAAATTGGATTAATTGGGAGGGCTGGCACCTAACCCAGATACCTTTTGGCTAAGAGGCAGGGTACACCCCGGACAGACCTCTAATCCATCACAGGGCCAACACAGACCTGCACACAATACACATCGAGAAAACTAGTGGCTTTTCAGAAACATAGAAAGATCAAGTCCTGCTCTTGTTTGGTTTTGTGCAGATGAAAAGGTCTTGCTCAAATATTTGGATTTCATGGGTTGGCAGTTGGCAGGATTTTGATTTCTTTAGACGGAGCCAGGATACCCTGAGATAAGCTAATCATTCCTGTCTTCTGCGTAGCATTCAACTCGCAGACATGAAAGCAATATCTCTTGTCCCATCTTAATCTAAGCAAGAATTTGAGCGTCACTCTTAACGTCATCATTTGCACTGTTCTCTAGCCAAAACAGAGACATTTAAGAGACCAATGTGTGTAAACCCGTGGCTCAAGATAAATGGAAAATGATTCCTCAGCTGGTCTGGAGATCTGAAAAAAAAGTGAAACCGTTTAAAGCTTAACATGGTTGATATGCACAGATGATTTATCACCACTAGTTTTTTAGATTATGCTGACTCACTGATCTCTACTGAGGGAGGTTAATAAAGGGCATTAGTGTGCAAGCCACACTGTAACTTCTACCAGTTTGAGCTTCTGACGGTTGGGTTTATTCTTCGCTGCTACAACAGGTCGCTTTGACGTAACAGATGTTTTAGATATGCTTGTTAAAAATTCCTTCAATATCCTGACATGCTGAGTGATAGTAGCTCGAGGACAAGCGGAGATAAGACTCCCACCTCAGATTAAAGAATGGCTGACTCCAGAAGTTTTCTCTCGCAGTATAATGGCCTTTGTTTTTAATTGCTTCCTCATAAGTACATCTTAGATAGTGGGGCTGATACCTGGTAACAGTCAAGGTCCAAACTGTCAACTGTGCAAACAAATGGGCTAAGAGCAACAAGATCCAGCTATAGGCTACCTGCTTTCAAGATTCCATATTTGGATGTTTAAGACTTTCACAGTTGGTCAGATGTCAGCGTTGGCCGACCCGCAGGTCTAGCTGCCCCACTTTTCCTGCGTGAAGTTGCAAAATGCCTGAAGTGTCATCCTAATAAGGGATAAAATCAATTAGTGGTTACTCATTAGTACCAGAGGTGGATGCTTGGCAGGTCAAAACTAACTACAGTATTTCTTCATACTGAGCTCTAAAAGGAAAAAAAAAGCCTTGCTCTTTTTTATACTATTAAAATGTGTTTAATACTTGATTTTACAGTATTACATCTTAGGAGCTCATGCCCCCGCTTGCTAACATGCTTTCTATTTTGAATGAATTATATTTTGGCTGTCCCTGCCTCTCATACACATCTGGCAATTCTACCTTTTGGACTGAATAAAATCATCATCTGCCTCGAGGTTATGCCACAGTCGGCTCATATTAAAGATGATCTCTGCGGCTCATCCATGCTCTTTGTGTTCCCTTTCTGTTGGGAACGCCTAGGTCTGTCTAATCCCCAAATCTGCCCACGGCACCAACCCAGCAAGCGCTCAGATGGCGGGCATGAAGGTTCAGGTGGTGGAGGTGGACAAAGATGGCAACATCGACCTTGCGCACCTCAAGGCCCTGGTAAGAAGAGCAGGATAATGTTGTAGAGTAACCAGGCTTGTTTTAATTTGGGGTTGCTGTATCAAGTTGTAAAGATGACTACATGTAAGCTTAAGTATTTTGATTCTGTATACAGATTGCTATTAACTGAACCTTGTCACTGGCAGGCAAACCAGTATTTCTTTATATTGCTGTTCTTAAATCTTCGTAAAACACTATTGCACATACGATCATTAAAATAAATCGGGATCAGTGAGTATCGAGTAGTTTGTCAGTCTTGTTAAATTTGATCTTATTAATAAAACGATCAATTTCCTCCAGGTGGACAAACACAAGGCGAGCCTGGCAGCCATGATGATCACCTACCCCTCCACATTTGGCGTCTTTGAGGAAAATATAGGAGACGTGTGTGACCTCATCCATAAAAACGGCGGCCAGGTGTACCTGGACGGCGCCAACATGAACGCCCAGGTGAGAATGTTGTTACTGGAGAGTAGCAGCGAGGGTCGGTAGATGTGTGTGAATGTATAACTGTTGGTCTGTGCAGGATGCAGATGATAGCTTTTATGCTACCATCTGCACTATTTGATTGCTATTCCAATGTTTTTCTGTAAGATTACAGTATCTATTTGTGTCTTTGACTCTTCTATGACGCATACTGGTTAAATCCTTTTAACATTTTTAGATAATTTTTTAATGCTACAATTGCACTGACATTTATTTATCCAAGAGTTTCAACATTTCATTGCATTTTTTGGCAATATTGCATAATATACAATATTCTCAACACCATCTTAAATATGATGGAAATAACCCTCATAATTTCCTGTATGTGGGCCTGATACTCTGACATCATCATCATATGCAGCAGCTGGCCAATTATAAATATCAAGGACAGAAAAGAGTTGTAGTTAGAAACTGCAAAAATAAAAAAACTTTGAAAGTACACATGAATGCAATGTTAATAAGTCACAAATGTATAACACAAAAGCCTTCCATGTTTGCCCTTTCCCTGTGCCTCAGGTGGGCTTGTGTCGCCCTGGAGATTACGGCTCTGACGTGTCTCACCTGAACCTGCACAAAACCTTCTGCATCCCTCACGGCGGAGGAGGACCTGGAATGGGCCCGATCGGAGTGTAAGTACAAAAAAAATAGTTTTACTGTTTTCATAATCGGTGAAATTACAGTCTATAAACACTGAATTTTACTGGATCTTCTCATGTGTTTTTTGTACAGGAAATCCCACCTCGCTCCTTTTCTGCCGAGCCACCCCGTGGTCGCCATGCAGTCGGTCAACAGCAGCAGCTCGCTGGGCACCATCAGCGCTGCTCCCTGGGGCTCCAGCGCCATCCTTCCAATCTCATGGGCTTACATCAAGGTCAGCACAGGTCGTCAGTGACGCTCGCGTGTCGGAGAACACGGAAAGGTTCTGATCTGGTTCCAGAGCAGAGATTTAGGAAGCGCTTTCTGTAGTACTGAGTGCCATTCTGACTGAAAAACACATCAGCTCACTGACAACAACCCTCAAGTTGTGAAAATGATTCAGTGATGTCATGCCCTTTTTCTAACGGAGATGTGTCATTTAAAAAAAAATAAAAAAATGGTGGAAAAAAAGTCTGACGTTACTCTCTGCCCCCTTCGTTTAGATGATGGGATCCAAGGGACTCATTCACGCGACAGAGATGGCCATCCTTAATGCCAACTACATGGCCAAGAGGCTGGAAGGCCACTATAAAGTCCTCTTCAGAGGCAGGAAAGGTAAAGTGCTGTTTCTACTAACAAATGTGTCGGTTTTTAGGACGCATAACTTCATGGTTAAGAAAAATCCTGTTTTGTTTTGAGCAGGTTTTGTTGCTCATGAGTTCATTCTGGATGTGAGGCCCTTCAAGAAGACGGCTAATATCGAGGCTGTCGACGTGGCAAAGAGGCTGCAGGATTACGGTAGGTGGAACTAAAACACGTTCCTTTTCGCCTGTAACAGGAACTCCGCTGCGCAGCATGTGGTAGAACCTTACTGTATATTGGCGTTTAGGTTTCCACGCACCCACCATGTCATGGCCGGTGCCCGGCACGCTCATGATTGAGCCCACAGAGTCGGAGGACAAGGCTGAGATGGACCGGTTCTGCGACGCCCTGCTCGGTATCCGACAGGAGATCGCTGACATCGAGGAGGGAAGGATGGACTCCCGCATCAACCCGCTTAAGGTACACCGCTAACTTGATTGCTATGAGATGAACAAATGCATTGCTGTGACTGATATGTAATTCTGTGACATGTAGCCTGTTGGCTGCCATCTTGGATCCTAATGCCTGCATATGTCTGCTGTTCTGTGTGCAGATGGCCCCTCACTCTCTGGCATGCATTTCTTCCTCAAACTGGGACAGGCCGTACTCCAGGGAGTACGCTGCTTTTCCAATGGTGAGTGTCCTCACATCCAGGACCCTACATGCTGACTATAAATCTGTCATTTACTCAGACCAGCTCCTCTTACCGACTCTGCTGCCATCAACCTAAATGCAACACAAACTGTAGTTTAACCCTTCTGTTCAGTAGTGTCTAGCAGCTTTAGGTAAAAACTCCTTGGACTCTGTTGCCCTCCAGTGGTGAAAAGCAAGAAGTGTGACATGTGCTCAGACAATTACAGATAAGGCTCATGTTACTCTTCTTATTTCACAGCAGACATTTTGACATGCGATAGCAGGAACAAGAGAGGTGTAATGATGTTATGCGCTCACTGGCACCCTCGCATGACTTTCTGAGTCATTATTCGCTCATCAGTTCAGTTTGTTTTTTGGTCTGTCTGTGAGATTTGAGCGGATACGTTCAGGTATCACTCACAAATTCTTTGATTATCATTTCACAAGCACAGCTCCGTTTGGTTTGAAGAACGTCTTTAAAACAAGTTAACAAACTTGGAACAAAAACCAGTAACGACAATTCCTGTAGACAATTTGTTCAGAAGCTGCTAAACAGCCATGTTGAACATTTACTGTTATTTCAACTGTTTCCTTATGAGCACTGTATGATCTTAAAGTACAGGCCCACTCAAACTGGATGCTGAAGAAAGGAGGGAAAAAAAGAATGAAGTCCCGATGTGGTCAACCTGCAGTCTTTTGTTGCCATTTACTTTTGTCCTATTTGCTTTTTTTTTTTTTTTATTTACTATTACTGTTCATTACTTTTCAAAAACTGTAGCTGAAATATCTTTGCAGAAACACACTGCTTACAGTTCATAGTAGATGACCATGACCGTTAAAAAAAAAAAAAAAAAAGCTTCAGCCGTAAACTGAAAGACTAAGAAAGTGTTGCAAATGGGGGCTGCAAATAACAAATGTGATTATCAATCAACACCCAAATAAAATATATGCACATCTAACGGTCTGTTGCATGTCCGTTGGCAGATATCGCTTACGTTTCAAATCAAAGAAAACAAACGCACATCGAGTAGTGTGTGGATTATCTTATCATCATAAAATGTCAGTTTGTTCTCTTTTACCAAATATGATGCAGCTAAATGTCTTATTTAGTTTTCATATGACATTCACAAGGTCTCTGCTCCTCAAAAGCTAAAACTCAGGGTGTATTTTTTGTTTTTTCAGCTGAAAATTAATTAAATTTAGCCTCAGACACTTCAGCCCATAACTAAGCATGGAATGTTGTTCCATTCAGGAACAGCTTCAGAAAACTGGAAGGCATCTCAGAGAGTGTATCTACCAGCTAAACGAGTCTTACAACTTTATAGAAAGTCATCCATCTCACTTTATGAGAAGAAATCCCCAACATCAAAAAGGGATTTTAAAGCAGTCTGTTTAAGAAGTTTTTCTTCTTGCCTCGCAGCCCTTCATAAAGCCCGAGACGAAATTCTGGCCGACCATCTCGAGGATCGACGACATCTACGGCGACCAGCACCTCGTGTGCACCTGCCCACCCATGGATGTCTACGAGTCTCCATACGAGGAGAAGATAGCATCCTCATAGACGCAACCTACAGCTCTGTCCCAATGTCCCGCCTGCACTCAAAGCACTAAAACCTCAAAGACTTAAAACCTGAGCTCTGTGTAACTGTGATAAAAATGCTACTTGGTGAAAACAGATCAGCCCGAAGAATCATTTGGATTCTCTGTGACGTGATGCTCCTATTTCAGATGGTTAAGAGTAAGTGATAGGATGTGGTATGACAATGTTTATTCCAGGGATGTTAATAGAAAGTTGGAAATTGTAGCACCCAGCAAAGTGTGGTTAACCCTCTCAAACAAAACCTGCAGCAGTGCAAGAAGCGCACACTCTTAGGCTGCAGGAGAGCCGCCAACACGCACAGCGTTTCCCGGATGTCTGTCGCTGTCTGAGAGGTGGGTATTGGGACTGAGCTCACCCCAACTTGAACTATTCAAACGGACCAAAAGGTGCAACTTTTTGCTTTCTTTTCCTGCAAAAATATGTGCACCCTCCCACACAGAGCTGCTCCACAACACACCCGCCCTTTGAGTCAAGTGCAGTTAATTTTATTTACTCCCAACATCTATCAAATGACCTTTGTGCCAGTGACACCCCCCTCCCCCACATCTGTAAAATAGCTGCCTATCCTTTCCTTTTTGTCCCCTGGATTCCTCACAAATATGAAAGTCATAGTTCCTGTAGGCTTTTGTTAATATGCATTTGTTATTTGAAACTGTTTCAGTGAGTATTGTTCGTAAACCTAGACAGTAGTCCTAATTCTAAATGAACTGTTTTCTAATCTAAACTGTTTTCTCTGTAGGACAAAAATGTCTGTATTAAACACATTTGTTCTAAAGTGTGTACATGTACTGTGTGAACACAGATGCACTGCAGGTAAAATAAGAGGTCGGGCAACACTGCCACCTGGTGAGCTAATACAGTACTACAACTTTCTGAGAGCTCAGACCACACTTCACACTGAAAAAAGTACTTGAATGTGTTTTTTTTTTTTTTTTTTTTGTGGGACAAACGCAACAACAACGGATAGTTAGTAAGTTACTGATCTGGTTGTGGCCGCTGGCTGGTTAATAACACAATTGAGACCATCAAAGACGGTCATTTGGAAGTCAGATGACCTCATCAGGATACAAAACATGAACTAAAGCACTGGTAAAGCCTTAATAGATTGTTTTATGTCTTTTTGTTATTGGAACTATAAAGCAAGGGCAAAAGAGTTTGAACTTGCCACTTCTGAGGTACAGTGAATGCAGCATCAGCTGAAGTCGAAGCTTGGTGTCGATGTCGTGAAGGAGGCTGGATAAAGTTTCTGATGTATCAGATATATGGAACCCAAAACAAAATGTCAGAGTTGAGGTTTTGAGTTGGCAGTGCCTTCTGATACCTAAAGATATGGTCTCAAGCACAGATATATATATAAAAAAAATCAAGGATGTTACGCCTAAAGAATAGAGGAACCGTCCAGCTCATTGGCTCTCAGGTCAAAAGCCAGATTGCGTCCTTGACTGTATGAAAGGATGAATCATGAGTTGAGAGTATTCACTAAATAAAATGTGCTGCGTTTGTGGCGTTGTACTTGAAGAGATCCATCCATCCATTTTCTATACCCGCTGAATCCGTCGGTCGGGTCACGGGGGGGCTGGAGCCTATCCCAGCTGTCATCGGGCGAGAGGCGGGGTGCACCCTGGACAGGTCGCCAGTCCATCACAGGGCCACACAGAGACAAATGAGACAAACAACCACACACGCTCACTCACTCCAAGGACAATTTAACCTAACATGCATGTTTTTGGACGGTGGGAGGAAGCCGGAGTACCCGGAGCGAACCCACGCACACACAGAGAGAACATGCAAACTCCACACAGAACGGCCCCAGCCGGGGATCGAACCTGGAACCCTCTTTCCTGGAACCCACACTCCCTGCAGCCCTACTCGAAGAGATAACAAACAAAATAATTCCACAGCTGCAGATGAATTTCCCTCTTGTCAACATTGATAAATATTAGACCTCAACACCGTCGGCAACGTGAAACCGGCTAAGCTGGCTGCATAAAACCACTTCTGACAACAGCAACTTGCATTGCACATGCCACACTCCAAGTGTCCACATCCTGGAGGCTGCAGGCTGCAATATTCAGAAAAGTCAAAGATCGGACGCCAGGTTTATTTTCAGTTTATTTTCAGAGATAATACACTGCTGCAACTTGTGAAAACAGTTCATAAACAGAGACATTCAAACTGCATTACTGAAGTTTAGGTGCACACAGACGTGTGCAAAAGGAAGCCAAAAGCTGTGAATGCTGAAAACTGAATTAGTGTCAGCTTTGAGTGACACTAAAATGTACAAGAAAAGTTCTACAGAAATCAAGTCATCTTCAACAGATTTAAGACAGTTCTTTTGTTTTAATTGATAGAAATACAACTTACTTGTGTTTCTTTAAGACTTCTTTAAATCTCTACGGCAAAGGAAGGCAAAAATGAATAAAAATGAAAATGAATATGAATGATGAAACTGCACTATGACTCTTAGATATCACAGAAAGTTTAGACTACGAACAACCTGAGCAATGATGCTGGAGCAACACAGGTAACAGATAAATCTCAGTGTCGACACATTTCATAAAAAGGATCCAAACCAACATTCCTAAAGTCTGATACAGTTTCGTCATCAGAGCAGAAGACAGCCAAACAGTCGGTGACATGACTTTACGATGAACATTAAAGTTCAAACGCTACACATCACTCTGTGGCAGTTCAAACTCCAACAGTTTGGCAGCTTGAAATAGTACAAATATTTATGGTTTCCACCTGTTTAAGGAAACCGAAGATGTACAGTTTCAGTGGGAACCACTGGGTTTGGGGCACGAGTTCCTGACTAACACCTCACTGCTTTAAATCATTTCATGGGATTTGTTGGTGGTGAAATCGAGCCCTTTTTCTTTCAACTCCATTTAGTGTCAGCTCATTCTCAGCTTATTGATCCTCAGCAGCAGGTTTGTCACAGCGATGTGTCTGCAGCGGCAGGTTTGTTCAAAGCTTTGGGGTTCGTCTTTGCATCTCGCACTTTTACCAGCTTTTGACTTGAGAACACATTCCCGTTGTGGTTTTAGTTGTAGAACTGGCTCCATTTGTCCTAAGAGACTGATTTTTGGGATTACCTGTTCCTGAGGTTGTCTGTTGTTGCTATAGGGGGAGAGTTGGGCGTGCCTGAACAACACACTCAGTCCTTGATAGCAGCAAATATGATGCAGCGAAAACATAAGAGCTTGATTTGGATTTGAAGAAAAGAGATGCATAATGGAAGCCAATTAGAAACAGTTTGAATTTACTGTCATCCTGCAGATGTAGGACGCATGAGCAGATTTTCAGGTTTGTGAGACAGATGAGACCAAAACGTTACTTTTCTTTTAAATGAGAAGCCTGACATTTGGAGAAAAAAAACACATGATAACTAATATATAATATGATAACTATATTGTGTCAACATATCTCCACTTTAACCTTTGCAGCAAATAAGCCTTCCCCTTCCATCTTTTCAAGCCTATTTACCCAAAGTTTGTGTTGAACATTGGGTATTTCACAATGAGCATCAAACAGACCAAGTTCACCCTCTGACTCATTGAGTTTCTGTTAGTTGTAGTGCAGTGAGACGTCGGTGTGTCACAAACGGTTCAATGAATATCAGTCTTGTGCAGGAGCTTCTGTTAGAAGGAGAAGATTCCAGGTACATTTTTGGCCTAATAAGGAACAGCTTTAAGTGAGGCTTCTTTGTTGGTAAAGAAAGAAACTTGGTCGTGGAGCAGAACGACGACTGTAAAATCGAGTCAAAAATATTTTGAAGCAGATAAATTCCTATAAAGATGTAGAAGGACGCAGGAGGGAGCAGTTCATGTGAGGAAATGGAACAAAAAGCAAGAAATTAAGATGTTCTGCACTGAGGAATGGCCTAAACCTCCTTTAAGCTAAGATTTAAACAGGATGTGATGATCAGAAATGTTACTGTTGCTCAATCAGGTCACCCCCCCCCCCCCCCCCCCCCCCCCCCCCGATTCATAGATATGCAATATCGGATAATGCAGTCACCTGACCTACTTTTAGTCGTGCAAACATCTGATGAAGTTTTAGGGTATATTTATGCAGAAATACAGAAAATTATACAAGCTTACTGAGCACCACTTAAAAAATATGCACTCAGTGACCTAAACCTGCCCCACAAATAAAACTAGCCCAAATCATCCAGCTGCTTGCAGGTTAACTGCACATCGAGTTCAAGTGAAAATTCTTACATAAGTGTGTTTCATTGGGCTTTTCCTGTTTCCAGGTCCTCTTGTTGGTTGGCCACCGGATACACTTCATCCTCCACAGCTTTTTTCCTCTGAATCAGGCAGTCCACCAGGAGGACAAACACTGCTGAAGAAATGAGGCAGAAGCCTGAGAGGTAGAAGGCAGAGCCGTAGTCACTTGTCTGGTCCACTAGCCAGCCTGGAGAAAAAGAAACAGAAAAATCACACCCTGTGCCGGAGATGATCCGTGCCCCTTCAGCTACCCTGTGCTTGTTTGGGTGGGGGGATAGTTTCAAATGTTTCAACTCTTATAAGAGAAAATGATCACGTTCTAGTTCCTAAAAATGACTTTTATTTGTTTCATTACTTATACATAAGGCGCTCTGCTGAGGCCCTATTCCAGTGGTTGGCCTCTTTCTGCACCGTGCAGCTTCACAGCAAGGCCTCCTATTCAGTTCAGTTTTATCTCCATAGCACCAAATCACAAAAGCAATCTCTAGGCTCTTTAAAGATACAGTCAGAATTATCCAAATGAAAGAAATGAATTCAAATCCAATCATCTCTTTGATTCCTTTGGCTGTCCTGAGCATGCACAATGTGACAATGGAGAGTAAGGCTCTGTTTTAACGGGAAGAAACTGCCAGCGGATCCAGACACAGGACTGGCTGTGGGTTGAGAAGACAGGAAACGGGTCAAACAGCACCAAAACACCAGGCCAGAGACACCTGCTTAGGTAACCGGGCTCCTAAACTTTGGAGAAGCGTTCCTCATTTCGTCTGGTCCACCAAATCTGTGGTTTCCTTCTACAACCTCATTTCTGTAAGTTAGCCTGCTCAGGAAAATTCTTCATTTTTACTTTCTGTTTTTACTTTCTGTTGATACAGGTTTGGTCTGGGCTCTTTTTTTCACCACATTATGTAACACTTTGTAACGCTTTCAGTCTCTTGTCACACCTCCAAAACAAATATGAGGAAGTTCGGTCAGTTAAATTCAAAACAACTTCTGGCATGTTAAGTTTATGTCATTTTAATTACCGAGTCTTTGCTTCAACATCTAGGAAATGGATTTGGCAGGCACACAGACAGCAAATGAGCATAATTAATCATCCATGTGGGATATTATGGGATTTTGCAGGTCAACCTTTTCCCTGCATTTACACCGCAACATTTCTTCCTACCTGAATCCCGGCTGGGTTCTTTCTGTGTGCAGTTTGCATGTTCTCCCCATGTGTGCGTTGGGCGTTTTCTCCAGGTCCTCCAGCTACCTCCCACCCTCCAAAAATCATGCATGTCAGGTTAAACGGTGACTCTAAATGAACCCTAGGAGTGAGTGTGAGTGTGCAGTGGTTGCTCCAGTGCCCCCGTGACTTGGACTCAACTGAATTCAGTGGGTATGGAAAACGGATGGATCTCTTCTGCTTGATTAAAAGTTCATCCGCCCGAATCATCATTAGATTAAATCTCCGAACAACTGCCAGAGGATGGTTTTTGCAGAATGCTCTGATGACACGATTACATTTAGGAAATAATAGAAAAAAACCCCAAAACATTACTTTATCATTAGATTTGCGTGGAATGTTGTGATGATAATAAAAGCTCACTGAGCAATTTTTAAGGAAATTTGTGAGACCGTGGCTAAATAAAGAGGGATCAGATGTACTCACGCAGTCTGCGAAACAGATGTAGAAAAACAGCATAGCAGGAGAGGCACTTCTGTCCCCAGGGTGTTTAACCCAAGATGTAAACAGAATGCTTTGCTCCATCACTTTGTCTATGCTTAAAGCATAATGATAAGCATGCTCTCTCTTCCTGTAGATTGAGCTCTGGAGGCAAAATACTCAGACTACCTGGCACCTATGTGACAGGAAAAACATTATTTACATAACATCTGCTTCCTCCAAAAGGTCTATTACCATTGAGACTCCTTCAAGATCACTACTCACCAACAGCTCAGTCAACTGAGAAAAAGTGAATCCTTGTGTCAGACTTGAAGAAATTCCCTCGTGGTATTCACGAGAATGGGAGGAATGAATGAGCAGTGTGGTCTGCAGCCAAAGCTGAGGTATGCAAAAATATTTGCTTTAATTTACTGTAATTTACAGTGAAGCCCACAATTATTTATACTGGTGCGATATCTGGAGCATGGGTTTAAAAACAGGTAAAAACAGGAACTCTTCCAGGGATTTCTCCAGGTGGGAAATTACAAGAGAAAAACGGGTGACAAATGTGAACCATTGAAATATTTTTTTGTTCTTCTGAGCAAAAAAAAAAAAAGCATTTCATTACAAAACTCCATTTGCCATCACAACAATCAGATGGTTCTTGTAAGTGTTGGAGCTCTCCTCGTCCAAGGCCTCATGGTCACAAAATCCCGCATAGTTTCACCCCCAAAAACTAACGTCAATGTACCATAACACACGCCTCCTGTCACAGATGATTCAATAAGCAAAGGCAAAGAACAAGAGGAACTTTGTGTGAGATGAAGCGCTGATCACTGGAGCAAAAGCCAGAAAAACAGCATTTTTTTGGTTGTTTATCCTTCAGATCAGTAACAAAGAGAAAATACTGTTCCTTCTGTTTAAGATAAGTAGAGAGACCCCCCCGGTCGTCATCCATGAAAACAAGCTTTTTGCTGAGACTGCTGCACTTGCAATACCATAATCTTCTTTATTTCTTTGAGTTAAGCTCAGCACCAAACTACAGAACTGAAGCAGGCTTCTTACTCAGAGGTCCAGCTTAAATGCTTGGCTTCATACTTTTTAAAATCATTTCTCTTTGTACGACACGAACACTGTGATGTGTCTCAGAGAAACGCAAGAGAGACAATTTTCCGACTTTCAAACTGAACAAATATCCTCAAAATCGATGACTTTCAATTTGAGAAATGGAGCCCCGCCTCCATCTAAAAACAGCAAAATCTTTTCTCCTTACTTTTACATGATTGCGCACATAATGCGATGGTGTTAATGTAGCAGTGTAGGCGTCACAGGGACAACTTCCACAGAAGTATTTGTTCAGTGTTGGATTAGTACTTCAGCTTCTGGATACTTCTTCTACCGTTGACAAATTAAGACTGAAAGTCAGGGACCCAACGTTCGCTGTCTGCTGACAGATATTGTACACCTTCTGGACTCCAACCCGCGCGAAACCTGAGAACCTGGGATAAATATCGTTTGACCAATCGCATTAACAGATCAATATTGGGAAAAAATATTGGGCTGTGAATAAGATGAAGCCCCCTGCCTCAAATCAATTTACTGCTGGTCAGCAGAAAGTGCTGTTTGCCAAGAAGCTTGTAATGATGATCAACAGTTAGAATATGAATCACGCTAACCAGCTTGCTTTAGCACATCAACAACTATTTCACTGGTGATTCAGCACTCATTAGAGAATAAGAATATTTCACTTGACTTTTTGTCCTTTTCATTGGGATAAATGCCATCAGAACTGAAATATCAGTCAGAGTTGACAAAGATTAATTCCTGTTTTACGATGATCCCAACTGATGATGTTTTGAGGGCCCTTTGATGCGATGCCAGCTTCGGTTCATAATCCCCATGCAGTGTCATGTGGGTTTTATGGCCGACAAAGTCGATCTATCAAACTACAACAGGAGCTTGAAGACCAGAGCTGTGCACACTGGCGTATCTGTCCTGTCTGAACAGTGTCAGAAATCTTTAGGCTGAATTTGGTGGCTTCTGATGCGAAGATGTAAGCCAAACCTGCTGGTGATGGGACATTTCCTTCTCTAAACATAGGCCTATGGGAGTGCAGCATCCACCTGGCAACACTGTACTGTTTGACATGAACAACAAAGATGACAGTCATTCTTGTAAAAGAATTTATGTACAAGTACTGCTTGTCAGATTTAAATATCTATAGGTCAAAAGACCTGCGTGAAGAGAGATCTGCACTTTGTTTAAGCGAGCAGTTGGAATTCTGAGTTTTTACTTTAGTTCAAGTACTGAGCTCGAGTTCAAAGCTTAGGTATAATGTTTACCATAGGCATGGTAACAGTTAATTAAAAGCAATGTATTACCTACTTTCATATGAATAAAGAGGAGGAAATGGACTTTTCTACCTGACATCATGATAACTCATCCTATTATTCTCAGAGGCTTCTCTTTGGACTGATTTGAAGAACCAACAAAGGGACACTGAACTGCTAAAATGCTACATCATGATATAAAGTGAGGTTCCTCTGAGGGCCCTTTAAAGTGATGACAGCTTGTCATCCACGTGCAGAGTCACATGGGCTTTTCCTCTTGTCCATGTGACTCACACAAAGTCTATCTCTCAAATCCCGCAGCAGCGTGTGGAGCTTCTGCCGTGCATAAAGGAGAACTATGCACACTGGGAGGTCAGTCTTGCATGAATAATGGACATAATGGTCAGGTTTAGTTAAATGGCTCGTGAGGAGTTAAACCCATTTTCTTTATGTCAGCTGAAACTGCTGTCAATCTTTCCTCTCCGGAGTGCGTGTCAAGGGCTGCAACGGTTGTACTCTCCGTTGTAGCAAATGTCAGACATTAAAGGTCAAATCCATTTTTCTTTCTTTTCAGATATTTTCCAATAAAAATGTTGGAAAAAAAAAGTTTTGACTGTACTGTATTGGCCTATAATTCCTTAATAACTTCCAGGCAAGTTTTAAGGTAAATCTTTTGTAATTTGGTGCCACCTATAGAGGACTCCAACTCAAAGCTTCCCGATCAAATAAATGCAGGGGTAAAATGTATGAATGGGTCTTCTTTTGGTAAACCTGATCCTGACTAAAACAAAATAAATTATTAGATATATCTGATGCTGCCAGTTATCGTCAGTAGTCAAATAACTATTCTATATAAACTATATTCAGGCCAGAATAGAAGAAAGTCATAGCTTCCATCAGTCAAAGCAAAGACACAAGAAAGAGCCACAGCAACTTCTCACCTCCTGCAGGTGGACCGATGAAGCCTCCGATGCTCCTGAACAGCATAAAGAGGCCCAGACCACTGTCGAATCCCTCCAGGGTCACAATGTCCACGATACAGGTGACATGTATGGCCACCACGCAGCCGAACAGGAAGCCGTAGAGTGAGGCAAAGATCAGGATGGCCCAGTAGTTGTGGCTGACGGGGAACAGGAGTAAGATGACCCCGAGCAGAGTGGCCACGATGCAGAGCAGCTGCAGGTTCCTGAGAAACCTCATGTTGGCTAACCACCCGCAGAACAACCTCCCTACCAGGTCTGCTACTGCCAGCACTGACAGGATGAAGGCTGGCCAGTACTCATCAATTCCCAAACTGTTGGCGAAGGGAACCAGAAAGAGAGTGGGGATGAAAAACCCTGCAGCTGCAAAGATTGCAAACAGGATATAGAGAAGTAGTTCAGGCTTTTTCAGGAGGGAACACTGGAAGATCATCTTCCTTTCAGATGGGAGCGCAGCGGCATCATCCTCTGGACTGGCTTTGCTTTCTTCTGTTGTCCTGTGGCTCGTCTCCAGGGGTCTCATGAGCGCACCGCACACGCAGATGTTCAACTGAAGGCCCCCAATGAGGAGTAAAGCACCCTGCCAGCTGTACACCTCAATGAGCCACTTGAAGAAGGGACTGAATACGACAGCAAAGACACACTCCCCTGAGCTGGCAATGGCATAGGCAATGGGACGCCATCGTGCAAAGTAGTGGCTCACCATACTCATGGCGGGGATCCATGAGAAGGAAATGCCTGTTCCTGAAAAAAAGAGGAAAAAGAGGATGAAAACTGTCACTCTGGCCTTTCAGGTCCACCATGATAATAACAATAAAAAAACATATATTCTACTAATCATTACAGGAGTTGTCTTCAACAAGTGTAAAACCAGTTTCCTCAAGAATATGAAATTAAATCCAACAGCCATGTTTTGTTTTTACGTGGTTTTTTTTGCTTCTTACTCTGTATTAAACTGCGGTTACCTTTACCTTTGATAACTAAACAGGTGGGAGTCCCGTTTTGTTAACCAGCTCACTTTTTCTTAAGAAAAACTCCAGAGACTGTGCTGCGTGCTGGAATTTACTTTGCAAAATGCTGTACATGGCAGACAAAGAACATGAGCTCATTATGCTGCCCAAAATGTGGTTTAAGAAATAGACAAGGGCCGAATGCATCATCTCTGCCTCAAAAGTACAGATGGGATTTCCCCACATTCACTAGAAAAAAGGGAACCAGGCTGAGTGATTTTTTTAATTCTCTGCACATGTGTATCAAGCTATTTCAGCATTTTCTGCAGTTAGTCAAATCTGTTCTTTGGCAGTTTCTTTCACTTGTTAAACAAAACAAAACAAAACAAAAAACAGCTAAACAAAACATGTTTGGATGGAGTACAAAGAATCTAAGTTTTGGAATCTGAGCAAAGTTTTTCTTTTCTCCTTTCTGTCCCAGAAAAAGGTGACTCCACAAAGAGTGACCAACTCCGTCGCACCCGAGAGAGAATGTCATAAAAAACGGAAACGCTTCCCAAGCTTCTGAGTGTATCCTGAGTGTGTTACCTTCCAGGAAGCCCATGGTGAGGTAGAGCCAAGGCAGACTGAGGTCCAGAGATGCCAACAACAAGCCCAAAGTGCACAGCAGGCCTCCGACCACCATCACCACTCTCTGAGAGAACCGCAAGGTCAGAGCACTGGCTACTGGAGCTGCGGACAGACAAAAAACAAAGCACTACAAAAGGACCTCAGCTTTCACACGGACAAGAAATTAAAGGCAGATGACAGACTTTACCTCCGATGTGAAACATGGCAATTGTTGTGGATGTAACCCAGGAGGTAGTGCTGGTCAGGACTCCAAAGTGGCTCTGGATTTCCAGAAAGAAGTGTCCGTAATTTTTGAGGACAGCGGCGGTAAGACCCATGGTGAAAAAGGCTGATGTGACCACCACCCAACCGTAACCCCCATCAGGAGGTCCAGCTCTTCTGGACTTCATCTTCAACAGCTCAGCAGGCTGTTCTCCAGCCTGTACTGGGAGGCAGTTGCAATAACCCTCCCCCCATGTGAGTAGGACTCATGAAAATGCACCTCTAAAAATGCACAAATGCAGAGCAACTGTCAAACAGTGTCCATGTGTCCAGGTTTACCCAAATGCTCCCGTATGTTTGTAATTCAAGAAACCAAAATGAAGATTGGCTCTCCCTGTGCCTGACAGTGCTGTGTCCAGTTAAACAGAGACCCTGTAACCCTGCCCAGACTGTTGAGATATACTGACATTAAACAGCTCAATACAACACCTAAAAAGCCAAAACCTCGACTCCCCCTTAAATCTCTTGAGCAAATGAAAGTGTAAATTTCACGTAAAGTTTGAACAGCAATTTATTTTGGTTACATCGCGTACGAATTTTTAATACAAATCTTAAAACCGACGAAACGCATAATTGAAAAAAAAAAAAACAACAAAAAACTTTTCAAAATGTTTGAAGAAGAGAAGGGAAAAAAGAAAAAGATGAAATTTCAAGCTTACATTTTCTTCCCGTCGCAGTCAGTCCAACTCCTGATGTCCTCTTTCAGTACAGTAGGAACAGTAGTGCTCCGCCAGCACACCTCGTACTGAGGCGAGGATGCATCCGCGCAGTCAAATATTCCGCCACCGCCCGTAACTGTTGTGCGCTTCTCTTTGGATTTTTACGGTAACCTCATCGCAATGCCACTATGCCGAGAGCGTTTTACGTCTTAAGACTGAGCTAATGTATTATCTTAATTGAACAAATGCTGTAGAACACAATCATTACACTCGATTAGAGCAGCAACGAGCAATTTGTTTGCGGAAAAGTTTGAGCTAAAGGACATCCGGGGCACAAAACATAGCGTCATTGATTTAAGTTTGTGCATAAATGTGAGCGCGGATTCATCTACGAAAAGCTTTCACGTATATATTTGACAAATAGATTTAAATAAATCAACGGAATTATTTTACGTATGACTTTAATATGTGGAAATGGGCTTCTAAATACATAAATTGCGCTTCCATTTTAAACCAAAATGGTAAGAAAGACCATGTATACCTGCATCATTTACTTGACTAAATGCGTGTCTAGCTCAGAAGCCTACAACAGTCTAGTTTTCTTGAACGTTGATTAAATAAAAAAAAAAAAAAAAGGTTCAATACAACCACAGATGAAAAACATGACACGAAATAATTTTAAAATTTGTTTTTATTTTGTCAAGTAGGAACTTGGCCAAAAGGCGGTACACCCTATGATTCAGTACCTTATAAAAACCACCTCTGGCAGCAATAGCTTGATGTTTTCTCCATGATGTTATCTGTCTCTTACATACTTGTGAAGGAATTTGGGATCTATAGTGTTGCCTCTGTTCATTGTGGTTTGCAGCATTTGTTTGTGCACAGCTCTCTTAAATTCCCACCACAGCATATGAATAAGGTTTAAGTCTGAACTTTGGATTCCTTCCTTTTTCCAGACACTCTGTTAAAGGTTTGACGCTGAGCTTGGGGTCGCTGTCCTATTCCACAAACCAAATTCAACCAAGCTTTAGCTGTCAGACAGATTTAACCTGAGCACTTTGGTATACAGAAGAGTTTGTGTTTGACTTGAAAACTCCAAGGTGCCCAGCTCCTAAGGGTGGAAACAAGCCAAAATCATCAACCTTCCCCCACTGTGTTCGACAAGGCGTAGGTGCCAATTATTGCCAATGCGTTTGGTTTTCTCCAAACATGTTGCTGTGCATTATCACCAAACATCTTTCAAAAAGGACATTGCTCCAGAAGTTCTGTTGTGTTTCCGAGCGTAACAACAAACCAAGCTGTGCTGCCATGTTCTTTATGGAGAGAAGAGGCTTTCTCCAGACAAGCCTTCCAAACAAGCCATACCTGTTCAGTCTTTTTTTAACTCTGCTGTCCTGAACATTAACATTTCACATGCTAACTGAGGCCTGTGGAGTCCTGAGATGTTGCTCCTGGGTTTCTTTTTGCAGTTTCTCTCAGCATCGCAGTCTGGCCTCGTGGTGAAGATGCTGGGATGTTCACACCAGGGAAGACTGACGGCTGCCTTCAATGTTTCACACTTGTGAGGAATCAGTCTCACTGTAGAATGATGGACTTGAAAACTGTTTAGAAAAGGCCTTATAACCCCTCCCAGATTAACGGGCAGCGAGAACTGCTCGTCTATGATCGTAGCTGATGTGTTCCTCCTCGACATGTTCCAGACCATCTAACTGGGAAAACTTGGAGAGATGCTCACACTTGCTCATTAATCAAGTGCTCATGCTCAGCAGTGCCTGGGTACTACTTCATTCAGCAGTGAGGGTGTACTACAACCCCCCCCCATCGTTAAATTAATAATGATGATGTAATATGTCATGTTGCTCATCTGAGGCTAATTTGCCTAATTTTGTGACGGACGAGATGAATTGTCTTAAAACCTTAAAATTGAAAGAGGGTGTGCCATGTCCTTTTCTCTTGACTGTAGGACAAGCTCAAGGCATTTGTAAAGGCACAAGAGATGTCAAAATCTTCAGGAGCACTTTTGACAAATTGCGATGACAGGTCGTTATGCTCCTTTTTGAAAAAGAAAAAAAGCTCTCCGTTTACCAGGTAAAACTCCTGGATTAAGTAAAGACAGATGCTTTGGGATTTAAAAGCACTACTTAGTTTTGAGGGTTTCCGTGTCAGCAGCATTTGGACTTATAACGTTACGAGGAAGTTCAAAGCGATGCGCCACAACAATTTGTTTCACAGATATGTTCTTTAATTTTCACACCACCTCTCACATTGAAAACAAAGACAGATTTTTAGAATCACCTTCATATGTACTTAATTTACAACAACATCTTGCTGGTATTTCAAATATAGTATTCACCATATTTTAATTTTATAAAATTATAAAATTTCTGCACATATGTACACAAAAATACTGCAGTAATATAGTCCATTTTCATTTCAGCTGACAGCACAAAGGGGTGGCAAGAGCTAGCCCAGCTAGCTGTATGAACAAAATACACACACACACACACACACAGCGCACGCACACACACACACACACACACACAACTTGTTCTAGCAACAGTCTTGTCACAGTCACTATAAACTCTTCCAGTCTTCTTCTAAAACTTTGACCAAACATTTTCTCTCCATCAGCACCATCGCTTTCAACAGTTTGACCAGCCAAACATTTCCACAAACCTGCAATAGAAAAGTGCCTGGCTGAAAGGCACCTCAGCAACAGTTCTTGAGCAAAACTTCATTTCAAACCACCAATCTTTCCAGGCATGCTGCTTTTCATAATGCGGGCACCTCGTAGAAGAGGGATTTTGCTTTTGCCTTTTTTCCCTTTGCCACAATGGGAGCAAACAACAATCCCGAGTGTCTTGATTGAAGAGGAGCATGGCACTTTGGGCGATTTTAAAACTCCTTGCTGTCTCTGAACAGGTCGATGCGCAGGGCCAGCTCCTTGAAAGAAGGACGCAAGGTGGGGTCTTTATCCCAGCACTCCTCCATGATCTCATGTAACTGAAAGGTAGAAGGCGAAAAAATGTTTAGAGCAATGAGGCCAAAAGAAACCTTCATTAAATTTTACTGCACTGGCCTGGACTCGATATAATCTGGAAACATTTACAGTCACATCCTGGCCTCCGAAGAGCAACAAAACACAGCCCTTGTCAGAAGCACTTTTTAGCTGATGAATACTTCAGCGACGGCAACTAAATTTTTCTCATTCCTGGTGGTTAGAAAGGCTTTTAAGTTTAAGCCTTCAAGAAAACATGAGTAAACTTGTTTGACAAGGGTGCAGCTGCTGTACACCACAAAAGTGACAGCCAAACTATTGTAAAGAGATACATAATTTTGCCAAAAGTATCAACTCATCTGCTTTTACGCACATGAACTTAAGTGACATCCCAGTCTTAATCCATAGGGTTTAAGATGAAGTCGACCCACCCTTTGCAGCTATAACACTTTCAACTCTTCTGGGCAACCTTTCCACAAGGTTAAGAGTGTTTTTAATGGGAATTTATGACAATTCTTCCAGAAGCGCATTTGTGAGGTCAGACACTGATGTTGGACCAGAAGGCCTGGCTCACAGTCTCTGCTCTAATTCATCCCAAACGTGTTCGATCAGGTTGAGGTCAGGACTCTGTGCAGACCAGTCATGTTCTTCCACACCAAACTCCCCCATCCATGTCTTTATGGACCTTGCTTGGTGCGCATACCCCCTCCACCAAACTTTACACTTGGCACAATGCAGTCAGACCAATACTGTTCTCCTGGCAACCAACAAACCCAGACTGGTCCATCAGATTGCCAACTGGAGAATCGTGATTCGTCACTCCAGAGAACGCGTCTCCACTGCTCTAGAGTCCAGTAACGGCGTGCTTTACACTACTGAATCCGACGCTTTGCATTGCACTTGGTGATGTATGGCTTGGATGCAGCTGCTCTGGAACCCATGGAAACCCATTCCATGAAGCTCTCCACACACTGTTCTTGAGCTAATCTGAAGGTCACATGAAGTTTGGAGGTCTGTAGCGATTGACTAGTAGCGGGAAATTTCACGACTGGACTTGTTGCACAGGTGGCATCCTATCATGGTATGAATTCATTGAGCTCCTGAGAGCGACCCATATTTTACAAATGTTTGTAGAAGCAGTCTGTATGACTAGGTGCTTGAACTGATACAATTGTGGCCACGGAAGTGATTGGAACACCTGAATTTTTTATATTTGGATGGGTGAGTGAATACTTTTAGCAATATGATGTGAGGTTTCACCTCATAATTTTGTTTGATCATGATTTTGGTTTTACAAAGTTGTTTTGACAGTATGAAAGCAAGTCAGCGCTGTGTGAACAGTCAATCACAGACAATGCCATGGACTTTAGAAGGACAAAAAGATTAGCTGTTCCTACCTCTGTAGGGCACTCCAGGGGTTGAGGCAGCCTGCTGCCTGATTTCAGGAGCTCAACGAGGTGATAGACAATCAGCTGCCCCTGCTTGTCGTTGCCCATCATTGACATAAAAACCTGAGCAGGAGAATAGGACAGAGACCCAGACAATGGTTACAGTGAAGTGAAAGACTGGTATGGAAGACACTCCACAAGGTTGACAGAGTGCAAGAAAATTGTGACACAAGGGTACATGAACAGCACTTAATGACATGTAAATATGCAACAGCTGAGACAAGCACAAAGCAAAACAGGCAGCGCTCATCTGCATGTCACAGACATTTTATCAAGACCTCAGGAAATGGTATCAGCTTGTGCCTAGAAATGAATATTTAGTTTCCTTTAAAGCATTATTATATACACGTCTGTCAGATAGTAATCCCTTTTACATGAATGTTCTTTACTCACTCTTCTGTGACACAGAGCCACTGCATGCACACAATTATTGACCATGCATGTGAGATGGGGAACATTCAAAAAGCATTTTCACACATAAGGTCAGTAACATTAGTACTTCTGTTGGGGTGTTAACACAAGATTCACATCCTGGTTCCCTTTCCAGGAATGTCCCTCTCGCTTCATTCAGACATGCCTGCGAGAGTGCCGGGATGACATGGTGTGCGTGACATTTGCAATTAGTGCAAGATTGAAGTTAGAGAAATGCTTTCTAACAGTCTTTATTGAGTCACAGTTTTCACTCAACAGCACATCATGTCACCGTAACAATGGGCATCAACATGCAGTGGTGGTGGAACATTTTCCCACATGTTTAAGCTTGTTAAATAGTCCACGTTGGACTTTTCCTTTACTCTGTCTGAGGGCTTAGTAGGATTACATTAACTTCTATTAACTCAAGGAAAAACAATGACCCCCTCAGCTGCTCCGTGAAGGTAAAGATGTGGTCTGCTCCACGACCTGGACGAAAACCTCACTGCTCACTACTGAATCTGAGGCATGCAAGGAGTGTCTGACTAATTTTCAAACACCCTGAAGAGAAACTCTCCAAGGAAGAGCGAGTAGTGGGGCCCCTGACAGTTGGAGCTCACTCTCCTGTTGGTGCTTTTAAAAAAGGGGGACCACCATTGAAGAAGCATGTGAGCTAAAACAGCCCCACAGTATCCAGAGCCTTCAGCAGCCCCGGGACAATCTCATCTGCTCACAATCCCCCTTCTGCTGTGAAGCTTTTCCATTCCCTTGGTGTTCTCATAACGCAGCCGTTTTTCATAAAAGGATCATAGCAAGCGAACAAACATGCTGCATTTTGCTGAACAAAACGCCAGCAAGTGGCGGTTGTTCAAAATGATTTTTTTTTGCACGTTTAATGCTCATTTGGTCAGCTGATGTGAAAAAGGTAAGTTTTATTTGTGACCACCAGCAAATGATGAGAGAGCTCTGTGAGTTATGTAATTTAATTTCTATTGATATTGTGACTTGACTTAAGACTTGTTCCCTGATGAAACAGTTTCCAACAAGTGCACTGGGTGTGTGTTAATGATATGAAGACAGTTATTGTCAGATTATAAAGGGAGTGCCTCTCTGAAAGAAGCTTGTAATTCCAGCTGCCATTTTCTTTTACACGTCAAGCGAAGTGAATCACGCTTCCCTGGATGAAGATGTTCAGCCGGAAACGTACACGGTGAAGTGAGAGACACCCAAGTATTTACATCAAGCATTCAAGTGAACATTGCTAGTAAGGACGGTTCAAGTAAGGGGGTGCAGTCCCTGAGGCAGTCAAACAATCTTTTAACTGTTGTCATGGTTCATGTGTCAGGGCTCGTCTCTTCATTCTACAGAACATGAATAATTGTGAACTGATGCCAAAAACAAATTCAAATATTATGTACACTGACATGAGATGACATTTGTTGTAATTTGGCGCTACATAAATAAAATGGAATTGAACTGAATTGACAAGACAAATTTCTGCTTAATGTGTTTGCTCAGGGATTCAAGGATTTAGACGCGTCTTCTTTCCTATGGAGATTCCTACTCTTCTTCTACAAACTGTACAAACATAGTCTGTGCAGTCATTCCATAAAGAGCTATACCAACAAACTGCACACATTTTCAGATAAGGATTTTTTGGAAGGAATTTTCTGACAGACTGAGAGGAGACAGAAAATACGGCGAGGAAGGGGGAAAAACATGCAAAGAAGAGGGTGTTCCAAGTTAGACGACTTTTGAAATGACGTTCTTTTATTTGAGGGCGATAACAAATAGTAACAACCCGGCATTCACTGAAATGTGCATTTTGTTGAGGGCAAAAATAGTTTAAAGAAACGGTGAAGCAAAATTTCATCCCCACTGCAAGACCAGACGTATATTTTGCATAATTCATATTGCCAACGGTGACGGTCTAATTCAGGATACAGAGCAACACTGGGTGAATTTCCACTTACACAGCTGGAGATAAATCCAGGTTCGCTTCTTAAGTTATTTCCAACTGTCTTGTAACCACCCCTGCACAGCTGCAGATTTTGTACCAATCAATCATTTGGCGTGCCAATTGCCACCAGCAACTTTAAAAGAGGTCTGTTTCTGAGAAAGAGTTGACTGCCAAGTTATTTGCATGATTCTTTCCCCACTATTACAAACCCACAAGAATTAGAGACACAGAGAGGAGAACGCAGGCAGTAAATTGTAGTTCTCTCCAAATCTTTGCGCCTCACCCCTGCAGGTTTGAATACCTTTAACACAGATTTATAGATTCAGCTTGAAGGTTATAATGAGGAGTTAGAAATGACCATCTATTAAACCACTTTGTTATGAGTCAGTTTCTGTTTCATTTTATTTTTTTTAATTCTTAACATTAGACCAATAAAATTAACCAATAGTTCACAGTGCTCCAGTGAAATTGTACGATAAATCAAACACACTTACACTGCTAAATTATAGTAAATCGGTCATTTGTACTCACCCTCGACATGGAAAACAAACGAAGAAATGCAGATGATGCAGCTTTTAAATTGAACGCGATCAATCTGAGATGAGATTGTGAGAGCGACAACAAAGAGACTGAAGTGAGGAAGTTCTGAGTCTGTTCAGTTCGGACACCGAAGAAAGATGACTTTGATGGTTTATAGTGCGCAGGAGGAAGATGAAGAAGGTGATCAATGACTGTTTTTTTTTTTTTTAAATAAAAGGTACTACAGTCCGGGCTACACAATACTGCACAATACTCACCATAATGTCTCATGCGGAGGCTCTGAACAACAAAATTATCAATTTTTTATCCTTTCTGCAAGACAGCTGGCAGCTCACTCTAAGCCCTGAGTGCAGGACTGAAGTTAATGGTCCAATTAAAAATAGACAAACTAGTTGAATTACCTTTGCAAGAGGACAGATTCTGAGTAAAGTGTGGCCTCTAAAATATTGAGGGTAAGCGCAGAAACACTGGCAATGGGAAAGGATTCAATTGGTTTGTTTTCTGAGTGTGTACCAACCTTTAAAACTTACTTAAACACACGACTTATAGCGTGAATGGAATAACAATTTTTTTTGTTCGTTCAAATCTGTTACACGTCAAGGATGATGATCATTCTTCTTTGAGAGCAAGTGTCGCATTACTGTGTCTGACCTATTTGAACTGGGTGCAACAATAGTTCTTGAACTCCCTTTTTTCCGTTCGTTTAAAAGATTTCAGCTTTTAAATGATAACTCAATTTTTCATAAGATTTACTGGGAAGGAGAGCCGGCGAATGACATGCAGACAAACCCCAACCACTCGGCTTTCTGTTCACTCCTGCGTTGCTTTTAAATTTTTTAAGTAATTTCCTCAGTGTTTTATTATCACAAAAGCAGTGAAATTAAATTAAGCAGTAAAAGCCAGCATGTGCATCTGAATGCATTTCATTACTTACTGCAGGAGGGCTGCAGTTCTTGTCGCTGTGGGTGAAGAGCTCATAAAGCACAACTCCAAAGCTCCAGACATCTGACGCCACAGAGAACTTGCTCTCAGTCAGCGACTCTGGAGCATACCTACAAAACACACATGTGACTGAATATACCAGCTCTGCTTCCCTGAGGTGGTCATATGCTGCAGGGATCTCAGCTCGAGTCACAAAGCAATATAACAAAAACAAGCATAAAACAATAGCTGGCTGTTATCTAATAATGATCAAGTAACTGCCAGTCGTAAATTATGTGCTTGCTGCATTTAATAGTAGCTTTTGTGCAAAATTTCCTTAAAGGACTACCAAGGTTCTGTCTTTCAGTTTGGAAAACAGTCACTTCAGTTAATAAACCCACACTGATAAAGTCCATTAGAAATAGGATTAATCATTACAGCAAGCAATATTCTTGCAATACCATATATGGATGGAAGGTTTGAATATGGAAAAATTCTGACCAGAATATTGGGCTCTCGCCAGGCTCTTTGACCATGTAGTACTCTTTGTCCTGAGGAAGAACTTTGGTGAGGCCAAAATCGCCAATCTTCACTCTCAGCTCACTCTCAACTAGGATATTCCGCGTTGCCAGGTCTCTGTGGATATATCGCTTACTTGACAGGTACTCCATTCCCTTTGCAGACATGAAAAAAATAAATAAATCATTTCACTCCAGATGGTATTTCATGATGCCGGACAGGCTGCGGTACCTTGCAGATCTGAGAGGCATAATGGACGAGCTTTTTGTGGTCAATCCTCTCCTTATTTTTCATGAGGTAATCACGCAGACTTCCGAAGGGAAGATATTCCATGATGAGACGAAGATTTCGTCGCCCTGAAAGAAAAAAACAAAAAGAAAACACTCACAAACACATTGAACCATCTTATTTAGAATATCTACTTTCTTCTTCTTTGTGAAGTAATTTCCAATTCATTTTATGTTGCAATACAGAGTCCTCTAGTAGCACATCATGCCAAAGCACAGGACAACTTCCACATTGAACCATTCTCCCCCACTTAGCAGATCCAAGCCCATCTCTTTTCATCTTTAAAGGTGAATCTCTGAGCTTCCCTGTGTCCCTCAGAAGAAGAATTCTGCTTTGGGGCCCTTGCACCTGACATTGGCATGCAGTCACACCTCAACAACTTTGCAAAAAAATCCTCCCATTGTTGTGGGGGCCAATCTGAAAACAAGTGGACCAAAATGAACCATGATTAATCCAACTGTAGGGTCGCGGGGGGGGGGGTGCTGGAGCCTATCCCAGCCTCTCGCCCAGAGAGGGAGGGTCCACCCTGGTCAGGTCACCAGTCCATCACAGGGCCACACAGAGACAAACAACCACACACACACGCTCACACTCACTCCTAGGGACAATTTAGAGACATCAATTAACCTAACATGCATGCTTTTGGATGGTGGGAGGAAGCCAGAGTACCCCGAGAGAACCCACGTATGCACGGAGAGAACATGCAAACTCCACACAGAAAGGCCCCAGCCGGGAATCAAACCTGGAACCCTCTCACTGTGAGGCGACCACCACACCATGTGCAGCCCCCCAGTATGAAACAGAATGAGCTATAGTCTGTCAGTATTATACCCTTACACTGTCTGAACTGGTTCCCACTTGAGCTGCTGCTGGACACCACAAGTTAAAGTTTATATGAGTGTAGTTTCACACACAATGCGGTTCATTCCTGAGCTGAACTGAAAACACTGTTTTTACCATTTCTCTTTTACTTTGTCTGGAAGTTGACATAAATACAGAAACTGCTGTTCTACGCAACTGTGGTACAGGTGTTTGCTGCCACCAAACCCCAACATAAAAGAATCAAAGTTTATCAGACTGCAGGTAATTCCCTCTGATGGAGATATCCCTTTCTTTTCAGGAGTACTTTGAGTCGATGGTGAGTTTGCTGACTGCTCATGACTGCCTGCTTATGTCTCTCATACTATTATGCAATCTGAAGAGTGCTTTAAAATTCCTGTAACCTCCTGTCCCCTTTAAATCTACAGTATCACACTGCCTCTTTAGGCAGTAATGACATAAATGGAGGTAAATAGTCGACTGTGTGAAAGAGGATTTGAGGATGCAGAATAAGATTCAGCCTTTAAAATGTAAGACATACCTGCGCTGTAACAAACACCCTTGTACTTGACAATGTTCTCATGCTGGAGAGATTTTAGAATCTCAATCTCCCGCTCAAAGTCTCGTATGTGCTCCGCAGTGCTGTGCTGGAGCTTCTTCACAGCCACAACCTCTCCCGTGTTGTCCTGAAGCGGGTCATAACGACACATCTCCACGCTGCCAAAGTTTCCCTTGAAGACAAGAACATAAGTGAGCCTTCATCGTTTGACTTTGCACTTTTCTATCTATTCCTTCTTTTGAAAACACAAAGAAACGTTGTCAGAAACAGACTAATATGAAGATGAGGACACGTCACGTTCTATTTCTAAGTGACATTTTCCTTCTGATAATAACGAGAAAACAGCACAGCGAAAGCTCACTAATAAGGATACGATGAGCTAATTTTCATTGTAACACTTACTATTCCTCTGTTTCAATACCCTGTTTGATGCACATCATACATGTCATCAACCCTTTATTTTTAATCCTGCCCACTTCCTACCTTTCCCAGCAGTTGTAAGAATATGAGGTGTCTCTCTTCAAACTGAGCTGGCTCCTGATTCTCAAAACCTCCGGTTGTCCAGCCAGAGCCACCAGTCCTGTTTGGAAGGATGTCGCTGTCCATAATCAACTCATAGTCTAGGAACATAAGGGGATAATTACTGTAATTATCAAAGCGATAGAACAAATGTATCTGTTAAACCACTATCTGCTCAGAGAACTAAAGTCAACATCTACTGAACAAACCTGTTGTGGCATTTCGAAATAAATGATGACTCCTCTAGGCTAAATCAAGCATTTGTACTGGTCACAAAGACAAGCAATTCATACAGTGAATATACTCACTTCCAGAGGGAAAACATTTCTTGAAAACATGAATAAACAACATGTTCCAGAAGCCCACATTACAATTCTGCAGATAATTCTGCTGGCTGTGTTTGAAGATATTTGAGGTTCTACAAGTTTTGGGTTCATGACCTTAAACACAAGGTGAATTTGTATGGTGAGAGGTATACACATACCTGGTGTGAAGAGGCTGTGGAGGTCACGGATAACTGCTCGGAAGGTGGGCCTGAATGTGGGCTCGTAGTCCATGCAGCTGGTAATCAGATTAGCTAGTTCGGTCCACTTTGGCGCAGGGAGGTGCTGGTGATCCTCGTAGAACTGGATTTTCTGTGAAGCATGATTCAAGATTAATGTAAGAGCGTGGTTGTAAATTTATATGACAGTCCATCAACAAGACCCTGCTGCCGATGATGGGGCGGGATGAGAGAGAGAGAGAGAGAGAGCGAGAGAGAGCGAGAGCGAGAGCGAGAGCGAGAGCGAGAGCGAGAGCGAGAGAGAGAGAGAGAGAGAGAGACATAACGTTGCCCCAGTCAGTGTAGAGAAAAAACTGCTGACACGCTCACACATGTTGATCAGATTTAGAAGATACTTTTACTGTGCCATGTAAGATCTTGCAACAAAGCCTTTTTTCTCTTGTGTTCATTTACAGCTTACCTAAAGTGTTGGCTTTTGCGCCTCCACTTGTGACATGTTAAGTTTAGGTAGTTAACTTACTTAATTCAAGTTCAAGATCAGACACCTGCAAAACTTTCTTTTTCAAATAAAGCCATGTTTCCTGAGGTCAACAATCATCATGATCTTGTTATTGGGAGACTGACAGTGATTCTACTTCTTCTCAGACATACAGTGTCTGACTAAAAATTCAACATATGAAAGCGGATCCACAGTTAACTCGGCAGAACTGTGAGACACAGGGATTCACATCCCGAATTGATCTTTTACAATTTTTAAAACACACTCACACAATACTTTAGACAGTGTTGACAGCTTCAAATACTGAATATATATATACTGTGATACAGGATATCTTTTAGGTTATATCAAGCTACCTTAGAGTTATCCAGAGTTGCGAGAGGTTTCTCCCCACCACTGCAGATTTCCCATAATGTAGTTCCAAAGCTCCACTTGTCTGCTGCGAGGCTCAGTTTGACAGGCTCCTTGATGTATTCAGGGGGCACCCAAGGGATCCTCTCAACCAGGACTGATTGCAAACAAAAACATTTGACATATCACAGTTGTTAATTTCAGGTAATGTTTAAATTACAAAAAGACAACTGTTGATGAGAAATAATTGATCCTTGTTCAACAGCTCAGTGTTTTATGACTAATTTTTTTATTTGCTTATTCATCTAAGCACAACACAAAGTCAAAATAATCCATCTCATCTCCTCTCTGGTGAAGTAGGAAGCTACCGCTGATCAGAGAGGATTAGAACTATTCAGGTGAGCTTAGACATAAACTCACTTTCTTTGGGCAGGACAGTGATGCTGATACCGGGGTCACTGAGTTTGATGAACGGGGGGTTTCCAGCCTTCCGGTCCTCTTCTCTTATCAGCAGAACATTCTTGGCACACACGTTCCCATGAACAAGATGCTTTTCTTCCTGCAGGTACAAAAGGAAGGAGACTTATCAATCGCTTTTCAACACTGAAAAATAAATCAGACTCCCCACAGTTTCCTTCTTTTCATTAAAATTTACATGTTCAATTAAATGTGTCAACTCTAACGAGGCCAAAGCGCATACATAGATATACAACACAGACGGGGACATTCATCAAAACTTTGCAAGGGACTGGCCAATGACTCTGGAGTATGGATTTGTACCAGAAAGTTCATGGCCCAAGCCAGCTGCTTCGCCACTTCAAGCTTCCACAGAATGTTGATGGAGTTCTTGTTCTTCTTCAGGTAGATGTCCAGTGAGCCAAACTTCACATACTCCTGCACCATGATGTCTGCAACGGAAATGTTTCACATTCAAAATTAATCGCCTCAAACGTTTTGAGATTACAACACAAAGCTTGAAATACAATGCCGTGCTGCATAATGTGAAATATCAATACGAGCCGTGTTTCTGTTTTTATGCATCATATTTGGGAAACAATCTCCAGGAGATTGCCTTATGGTTAAGGTCCTGTTTCAGCAAACACTTCACGTCTTTAACTATTTCTGGTCCAGTTTGTAATTTAGTTTCAGTGAATTCAACCAATATCAGTTTCCTTCTTTTATTAGAAGAAAAAAAGAAATAGTACAGCTAATATACTGTAACATACCAAGAGTTGCCCCTTGAGAACTCTGCAATCGATGTCTCAAAGCAGAATATACACGGTGGAGTTCACTCTTAAGGTTTATAAAAAAAAAAAAAATTAGCTGTAAAATGTTCTGTTATAGAGAAGATAAAATTGAATAATTAACTGCTACATTACATTAAAAGTAAAAGAGTAACAGTAAAGAGGAGCAGCTGAGGCAGATGCCCACAGCACATTGTGCAGCAGCAGAAGTCTCAAAAGGTGAAGGAGACACGAGTGAAAGGTGTTGTAATCCTTCTAAGAATAACCACAATGCACTCACAAACTGATCGCTGCTTTCAGCTTTGGGCTATAGAGGATGGTCAAGATTCCAGTGAGGCACGGTGGGCATCAGGAGACCCCAATTACAACTGCACATGTTTGCAAAATGAATATGCCCTGTACAGGATCACACAGTAAGCTTACAGTTACAAAACATGGCTGTACATCTCTCTGAAGCAGACTTACTCTCTTCTCCACAGACACAAACGCCATAGTTAAGGATCAGGTGCTTATGGGACAACTGGCTCATCATGCTGGCTGCTTCAAAGAAAGACTGTAAGACAAGATAGAGAGAGACAACTTAATTATCTCAACATTCTATGAAAAGGAAAAAACGACAGGCTGATTAAAGGGCCATAACTGCTTGTTTTGTGTGGGTCCGAGTTGTGCCAAGACCAGAGGGTGACAACATGTGACTCTGGCAGGATGAGCTCAAGTATCACTTTTCTAATACCATCTTTTGTTCATTTGAATTAATTTACTGCAATCTGAGACATTTATAGGACAAAGTGGACACAAAAATGGATGTGAAGCAAATAATCCAACGACATCCAATTTGATACTTCTGCACACCAGCTAATCCAACTTTCACACATTCAGCAGCAGTGACTTTTCACATACATCTCTCTGCAAATAACACCTTTTCATCAAAAAACTTATTCAATTACAGCTAATAGATTATTTAAAAGCAATAAGGCTATGTAATGCTGTCATGACACTTCCATTGTGACATATCAACAATGTCATTAGATACATTTCAGACCAAATTAACTCTTTCTTAGTTCTTATAATCACAGAAGAAAGCACCCTCTCTTTTCTTTTTATGTACAGCCGGAGCAGCAGCAGTTTATAGAAGCCCCTTAGAGGTTATTCAATCAAAGTGGTTCCAGAGCTGGTTCAGAGCCAGTGCCTAACTTAGAACCACAAACCTCAGAGTAATTTCTGTGTGCCAGGTCCAAAACTTTCATGACGACATCTGTTTGGTGCATACATCCATAGTCTCCGAGCTCCTTTCGGACCCCTTTGAAGATCTTTGTAAAAGTCCCTTGACCGAGACTCTCCATCTGAAAGGTAGATCACAGTTGCATGAAGGCCAGACTCCCATTTTGAACGAGTGAATACCGTATTTCAATTTTGCTGCACACTACATCACACACATAAAACATCCCTATATACAGTATATAATAATGTTAGAATAATCTTGTTCTGTACAATCCAGAACTTAATGAAGGTATATGTAAGGAGTGAATAAATGAGCACACAGGTGTCATCAATCTGAACAAGCAAACCAAGCTTACAAATTCCAGGTCTTCTTTCCTGATCTTGTGAAACACCATCTGACTGACGTTGTGTCGCAGTGATGGAGACAGAGGCACTTCTGAACCTTTGTTGCTTCTGCACACGAGGAGGCAGGACTTTTCTGTTGGCAGAAAGAAAACAATCCCAGATTTGAAAGACATTTTCTTCAACCTTTTTGTTGCAAAAGAAAAAACAGGATTTAACGGAGAGCGGAGTGTGAAAGCTGAGGATGAGTCAGGGCCTGGAGAAGCTGTGCACTATTTCCTCATCACTTTCTGTGGAAATCACTTCTGGTAAAATGATGAAAGAAGGCAAGGACACATCCGAGTCATCCTGACAGCTAGTTTGGATCCCACGGGTTGTTTTTCTCAGCAGGTCACTATTAGTGACTGGCCAACATACAAACTGAGTTCTGTGTACATGAATAGAACTAGATTGCATTAGCATTAGTTTGCAGGTCAGCTGATGCATTCTTTGGGTGGGGTGGGGGTGGGGCAAACGTTTCTTAGCAGGTGAATACAATTAGTTGTGGTCTACTGCTTGCCATTAAATGTAATGAAAAATGTAACAGCTAAAACAAAACAATAGCCAAGTATTTAAGCAGCTCTTAAAAAATGAGTCGCTTGAAACTTATAAGCATATCACTGGGCAGCCCCAGGAACACTCAGACTATAACGTCAATCGCCAAACCTAGACTCGCCCATCAGATTGCCAGATGGAGAAGCGCGATTCATCACTCCAGAGAACGTGTCTCCACTGCTCTAGAGTCCAGTAACGGCATGCTATGCACTACTGCATCTGACGCTTTGCATTGCACTTGGTGACAGCTGACTGGAATATTTAGTAGCAAAGAAATTTCACGACTGGACTTGTTGCACAGGTGGGATCCTATCACGGTACCACGCTGGAATTAACCGAGCTCCTGAGAGCGACCCAGTCTTTCACAAATGTTTGTAGAAGAAGTCTGTATGCCAAGTGCTTGAATTTATACACCTGTGGCCATGGAAGTGATTGGAACACCTGAATTTAATTATTTGGATGGGTGAGTGACTACTGTTGGTAATATAGTGCAACTGTCACACTGCAGGCTTAATGCTGCCATGTTCATGCAGCAGCATCATGTTAAACAGTGAATCCTGTAACAACATAGCCACTTCTGCAGACTCCTTGAAGGCATAACCTAAAGCATTTCACTAGATAAAAATGTTGACCAGGCTTCGACTGCACATAGAAAACAGACAGATTTCATTACACACATAAACAGCTTGTACTATCAGCACTGCAGATGTGTTATTCTCTGCCTACAAGGTCAGAAAACACAAGCATATTATGACAAAATACAAGGATGGCTTTTTTGTTATTCTCTGCCTACAAGGTTAGAAAACACAAGCATATTATGACAAAATACAAGGATGGCTTTTTGTTACCAAAAACATATTTGATCATTGCAGGGTTTCCTCACACAACGTTCATACTTGTTGGGCGGGCCACCTACATATACTAACGACTGCTCCAATATATATAATATATTTGACAACCCACTAACATAGGATAGTGTAGTGGTAAGATTGCCATCTTTCATGTGGGTTCAAATCCCCTGCATGAAAGGTACTACCTCCTTACCCTACCCGCCTACCAGTGTAAGTCGCTTTGGATAAAGCGTCTGCCAATTAATGCATAAACATAAAAATGCAATGTTTCCCAGGACAGGGAACATTATCAGTTCATCATTTGTTTAGTTCATAGACTTTCTAGATGTTTAATCAAATGTCCACCCTTTCTGCATTTTCATCTAGTGGTAGCACAGACATACTGCAGTTAGTGTGTACTAAGGGCATTGGTTTTACCTTTGGACTGAGGAGGACAGCACTTCGTGAATTGGAAAACGATGCTGTCTGAACGCACGGTTTCCTTTTGGTAGCAGCTGAGTAGTTCCTGCAGGGTGCTGAAGTTCCTTTTTGTTCCACTAAGGTTAAACTCTCCAGCTGCAGACCTGGTTATCTGGCAATGCTTGTAATCCACAGCATCATACACCTTGAAGACACGAGGAAGAGTTCAGACAGTGAAAATGCAAATCATTTGGGTTCGATAGAGATAAATGACAGGAACACATCAACACCAAGTCTCATTTTGAGAGTGACCCTTACAGCATGTACAGTGTTTAAACTGGTTTTCTAAACATGGGTAAACTCAACAAAAACAACGGGTGAGACATTTTACTACTCGTGAAAAATATGAATTATGAAATATGAACAGGACATGATATTCTCAAAAGCTTAAGACAATCTGAAGACACATATGTGTGCAAAGTACATGGGCGAAAACCAGTATTAGATGCCTGTGATCATTGGCTCCTTGGGCAATGAAAATTGTTATTTTTCTGTCATGGAAACTGCATAAGCTTAAGGAATAGTTTCAGAAATCACTGTCTGTGAACACAATTCACAGAGCCATCTATAAATGCAGGTTGAAGCTCTATCATGCTAGATAGAAGCCATATGTGAACATGATCCAAAAACAGTCATCTTCTCTGAGCCATTGCTCGTTAAAGTGGACTGAGGCAAAACACGAGAGAAATCATGGACACAGCGTTGTCTGTACTAAAGAGAAGAGGGATCACTCGGGCTTTTATCAGCGCTCAGTTAAAAAGCTCAAATCTATGGTGGTCTGGGGGGGAAGAGAGGTTTGCAAAAGAAGTCACCCCCCTTTGCCTTTTTTCTATTTTTTTTTATGTCCCAACAATTTAAACAGATTCTTTTTTTCTCTATGCAGAGGACATACACTAAATAATCCAACGACAAAAAGGAAAAAGTTTTGAAAAAGGGATTGCAGACTTGTAAATGAAATGATCACAATAACAAAAAGGATCCTTAAAAATACCATAATCTTCACCTGTGCAAACAGCTGACTGATTAGTTTTAAAACAGCCTCCCTCGTGGATACAAGCACTCTTTACAACTAATTTAACGAGCAGATGCAATCCCTTAAGGCAAATATCATGCAAAGCCAAAATCCTCTTCACGCAGAAACTAAAGCACTGCGTTGGAAATGCATAAAATGGAATGCCACTATTTACACTGCACTTCGGTAAGGTTTTAAGTGTGACGTAAGGTGATGTGCATTTAACAAAGACATCATGTGAGATGGACCTACATGTGGACCTACACGTTGAGGACGTGGAATACCTTGGACCTTGAACACAATCTCACAGTGGGGAAAGATATCATCTCTTTAATTTCTCCCTTTCGAACATTCCCTTTAAGGATCACCAAATCATGACACATGTCTAATGTGTTTATGTCCTAAGTTTCAGATATAGATCTGATCACTCATGTTGGCCTATGAAGAGCAAGGCCCAGTGGGATAGCACAGTTCACACACCCCCAAGTGGTTATTCTGCCTACTGGCTGTGTTAGACAACAAGGTTTGATAAGCATGACTTTCTCAAATAATTAGGCTTGTTTATCATTGTTGACAGGGCCGCAGATGTCAGCCCCACACAGTGGGCCTAAGTGAACTGCCAGCTGTCTCGCAGTCATGATTAAAAAATAAATAAAGAAATGATCTAATTTGTTTTTTGTCAGTTGTTGCGGTCAGAACAGGAGCCAGACATTTCAGTAATATATCTAGTGTTTCAGCAAAGAAAAAAATAATCTATATGCCCACAATTTGAAGCCCCGGCAAAAGTGTATTCATTGAAAATTAACATGTGCACCCAGGAGCTGTATTCCCATTGATGTGGCACTGAGCCGGAGCCGATATAAACCCAGATGTGCTGCAGAGTTATGATCAGTGTAAAAAAGGCTTTAGTTAAACAGGGAATGAAACAAAAAGCTCCTTAAAAATGCTTAACTATACATGAAAGCAATAATGGTGACTTGGTAAAGTCAACGGAAAGAAGCCCTCTAATGTTTAAACTCTCAGTCATATCAGTAAACAAGGTCAAATTAACCATCAGTCCTTAAATGTTACCCACCTCAACTGGGAAAGTCAGAAAATATTTGTCGAAGTCTTTGGGGCTACATCTCAAAATGTACAACCCGCGCTTGTTTCCACACTTTTGAAGTCGGTTCGCAGCAAACTCCATTCTGCAACAAAATAATTTAAACAATTAGTGGAGTCACAAAACAGTACCACCTTAAAAAAACAGTAACTGCATGCATTCATGTGCTTGCCAAGGACAGAAGTGAATGAAACACTGAGATTCTTTACTTAAATGTCCGATACTGGACCCTGTTGCTTTTGTTTGCACTTACTTATTGCAAGCTGCACATGTCTGCAGAATGTGCATTTCAAGTTTAAGCTCAAAATGCCACACAGATGGTTCACTCTGGGTGTACACCTTGTTTTAGCCCTGTCCAAAGAAGCTGTTTCAGAGTCTGTTGCTAAACTGCAATTAACATACATCTGCTGATTGGTTTCTGGAAGAGGGCTGTGCTTTTCCTGTCGAGGTCAATGGATCCTCAACAAGACAAACAAACAAAAAAAACCCAAAAAAACAGGCAGATGAAATGAGAACAAAACACATCTAACACAGCTATACTGGACTATCTTGCATTTCTGTATCTGTTTTACTAACATCATCATTTAAAGAGATTTAAAGAGTTTCTTACTGCATGGAAGCCTTATCCAGTTCTTATCTACTGGATTGAAATAATTCAAATCACAGTGTCTAATAGTCCTAAGCATTCCAAATTTGACACAGTTCTGGTAATAACTATAATCAGATGATACAACTTGAATAAGGAGGCTCACTTTGCACATTAAGACATTTTATAGTTTGTAGATGAGACTCGAGCAAGGAAAAAGAACCCAAAAAAAACAAAACTGTCGGACAGAGAGAGATGCTCTTGCTAGCAGACTTTTTGATGTAATGCTGCCTGCAGTCAGTTCAACATAACATGCCTACACGCTCTCCATTCTCCACTTGTGTAGAGGACGTCATACGTCAAGCCAACAATCGGCTGTCAGGAAAGTCAAACATCCATCAACCTGGTCTTTTTTGAGCTGCAACACACTGTCAGAGCTGTCAAACTTAGTCAGAGCTGCTTTCCAACTGAGTCAAGACACCGAATCACCGATTTGATGGTCAAATGGAATGGATCTAAATAGGAATCGCTTTGTTTTATAGACCACTCAAGGCACTTTTACACTGCAAGCCACATTCCTTTTTCTTTATCCTACAAACACTGACACACCGGGCAAAGTGGGATTCAGTGTCTTGCCAAAGGACACCAACATGTGGACTTGAGAAGCCAGGGATCAAACCACCAACCTCCTGATTGGAAGACAACCGCTCTATCCCCCCCCATTGGTCAGTAAGAGATAAATCTGTTGTGAACAAGAACAAGTAACTCAAGATGGCACACATAATCTCCTCTCCTTTGTCATCTGCATCTGTCCAAAACAAGCAACAGTTTTCTCAAACACATGTTCATGTGGAATGAAGAAACCGAGGAAGCATACTACATAGGGTTTTCAGCATCAAAATAACTGCCAATGAGATGCTAATTTGATCACAATGCAGGATATCTGCTGTTGGTTACAGAATTATGCTGCTGAAGCGTAGCACATGTGTCGAGGGTACAAGAGTCCAGGCTTTGAGATGTTTGGTTCTCTCTGTGCTCACATTTAGAGGATATCAATACAATCTGGCTGCAAAACGGATATGAAATTTTTACTGAAAAGAGGTTAATTGACACAAAATGACTCAGAGAATGTTGGAAAACTGCGATTCAGCTTTGATAAACAGCATACATCACAATCCCTGTCATCAGAGAAAAAAAGAATAAAGACTGTGGCTACATTTAGGCGTACTATGGTGTCCCAGAGAGAAAGTCTGAACCAACAGGATGTCTCACACAGTTCACAGGCACAGCTACATTTGGGAGAGGCAGAGCGAGGTGTTCCTGCTGTGGGGGTGAGATCTCAATCTGGTGGATGTGTATATCACATAGTTGGCAACACTTGCAGTGCCTTTTTCCAACAGCATTTGCAACAGCATTACAAGTTTGGAATTTGCTTTTCACAGTGTTAAAAAAAAAGAAGGAATTTTGTGGCATGAAAGCGTGTAAAAAGTTGAAGTCTCACATTCAAAGAAAACTTGAGAGTCCTGCGTGTTTTAAATGGTCGATTTCCAAATCAGTGCGAGCACCTGTCAGCACTGATAGAAGAACCAAGAAACTCCAATGGATTAGAAAATCTGGACCCAGTTCTCTTTACTTACGAAATGGGGCCATGGCAATGAGCAGAGATGGTCTCCACAAGTCTAGGAGGTGCCACTTCTTTACAAAGGTAGTGATGTGCATCTGTGGTCAGTCGATAGTAGCCATCAATGAGAGAAACAAAGGAGAGAGCCTCAGACAGGCTGGGGAACTCCAGCTCCTGAAATATAAGAAGCATAGAACAGCCAACATCCACAGAATTTTGTCAGACAAGGAAGAAATCTGAGGTTTCAGGGTTTGTTTGATGACAAGTGAGGCAGAAAGACGCCTATATGGAGAAATCACCAGATTTTTGCCATCTTGTTTGTTGATGGTGACTATCCGGCTCTCTGCAGCGCCCTCTTTGCTGGCTTGTTTGATGCTGACGTCGGTGATATCGTGGAAGTCACACAAAGTCTGCAGCTCCTGGACAAGGACATAAAAATCATACTTCTACTTAGATAACATTTCTCTTAACAAAACAACAGTAACTGGAGGTGTAATAGTCATAACGATTTTATTCTAAGAATTTGCACATGCTTTGGGCTGTTTTGTATTGTGTTCAACTCAAATAACTCTCTTATGTCAATATGTGAAGCTTCTTTGGGTGACATTATAGGCATTTGGTTTTTGCATGTTTCTGATGTAGGAAATGAAGGCTCACGGTGAAGCACTCGTGTCATATTGCTCTAAGCAAAAGTCAGTTTAACAGTATGATGTACAGATGGACAACAATAATCTAATGATGGATACAAACCTGGTCAGAATCTTTCAATTTCTCTCGACACCACTGTATTCCAGCGTCAGCCGCAACCAGGATGATGAGCTGTCCACTGGCCGGGTCTCTGACCTGGAAGGTCTCTGTGTAGAAGGCTTTTTCCAGTGACTCAATGCTGATGAGATACTTGAGCTTAAGATCGCGGACGGTTGTCCGACACTGACTGAACTGCTGGATGAAGCGCTTGAAACGGAAGCGGATTCGCTTTCGTGTCAAGAAATTGCAGTCCTGGATCTGAGCTCTCATGTCTTTAGGCAAAAAGGACTTGTAACTAGAAGAGAGTCAGATGATATTTGTATCAGCGTAATGCAACTCAACTCTATTGAAAATCTCATATTGTGACATTCTCACAATGAGAACCACGGGCCCTTCTGAACATCTTTGTGCAAAATAAAATAGTATACATTTAAAACACTTACTAAGCATTCTTTTGGTATCCTTTCTAAACAATCATTAGTGCTTATTTCAGATCATTTTCAACAACTCAAATGAATAGTAGCTTATTGTTTAAGTACCTTATAGTGTGGTAGATATCCAGAGGGGACATCTGTCTCTCCTTCGCTGTTCTCGTCATGTCCAGCACAGCCATACCAAGGCACTCTTCCTGTGTCTCATGGGAGTTGGAAATCTTCACCAAGCCAGTCACAAAGTCACTCCTCCACTGCAGACAGAAATGTGGTTGTTACAACACATGAACCCTTCCGATCACACTTTAAGCAGATGCATGTGAACGGGCCTGTCAGCGTAATTATGTTCATCCATCTTTTAATATAATTTGGAAGAATATCCATTAAACCTTGCACTCACATGTGAATTATACCAATTTCTGAATTCTTTGCATAGGATGAAATATTTTAGCAGGCCCACAGTTAAGTAATGTGTTTGTACCTGGTATTTTTCAATTGTCAAGCATGAAAAACCCTTCCTATCTGAACTACAACACACACACAACATTTTCTTTCATTTGTTTTTGAGAAAACTATGGCATGGCTTAGTCATGGTCAACTGCCTATGTGTAACACCTGATAGATTGAAATGAGATTAAAATTTAATTATTGATCAAGGAGTCATCATGCTACAGTCCTTACAGACTCAACTTATCCCTCTTTGTGTCTCATGAAGATAGACAGATAAACTCACTTCCTCGCCATTTTCCTAAACTCTTTGTGAACTCAAGCATGGATAAATAACAACTTGGAGTAGGTACTACACGGCTTGCTTACAGTCACTGGAGCAAACTTTGTTTTCATACTCCCCTGCAGGTTCATACAGGAGTGATGATGCAGAATGGGTGTTCACAACAACTAAGCACCCAACGACCTTCCTTCCTCACAAACCTGACGTCCATCTGACGTCAGGTTTGCAACTCTTGTTTTGACTTGAATAAGTCAGTTTACACACTAAACAGATCAAAACTGCAAGGTTACATTGGATCTTGTTTTTTCATGGCATCCATTTATTCATTCATTTTTGCTTTGGTTTGATCATGCAATGAGTATAAGGCACAGGCACGGAAATTAAACCCTTTATATCATTTCACAGCATATTTTGTGATATTATTTATCCTTGAACTGACATATTTTTGTTGTTGTGCATCGAAGGTAAAGGAAGACAGACATTTTCAATAGAATTGAGGCACAAATTCTATCAGTTATCACTGTACTAAAAAAAAAGAAAGAAGAAAGCTTTAAATTTATTACTGCTGGCGTTGGGTAAACTCCAAATGCAGAGACAAAGCCCGTGCAAGAAACAATAGCCAGCTTTTATCTCAAACACAGAGCCTCAGCCCCTGATTAGATTGAAGGAATTCCAACGAATCCTTTCAAAAGTAAGAACAACATCTGCCCAGAGTGAATGCAAGCATGTGGACTGGCTTAATGGCTGCAAACACATTGTGCTTAAATGACTACCCGAGCACTGCTTCCCTTCTCGCTTTTAGGCTTTTCCCAAGCTGCCAGGGCAGATTTGCACAGGCATAAATACACATAATCCCTCAGTTCATGAAGAGGTCAACTCCAGGCTTATTTCTGACTTTAGTTAGTGGAGCCACATGCACCAACAATATATCTATTTGCATTGTGGTCAATCTGTTTCTTTTAATCCCCACCCCCCACCCCGCCCGCTCCTTGATAGGAGTCATACACAGCTCTTATGATCTTGCTTCTCTCTTCCTGTTCTGAGCTGTTTTATTTCATAATTAGTAAAGTGTCTTAGACCAGAATCACACGGACAAATAAGAAGCCAAGAGAGAAACCAAAATGCTAAAATCTATTGCTATTCAGGCTTTTCCCAAGACAGAGTAGATTCACACAGGCCTAATTCCACATAATCCCTCAGTTCATGCAGATGTCAACTTCAGTCTCATTACTAGAGTGAGTTACACTATTATACATATATGGGAAAAAAGGACAATATCTAAAAACATTCATAAAAAAAATAAAAAACCCACAGAGGACTTTTGGCCTTTGTCCATTAAGTCGACTCAACTCTCCTTCATACTTTCTTCCTGGTACCAGTTACGTTACGTAGTACTATCTTCGACAAAGTCCGAAGCACGCTGAGCTCATACTTAATAGTGACATGAAAACAGTGCAGACCATTGATTGGTAAGAGAGAATCCTTTTACAACCACTTCCCTGCAGCTGTACTGAAATCCAACATACAAATCCGTGCCCACACACTTGTAAACTGTGCACACAGACTTGGGGGGGGGGGGGGGGGGGCACAGATATTCCATCTGTGCACATGGATGTCACAGCCATGTGTGTGAATTACATATGTATTAGACTCTTAGTGGGTATTAAGCAAAAATCTGCATTTGTTAGAATTCTGTCAGTTTACACAACACTCCTGGGTCATTCCAAAGTCTTGAGGGTGCAGAGAAGCTTCCTGCTTTGTCATGTCAGTTACTGAGCCTGCCTCACATACTCGGTGTACTATTTTTGTATGAGGAAAAATCTGTGTGACAGTTTTCACTGTCAAAGACAAAGAAAGGAACCATTGACGTATTTGGAGAATGGCAGCACAGGGGAAGTCTTTGAGACCACACAAAGGAGAGGTGGTTTGATTTTGCTTACACATTCAACTTCTGTGCACACTGAGGAGTATTGCTGTATGCAAGCAGCGACATTTATAACAGGGACTGAGCTCCCCCCCTCTGCAACTGTACTAACTCAAAGTACCCGTTTCACTTGTTTGCATAGAAATTGAGTTCACAACACAAGAAAAAACAAAAATACAAACTTATAATTGTTATAGTTTCTTATATATCAATATCTAAGCATCTGAGCAGTGCTTAAAACCAGAAGCTCTACTAAATGAAACTGCTGACATGGCACTTTAAGGATATAAACTGCTGGTTTTCTGATGTTACAACAGTTGGCTTCAAGGCAACATACCAAACTGCCACAAAGAAAGAGTCCATTTCTTACCAGGTTAAGTAACAAAAACAGTGTTATGTGGATGGTGCTTACCTGAGAAAAGAGGTAGGACATGACAAAGTCATCAAGGACGGGGCTTTCTGACCCTTTTTGGACTCCATACCGATAAGCCCTGGATGCGCCACTACTGTACCACCCAGGGAAGTAATACCTGTGGTAATGAGTATCAAAGAAAACAGAATACCAATGATATTCAAATTTGAATCTGGAAAACTAAATATTCAAGGGTATAAGCTGATGCAAATAATGCACGCTACCGTATTCTGAAATACACATCTTCTGATGCTGATTCATCAAGCTGGAAGATGTGGTTGGGTGAAAACCATATGCGGTCTTGCTCTCGGAAGAGACCAAAAAGGCTGCAGTACATGGGGGATATACCTGCAGTATTCAAAGAATGAGAAACCACATGACATTCTGAAAGCTTATAACGAGTCAAGTGACAAAAGAGACCACAATATACCACGTACTGCAAGAGACTACAGATCGGCACATACTATTTGTTTTTAGTACCCACACAGGTGAGTCAATAAAGATGTTCTAAGCTGTGTTGTGGTTTGCCATTAAACACATAACATGCAGGCGAGTCTGGATACTCACTCCCACACTGCCCTGCCGTGAATTAGTTATGTCACATTTACAATGACTAAATAAATAAATAAAACACACCTCAGCAAATATAAAAACCATTTGCCTTACACATTAAAGAAAGTTAGACAAATGGTAAAAGCAATAACTTTATTTGGAGAAATATGCTTAAAAGTTAGAATTAACGGCACAATTGGGGCTGCTTCATGCAGATTTCTATAGTCTGAGTACTCACTGCATGCCTTTGCTGCATCTATACACAGCTCTTCAGCCACATAATCCCCAGGTGGGTAGCTGAGAAAGCTTGAGTCAGCTGCTTCCTGGCTGCTGCGATAGTAATGAAGCCTCAAAACAGCAGTGGCAGGTCTTGTGTCTGGAGATTCCCGATGGGCGGTCCCATTCTGGTGCACTGCAGGGCATGAGTCAGTCACAGTGTCCATAGCTGGCAGGGAGGTCATCAGCCACATGTAAGGAAATAAAAAGCAAAATGTCAGTATGAATGATAGCTGTACTTCACCCTCACATCAACCTAAATATTGTGATCACGGAACATGGTATGAACCGTTGCATACTGTAACAAAGCGTTACATAAAGCTGCTGTACAGAGGAGCCATTGTATGGAAAAAGGTTATAAAATCTGTAAATCTAATTCCATGAGTGATGGTTATAAATCATATAACAAACACACACTATTAAGAAAATTCTCCCAATGAGACACAGGGTCACTGGACTCCGTTAACACAAAGGTTTAAGCTTGCAGAGAGGAGACAAGTCTGCACAACATATCACAAAGCTGGCACCGAGTTGTCCAAATTTGAAAATGATACTTCTGCTTTTTATGCTTTCTAGTAGCAAAACATTAGCCACACGCTTATACTTTCTACTACTGAAGCATTAGCCACATAAGGTCATGAGACATTCCTGTCTCCCTCATATCATTATGTTAGAGGAGTACTGAGTAGTTAATATCATAACATCACGTAAGACGTCTTTGTTCAGAAGATCAAGGTTCATATAGAGGATAGAACGAGCAAAGATAGAAGGCCTTCTTCAGGACACAGCGTTAAACTAACAAGATAGGAGGCCTCTTGTAGCTCAGCTTTAATCTTCCAACACCGTCAAACATTCTTGCACACAGTACTTCTTTTCTGATAGTATATCCTCATGATATTTTTCTAACACACACATGTGATGTTATTCTGTTAAGTTTCAAAGGTTTTTGTTTTTTTTCATTCATCATTATCTTGGGGCACTCGTAAGCTCATCTGACTGATGTGGAGCCCCATGTACAGAGAAGGTCCTCAACGTTTTTCTTTCACCAATAATCCAATTCACAGGCCACATTATTTATGGGTGCGCTTGCATTTTCATATGTAACTAGGGCACGCAGCAACTTCTCTTAAGATGTTTTCACACGTGAAATTTTCATGGGATTTTCAGGATAACATGGACAATTTGGTCAAAACTTTGTCCATAGCCGCTCCTCACACGTGCTTCACAGTGGAAGATTTTCTGATCTAGACGTGCTCTCGCGGCTAGAAATGCAAAAAAAAACAAACAAAAAAAAAATGTACATGGTGTCTGTAGCGCAGAGGAAGCAGCAGACCATGACAAAATAAAAAAAGAAAAGTAGTATGAAGAGTGACTTCTTATAAGCCTGCACTCACACACACTTGCAGTAAATGCTTGAGAATATTAACTGCTACATTCACCGACTGTCTTAAGCTTAGTTTATGCTTCTCCGTCACGTCGATGGCGCAGACGAGACGCCTTCATTGAGCATTCAAAGTTGCTGTGTGTTTATGTGGTTTCAGGGGTTATAGCCAAATCCTTAGTTTTTCTTCCAGCCACAGTTAACAACAGTAAACAATGGCAACCGAGGTGGAGCAGCTATATTTGCAGTTGGAGCTTGAAGCGCTGGCGACAGAAGATGTTTGTGGAGGTGGTCTGTACGACCGGTCGAGACTGGGAACGGTGAATTTATAACACTGGTTCACCCACTGAAGCACCTGGATCAACAAATGCACTTTCGGTATTTTCGAATGTCAACGGGCCGATTTGACGAGCTTCTTCGCCGTGTACAGTCATTAAGACCGGAGAAAGCAACTGCCGGAATTGACCTTCTGAGCGGACCAATCACAGCCCTTACGGTCCGCATCAATGCGATATATAGAATTTATTTATATAGAATTTTTTGGAGGTGCACGTCAGGCTATGACGTAGGGCTCCACGTTGAGGACACTTGGATTGTTACCCCCTCTGAAACATCTCCGAAAAGACTGCAATGTATGTGCAAAGCCATCTTTAGAAATAAAACAGGCTAAAAAAAAAAGTTTGCAAAACTTCCCAGATTTAAATATTTAACATTTAAACAGACTCATCACATAATGTACCTTTATCGGTTTTTCAAATATTCTTTTTAGTACCTACACAGTGAACTGAACCGCCAGTAAGTTATGGAATAAGCCTCTTTTATACTTTGTAAAAATGTAAAGCACTAATGCCACACAAAACAATTTTGTTTAACCATTGAACATCCTGGCTTGCCAAAAGATTTCTTTATGAAATTCTCGCAATTTCTTGCATATTTTTTTCAGATGAGGTGGAGGAAAAAACATGGAATCACCTCATAATTTGTATTTCTAAAACAAACACCTGCACAAACCCACATAAGCAAATGATGGTGCAGCTCAAAAAGCATGCACGCAGAGCTTAAGGAGCTGTTGTTACCAAAGAAGTGAGCCGTCAGTGGAAAAAGTGAAAAGGATTACGAAAGGCAAGAAAACAAATTCGACTCGAAATGTGACAAAAAATGTCGGCTGTTTCCAGACAACAAGTCTACTACGGAGTCTAAAATAAACATAAAAGGTCGACTAAGCAAGACGAGAAAGTATCAGGAAACACGCCTTGAAAATTAGAAAATGCACAACGGAAGAATGAAAAACAAGCAAACAAAAACAGGAGTCAGTGTTTGTGCTGTTCTGTACAAAACCAGCAGAAGGAAATGGCATTTACATCCAGAAAAGCCAAACACAGACGAACACAAGGTTACAGGCGGGCTAAAGAGGAGCTGCCGTGGACTGTGGATTATTGAATGGAAGTTATTTTCAGTGATGAATCAGCAATCTGTATGGGACAATGAGATGATGATGGGACTTTTCCTTGGTGAAGGTCAAATGTTTAATGTCAAACATTTAAATGGCTGCCTGAAGAAAACAAGCAGTCATTACCTCTACAGCAAAAGCAAAGGTGGACTCATTTCACCAGTTGAATGGAGGTTTGGTGATGCTGAGGTCATTTTTCAGGATGATAATGCATCCTGCCCTAGAGCTAAGAGTGACATACCAACTCAATGACATAGCGAACAAGCAGTCCGACTCAAAATATCAGTGGTAACTGTTAAAAAAAAACAGGAAAGATCTACGACAAGGCCCCATCCTGCAACGCACATCTGTCAGAATGTTCGAGTCAACATTTGGTTCGTGTCATATCTGTGTTTTTTTTAACAAGATAAAAAAGTTGAAGTTCAATCACAATTTCTGAAGCGTTTAGCCATTTCACAAGAGAGACAGCAACATGTGAGAATAAAAGCAGCTTTAATAGGGAATTATCTACCGACATACATTTACACTTTTGTGTTTTTTGTTCTACCCTTACTTTCTAGAAGAAAAAACAGTTACTTTCACTTTTTTTGCAGAACACATCTTAAACCTGTGGTTTCAAAATACTTGGATTCTTAACACTTACAAGGAGTAGTGTGTAGTCAAGTCACTACTCCAAACATGTGCCATATTCAGATGTGTACCATTCAGTTCTTATGGTAACACAGTCCATCACTATGAGTAATCTGAAACTGTAATCAGTCTCTCAGAGGGACCGAATAGTGGTTTCATGCTTTATGAACATTGTGACACTAAAACCTTTATACCTTTACTAAACTAGAGTATTTCATGCTGGACTGGAGTAGTTTTACACTGCTATACTTTCAAGAGGCTATCTGTTGGTATGGAGGGCTTAAAACTCACTCAATGGTTTCTATGTCGAGTAACATGCTCCCAAATCAACGCTAACATTTGGGACATCAGGTCAAATATTACAAACTTAGCTGCAGAATACTCTAATCAGGGCCCTGGTCTTGAGTGCTATGGCTAGCTATAGCTCCAATAGATAATAACTTAAAGCTAGCAACCTCACACACCCACCAATTTACGTTTAACATTTGACAATGTGTGAATTGAATATGCAAATATTTCATTTGGGAGCGACCCCAAGTTTATGGGTTTTAAGTTGTACACTTTCCACGGTAAACTGGATAAAAGCTGTCAATGAAATATTTAATGAGTGTAAATACTTACTCTGGTAGATGAGCCAGGCGTGCGGCTAGATAGCCTTCTGCTAACTTCTAAGGCCAGCGGTGCAGCCAGGACCAAAGACCGTTTCAGCTGCAGCCAGACGCTGCTGCTTGACGTTTTAATGACTGACTCCTCGATAGGTGACTGGATGAAGTGCGATTTATCTACGGTCCTTGTGGAAATATTAATATTTACATGTTTTAGTCAGCCGACTTGCTACAAAAGCTACCTCTGGTCAGCCTAGCATTAGCCATCTCACTCCGGAGGAACTTCGACCGTTTATCTTGTCAATCTTCTAACTCAAGCTACTGCTAGCTAAATCTAGGCTTGGTTAGAAACTGGCCCGATAACACAAAATGCGTTTGCAAATGGACATATTCTTAAAGTACAACACTGGCTATACGCATAACGACAGCCACGTAATTGACATGTTGTCAGCTGAACTGCTTAAACTCTGACAGAGTGCTACTTTACTGGTGGTTACAACAGGGTAGCCGCAGCTCAGACAGAGTCAATAAACCAGCCTCTCCCACTGTACTCATGCTGCATTTGGGAACTGTAGGAAATATCGACAACTTCCATTTGTATGTGTCCAAGTATCCGAATATCTATTTGTTCTAATTGATTTGGTTCCTCTTTAAGAAATAAATTGAGAAGGGAAAAAATATTTTAAATTCTACGTCAATTTTGTTTAACCTTTTCACCAGTAGGCCTTTAGAGAAAGTATTTCAGTTCACAGAAAAGCATTTCGAGCAGGTATGTGCCATGTATAAACTCAGCACCTTGCCAATCTAGCAGCCATTAAACGTTCCATGTAAAAGATAATAATGGAATATAATGAGCATCTGCCAGATTTTAATACTTGAATGGATAATTTTCCATGTGATATCTGAAACGATAACAACATGTTAGGAAGTTTGAAAGACTGAGACATATGCAATTTGATAGAACAAATGAAATTCGTTTCTGTAGTGAACCACAAACCTATTATTATGACATTCAAATGTTTTGTTTTGACTCTTGATGCTATTTGGTGCATTACTATCAAATATACAGTACGATTTCTATAATAGTAACATCACTAAAAGCACCTTCAAGCAAATGTATATTATTTCACTACTGTATTTGTTTTCTTTTAGAACCAACTGCAAGCTGTTGATACAGATAGATGGGTTGAGGATGATTGATTATTTATTTATCTTATGAGATATTTAATCATATACACACAAAAGTCAATATTATACTGTAACTCTGAAGTATGAGATTAAAAGGCCACCAGGAAGGCAGCATCTTCACACTGAATGAGTCCCTTGGCTTGCAAGGAAACCCAAAACCTCTCCTACACGCGACCACTGCAACTGTGGTATACAAGCTGCACGAATTACAACACAGCACTGACACGGAGGAGGGGACAAACACAACATATCTTTAATATAGAATGCAGCAACAAGGCTTACCATTTTAAATGCAGTCTCATAGCTTTGGAACAATTACTGACTTTTGTGAAACTAAAAGAACATTTTGGTCAAGACTAAACCAGAGGTGTATTAGCTCTATAATCTTTATTTTTAACATTCAAAACCCTCTGCATTAAGCAAATGTCTGCATTTTAGGGGGATTATGTTACAGTTACATGTTACATGTTACTGGGACATTTGCCACAAAATAGTCACAGATTGTATCAGGTCATAAATGACGTGATTTAAGTTTTTAAGTTTCTTACAAACCCACTCATTCAAAATCAATAGATAACAGAAAGAGCTGCCGTAATTGAGGTATGTCTTGTATCTGAATAACTTTTATTGTTTTTATTCTTCTTTTTTTAAATCAAGATTATGCATGTGAGTGTTGTAAATCTTGAGTGGACATTTCCTGTGTTCACCATAAAACCTCCACCTCAGTCCCATGAAACACCTTAAGGTAGTAATGGGGAGCAAAATCATTAATGATATAAACATCCGCTGAATTGATAAAAGTTTGGTCTGAAGTCTACAAAGGAAGTTGAGCCCTCTCTATGACATTAAGAGTTACGGAGCGTGGGGGGAAAAAACAAGAAAAAAAAGTCTAAAACAGCCATCATCTTGACTCTTCATTTTTGACTGAGTTGGTATGAATCTGTAGATAGACATGGAAATTATTTCAACAAGATTATTGTATCTGGCTCCAGGTATTTAAAATATGAGTAGTGTTGGTGAATTGACGTGGTCTGGCCCCTTCATCACAAAGGTGTTTAATAAATGAAGGTCAGGGCTCTCTTGGCACATTACTGATCTTTCCTATAACCAAGTAGAACCAAAAGTATTTCATTGTTGACCTAATTTTCTCCTCAAGAACATTGTTTTGTTGAAACAAGACTCAGACTTTCCAAGCTTTTTAACTTTTGGCACAATTTAGAGACACACTAATGTCTAAACTCTTGTTTCCAACCAGAGGTTTTGCGACCCTCACATGGGCTTGCTGAGGAGGCTTGAAGACTTTCCTCTGATCTTTTTTCACATTAACCGAAAGAGAACAGACACAGAAGATTGACCTAACCAGGAGTGATTGAATTGTGCTCTGAATGCATGATTTTTTAATTAATAAGCCGGTATTTTTGCCAAAAAATCTGATCCCAAACTAAATCTGACTCCTCTTTTTACTATATATAATAGTTATAATAATGAGTGCCATTTGTGCCATTTGTGCCATGTAATATAACTATTACACTCCAAAATACAGTCAACAGTGTTTTTTCTTTTTCTAAAAATAACAATGCATTTTAATCTTGAAACCTATTAGAAACATGTTTTGTCTAACTTACAGGGGGAAATTAATTTAGCATTTGTTATGAGGAGTGAATGAAATATGATTTTGGAGGCTGATCCCACAGTTTTGATCATAAAACACCTTTGCATCCTCAAGTTAAAATTCAGGGTTTGTACTCAGAAAAGACACCTGCAGAGCAAGCGAGAAAGCAATAAGACGTCTAAACAAACTGATGCATGTCAACTACACATTCTCTAATGATTTACCATGTTATGATTTAACACGTTGAATAAAAAAGTCATCAGGGAATGTTATCAAATAGGCAAGGTTATAACTAAAAAATTAGATTCTGGATCCAATGCAGGGTTTTAGACAATGTGTGCACCAAATGTCATGACAAGCTTTCCAATTGTTCTTGATAGACATCAGTAAAAAACACAGAAAGTTCCATTTTTGAAACTCTCATTCTCTTGGGCACCACACGTGTTTACAAAGTCTTATCATTGCCACCCAAGAGTTGTTGAGATATTTCAGTCTGGGATGAGTGACAGACCAATAATGACAGTAAAATATGGGAGAAATTTAGCCCAGTGGAGCTGAAAGAGAATTACTCACAAGTGGATATTGCCTTGTTTAGAGGGGTCACGGGTCAACAGAATCTGGATCCACAGGTCTGAAGCAACTTAAAAACAGCAATTAGATGCTGGACAGACAGACACATATGCATACATGTACATGCGTGTACTTTGGAAAAAAACCCATGGGCAAGCACCTGACACAGCAACACAAAAATACACACATGCCTCGACGAATTGGGGAGTCCTGGGGCATTCAGGTGATGCACAGACACACACACACACAGAGACTCTGATAGTGGAAGACGAGAGTCTTATCTGCTCTAACACTGTCTGCGGTGAATCTAAAACGGCATCACAGCTAAGGGAGGGAGACTGCCCATGGCTGACAGTGGAGGTGGAGGGAGAAAAACAAGACAATGAGTAAGAAGGGAGAGAGAGGAAACGAAAGCAAGGGAGGGATAAAGAGGAAGGAGAGCAAGTTGGGGAACTGAGAGAAGAGATGTGGAGAAAACAAGGGTGGTGAGGTGGAAGAAAGGGAAGTTGGGAAGAGAAGACAAAGAAAAGGAATTAAGAGCAGTGGAGAAATCATCTTTAATCTAGAATTTCTTTTAATAATGTTGGGGTTTAACTTATTGTTTTTCTGTATTTATTGCTGATGTTTTATGCATCCTTACGTGATCCACATATCTTTTAAAAAGAGAGGACATTATTCCAATCAGAAGATGAACATAATTTCACCATTCTGTAATAAATTATCCACAATTACTCTTGTTTTTTGACATTTCAGTACTGGGATGCAGTCAGCCTAGCTCCTTCCAGAAAATCTCTCTGAAATCTTGCTCTGTGTTAAGGCCTCAGAATTTTCTGCCTGGGGGTCTGACAGTTCAATTAGTTTGATCCTTGGATAAGCCAAACTTGATAAACAAGTTTTAGCCCCTTGACCCACTCTGCATCCAGTCTTAATGCAAAGCTTTTAAAATGGTAAGCCTTGTTGTTCTTGAACTTAAATCCTCATTCAGACATAATAACCTCAACCGAAACCGAGTTGGGGAATTTTCTTAAAGGCAACGAAAAAAACATAAATCTGTAACTAGTTAATGTGTTTGAACCTTTATCTAACAGTCAGAAATACAACAAAAGTGTCTTCACTGCCCAACTTACTTGCAGTTCAAAATCAGATGCCAGCAACACACTCAGAAAAAGAAAGGAAAAAAAAGTTGGGTGCCATAAAAGTTTATGGAATATACAAGTAACAGCATTCTGTAAAACTGTAGCATAGTAGTGCTTGAATGACACATTCTCAGCTCCTTGCTTCAGTTCTAAAAACCAGTCATTCTTCTGCAGCAGTGATGCATCTGCTCCTGTAATGGCAAACAGTGACGGGAAAAAAATACTACATAGTGCTGAGGTGTCAACTATTAACACAGAACAAGGGTGTTAGAGGGGAGGGGGGTGACAGACACCCAACTCCAAGCTTGAGACTGCTGATTTTCAGTTTCTATTTGTGGTCTTTATTCTCACTTCAAGCTGTAATTTTGATTTTCTTACTTCCTACTACCTATGTGAACCTACGACCTCAGTAGGCATTAAAGTACACACTCGGGGTTGGAAAACATCATGGTTAAGTGTTAGAATACAAAAAGCACAACAGACATTGTCCACATTGTCACGGTTAACACAACTGGGAACTACTAAGTTGCCTGCTTGGGAAAATAAAGTCCAAAAGTGACTCTTTGGCTGTACCCTCTTTAGTCAACAGCAACACAAAGAGCTCCTGACCAAGTGACAGTGCGTGATGAGTTGATGATAAGATTGTGGCATCTAAAGCACTCCTTGTTGAATATTTATTGAACAGCTTTAGTTTCAGTGCAGCAGACCCACATCGCAGCTTAGTGTAAGTGTGGTTCTTAAGTCCTGAGGAATTTTTCCTACCATCTTTCCACAACCCCATGATGTTTTTCATTGAGGTCAAAGAAAAGAGCCTGGGAAAGACGTTGCAGAAGATAATGTTTTTAAAAAAAAAATCTTTAAATGTTTTTTGACTATTCAACTTGACCCCAGGAAATGCACAGGCACACACCACAAAAGAATGAAATTCAAGAAAGATGGAATATCTAAAATCATACCATCATATTCTTGTCTGACAAGATATTTCATCTTGTGAGGGTGTTTTTATGTTGCATTATGCACTTTGCTCCTTAATCATGTCCATAAGATTGATGCTTAAAGATTGACTGAGGTTTTTCCAACAAGAAAAACACACTTGTTTCTTGTCTGGTTGCTCCAGTTCCAGTTTTCATTTGAAGTGATTTTGTTCCTTTTGTTTCTTGCTTTCGTTGTGTATTGATAATGGCTAAATTCAATTTAGGGCCGGTCCAGCTATTGTGGTTTCTAGCTGATATTTATGATTTACTGGAACACTGAAGAGAACAAGCCAAGTCATTAATGCTATCCCTCCTGTGCTTATCCTGCAGTAAAACTGATGTACTGTCCGTGTGCCACCAACAACCTCAGCTCAGGTTTTTACACCTTAAGTTATTACTTATTACACTGATTTGCATTCTTTTTCTTTCAATTTTCTCTTGATCATCCTTTTTGTGTCATTATAGTTTTGAGTAAAAACAACAACAACAAAAAATAAGAATAATTACGCTCAATAGCTTTAAGTATTTTAAATTGAAAGTTTTTAAAAAAAGAAGAAAATGTAAGAAATGTGAGTTTAACAGTTGTTGAACCTGTTTGCTGTGATAAAAACAGGGTTGAAGATGATATGAAATAACAATAGTGGCATGGAACACTGGCAGGGTATTTTAAATAGCATCAAGGTTTTAGACAACTTGTAGCTAAAATGTGTAAAAACCTTGTTATCACAGACATTAAAAGGTACTTATGACAGCAGGCCCAGATCATTGAGCTTTGCATAGGTGTAGCTTATGATCAATTTATAACTTTTCACTTTCAGGAAAATGATCACTATCACAAAGCTATACAACACTGATTTTAAGATGCTTGACAGTTGAAGATCCTGCCTGATGAAAAAATAATTTACTGTTACTGTTTTTACGTAAGTTTAAAAATGTTCAGATCACTATCTGAATGAGACTGTAAACTGACTTTCACAAAAACTGGCACTAGATGGAGATAGAGATACGCAACAGAGACAGCGTTTGTGTGGAGAGCGAGAGAGGGAAACAGCATATAAAGCAGATGTTGGGGGGAAAAATGAGCGGAGGAAGAGTATGATAAACAGAGAAAGCAGCAACAAGATAAAAAAAAAACAAACAAACAGAAAAAGCAGAGGTAAAAATGTTCTTCTTTTTGTCCCTGTTGGTTTGAACACAGCCTCCAAAGGCCTCCAATGCCTGCAACCCACCACCTGCGCCTCTCCTCTCTCCAAGCCAAACACACACGCACATGCAGTGCCATTTGTGCCATTTGTGCCACTTGTGCCATTTTCTTCTCAAAGTGCTTTAAATAAACTGTTGGAGACTTGAGGAAAGCATTAAGCTTTTGTAAAAGTTAAAATCTTTTTCGCATAAAAATGATCCTACTGAAACTGGAAATGGAGAGAAAACCATGTCTTGTTCCTGCATCCTGTCAGCATATCTTTTTTTAAATTAAACAAAAATATTCAAATGCTTCTGTTTGCTGAAGTCAGTATACTCACAATACTTCATGCTTTGGTTCCTCCTGGATTCCACCGCACTGCTGTGTCTTTTCAAGGTGCATAATAAGAGAAATGCATTTTTCAAAGACCAAAACCAATGCCTGAGATTTAAACACCTGCTGCTTTTCATTTGAAAACAGTTGTTGAAGAAGTTATATGTACCGTATCAAAGAAAAAGTCATTAACTACATGTTATTTAACTGTTTTTTTCAGTTTTTTCTCCTCACAGATATAATCTTAATGAGAATTAGGACAACTGTGCTTTGAGATCATTTGAGTTGAAACATCATTGTGCTGTTTTTAAAAACATTTACAAACCGTCTTTCAACATCATCACAAGATCTATGACTCCATAAGATGCAGTTATGTTGGCAAATCCTGGCCAGAGACAGACAGACAGACATGTAAGCACCAGCCAAAGAACTCAAAATTGGCTTTGCAACATTTACTGTAGTCTCTGACCGCATTTTACCACGATGACACACATACACTTCCACATGTATACAGTATGAAAACCAATAATTATATGTACCTATGCACACGATACAAATACCTAATATGAATATATCTGCAGCCATCTTTAATCAAATGTGCTGATCTCATCATTTTGATTTCAGTTTCATGACCACAACCAGCACACATGTGAAACATCAACAAAATTTCACACAGACAAATACTTACCAACAAAAGCACTTAAATCCACTGTTGTGGAAGGTTCTGCTAAACCCTGTTATTTCTGGACAACATTTTTGCTGTGATGACACGTTTGCGCGCGAACAAACTAAAAACTATGAAGTGAGCGTAAAGATGTACTTTCCCATCAGTTTGGCCGTCATCAGGTATTTGTCTTACTCTGAGTCTTCATTTGCCTCTTCAGATGAGCAGAAGATTTCTCTCACACAAACCAACTCTCACACCGCTGCAGCTGGTAATAAGTCACCAGAGGAAACTGCTGCTTAACATTGTTGTTATCAGTAACACACGAGACTCACTTGTTTCCTGCATATTATTCAGAACATTAGTAGAGGAAAATGGAGTGATGAACATGATGAAAAAAGGCTATATTTCAGAAGACCAAGTAGATATAACAGGATATCATATTTCTTTTGTGTCATTGTTATATACACAGACTCCCACTGCAGAATGCTCTATTTGTGTTTGGTGTTTTTCTTACATATTTCACAGCTTATTCCAAGAAATTGTTCTTTTTCCACTAATAAATTGACCAATCCATTTTTTTCTTTGTCCCAAATGTTATCTGGATAAAGAACTAACTGTTTCGACTTGTGAAGTCACGTGACACAAACTGGGCATGAAAAGCTGATATGAAAGTGGCACAAAACAAAACACACTGAACTCGTAAAGTTAACTTTTAAAGTTCACTTCAGCTGAACTTATGTTGGGTCAACTATTCATCAAGTAGCAGTAACCGTGAGATGTTCATGTAATAAAGCCACAACATAACAACCACTAAAAGGTGAAGTGTGTAATTGATCATCTCGCTACAGTACAATCCTCTTATGGACAGCTATGGGTCATTCCATTCATATGAATCACAATGTATACTGAACATAAAATCTACATACCATAAAGGTGGTATCACACAGACACTGAAATTTGTTTTGCAAGTATATTTGCAGTTACCCAAGAATTGACCTCCTGTATAATAATCTCTGACATGGTAATGTCAACTACAGCTTAAATGGACTTAATCTAATCTCTTTCTCTGTCTCTATGTAGTGGACTGTCCCTCTCTATCACATAAATAAATACTTTTGTTTCTCAGTGCTTGCATTTACCTAACCTTTGCCTGAACCCAAACACCAAAATGTGATGAGTTCCAATGTCTTCATTCGAAAGGTTTATAATTGAAATTGGTCCTCACAAAGACAGAAGTACAACGCCACACACACACGATACCTAGTGCCTAAAACGGCGCAGTCGGGCTGAGCCGGAAGGCGCAATTATGAGTAGTTGCCTTTTTGACCTTCTATCTGTCAGCCAATCAAATTGAATGATGATTATCATATGAGCGAGAAGCTCCTTAAAGCACTTTTATATAACTTTCTCCGTTTTCCCTTTGACTATTTGTCTTTTTAATTTCCGCACTTAAGCATTTTTCCCCCCCTGTGCTTTACCTGAATCTCTCATTGCTTTTCTTTCTCACACACTTTATATTCATCTCTCTTTTCATCTCGAACTTGCTCTTTACTTCCCCTCCAGAAAATCTCTCCGTAACATCTACTGCATTTTGGATTTAATTTGGAAATGTCAGATCATGGCTAATCTGATCCATCACAGTCCTGCACTGAAAGAGAGGCATTTTAAATGTTTCTAAAAGTCATGTGATGGATTTAGTGAGTCATACAGAGAATACGCCATCCTAGATACGGTAACTGCCAGTCTTTGTATTTCAGATCATCACTCGGGCAAGACGGGATGTATTCGATAAGACCCAAACCCTAACACTCTGATGTCATAAATACAGGAATGCAATAGCTAACTATTTCATCTCAGAGTCTAACAACTGGAAATACAGCACAGTGGATGTTGAAGGGCCACGCAACAAATAGCAGAAATGCAACAGGAATATGCAACTCAGAAAAATGTAGTTACAGACGTAACACCTGGCTTTTTACAGTCCATCTTTTCACCTGGTTGTTTCACACATTCAGAGATCACAGTGATCACAGAGATTCATCCTCACAGTGTGCAGACATTTATTACTGCATCAGCAGCAGGACATGCCCATTACTGAGTGTAAGCTGCCCTGTGTGCTTAGGTGGCAGAATGGTTATTCACTAATCAGATGGTTTGGGGTTCAGTCCCCAACCCTGCCACAGGTTGATGTGGCAAGACACTGAATCTCATGTTGTGTGCTCATTGGTGTGTAGGACTGATGGAGAAAAAAATGTGCATACAAAATACTGTACGAGTGTGTTTCAAAGTCTCTGTTTCAAAGTCTCTGGTTGTGGTTGTTTGTTTAGATTTGATCTTTTGGCTTGTTGTTTGTCTTGTTCTCCTCAGTTCCTGTTTCATTTTGAACCTGCCTTCCTTCGTTCCCTCTTTGCTTTCTGCCTTGTTTGCTTCACCCCTGGTCTGAGTTGACTGCCACCATCTGTTCATTTGTGATTACTGATGTCAGCATAACCTAAACCCAATCATCTTTATTCTTTGACAGATTCTTGTCCAAACAACATGTTTTGCTCCTGCTTGACTTTCTTCCCTGTTTTTAGATTTACACCCTTTCCTCCACATCAGTCTTGTTAAGTTTTCTGCCTTTGCCCAGTTTAATGTTTTGTTCTGTTTGGTGTCTCTACAGTATGTCCGTAAATTGGTAAATAGGAAACAGATTTTAAAGCACTTTTTTGAAGCTACCTCAGGTAAAAAAGGTGCTATTTAGGAGTGAACCATTGATTATTTACAATTTACGGTTGCTGGTATATTGGATTGTTATTGGCTTGAATTGGACTGTAACACTGAAGTGCTTTGAGATAACATGTATTGTGATTTGGCACATACAAATATAACAGACTTGAAATTAAGTTTAAATGGTACCATAGACTACAACTGGAACATTAACACATTCAGTTCTGTTTGCCCAGTTAGAACAATTAATTTGAGCTCATCTGAGGTTTGTCAGTCAGTATCATGAGCCAACATATCCCCAGTATCACCAGCATCTTAGAATAGAAAGCACTGCTTATTTTCTTCTGGCCTCATAACCTAGTATTAAATCCTCAGCTATTATTCTAATCTTTTATGTTTGGCTGGGTGATTGATAACACAGTTTTCTGTTATCTGAGAACTCAGAGAATATATCTCGTCCTGCTTTTTTCATCGTTCTCAGTCCAAATATTTAAAGTTTGAACCCTTGACATTTACAGTAAATGCAATGAGCACTATAGATAGTCAATTAGCACAGTGTTTTGTTGGTGGCAGAATTCTGATGGTAAATTGAGATTGCTTGTCAAACCTGCTAACTCAGTCACCAGTTCCAAACCCTAACCAAGCAGTAAGTAAGGTTTAAAGTTGATCTTACTTACTGCCTTTTCCAAAACACAAAGTAAGTGTGAACACAAAGGGGGAAAAGTCTTAAAAGTGACCCACTAGGACAAAACACAAATAAATGTACAAGTCTGTAAACTTAGAATACTTGTTTTTAAAAATATTTTGGACAAGATTAGATCATCAGATGGCAAGTTCACTTGTTAAGTGCATATAAATTTGAACAGGATCCAGTGGTATTGGTTATGATAGTCTGATTAATAATTAAATTCTAACCTCGCCTTGCTGAATCTAATCATTTCAGTTGTTATGCTGTTGAAATTATATAGTTGTTCTCACTGTACTACTTTACTAAGTCATTTTACAAACACAGCATAAAGACATTCATTAAAAGACAATTTCCTCCCTCTTCCCACTTTTCTATTTCTTCCATAAGACTAATCTCTAAAAAGGAGAGATGTCTGTATGCCCCTGACAGCTCAACCAGCGTGGTCAAAAATGTTTGTCATCTGGACTGATCTTCCTATTTTGTCTGGACTGTGCATCTGAGATGAGGCACCCCAGCATGAAAGATCACGTTTAAGCCACTTCATTAGCTTTCAGTGAGGCAGGAATGTTAAAATGGTTTTGAGAACCGGCACACAACTGAGTCTGTTGTAAAGATGTGATTTCTGGCAGGAGGATGAAATATGTGTGTGTGTGTGTGTGTGTGTGTGTGTTTGTGAGTGTGGGTACACACCCACATTCTGGGAACTCAGCTCCACTGTTGGGACATAAATTTGGACCATATGAGGTTAACCACTTGTTTTAGATATCAGGATAAGGTTACATTTATTATATCTTCAACACTAATGCATTTGCATGGAAAAAAGGGGTAAAGTTGGCTTGATTGGCTTTGAAACATAAAGCAGCATGTGGTTGAAAATGGGTTTACACAAAATTGAAGAAATGAACCACTAAACACATTAAATGTAAGATGCAGAGCTAAAATAAGTCCATGTTTGAAAATAAAGGCTGTTACTGTATTCTGATTTGGCAGTTCCCTGGGAAGTGGACTGCAAATCAATCCAAAGGAAAGACTGAACTGTGTATTGACAAACTGAACAATATATGATTCTTTTTTTCTTACAAACATCACTGGATGGATGTGTGCATAAACGACCCTATAAAAATGATCTTGTATATTTAGAAAAGCAAGTATCACTGACATTGAAACTAGCAAGTAGCTAGTACGACTAGCAAGTTAAGTTTATGTTGGTTTGGCTAGCCTAGTTGTGGAAAAGATAACATCAACTTTTGGTGCTGAAATTATGACAGCAGCAGGACCAGATGTCTCCGGTGAATAGGTGACCAGTATAACTGCATAAAGAGAATGCTGTGCTTGTTGGTGCTGTTTAAGGGTGTTCCCAAAATAGGAATATTCTAATGTGAAGTTCTCTGCTGACATTTCCAGTGCAGTGCACAGGAGGCAGAGAGTGCTGTTAAAGTACACTGTCGAATGGAAAACATTTAATTTGATTTGAACTGATTACAATAAGTTCCACCCAACTAAACCAGTTTCATACCAGTCACTGACTGATGTGTTGCCTTGGCACTCGAGCGTTCATATGGACAGTGGCACAAAGCCTTTTAGAATCAGATTGCAGTGTGTTAAAAGAAAGGACAAGCAGTTACCTATCATTGACAGATTTGCCAGAGTACGTAGTAGAAAAATACCTATTTGGCCTCCCATAAAGTATTCGCTTTTCATTTATGACGCCAAAATAAAAGTGACGTCCAGTTTTCAAAACCTCAAAGCCAACTTAATGTAGTTACAAGTTCCTTTAACTGCTACGTCAGCCACCGAAGAATAGTCTCAGTTGAATTAGCTAACAGCTATGATGTTTGCATCATAAACAACAGAGGAATGGTCAACTAAAACACAGGAAATAAAATACACTAAGTGTCACAGTGCAAGTATCCATAGTGTCTATCCATCAAATTTAGAGGAGGTTAATGATAACAAGTGTCTGTGGCGCAGATGAATGGTTAAAGTTTATCACTATGTGACTAACTGAAGGATCTAAAAGGTCTAAATTAGGCACATCATTTCTCTTTGACTAAATCAATCTGCATGGGTGTAAGGCACACTTGTCAATCTTTGATTCATGGACATGATGGAAGAAAACAGAGGGACATGCCGGCTGGTTATTCTTGCCCATACGCCTGTCATTTACATGTTCACACCTAAACCACCCACCCCCTCTAAGTCTGTGCCACATTTGTTCTCTCTGCAAACACATTTGTGTCCTTACAAGTGCAAGCATGTGTGTATGCGTATGTGGGTCTGTGCGTTGTTCGTGCTTGTGTGGCTATGTGCGTGTCTGTCTTGCTTGGAAAGTCAAATCTCTCCGCCAGAAAAAGTCCTGCAGCAAGGATTTGGAGTTGAGAAAGTGTCCACTGCTCTGTCGATATGTGACGTGGTGCCAAAACTGGCATGCAACCACTTTCTATTAGCGTGGCCTTACACTGCCCAATAACAGTTGCAGCACTGCCAGAAACTAGTCGAAAGTGATGAAAAAAAAAATCCATATTGCCAAGAATAAGTTTAAGATGCTTCAAACACCCCACTGCCAACAAGTTGCCCAAAATGCTGTAAACATGAAGAAAATATTTTTTGGAGATTAATACTGCTCATGGCAAGTATTCTAGTTTAGTGTTGGCCAACAATTAGTGAGAATTTATGAAAACTACTGAAATGGAGCCCTAGACAAAGTGGATCTCACTTAATACTTTTACAAAAAACGTTCATGAAAATAAGATAAAAATGTTTTTTTATTTGTTCTAGCCCATACATCTGTACATTAATGTCATGTGGTTAACCCACTGCCTACCAGTAGTGGTAGATATGGGAATTTTAAACTTGGATACTGTAAATTAAAAGGAAATTAGTGGTTTTAAAGGATATGAATTTGGCCATAGAATCTGAATGTTTTTAATTTTAAGTAGCCAAGTAAACTAGTGCGTAAATACTTAAGAAGATAGAATAAGATAGAATCAAGACCAAATTAAGAACGTAAATGACTGAGCCAAACAAAGAGAACACCAACACTGGCAGCATTTCTACCAATTCTCAAGCAATGGTGGCTGAAAAATTACACTGAATTGTATAGTACCCCATTAGTGACAATGTCAGATAGCTAACAATAATGACTGAATTAATCTATGAAGGAGATATAATTTAGTCATACAGATATAAACTGTATGTCCCTTTTATGTCATGCCATTCAGACATTTCTATGACAGAAAAGTGTCTCATTAGATTAGTCCTGTAGCCATCAGAAACCATTTTAGCCTAACAAACATGCTGTGGTTGTGTAAAACATAATGGGGATGGTTAGCAGTGGTTTGAAATGATAGCTTTTCTTCACGTTAAAGATTGTTAAACTTATTTTCTTAAATATTTTTCTGTCTGCTGTGAGTGTGTCAGACGGAGAGGAGATGCCACAAACATAGCAGAGAATGTTAACTAAAGTTTTTCTCCTTCTGAATTCAGATCAGGCATGGAGCATTTATTTTTAGTATTTATTTAATGATGTGATCTAAGGGATTTCCCCAAAAAAGTAGATCTTTGTGAAATTATGACTTTGTCTCCTTGCAATTCATGAAAGTGTTGCAGTCTATTGACTGGAGCTGGAGGGATATTTTTCAGGGGTTTTTTTTGTGCTTCTGCATACACACAGAACTATTTTTCTTAATGTTAGGCTTTGACATCATTAGCTAATTTATGTAATTCACCAGGATAATGAGCCCTACTCTATCTGCAAATCATGTTGGGTGTCACAAAAATGATGGTTAGTGTTTGTCTGCACAGATAAAGCAATGGTTTTTGTTTGGTAATTATTTCTGATTTTCTAAGTGTTGCTTTTCTGTTAATCAGACTAAATGCAGTTCAGACTTGTGCAGTCGTATTTTTACAGAAAAACTATTCAGAAAAGCAGAATGCCAGTAAGGATGTCTGAAAAGGGCAACCAAGACTCTTTTCTTGTGATCATTTGAGTATTAAAGGGTGTTTGAACAGTATTAGGTTACTGATGCATCTGCTGCAATGTTTATAGATTGAGTGCAGCAATTTCGAAACAATATAAATTATACATTTTTAAAGCTATAGAACCTATAGAACCAAACCAGTAAACCAGTCATTTGTATGACCTTATATGTTTGATACCTGCTGGTGATAATGTGTATTTCAGGGATCCTGAGAAACAGCTGTGCATGCTCACCAGGGACAGCTAAGCTTGTCAGTACAGTGACACATGCTGGTGTTTTGAAAAGTACCTGAGATCTAAGGCAATGTTTCTTTACCATTACTCACATTCATCCCCACTCAACTCCTCTTACTTTCTCCCTCCTACAATCAGTATTTTGGTTTGGTTTGATAATTTTCCTATTTCCATCCATTTCCACCATCCGTTTCCAGTATTTAGGAGCTCCGCTTAAAAAGCAATTTCAGCCCCATCTTCTCTGCTCCCTAATCACACTGTCAATACATGTACATGGTTGTCACTCATGCACACATTAAGCCTGTCACTCCCACTGTGCTCACTCGCCCTCACCTCCACATCTTCACCGTTTCCCTTCCTCCACTCATCTTTATGTCTCCCACTTCCATTTTCTCCCATTTCCTCTCTGCCCTCCCTCCTTCTCATTCATTCAATCTCCTGCTTCTCACCATCTGCATAAACTGAAAGAGCGAGACATCTTCAGTTTTTTCATGGTATCAACTGAGAGGGACTGCAGTGAAAAATGTTTACAGAGTTGCTGGCTGCAGGATCTGCTTATTAATGATCATTAGTTATAAATCAGCTATAATGATACATTTCAATACGCCTTGCGCATTAAAAAATAAACCTCCTGGGCCTGATTGGTGATTTAATTTGGGTGCTTATGACAGCCTGATTGCCTGCAACATTCATTTGTGATGCAACTGTCAACAGTATCTTCAGTCAAATAAAGAAAAGATAAAAAAATATATATAAAAAGGCAGAATTTACACGCAGTGCTGTTTTTTGACTATGGAAACATGTCATCATTCTCCAGGTGAGCATGCTGAGGAATGGAATCCAGAATGGAACTTACTGCAACTGAGAACCTAGACAGAAAGATGATAAACGCCAGCCAAGCAAAAGCTTTTCAGTTTTATTTCAGTCCGTGCAGTGTTATTTGTCATTGTGGCCTCTTTGCTCCTAACATTGTACATAATTTAGTTAAAGAGCTTTTAAAGAGGAGAGAAACATCTCGAAATTGGCAAGCTGGCTGCAGTTGTTCATGGGTCAATTAGTTCAAAGACATATTTACACCATCCACTGCACTTTCATGGTAAAATTTATACTTTGATAAAGGATCAGCTTCAATGGCGCTTCCCTCTTTTTGTTCTCTATAGTTCTCAGTCTCCTCAAAGGTCAGCACTGCCATGATTTGCCAGAATTAGTATTTTTTTCTTGCTGAAAATAAACTGAACTTGATTTTTATTTGGTTTTATTTTCAATACTGATGTGAATGGACATCAACAGGAACATTTAAACTGTTTAAGTTGTGCCTCTCTGCATCCAGGTTAACCTTGCAGAGACAGTAAGTAGGTCTACATAGCATAAGAAAAAAATAAAACAATTATTGTGCTACTCCAGCTAAAATTGTACGAGATCAAAGCTCTTTAAACTGGACACACACCGTGATAACGTGGTTAGAGATCAAATCACTTCTGTACGTCTCTGCTAAAACTGGATTGAAATGGGCCTAGGTGCTCTGTTCCTGCTCTTAAGTTTATCATTATTATCATAACATTAATGCAGCTAGATTTCCAATAAAGCTACTCTCATTCACATGTTTTTTTCTCCTTCCTTAAACAGATAGCTTAAAAGAAATTGTGATTGAAAATTTGTGTCCACAGTGTTGTGTCATCAGTCATCATGTTCGTCAATCACTTAATTCTCCTTCTGTGCATGTGCATTGGGACAAGGAAGGTGATCTCATCAAATGGCTGTTGAGCTGTAACTATAGCTTGTATCAACTGTACATGAAACCATACTGGGGAAGAGATTCTTGGGGTAGTACATGAGCTTTATTGTTGACACAGGCATAAAATAAATGAATAAAAGTGTGGTGTGGCTTGCAGGGGGTTCACACTAAGAGTTTAATTTTAGCTACTATTTAAATGAAAAAATGTATATAAACCTCCAATAAATGTGTCTCTCTAGACAGTGTTTCAGCTCAGTGATTGTGGCCTTTCACTGAAGCTCATTGCTATTCTGCTTCGATTTGTTAGCTATGTTGGGGATGCACTTTAGAATTTGGCAATGGAGTATTTCATGGTCTGATGGCTGTTATTGAGCTAAGCATAGAAAGTTGTCTCAATAGCAGACTTAGTAGGTTTACTGAAGTTACGAAGGGCCAAGAGCTGCTCAATTAACTAAATCCGTGGGACTCTGAAATTCTACATAAACAGGACTCGCTCAGTTGCCCAGTCCCCCTTCCATCCTCACCCTCGGTCACTCACATTCAAACAGTTCAGCCCAAAAACCCAAAAATACAGAAGAAAGATGCTGGTTGAAACCAGTTGTCTATGATTGTGGCATCTCCGAGAACATCACAGAGCTCATGCTGTGATGTTCCAGGAATGGCAAAGTCAAATGCAGGGTGTAAGGATGCTTTGTTGATGCATGATAAATATACTTTAAGGGACAGGAGGGGTGAGAGGGTGATAAGTCCAGCGGCTCTCCACTGTCAGACTTCCTTGTGAGAATGCCTTAGACAATGTTAGTCCAGTGTGACACCATTGATTTTTCTGGTTTGATCTCACTCATTATTTGGTTTAATTTAGGCAACGCAAGTGGTTCACTTCAGACAACAAAAAACTTATGAGAGCTAATACAAAATATACAATGTTTAGCCTGCACGTTAAAAAGGGGTACAGGCTTTGTACCGGGAACTGGTTGACCACTTTGTGGCATGGGTTGGGAACAATCACCTTAGCTTGAATGTAAACAAGGCAAAGGAGATGATTGTGGATTTAAGGAAGACCAGGAATAAGCCAAACATTATTTCTATCCAGGGAAAGAAGTTGAAGTGCTGGAAGACTGCAGATACCTGGGAGATCAACTGGACTACAGACTGAAGTGGAATGCAACTCTGATACTCTTTACAAAAAGGGACAGAGCGGACTCTACCTCTCAAAGAAGCTTTGATCCTTCATAGTTGGTGAGAAAATGCTGCATATTCTCTATAAGTCTGTGGTGAAGAGTGCAATCTGCTTTGCAGCCATCTGTTAAAGCTAACTGATAAAGAAGGCTGTGTCTGTGCTGTGAACTTCTCTGAAGACCCTGGAGCTCGCTGTGCAAAGAAGAAGAACAATGCCTTAAAACATCTGAGGGTGTTCAGTCAGAGACTTCTTCAGCTCTGCTGCAACAAAGAACATTACAGGGCATCATTCCTGTCCATGGGAATAACTTTTTCTAATTACTCTCTCTTTTATTAATTTTTTTTTCAATTTTAAAGATAGTTAATAACTAATAGTTATTGATTCTTTATTCTTTAACAAACTGTTAGTTCAGTTGAATTCAATTTATATGTTTGAGTCTATCTACCAAAAAGTATGTGAAATGAAATGAATGCTTTCTGCTTTAAATCTGGCAGAAACTGTGTTAATACGTCCACAGTGAATATATCAGCTGTTTAGTGGTCTCAAACTCACTTTAATTGCTTTAAACTTCTCATGAATGACAATATGTGGACAACTGTGCCATCTAATAAGTCTTCCTCGCTCACACTCTCTGTCTTTCTGTCTCCCCACCTTGTTCACTCCACAGTTCTTTCTCTGTTAGTGTCATGCAGCCAATCAGCACGGGTGTGGATGGGTATCCAAATGCAATCACAGGCAATTATGCTCCTTGCTGTGCTTGTGTGAGTGTGCCTTGTGTATTTGTGTGTAGATTTTAGTCCATTAGGAAGTGATGCACTGATTAACCGTCAGTTCTTATGGTGCCTGACTGCCAGTCTTACAACAAACAAAAAAGCAGTACTCCCTGCATTCCTGACACACATACAAGCACGTTCACATCATTTGCTTTGTACCCATTATGCACTCAGGATACTTGTCACAGTCTTAGCTAGCAGCACGATAAACAGTAGCAAATTCAGTTAGATAAAATGACTGAGAGTCATATGGTGAATAAAGATAATATCTAAAATGCTTCTGTGAAATGTTTTTAACCTCAATTTTTGACCTTTTACTTTTGTTTTAGACTCCTGTTCCCCTAATGATGAAAGTTTAGCCATAGCCATCTATTTCAGCCACACTGTGTCTCACTCTGCTGCTCGTATAAAACCTGGTCTTTTCTCCAGAATGCAGTTGTGTGACACACTCTCCCCACCTGCCCCACTCTTTTAGTGCTAATAATGTTTTATGGTGATTCTGCACATCAGGACCCTGTGACAAATTCTGATTAAGCACTGATATAGTTGGTGTGATCTGCTGTGATCTCAAGCATGCAATAGAGAAAGCAAAATATGATCGTGTTGAAACATTGCTTATTCGTGGGAGTTTGCTGATGATCACCACCGATGAGTCGACACCAAAGACCCACAAAGCTTTTTTTGGATTTCACAGCTCACTTTAATGTTTGAATCTCCCTCAACATTGGCCTTTTAAGAGCACCCCCTTCCCAGCTGAGCTGTTTATTTCTGCTCAGTAATCATTAAAATTGCAGTCCAATCCAACTGACCTGTAATATGCTTTTGTTGGCGCTGTTATAATAGCGATATATTACTGAGGTAATTGTGAGTAGTGGTGTTGTACATTCTGGAGTTGATTATGTTCAGATTTACCCCTAATAATGTTATTAGGTTTTACAGGTTTTCCCAAATGGAGGCAAAGCCTTTGAAAATGGTTGATTGACTCCTTTGTTGGAGGGTGTTCACTTTTTATCCAGTATGAAAAGGGCTAGATATAAACAACCCCATGTATAATGATACATTTACAATCTGAGCAACTCTCTATTTTTCATGTTCCCTAATACAGTAGTGTGCTTTAACAGCTGTTTATACATACAAAACTAAGATGCTTCTGAAAGAAAGCTGCAATTTCAACTTTAACTGTTCTGCTACCTTAAACATTTTCCAATGCATATGCCTATCAATAACTATAAGATTAAGAATTATTTTGGAGTTACGGTATGAGTGTGCGGTATGAAAGAATCAGATTTGTTCTCTGTAACAGTGAGATCGAGTGGTTAAGATAAAATATTTTCTAGTTATTAATATACATTTTCTTGAAACAGTCAAGTGTAGTTATGATTCAGTATGCAGAAGCCTTACTTGATACTTACAGTTTGAAGGGGAGTCAAAATATACAGATGTTGGTTTTAATCGTGATAATACATTTTTTTAAACATCACTATTGTCTTGATGTTAATTAATGTGATTTAATCTCAGCTGATGAAGTATAACATTTTCAAAAAGAGGACTGTATAGTTTTTAAAAGTGCTGCACATCCTCTATTTTGAGTGTATTCAGTTGCCAAAAATGGAGACAAAAAAAATAAAAAAATAAAAACTAAAAAAACTAAAAACTTTTCCCTTTCAAAAATGAAATTAGTCCAATGGCAATTTTCACTTTTTGAATTTTCTGTTAATGACGCAGCGAGTAGTGAAAATCAGATATAATGACAGCCCGAGTATGAAGCAAGAGCCCAAGATTGTTTTTCTGTTGGCTCAATGTTTCCATAGATTGGAAACATTTCCTTAGAGCGTGAGATCAAAATGTTAAAATGTCGTCACTGATTGGTTAAATGACAGTTTTTACAGCAAAAGACTGACTTTGTAGAAATATTAAGAAATAAAACTGCATGCAGTTCATAGAGTTTTATAATCAACTTTCAGATGCAGCTCAAAACCAGTCAGTCACATTACTGAGTGAACATTCTAATTCACAAAGAGATGGCGCTGACAGATTTGCATCACTTTCAATAACAGCTAAATAATCACTTGATATGGGATAGCTAATTATTGTTGAGTTAATAAAGGACCTGAAAGAAGTAACAAAATATTTGCAATAATGTTTTTAGTTTTCCTGCAGGAATCACTGAAGGTGCCGCTTTCATTTCCTCCTGTTGAACTCTGTATTCCTAAAGTGGTACACATGTAGAACATTGCGGTAATGAGGGTTAGCGAGCTCACTGAGCAGCTGTTGAGAGTTATTAGAATTTAATCTTGGAGAGGAGAGTGCTGCGAATATTCACACTTTGATCAGTGCAAGCAGCCCATCTTCTCCTGTCCTCTCATTTAATTTCTTCATTAGTTAGTCTCCTCCTCCTTCTTGTCTCTCTGCCTCTCCCACATATTTGTACTCCCAAAAGAGCTGGAGCTACTTGCATCTTAATGGAGGATAAATTCCATTCTTTTCCCTTTCTGTCCCCATCTCTATGTGTCTCTCGCTCTCTCAGGGATTATAACTGCTTTATTACATTGTTGCATAATCAGAATATCTCAGTGCCAAAGAGTCAGATAGAATGACAACATAGCAGATGCTGGAGTATTTTGATATGTTGGAGGTTTGTGCAACAAGGGAACCTACAGCTATTTGTGCCACGGTATTAATCAGTGGCAGGATGGGCAGGTATCCAAACGTAATCAATGACAATTATGGTGTGTGTGATGCAGTGAGTCCATGCTTTGGAGTGAGTGCGTGTGTGTGTTTGATTAGACAATGTCTTGCAGATTAGTCATCGATCCTCATGGTGCCAAACTGACAATCGGTCAGACAACAAACAGAAAGAAACCACATCCTTCACCAGCTGTTAAGTACTTGAACTCTTGCAAAGCATTCAAGAAACTAGACTTCATAGTGTTAGAAGGCTGCTGTATCAGCTATGAAACCCACTAACACCCACAAACATCAGGATTTGTTTTCAGAGGAAAAACGATACAATAAGCATTCAGTCCTGTGACCCTGTAATCACAATAGTTATAAGGTGCTTTCATACCACATGAGCCTTTTCATAGATTAAATAACTATCAGAGGAAGTCCTCCTTGTTTGTGTCCACAGTGTGGTTCATAGAACTCCTTTTTAGCTCCTCCTTCAGAGAAGGAGCTTTCCTTGCTGTGAAGCAGTTTTATAGTGATTGGCAAAATCATGTGTACAGACTGACTGTGGTACGTCCTTTTAGAATTCAGTACCAGTACTAATCTATATCTTTTCAGAATTTAAGTCTCACAGTACAAATAAAAATGTAATCTAAGTCCAAAGTTCTGAATATGAGCATTATTTTTAGAAAAACCTACATCACAAAATGTAAAACTCGCCCTTATTTCCTGCTCTGCTCAATCCATCTTCTAAGACTACCAGCCTGTCAATCCTCCACCAGGGCATAGCAAATACAGTTGCACTGCTGTGTCTGAGTGTTAGCTAATGGCAGAAGAAATGCTAAACAAATCCCAACCAAAACTTTCATCCAATCTCCATCAACAATTTGTCCTATTTCTTTATAATTTGAACATGTTGATTGCTTAATTAGTTTCAATGTCCACTGAGGGTTCAATTTATTCAGCTGGCTGCAGTCTTGCTGCAAATGAAAGCAGACACTACTGCAGGGGCCTGGATTTCAAGCTTTCAAATTCCTTTCTCATAAATATTGCAACAAGAGTTGTCAGCGTCAAACTTTTCTGTCTTCTTTTTTACATTTACCTCTCAATTCTGTGCTTGGGTAGGACTTAAACTGCAGGCGTGACAGGTTAGACATGAAAAAGAAAAAGATTCCAAGTCTGAGCATTTGGTTAAAATGCAATGTTCTGTTGGGAAAACTTGCATCCTGGCATTCAACCAGGATGTTATTTTTACAAATAATACCATGACCATTTGACATTTACCTAAACAGAATAAAAGATCTATTGCTAATATCTTGCTATCATCAAGACCCCATCGGATTTTCTTTGTCCTCTGTCTTTTGGTTGTGTGAGGAGGGCCAACTCAATATTTGATAGGTGGTCATGTTGATGAGTGGTGCACAAAGTGTTTTTTTTTTTTAATTACTTTGCATTACTTTCATCATTTCTAATACATGTTTTTTGAAAAATAAAAGTAGCTCAAGGTTTGAGCCCCTTGATAAAATAAAGAGAGGAAAAAAAGCTGTTAAAGGTCATATCTGTGAACAGATCGAGGCACAATATTTCTCTTTTTTATACGATGACTCATCAGCTTTAATGCCATGTAAAAGTTGAGGAACATGCAAGTTCTCACTCTGCCTTACACTGTGATTGTCACTGTTAATTAATGAAAAGAGCACACTGAGCGAATGATTATGCATCATTGAGCTGTGGTTACATTGATGATTGCGATTCATCAAACTGAAATTTAAAAGGTCAAGAATGAATTTCCAAGCTCATAATCAAAATCAGATTTTGTTGCATAAACAATGATGTCTGGTATCTTGTCTTTGCTTCCTTAAAAATGTTTCCGTTTCATTTCTTGGAGGAAGAATAGAATAGTGTCTTCATCAGAAAAACAAACATTACTGGTGACTGGAGACATCAAGAGTATATTTAGAAAGATTAATAATTACAACTCTGCATTTATAAATACAAAACTTTGTTGATGAAGAGAACATTTTCTGTTTGGATAATGTGAGACTATCACTGTCTCCTTCTCTGCCTGCCTCTTTTTCTCTGTTGCCTTGATGCCCCTTTGTTTTATGACAGTTCAGAAGCCAATCGTGACAATGCCGAATCTATAATTGTCATGGGGGGTGACCCATTGATTTCGTTCCTTTTAACTCTGGCTCCTCTGATGTCTGCCACAGCACAGGGGATCAAGAGACATCACAAGCACAGGGAATCAAGCTGAGGCAGGTAGAAGAGCAAGTAGAAAAGGCATCAGTCAGACAATAGACAAAAATGTAGGAGGAATGGCAAACAATCACTTAGACAGGTAGAAAAAGGTAATGGAAAAGAGTTGATAAAAGCTGCTAGAGTGGTAGCAAAATGCATATTTAAAAACCCCAGTATCTGACTTTTTTATGTTGATCAAAGCTTTGCTTATTGTGCTTTTGAACAAGCTAGTAAATGAAAAAGATTGAAAAAATGGGCGGAAAGAGACCGTGAGAACAAAAAAGTCATAGGAAAAAGAAAGAGATATTCATTCTGGAGATATTCATTAGCTGTCAATGTGTCTGTTTCCAAAAGAAGACCTGGTGGAGTCTTATAATTACCCAAATTGCTATTGGAGCGCAAAAACCTGACGCGATATGAACTCTGAGCCAAACAGCTCACACGGGACATAAGGTACCACTTCACTCACTTTTAAAGTATGATTTTCTGTTCGCTCGTCTCTTTGACTCCGAGAGCAGCTAATATGCGACATTGCAAAGAGCTCTGCCATTCTTGTTGTTGTCAAGCCTTTAGCATGTGTAATACCACACAAATATACCATGAGATATCTGAGCACATCATGATTAATTTACACACACTTGACACCTCTATCCTGGGTCTGATTGTCAGGGAAGGTGCTTCGTGACAGCACTATCTCTCAGCTCTGAGAGGTAACATCAGCAGATGCTTTATTACGCTGGTAAACTGTTATGCTGAAGGTTGTGTTGCACACACGCAGGATGGGGATTTTTAGGCTATAATGTATCTGCTGGAACTGTCAGATTAAATCAAGGTTATGTGGGTTTGAAAAGTAAATGCCTTTTTTCATATTGTGTTTTTTTATGTATGTTTTTTGACAGCTGCTATGACAATAAATGAAGATATGCTAATTAAAGAGCAGAAAAGATAAGTTAGTATGTAAAACAATCACCATTCATACCAGTATCACTTAGTCCAAAACGATCTAAATTTCCTACAGAAAAATAAGTCTAATCACTTTATCTTATGTAGACAAAGACAAAGGGAGTCGATAAAATACTCTTCCATCAAAGCTGACAGAAAAAATGTCAACGTGAACAAGATAAAGCCAAGATGAAATAGATTAATAAAAGAAATATATACTATACTTATGGGGAATATTACAAGAGAAATCAGATGATGATGAATAAATAATGAAGACAAGATCAAAGTAAAAACAGATAAAAACACAGTCGAAGATATTAAAATATACTGAGAGAAAACCTTACCACGAGGAAACCTCAGGCTAAACTAAAAGGAAGAAAAGCAACAGGTGGGTCTTTTAGGCTGATGTAATGTTGTCAGTGGTGGGATTAAACTTTATAAAGGATGAAAGACAATTGAATGGGCTGTAACAGAGAAAAAAACGGGTTTCCATTGGTTTTGAGGCAACAGTGAGCGACTGAAGAGTCAGCGACCTATAAGCAAGATGTGGAATGAACAGGCAGTAATGCATTGTGGAACCAGTCCATCGGGACCATTAAAAAAAAAAAAAAGTTTAGTTTCAAATCAATTCTCCATTTCAGTGGTAGCCTATTGTTGAGTCGGAACAGGAGTGCTGTGTTGTCATCGCACTGTTTCAGCAAAAACTCCAGCAGCTGTATATTCAGAAAGTGTGTAAGGGGTCAATCCCATTCAACACACAGGGGATTGCAGCAGACGAAAAGTAATAAAAGTAGCAATAACACTTCCAGGACCTCATGAAATAAAACTTCCTTTAATAGTGGTTTTAAGTTGGCATTGATGCTAAATTGATCAAAGCAACCTTACACAACAACAATGACTATTTCAAGTTTGCCGACAGCAGGCCAAACAGAAGATTTATGGGAGCAAAGGCTATGAATGTTTTGTTCAAATACATCAATACATTAGATATACCAATTTAACACTGGCGCAATCTACATTTCAGCATTCAAGGTGGCACATCATGCCCTTTTTTTTTAACAAACTGACACAATTTCCTGGGTCCCACTGAAATGTATGACACTGGCTTTGGTGAAAATAGCTGTTGGTTTATGGAGAGTAGCACTTCTCTCACCCCTTCTGAAACACCTCTGAGACCAGGCTGTTTTTAGGGCCTGAGATCAAGGTGGAAGGGAGTGAAGCCCCCTCGCCTCAAGTGGCGCAAAATGGGTGGAGCTCAGAGGTCAAGGCTTAGCAGAGATGGTGGGGGGAACTTAATGAAAAACAGTTATTTATAATGAAAGTCTGAATGGCTTGTTGCTTAAAACATTTTCAAACCTTGGGGGCATAAAAGACAAGGCCACGGGTTGTGTTTTTAAGTTGGTACAGACTAACATCCAAATATCTCCTCTCAAGCATAGAAAAAACTAGATTTTTACATAATATGTCATCTTTAATGATGAAATGACTTTCCATCATGTAAAAGATGTCACTCCAACGTCTGTAAAACCTTTTAGAGTTTTGAGTACATAACTTTTTGAGTAAACTGAAAGCAGCATATAACCTCCTAAAGGTAATGTCTGTTTTTTTTTTTTTTTTTTTTTTTATCTTGATGGTCTACGGACAACATCAGTCTGTTCTCCAATTTAAATGTACTGTCGATGCAGATAAACATCTAAATTCAAAACTAAATCAACCAGCTTTTTATGCTGGCATACCAATGTCAGTAACAATGCTTTAAATTACTGCGCCTCATACCCATCAAGCACCAAACTTAATGGTAGTGTGACGTCCTGTTGCAAAGCTCTGTATGGAATCTTTAAAAAGTTTTTACTAGAATTTTAGATAAATTTTCTGCAGGTGGTTCCAACACATTTAAAAGACATGTACAGGCACGCTAAGTGGTGACTGTACATTGGCTGTAGGTGTGAGTGTTCATGATGTTTGTCTCTATGTTAGTCCTGTGATGTGCTAGTGACTAGCTTCTACAACATGACCTTTAACATAGGTTAAGGTGGATATAATACTGGACAGATGCTCCTCAGTGATGTAAAACTCAGCAAAACTCAATAACAGACATAAGCCTTTGCGTTACCGCATGCAAGAATGCATGCAAGAATGCATGCTGAGAATGCATGCTGAGAATGTACAGTAAATGCACAATAATTGCAAGGTCTCTTAACCCTATTCAACCAGGAGTGATTGTTCATAGTCACACACACCCTGAAGATGCACTGACTTGCTAGAGCATGTAAAATCATACCTAAGGCAGCTGAAACTCCCCGTTAACAATAGCTGCAGGGTGTTATAAACAAGCTGAGCTCTTTTCTTGCCTTTCTGCCTCTGTTTCCTCAAGGCAGCTCTGCTGTCCTCTTCTCTCTTTCTTTGTCTACTAAGCTCTTCCTTCTTTTACTCTTAGTACTCCTGCCTCTGTTCCTCTTCTCTTCTCTCCTTCTCCCATCTCTTCTATTGTGTCCTGTTGCATTTTGGATCCATCTGTTGGGAAAAAGAAACAAAGACAAAGCTAAGTAACTCAGGCAGAAACAAACTGCAGGGCTTAAACAGGATCCAGGTGTAATGCCTGACTACTTCAGCTTCAGGTTTTACGTAACAGCTACAATACCAAATGAACAAGCCAATAAAGTAAGGGAGTTTGTATGGCCTGGTGAGGAATACTGAAATATATCAGATTCTGACATTACATAGGCAAATGAAGCAGCTGGCAGTGAGTTTTTTTCTTTTTCTTGCTCCTTGGCTGTTTTATTTGATTTTGTTTTACTTTTCACATGAAGATGTTTACAACCTTAAATTCTTCTGGAGGTCAGACGATGTCATGATGTGCCAAATGTCTCTTCTACTATGAATATTGGAATAGATTCAGAATATGGTTTAGCCTTGTTTAGCTGAACTATACAAGACTCTCCCTGAAAAAGGCATCATCTGGATGGGAGAATATTTTACCCTAAAACTCGTTAATAATAACAACAATAGGAGACAGTTTACCTTTTACAGGTTGGTGGACAGTTACAACAACAGTAATAATGATATTATTAATGAAAGACCCCTTTTGCTACGACCTGACAGTTTTGTTGTTTCTATGTCCTACAGTGAATAACACATTTTGGTTGGTGAGATTTGCAAGTCGCTGTATTTTGTTTCAATTCCCATTTTTTACAATGTCCAAACTTTTTTGGAATTGGGATTGTATATCCTAATATTAGCCCAACGCGAATAATACCATCAAGGTCCATCCACTGTAGGCTAAGTAATTTTCGGAAAAAAAACAAACATTTTTAGGCCCTGTTGTGACTTTTAGAGAAAAACATGGTACCTTCCCTAATTCTCTTCATCTTTGGTGTTTCTCCCCTAAAGGTCAGGGTATCTCAAGCAAAGGTTTTAGCTTTATCAATGGCCCGAGGGTCTGTCTTTCTATTGTGGAAATTAGTCAACTGGATCAATAAAATGCAGTTAAAAAAAAAAAGAGATAAGGTAGAGCAAGTGGTCAAGAAATTTTTGAAAGAAGTCTGTTTTGAAAAACAGAACAAATCATCAGTTCAATTTGTCGTATCCACTTAGTTAAAGGGACAATGTCGTTTTCTTTGTACATCAAAAACTATGGATAAGGTATTGATGATTTGCTACATGTTTACTGAAAGTCTCTGCTTCTAAGACAACTGAATGTCATGTCAAGATATATATATATATATGTATATATACCACAACTATGCTCTTTGTTTTTACAGACAGACAGCTTTTTTGAAATGCAGATACCTTTCACATATTTTCTTGTGAGTCTGGGCTGCATAAGACTATGAAGGGATGTATCATAAAGATTAGTATATTACAGTGGTAAAAAAAAATATTGTAGATAAAAAAAATGTAAAGGGTGAAGTCATGTTAAGCAGCAAGAGAAAAAAAATACACGCAACAAAGATTCTTTTCACAGACCAACAACCTTCATTTCAGTTGCGATTGAGGAATAGACAGAGAGTGTTTTGTGACTCACAAAACATCCCATTACAATTAAACACAAAGTGTGTGTGAGTGTGTTCTGCTCAGCAGGTACAGCTGGTGATTTCAACAGGGAAATCAAAATGCTGCTGAGCAGGACCTGATGTGGGAACAGTGACCCACAGATACACACAAACACCCCTCTGATTGTAATAGCCTTCCAAGACACATTGGACAGTTACCAGCTTCAATTACAATGGACTACTGTTGTGCCACAACACATTTTCATGACAGTAAGGGCTATTGGAAGCAGCTACAAAAGCCTTGTGTTTTCAAGTGTGTGTATTGGCTAAATGAGCTGCATTCCAATCATCCTGATGTGTGAGTGTGCCTGTTTATAACTGCATTTCTTTCTGATTATTTGGTGCTATTTGATGCCTTGTTTGTGCTTCTCCCTATACTTTATTTTCTTCAGTGCAGTTTGTGTGCCTCTTTAAAAAAAAGTGTAATTAAAAGTAACACTTTGTTTTTTATTCAGAGAATCTTTCTTTTCATTCGTGGTCTCACACACATACATGCAAACTTAAAAATGCAGTTCCAAATGACTAACCCAAAACAAAACGTGTTTTTCATGCTGAAAAAAAGGCTTCAGTTTAAGAAAAAAAATCTTTCTTTTAATGAGACTTTATGTCACCAGAACAAGAGTACACAGAGGTAAGAATTAAAAGTGCAGAACACTGTGGGAAATTAAGAAATACTTCATGATCCATTTTGGGAACAGTCAGAAACTCTAAGCTGTCTAATTATGACATTAGATTTGCACACGTTGTACACATGTAGTTTGTGCACACGTTACCAGCCACAGTGTGTTTTTTGCCATGCAAAGTTTCTGCATTGCCACTAATGTATACAATTTATCCAAAATAAACAGTGGTTTTCAACTTTTAACTGAAGAATGTAAACTTCATGTCTTCAAACATTATGACTGACAACAAATCCATCCTTACTCTGTCGATACATTCTGTACAGCACGACTGCAAGTGCCCGTACCTTTATCTTTCTTTGAATTTGGTAATGGCTTTTGTTTCACCAGTTAATGGTGTTTACAGGGCTTTAGACTCTTGGTTGGAAGTCCAATCTTTTCTTTTATTGCTTATCTTCAGCACCATGTCACACCTTAAAACACACCTGCCTGCTGGGAAGTTTTGGCCTTCCTTCAAATAAAGAATATGTTACAGTCATCATATGTTGGCATAGTGGCGTTTTTTTTTTTCCAAATTAACAAAAGAATCAGTGGTTAAAGTCCAATTTTTACATTGTGTCTCATCCCAAACCTTTATTGTGATTATTTATCATTATACTTTATGATTCCTGACTTTAACCAAATGTCCTGAACCATGAGCGCACAGGAAGCAGAGCAGACTGGGCTCGGCAGGAGGAAGGACTTAGAGAGACCGGAACTAAAGCAGAGTGTTTCAGACAGAGAGTGAAAAAAGGCACTGCATCTGTCTCTGAAAGTGTCCTCACAAGGTTTTAAACTTAAACAGGTTCTCACAAAGACAGAAATCATAATTTACCCATCTTCTACATCTGCAGCACGTACACACACACACAAACACACACACGCACACACCCAGTTGAACAGAATGCATGTGCAGGACACTGTGAATGAAAATCAATAATGTCTAGTATAACTGAACGTGTGTGTCCCTGTGTGTGTATCTATAGTGAACAGATAGAGGTAATTGAATGTTAGAGAGACTCTATGTGTCTGTGTGAGTCTTTATAGAGAAGAGATGGAGGTAATCTGTATAAGTGCTGCTACACTCCTAAACCTTTAAAAGCCTTGTCTGTCTGAGATTTACCTAAGTGTCTGTGTGTGTGTGTGTGTGTGTGTGTGTGTGTGTGCGTGTGAGAGTATGTACGTCTCAATGAATAAGTCTGCCTTCAGCTCAAATGAGAAGCCACTTTTAACAATCTTTGTAGCAACCAAGTCAGAGGAAATCGGACCATATGTACACAAACTGAATAAAATAAGAGTTCAAAATTGAAGTCCAATAATTTTAAATAAAATATGATGTCATCCTTTCATGCTCCTTCATGGCACCTTGTTTCAAAAGTTGTACAATTATTTTGGAAAAGAGGAAATGACAAGCTTGTATAATTTTACATGGAATGGTTTGCAAAATCAAAACAAATGCATCTCTCTAATTAACTGAATGTTATTACTTATATATATTTTGAAGAAACTATAGGAAACCACGGACACCCTATTGCTGCTTTTTCTCCAATTTCATGGTATTGTACAGTACGAGTCATCTTTTATAGTTTTCCATAGAGGGTAAGACTAAGTGATTCCATTTGATGCTTTTTTTTTTTGGTATTACCTCAGCTGAGGTTCCAAACAAGTTGAGCTGATACTTTACGATCACGTAGAAGCACTACAGAGCACTGGTTGGTCGGCAGGATCATCACCTGTGGGCATTAACAACGTCTCTACAGCAGCGCATACACTTCCTTGTTCCATGATTTGTAACATAAATCCCATATATAGTGTATTGTGTTATTAACCAAGGAATCCATTAACTTGTTTGTTAACTGAGAGTATATATGTACAGATACATTTTGTTTCTCTGCAGGCAGGAATTGAGCTCTCTAGCACTCAGTTGTTACTAGTCTCTCCAACAATATATTCATACCCTCACTCCTCCATAGTCTGTATCATGCTTGTTTTTAATGTAGTGCCAGATCACAGGAAATTCTCTGATATTACATATAATAGATGATGGAATATTCAAAGTCTTGAGAATTTTACAAGAAAATACTCTGAAATTGCAGATGTTTTTTTTTTTTTTTTACAGATTTCTGAATGTCGACACATCTTTACTTCTGAGAGACTCTGGTTCTTTAAGGTGCTCTTTTTTTTTTTACCACTTGGTTGTGCAGCTTTTAGTTGCCCTGTCCCAGCAAATATTTGTCATGACAAAGTAAAATGTTTCACTTTCAACACTTAATATGATTTCTATGTTGTCCCTATGCCAACTTTTCAAAGAGGTTTTGTTGTTTTATATGTTGTTCTATGTTTTCTATGTTCTATTGTGAATAATAAATTGGTTCATGAAATTAACCTTTTACACAGCTCTCCAACTTTTTTGGAATTAGGCTGTAAAATCATGACAGAAATCATCCACCCACGATTTATCTTTCTTGCTTAATCAGAAACAATAGATTAAACATATCAAAGCTCGATATAGACCCACCTTAATGTTTGGTATTTTTGCAGTCACATTGTTTTGATGTGCATCCGTATACTTGGAGGCAAATTTCCTGTTCTTGTTATGAACTCCTCTGCGCTGTCTGAACAGATAAATCAAGCTGAGAAAACATTTGATGTGTTCTAATACTGGAAGCTAAATTATTTAAGCTTGTTGTCTGAAACATCAAATGATAAAACACACAAAAAAAATCTGCTGTTTTTGTATTCATTTGGCAGTAGTGCTCAGTGTTGTTGCAGTTATTTTCTGTCTCCAGTTTTTTGGCTGCATATATGTGGGTGTGTTCCAACCTGCTCAGCATGCACTATTTTGTGTGAGCGTGTGTGTGTATGATACAGGTCACAGAGTGTCAACAATGGAGAGAGATGAGTTCCACATGAACAGTTCAACACCTCACTGCCCATGTCGCTCTTTTCTCACTCACTCACTAGCTCTATCCATCCACCCATCCTCCCATCCATCCATCGTTTATTCTCTCTCCCACGACACCTTCTTCCTTAATTTTTTTTCTCTGTTCTGAATTTTTCTTTGCCAGTTTAACCTTTATCTCATTTCATTATCTTTCTCTGCCTCTCTGATCTGTTCTCTCTAAATGACTTAAACTTATCCATCACTTTTTCCCTTTGTCCACATTTCTCTTTACATTTTATCTCTGGCAGCCCCCACGTTCTTTAGCTCAGGCTCAATCTGCAGCGTCATCTTGGCTTGGTTTCACCTTCATCATCCCTCTCCCATCTTTGCTGTGCCTTTCTTTGCATGCACTGTCTTTCATCTTTTCCCTGCATGCCTTTTTTTTCCCTTAAGTAAATCATGGTCTTTGTAAATTTGATTATTGAGTACAATAATGGTTAGAATTGGTGGAATATTGAAAAGGAGTTCTAAAATTGGTCACTGACAAAGGGGCAAATGTCATCTCTCTCAAAGTGAAAGTTCTTATTTTTGCCAGTGACAGACTTTGAGCACCAATGCTGTATTTGTCTTTTGATATTGTTGCAGGTTGAAGAATAAATACTATGTCACATTATGTGCATCACATTTCCACAGTGATTCTGAAGCTGCCTTCTGTTATTCAAGTTTTTAGAACAGGTTCAGGTCCCTCTTTTCATCACGTCAGTCAAATGCCTTTTGAGAGTTGTTTGACTGCTCAGAGCCACCATTTATAAAAACATCATGTCCAAAAAGACAACTGACAAACTGAGCAACCTATTTTTCCAAGAATGCTTTCTCTAACAAACAAAGAAAAGAATACAGGGTTGACTGGTTCTCAGAAACTGGTGGTCTTTTTTTGTGAAGCTTCTACATTATCAGCAGGGTATCAAAGTCAACCACTGACATCGTGAAATACACCAGGAAGTGATGGAGAAAATCCCACAGCTCTTTTATCAGATGGTGAAACTCTCCTTGCTCTTGAGGCCAGACTGGACAGACTCTACTTACTTTTTGTCTACTGTGAAGAAGTTAGAGGCTCAACAAACACTCTTGCTTCTTTAAGGCTTAATTTTGACTCATATTGCAAAAATCTGCATGGAAAAGAATAATAAAATGCTTCACGATCATTGAGCAAACTCTCTGTGCCTAATGATTTTTGTTGGATTACTGATCTGAAAAATACCCTAAACCCCTTTAGACTGCTATCATAAATATTTGACCACATTATGAAAATAATTCTTGCAATGATAAACAGTCATGAAATAGTTTTGCTTAAAGAGAAGCCTCGCTATGAAACTCATGATTAGTGAGTTGCAGCTAGGAGACCGTATTCTGTATAATTTCTATATAATAGGCAAATTTGAGGCGTACTTTTGAAGACGGAAAAGCCAGTTGGGTACCTCTATCAGTGGGGTTGATGTGATCTAAACTGTAGTGTTGTGAGAAGGTGGTGCTTGGTTTCACATAGCTGTAATAAGAGTAGAGTAGTTGTAGTTCTCTTTTACCAGGAACAAATCTTCAGAACACACAAGCCAAACCAACTGCTTAGAGCAGGATTTTTTTTCTTCAATTTGATATGTTGGAATCACACTGGGGCTGCACGGTGGTGTGGTGGTTAGCCTCATCTGGTGGTTTCCAGGTTCAACTCCCGGCTGGGGCCTTTCTGTGTGGAGTTTGCATGTTCTCCACGTATATGTGTGGGTTCTCTCTGGGTACTCCGGCTTCCTCCAATCATCCAAAAACATGCATGTTAGGTTAATTTGCGACTCTAAAATTGTCCTTAAGAGTGAGTGTGAGCGTGTGTGTGGTTGTGTGTCTTGTTTGTCTCTGTGTGGCCCTGTGATGGACTGGCGACCTGTCCAGGGTGTACCCCGCCTCTCGCCTGATGACCGCTTTGATAGGCTCCAGCCCCCCACAGCTGTTTTTGCACAGCTATAAAATATTGAGCACATGAGGTTTCAACAAACAACCACTGGAGAACAATGAAGTTGTGTCCAGTTTTGCTACAAATAGTTGAAAATGCTGCTGTCCGTACACCTTGTTTGGAGGAAGTATTTTGGAATGAAGGCAACCACAAGTGAGAAATGCTGTTCATTCTGATGATCTGGCTCTTGAAGTACTTAACCTTTAGCAATATTTTCATATTGACTGGAAACTATGGAGAATTTGAAAATCAACAAAATGGGTCTCTTCATTTGGAATTCAACTTTTTGAAATTTCTTGATTCTAAGATGCAATGTGGTGCAAATGCGAATGCCTCTTCATCGATACAGTGATAGAACATTATCACATTAAGTGTTTACAGGCCATACAGAATTAAATATATATTCATTAACTGATAACTTACAACATCAGCAAAACAATAAGGCAACCTTCCATGAATTAGCAATGCAAGCTTAACTATGTGCTATGATACAAGTGAAACAGAACAAGCCTCTCTGTGATACTTTGATGAGAATGCCAAAATTAATACCTCAAACTGTAAACAAGCTAAATTCAAAAGTTTGCTAAAGGAGTCAAGAAAACACTAGGATTGGCTGAGAAGATCTCACTTGTTGAAGCAAATACAGTATCTAGTTTTAATAATGTGTTGGTAGGCTGTTTTTGCAGTATGCTCCACACATATTTATATGTCACGTTGACACATGGGTTAATATCCGAGGAGGAGCACAGCCAGTAAACATAGAATTAAATGCTGTAGCTGTTCTTTGTGTGTATTGAAAAACAGCTGCTTTTCAAACGCCACATCTTCATGTCTGTCACTGAGCTTATTCTGCTGGTACACTCAGGCAGCCGTCACTCAAAATGGCCCCTGTTCCAGCTACATCTGAAGTGACCACTGCAGCCCCTTGCATTTTTGGAAAGATTTTTTTCTGCCCGCTGAATAACTGATATTTTTTTCCATTTATGCTCAGTTCCGCACCTCTGCCACCACATCCTCCTATCCCCCACATCGTTTGCGTATTTGTTCGTTTTGCTCTGCTGCTCCCCTCTCTATCCGCTAATCTCTGGTTTAAATAGGAGGCATGGGCACAGCCCGAGACACACACGTATATACACACACAGGACGATGACGTACAAAGAAGCACAACGAACAAACACACAAACCGTGGAGCAGAGCTTAACCTTACCCCGTAATAAATAACGTATACATGCAAGCACACTGAAACACATGCGCACACACGCACTCACAGTGAAATACTACAAACAGCTTCCTGTACCTCTCAGGTAGGTCCCGCAGTTCTGCATTTTTCCCACTTGGGGGAAGTAGAGAGCTTTAGCTCAGCGACATTTTGATCCATAATTTGCACCAACGCACGTACACAAAGACACACACGTGCATGAATACACTCAAGCCGGAGTGATACTGGGAGGTAACAGTGTTATACATTCAAGTCCTGGCACAGTGGCGCTCCTTACTGTGTGACCAATCACTAGCCTTTTACACGCTCAGGCTACTGTAAATGCATGCGAAGGGCCCTGGCATTGTTTGGGTGTAAAATTTAGTCTTTTGAGTCAAAACACGACATGAAGCGAAAGGATGTGGATTTATTTATTTATTTTTGCTTAGTCCAATAGTCTCTTTTTCAGTTCCAAGTACAGAGAATGTGGTTTACTAAAATTAAAACAGGTCAGTTTTATTTAAAAAAAGATTACCTTGCAGAAGCGGTTAAATTTTCAACAGCGCACAGCAGAGGGTGACGGAGATTGGTGAGTGTTGGTTTTTATACCCTGTGACTCTGAAGGTATATTTTAGGCGCATTGTGGCACACACACGCACACGCACACACACACACACGCGCGCGCGCACACACACACACTGCCTAACAGCCCTTTAAATCTTGATCAAGACAGAGAGCTCCATTCCTTCCCTACTGCTTGATCCTACAGCAAACACAGCAGAAACTTGAGTGCCTGATTTACTTTAATCTCACCAGTAATGTGTTCTTGCATCTGTTCCAGTCTGCTGAAGTAAATCAAGCTCCCTGAACTACTTTGAATATTTGAAGTTAAAGTCAGATCTTAAATACAAAAAGATTAAATTTTTTTGAGAGAATAACTTGAAGATGGTCTTCATTGACTCATAAATCTGTTTTTAAAGCTGAGCCAGTTTGTTGTCTATGCAATCAAATTCAGAAATATACCATGTACTTCACTCTCCCTTTAAATATACCAGTGTTTGCAGTCTGCTCCATTTCAGTCCCAGGACAGAAAAATCTGCAATTCCAGATTAACCATACATTAGTGAATTTGATTTTATTCTTCATCACAGCTGTAATCTTTTAACATCCAATTAGAAAACACATCACAGCCTTTCCTGTTTTAATAACGGCCTTGCTTGAACAATAAAACAAGCATTGCCACGCTGCATACAGAATCAGTGTAAATTCCAGCTGACCAGCAGGGAGCTGCTACATCGCAGAAATGAGAAATTGTAATGAGGCAACAGTAACAGTCACCTACAGCATGTGATTCTGCCGTGATTTGTTTATGAAATGCTCATCCATGGGTAAGAAATATAACTTATTCGACAAGCAACCCGAGCACAAGAATCGTCTAAAAAAAGCTTCAAAGTTGAACTTTTGCTCTGTGTCTATATAATACAATATTTGTGCAAGTAAGATATACTACAGAGACAGTGATTGATTTTATTGTATCCTTTTTCACTTAATACTTTTCCATACAATGTTAATGTCCACCAGTTTAATGTTTTTTTTTAGCTGTTGTAAAATTATTATTAATATCTCCATTTTGGTTTTATTTAGCAATTGCCAAACGAATATGAATGATATTACAAGGTTCCTTGAGTAGTTTTTGAGCTTTCTGGAGATTATTTTGAGGGGTCCCTGATGGGATGTGGTATATATTTGTGCCATTTCAGTTAAGTATTCCTCTCAACTAGAGATTGCTGTGATGTGCTAAGATTTAGAGCAATAATCCAAAATTTGAAATGCTTAAAATTCTACTTTGTGAAATTCCATATGAAAACACCTGCATTTAAACATCCGAAATACTGTATTTAAGTTAGTAAAGTTTTAAACATTTATTCAGCTGCAAACCACTGCTTGCGACCTAAAGATACGGCCTGTCTTGCTCTGTGAGCCTTGTGTTTCCTGCTCATTATTTCGTAGCTCTCACTTTGCGCCTGTGTATGCAGCTCTGTTTAAGGCTGAGTACACACAAACTTTTTGAAGAAAAAAGAAAAACTCACTAAGATATAGTGGCAACAACTGCTTAATTTTCAAAACTGTTCCACCATCTATAGGTCCACTTGAGTCTTGTCCAAAACTGGGGACGTTAACTTCTGGTTCTATGTTGTACCATGTAGGAGGGACCTGTTTTTCAATATGAGCGTGCATTTATGTGCAAACATGTAAAAACTTCTGTTTAGGTTAGCACCTGCATTATCTTGCTGGCCTCTCCTCATGCCATACCAAAAAAGGGGAGATCGGTGCATATTCTGTCATAATAGCACTTAATATGATGTGACAAGCCAAAGTATCCCACAACCCTGTCCGCATAACAACACTGCAACCAACTTTTTACACATTTTCTACCTTTTTACAGGACTCATTACACGGCAACGTATTCATAACAAATAGCTAAAAGCAAATACCAAATAAGTTAAAATTCATATATATTAGAGTTTTAAAGATCTTCCACCTCAGTGTTTTGGTTTTACGTAATCCAACTTACAAATTCAAATGGCATTTAAAAAAATTGATTATCCAGTTAATCCAAGCAAAGCGCAATGTATATAAACATTTAAGCCAAACCAAAATTCTACAAAATCAAGCTTCTCATAACTGGACTATCCCACTTAGCCCTGCTATGCACTTATACAGGGACAAGGAAAGAGGTCCAATTCAGCGGCCAAGTAGCTCGACTCAATGGTGCATGTAAGTCAGCTGACTGTTTTGTTTCTCTCTCACTTCCTACGAACAAAAAAAAAAAAAAAAACGTCATTCACAACGAACAGACACACAATATTGTAAATAGATTAATATGTTGGATAATAAAATGATACAGACAGTGTCATGTAAAAGTAATTTTTGCTTTTGCAATAACACAATGATAACAACTGCAGCAACACAGAGAATTGTGTAAAAAGTCTGTTTGCACCTTCGGCTTCCACAACAATGTCAAATTTGTTGATACTTTTATCACACCTTTAAATAGACTGTGAAGATAAGCTCTTAATCCTCACATAGCTCAAAGATGTATCTGTGGGAAGGAAAAGCCGGGCCGAGGGGAAGGTGAACATTTCTACACATTTTGTTTTTACTTTTTTTTCCCATGATTGTAACCTATTTGTAATAAAAATTGCAAGTACTATGTTTCTGCCAGTCCAGTGCTGAGGTTAACCGGTCCAACACTGTATTTCATGTCTCTCGGCGGGGTGTGTGTATGTGCGCACTCTGGGTGCCTAGCGCTAAAGTGCTAATGGACAAAGGTGTGATTAACGCAACACCACATGGTCTGATGGTGATAGCCACACTGTTAACTGTGCTGCTCTGTGAGTGTGACAGAGAGGGAGAGAGAGAGAGAGAGAAAGAAAAAACAAGTAAGAGATTGTGTCACAGTGTGCGAGTCTGTTACTCAAGCTGTCACCTGGCCTCCAGACATTTCCCAGCAAAGACAGACTCCACTGAGAAAAGTCCTTGACCTAGAACGCTTCATTTATACCCAAACTTGTAAAGATAAAAATCCAAAAATCTACTTCTCAGCTCCAGTAATCAAAACCACTGCAGTATTCTTTATAATGCATTAAAAAAAATCATGGCATCATTTTTCATTTCCGCTTTTGTTGACACAAAGGTTGGCAGTTTCACCTCAGAGTTCATGTCGGATGTTTTTAACGGATAGAAAGCATTTTAAATTCATGTTTAAATGTTTGAGCGATTTAAATGGAGAAATATTTTTGCGTATACTATCTCGTGACTGATGAAGACATCACACGATATGATTGAAACATCTGGAAAAGCTGAGGGTGGGATTTCTTTGTCAGTAATGAATGTAAATGTTTATTTAGTAGTCAGAGTGTTCTGTGATGTTCTCTACTTTAAGAGTGTTTTTTGCTCTTTACCTTTTGAACTTGACCACACTTGTGTTGTTGTGCCTAAACAGAGTTCCTGATGTGGATGGTGTTACGGTCCTAGGCCTCTGGAGAAGTATTTCAACCTCCCTCCTTCCTGCAAAGGAAGTGTGTCATCACTTAATAACGATTGGCTCCCTTGACTTGTCTGCCCGCCTTCTGCACGAGCCCATTGGACTGACCTCCAGGCTCTGCTCCAGTCCTGATGGCTGACGGCACACCTCCTGAAGAGGCTCTTTTGGTGGCCACTGCAGCTTGGTGTGCAGTTTTCCCTCTGCTTTGGTTCAGCTTTGATAGAGCTGCGATCTTGTTTTTGATTGTGGTTAATCTTAAGCGATGCTGTTCTTTCGTTAAAGAACTTAGAGCTCTTTCAGAGGCTGGGCTAGAGATTGATTAGTTTTCACAACTTGTCTAAAACTTTTGTTCCTTACAGTTTAGGTTTAGAGGTTCTCTTTATGCATTTTTCTGTTTGTTTAGCCGGTGTATTTTATAAAGGCTTTTTGGTTGTTTCTTTCTTTTCTAAGTAGTTGAGTTTTTAAAATATTAAGATTCTTTTTATGTTTTGATTATTTATTGATTTGAGTTGCACCCTCCACCATTAGTTCCTCTGGTTTATCTGATCTTTTTGATCCTTTTGTTACTTCAATAAACTTTTAAAACCCAACTTACCATCTGGACATCTTTTATGTTACTTCCCTCCACCCCTAGCATAAACAGGGACATAACAGATGGCTTTTATAATTACTGAAATGTCGTTTGTTCGTTTGACTGGAACAGGGCTATTTGACTAAAGTAAGAGTAAATCAAGCTGACCTAAAGAACAAATATCAATTTGTTATTCACCCCCGAAGTATTTGAACAAACCAAAACATCCAATAAATTTGCACTAATTGCAGTCACACATCCACAGTGAAAATAATGACACAGAGTAACATTAAAGTCATAGACACACAAAAGTATGTGTTACTCACACGTAGGGTGTATTAGCTAACCAAATAAAAGCCCTTCAATCCAATCAGGATAAATTTGACCTGGTGTGTTTCCACTCCATCATCCTCTGTGTGTTTAAAGCTCACCCCTCTCAAAATTCTTCCAGTTCTTCCTGATCTCATTATTTTGTAGCAATCAAAGTGAGCAGCCCAAATATCCAGCATCCAAGTAAGATTAAGTTCTCTGAAGAAGGCCTAGAGCAAGCTGTAAGATACACAGCTAGATGCCATGGCTTGCTTGTTTGAAGCCAAAGGTTTGTAGCAGGCCAATTTGTAACATTACAGTGTTAGGGGCAGTGTTTGTTTTAGAGTATTGAATATCTACTCTGCTGCGTCATGAAGACCTGATTATAGGCTGATTAATAATCTTGGGCAGAAAATCTCCACCAGTCGGTACAATAATTCTCCATTTTTCAATGTTTTAAGAAACTATTCCCTGACGGATGCAACATATTCCAATGCAAATCTTTAAATTTGCTTTGTTTTGACTGTTAAGTAGTTTTGTGTCAGAGAAAAAGTTAGCAAAAACAGAAACTATGTGATATGTCTGTGAATCTTCCTCCAATGCCAACGTACCATTTAACAGTTTTTATCTTCTCTGACAGGTTTCACGGCTTGTTGGTTTTTGAGTATTGCGAATGAACAAACAGCAACAGAAACCAGACAAATAGGAGTTCGCCTGCATCTCCGCTCGACTTTGGTGGAGAAGAAACATAAACCTCTATGTGCCTCTATGTGTTCTCTTTCTTTTTTTCTTTTAACTCAATTCTTTGCCCCTCTTGTCTTGTGCAAACGTTTGGGAAATCTAAAAACTTTTAAAATTTAATTTAATAAGAATAAACAAGCCTTACTATTAATTTGAGAGGCTTGATTTATGACACCTGCCCGCTACAGCAGAAGTAAATACTTCATGCATTTGAAAAACAAAATGCGTAATTTGCCCATGAGTAGTCAAACTTCTACATACAGTGACTGCATGACTTTTGATTAACTGGATAGATAACACTGATGATTACATTGAAACAGATTTCATTCTAAAAGTTACCTCCTCAACCCATGCCACATCAATCTAAAACACACTGAAGGCTCCAAACTCATTAAGCTTTTGGAAAGTTCTTCCACTGAGGCAGAAAGACATCCAGCGAAGGCATAAAACAGCCGGGTAAACACAACTTTGAATCTCTCTCGCTGCATAACCAACTGTCATTTGCCCTCCATCATCATAACTGCTTACTAATTCACCATCTTCCCCCCCCCCCTTCCACTCCCTGCAGCAATGTGCAACTCGCGAGTGATTAGTTCATTTACAACTAATTTCTGTCACGGATGGGGTCATTAGGAGTATTGTGAGTGATGTCATGGTATCATGGTGCCACTGGATGCCAGGATGTTGTGAATTGCTGCTCGGCTTTGGACATTAAGCTGCTTTTGATGACGAGGACTGCTGAAGAGGCAATGATTAGTTTGTCTCTCGTTTACTGGTCGAAGCACTGATCCGCTCATTAAACCAATGGCTGATGTGAATAAAAAGACTTATATCCTCACAACTGAAAGAGTTTTTTTCCAGTTGGTCCGTCAAAATTACTCCTTTTTTGGTCAATACTATTAATACTTTCATTAATCACAGTAAAAGGAAAACTGTAATTTGTCAGAGAATAAGTTTAAAAAGAAAATACATTATTGTTGTGTATATTCACCAATCATGGAGCTAATGTCCCACATCCTGGCAACCGGGATCCAATCAGAGGGCACCATCAGTCAGTCACGGAGATGCAACACTGTGGTGACAGGTAGGAAAGGGATGTGCTTAGACGTGCGCAAACACATGAACCCCTAATCCACAAGTGTAATCTAAGCTTCACTGATTCAGGATGAGAGATCACAGTTCATAAACAGTTTATCTTAAAGTAGCACAACTTTCATTTCTCATCCGAAATTCAATCACACATTGCATCCCAAATGTGTAATCAAGTCACACTCACACAAGTCTGAGTCAATATTAAGTTTTAAGTCTTAAGAGTTTTCTTTTTGCCAGTCTTCTGGCAGGTAAAAAAACTACTGATGTTACTGTTGTCACTCTGAATGGCATTTATGTTTTACATCTAGGTGAATAATCAGACATCTGAGTAATGAGTTTATTTGATTTATTTTGGGTCTTGTGAAACATTTACTTTCAAGATCAACTGAGAAAAGTTAGAAGAAGCTAACTAAATTTGAGATATAATTGCTGACGTCACGAGAAAATGGTTGGAAGTGGGGATCGTTGATGTGCACCCGTAATCTAATCACTACTTCTGCACAATGATAATTTAATGTGATGTTTTGATCAAAAGTCACATGAGAGAGAGTGTGATTTAGTAGCTTGAGAGGGAACTTTTTGCAATGCAACGCAATGACATGAACTGTACTGTGGTTGACTTAAGACATCAATTCTGGTTGAACAAAAATCCAATACAGCAGATAACAAAGCAAAAGAATCATGGTCTATTGCCAAGGCATGTTGAAATAATAACAGTGAATAAAATAATAGGATTTGTTGGATATTGTCATTGTACACAGGTCCCTTAATGAACAAATCAAAATTAGACTATTTAAATAATGTATTAAATCAAAAAAGTTTGTGTAAAGCCAGTCTATCGAAGTCATTGTCGAATCAGTAGTCAGCACATTTACAAGACTTCAGTAAATATCTAACTTTTTGTAGTTTGACTAAAATCACGTTAACCTCTCTTTTCAACTGAAACTGCACTAAATAGAATTTTTCAAAGTTGGATCAATGCACCTGGATTATGCCACTGGAATTTTCTGATATTACAAAGAGCTATAGAGGATGCCATTAACAGCAATAAACTTTAGATACTGAAACGAATAATGACCTTTTGGCGTTTTGTGGGAAGTCTTCTTTTCCAGCAAAGCTAGAAGGAATCCCTCTTGGAAAACTGCACCTCCTCTACAGCTATAGAGTTTTGCTGTTGCCCCAGCTACTTTCACAGATAAGATGGAAATGGCATGTGGTATGATTTTTTTTAACGTCACCTTTTCTAAACGACACCACCTTTGTTTTAGCAGGTTTTAACTGCATACTACTAAGTTTCAGTTTGGACTTTTTAAAATCTTTGATGAAATTAAAAAAGACAACGGCTTTAAGTATGCTGCATTGAATCAAGGTTCATTATGTGTAGAATTCACGCTGCACATGATACTTTAAATAAAGAGAGGAAGAGGAGCTAAGCTGCTATCAAAATGCATGAAGCTTTGAAAACTCCCAACATAACAGCATTTATGGCAATCCTCCATGTCTGCAATGGGGAAAGAAGTGTGTATTTGTTGGGTATGGGAGCGCCTGATATAGAACACTTTTGTTATAGTGTGTATTTGTGTCCAAATCCAAGTGGTCTGTCTTGATGTCATACTTCTGTTTTAATATTTATTCTATTGCACTACTTCCACAGTTATAGTATATATCATTGTACAGTATTTCATTTCCATTGAGCATTTTACATATATTCTTTTTAAACTGTCACACGGTCTCTCCTTCTTCTTCTTTATTGTTTTTACCTGCAAAATAAAGGTTTGAGGTAGAAATGCTAGATGATCTATAGTGGGCTCCCAGGGCATAGTTAGGTTTGTTTATGTGACATGCCTTTTTGTATGTGTGTGTGTGTGTGTGTGTGTGTGTGAATTTGTGTTGTAGAATTAAGACTGAATTGAAAGTTTCTTTTCTAGAAGATAAAACATGTGATTGTTCATGGGATAATTAACATAGATATACTAGAACGTATTCCCAAAGGCTATAATAATCTCCCTCCATGAGTATCAGCACATTTTCTGGCAGAGTAAACAAAACAAAACAAAACAAAACAAAAAGGCTTAACTTATATGCAACATCTGAATGCACATTAAATACCTTTAAGGTAACATGCTAATAGACATACATAATGCTGCAACATGGGTGGTTCATCCATTAAAGTAGATGAGGCAAAGCTTAAAACAATGCACATGCACATCAAACAGCCTGTTTGGTATATTTATGGTTGCTTTGTGTCACTCACACAAATTAACATGAAGCTGTGTAAACGGCCAACTAAAATTAAAATGAAACGAACCATATCCAATCTGATGCCTCATGGCTGCATAGATTTCAGTTAGTCTGTTTTTCTGATTCATTAACTGAATTTTTAGGCACTGCTTCCCCCTTTCTGAATCAGCTGTGCACACCCCTGCTTGCTCATGTAAGAAATCTTACAGCACTCAATTGCTATTGTGTTTTCAGTTTCCTGATGCTCCAAAGTTGTGCAAGGTTATTGTTACACACACTCAACAGAGAGCTTGTGAAAATAAGGGGAAGATTTAGACAATGTCCTTCTCTTTAAAAAATGTTTTATTTTTTTTAATGCAATTTGAGTATCATCACTTTTTCTTAGTTATAGGAAAAAAAGTACAGTTTTAGCATGGAGATTAAACCATCAATCAGTGAGTTTTCAGCTTCACTTAGATTATATAAATTAAGTATAACAACATACAAGTGTTTTATTATAAGTGACAGTCCTGCATATCTATCTATCTATCTATCTATCTATCTATCTATCTATCTATCTATCTATCTATCTATCTATCTATCTATCTATCTATCTATCTATCTATCTATCTATCTATCTATCTATCTATCTATCTATCTATCTATCTATCTATCTATCTATCTATCTATCTATCTATCTATCTATCTATCTATCTATCTATCTATCTATCTATCTATCTATCTATCTATCTATCTCTGCAGCTACTGTAAAACTGTCACATCTCTTTAAACTTAGTAAAGGGAAGGAGGTGGTGTGTATGTGTGTTTGTGCATGTGTGTGCCTGCTGGGGCTCCCACACACCTGTCAGACAAACAAACAGTCAGACAATCCGACAAACAGAACAGACTGAAAGTCTATTGTAGCCCCATGAGGAGGGAGTGGGGGTATGTGTCATCTTTGTTTTGTGTAGTCTATCTTTTTTTTTTTTTTTTAAAGTTTTGTCTGGTCCTTAATGTTCCCAGAGGCACATTCCCAAAGTGCATTCCCAGAGGCACCATGAGAGCACATCTGCAAATTGTTTGGAGGATAAAAAAAACATTTTCATCTCAGTATAAAAGTGACAGAGTAAAACATAACTCCACAGCTGATAAACAGGGTTGTGGGAACTCCTAAATTTAACTTCACAAGCATTTTACAAACTTTACAAAAGACAGTTTTGCCCCAAGTACTCATTAAGTTATATCTCAGTGTCTGCAGATTTGTATACTTACTGCTTAGACATCTCAGTAAAATGCAACAGTGAAAGCCAAGCCTATGTAATTAAGATGAGGAAATAGTGGAAGCAGAATTCATAGACTTTATAAAGCTGGATCTGAACTGTAAACTCCAAATCTGAAACAGCAGTTTTTGTTAATAAGACAAAAAGAAAACAAACAATAGCAGGATTTTTGTTGGATGAGCTTATTTAACGATCAGCATGGATTTGGTAGTAGAAAAAGTATGATTATCTATCTGTATCATATCTCATTGAACTATTTGTGAAATTCAAACCTCATTTATATCAGGGATCATGTTCAGCTGCCAGTGAAAGTGGCCCACTGGAATATATTCATGATGTCACTAGAAATTAAAGCAGCAGGATGAATAAACAGGCTGTCCCAGACTTTTAGGCGATGTTCTGGGACCACCTAATTTATATATTATGCACTAAGAATGAACTAGTTGATGTAAGATTAAAAGTAGCTGTATAGTTGGACAGTGAATAGCAAGGAGAGAGAGGGACAGCTGCTTTTCCCAGTAGGTCACTTTAGTGCTGATTTTACAAATAATCCATGAGAAATAGAAATGAGTGGCAAAAATAGCATATTATTAATATTTTAGACACCCTGCATTAAAAAAAGAAAAACACTAATCATGTTTTCAAGGGAGCTTTTATCTTATTAGGTTAGTTAGCACCGTTGCTTCGGGGTGAAAGGTTCGTCTGCTGAGTTCATAATTAGTATATACACTTGGCTCACGAGCATGGATTTCTTTAACAGTGGGAATGAAGTGTGACATTTGGGAAAATGAATAAAGACCTTAGAATTACTTCAATATTGTGTGCTCATGGCAGCATATTCTGTGGGCAATAGTTTTGAGTCATTTTACGCAAACAGCCAAAGACCTTATCAAGAGATTATATATCCTCTACCAGTCTGTTAGCTGATCTCAATCCCACTGCGGTGCCTTTGAGTTGTTGCAGAAACCAGAACCCACAGGTGAAGAACTGGATGAACTGCAATGACTTGATATATGTCTGTCAGACACTTAAATCTGTGAGCGACTGAAAAAGAGTTTGGAACAACGTGATCATTATGTTGGCCTTCTCATGTTCAGCTCCTAAATTGTCGACACTGCGTCCCCCACACAGCTCTTTACTGAAGCTAACCTACTCAAGTTCAACTGAAATGTGGAAGTTTATTGTACATAGAATAAACAATTTAGCTTTAATGTTAAAGTGCTGGTTCAGAGTCAGGGAAAAAGATTATCAAAACACTTTCAGTCTGGACTCTTTGTGATGAAACGTTTGAGCTTAACTGGACATTATCTATAGGATTAATGGTTTTGCATGTGTCTGTGTGCTTGAAAGTTGTATGCGTAATGCTGCAAGACTGTGAATATGTGACTATGAATGTGTGAACAGGTTCATATAGCTAAATGTAGTGTCTGTTGAGTACATATCTGGTGACATGTGCGTTCATAGCATGCATGGTGTCGTGTGTGGGAAGCTGGTTAATTAGGAGAATGCTCAACGCCTGAGGACTGCATCTAAAGACTACCTGTCAGCTCAACACTTCAGGATTTAAAAGGAGGGAATGATTTTTACCCCTTCTTTCATCATTTTCAATTACTTCCTCTATTCTCACTGTTTAGCCGTCCTTTTCTCACTTCCTGTCAAACTCACAGCAACTTCTTATTCTCCCTCTCCGTGTAACTCTTGCTTTGTATTGCCGCTTTTCAAATGCAGTCACTTCTCAGCCTTTCATAATTCCGTTTCCCACACAGGCACATGTTGAGAGTGAGACACGTGGTTCTATTTCGATGTGCTCACTTAATGACAGTTTCCTCAAACACTTGAGGTATCTCGAGTTTACTTGAATGCAGATTTCTCTAAAACTGTGTTTCCAAGCGGTATGGTGCTCCCTGCTGTGCTTGGTAATTACACTCTGGTGACTTGGCAGCTGCACAGCCACAGAACACTTCATTTAAACTATGGCTCATATGCAGCACTTTCATGGCTGTAGTTAGAGAACAAATGCGAAGAAATGGCACCAAGGGAACAAAGATACAGAGAAATTTGCTACATAAACAGACCATGATGCAGTCTCTTTACATAAGATTCAGCCACTTCGTGGATGTTTACTGACTGAGGGACACCGAGGTGCAGATTATTTATGTTGTGTATAAATCACAGTAGACTCTATTACTAAAGCTGGATTTATTGTTAACACACAGGATGAAGTGTATTATCATTCTGCCGTGGAGAGCTATGACACTTCCACCTCTCTGTGTGCTGCAAAGTGATGCTGGGCTGCACAAAGACTTGTCTGATTGGAGGAAAATCAAAATTATATTATTGAATAGGAGGCTATTTTGTCTAATCACCGTGTTTACCTATATTTATCTAGCAAGTGAGGTGATAATGGTACCAAGGCTTGCAGTGAAGTTCTTTTTTTGATGATGGTAACTTTGCTGAAAAAAAAGATTAACCCCATAACATATAAAGCTAAAATGAAGCATAAATGACCTAAATGTGGGAGTTGCATTTTTTTTAATTCTCTTTCCTTAATGTTATGACAACTACTTTTTAATTGTGTCCAAAAACGTTTTTAATTAATTTCAGTGTTTTATAAAAAGGATCTGTAGTATTTTGGAATGAGACCCTTGAGGAGGCATTTTAATTCTCAAAACGTTTTCCCAGGTGACTGTCAAGAAGAAGCATCGGCTACTAAAGTCTGACTCTTTTATTTCAAACTGTCTGCCTGAAATGATGGCTCAAGTGTGCCTGTGTTTGTTTAGGCAGAAAGTTATGTGTGTGTGTGTGTGTGTGTGTAGTTTTATTTCAACAGTTATTACTTTGTGAAAAGCAGGAAGGAAAACTGAGAGTTGCTGATGCTAGTTGGGAAGGGGCAGTTGAATAAAAGTGAGGAGACCTTTTATATAAAATCTGCTAGCAAAAGTACAACAGATGCACCATCTCATTCTGTCCTCCCTGCATTTAGATTGCCTAATTTACACATGAAATGAAGAAGCATCTTATCCTTGTATAGGTACTGATAAATGGCTTTACATTGAAACATGTGGAGGTATTACTTGCTAATGATTGTATTTGTCTTGTAAGATAAGTGTTTAATACTTTAATACTGTGCAGAAAGTAGCATTCTGTTTTATTGTTAAGTACTCTGATTGTATATTTCCTTTAGGGACTACATGTTTGACTTGAAAACTGAACCATCTTATCGAAGTCACATTAGTCTTACATTTACATATCCAAGATCCATCTTAATGAGCTAAAAGAAAAGGAGATTGTTCATCTTAAAAGCTCTGCTGGGTGAACCAGAGAAGTCAGTAACTGAACCGGTGACCTTTTTAAGTGTTGCTTTGAGCAGGTTGTTCTCTTTAAGCCCAGCAACTTAGGACTTGGAGCAGTCTGTGCAGAGCTCCAAAACAAAATCAATATAGGGTTCAGGCTGTGGGTCAGTAGAGAAGAGTTACTTTGAAGAGCATCTGTGGGGCAGTGAAAAATGTAAAGGGACTACAGCATGAAACTGGTTCTAAATGAAGTTGTACCAAATACTACTTTAATATAATTCCTTATTGAATGACATTACTTTGAAAGTTGTGCTGGATGGAATAAAAACAAGTCTGTGACAGAAACAAGACATAGCTTTCTATAACGTGACTGTCACATTTTCCTGCGAGACTGGGCTGAAAAGAGTAGAACCCTTAAGAGTCTTTATTCAATATATTCACTCACACTGAACTAACCAGGTCTTCTAAAAATTGTATTTAGACTGTATATTGCCCAATTTTTCTCCCCATCATATTTTCTTGGAGAGATGCAGTCACAAGCTGGATTATGTGTAGAAACAAGTTGTTATTATTTCTTTTTAAAAGCTACAATGCATCAGGCTTGCTTACAAAGTGTCTTGAATTGATGATGGAGGTGCAAAGTGAACATCTGTTGCACCAGAGATTAGGATTTTATATCCAGTGTCATTTGTAAAGCCACCTGGTTGAAGATAGGGACAGTTCTTGTTTAAGTTGAATGTAAATAACAGCTCTCTCTCACTCTGACGGTGTTATGTTTAGCCATTTTGTCAGGACCCCTGGGATCAAAAATGGCCTTTACTGCCAGATGAAGTGTGTGAACGGTGGCGAGAAAAAAGGAAGTAAAAAAAATTGCCTCTCAAAGGTGATTTTAAACTCAAGTTTGATGTTAATTTTCCTTCAAGCTGCATTTCAAGTAAATTACAACTTAATTAACATTTTGAACTGAGTGTGTCAGGCAATAGTGGGATTTCTGGTAGAATAAAAAACAAAATCACAGATTTTTGACTTTCAAAATCGGTGAAATAACATTTCTTTGTTATAACAATAGAAATTGTGACATGTTTCTTTTAAAACACAATTCCTATTGTAAATTTGTTGAACAGCATCATATTGTACAAGACGGCAGATGTGACTTCCCTTAATATTACTTTGGTACACGTAATAAATGACAGCAATATCTCAGTATGCAGTCCAGTGTAAAATCATGGCATCATCTGCATGATAAACCTGTAAAACGCCAACTAAAATTCCAAACACATTCCAACCAGGCAGCCAGCAGTGTTTTATGCTCTTTTGAACATTATTGTTGGGAGCCTGGAGGTACACAGAGCAAATGTAAACAACATTAAAACCCAGTCAACTATATCGGTAAACACCAAAGATCTCTATAAAAAGGTAAAAAAACAAACGAAAAAAGAAAACAGCCTCAACATTAGTGTAGCAGGAGGGCAGACATGTAAATCCATAAGAACTCTCTCCAAACAAATGCTTTCAAGCAGAATAAATAGATGAAATTGGTCAGTGGGTTATTTAAAACAAAATAGCAAAATATTGACCAGCAGAATGTGTAAATTACACACAGTGCTGTCTAATTCATCCCACAGTCCCCTCTGTGTATCGCTGCATGTGCTCTCTGCGTGTGCACTACTTCAGCAGGGCGATTACATTAAGGAACACACGGACTTTCTGTCTCTCTCACGCACACATATTCAGAAATAATACCTGCTGAGGTTGTTGATATCGCCAACAAGCAAAGAATGTTGGTCACAAATCAACAAACTATGACCATTTACGTGAACACACTCCCCTGCCAACACCTCCCTTGATGTCTTCAGTGCTTCCCTGCATGTCTCCGTCTACCAGTCAGGCACATCCCACTCTAATTTAAGCTCAGCACACACACGGTCACATCTCTCCCTGCTTGACTTTCTTTCTCACTGTGACAGTATTAGCAGTCTAGGACACCCACTGCTAATTTTATGAGACCAAGTCGTACTACTCACCATGAGGAGGCAGCCTCCTAAGCCCTCTTACCTTCAACAAGCTCGAAATGCACAGCACTCATGACTGGTCTCTTCATGGCCCTTAAAACGATGAGGGGAAAGATAAGAGAGAAAGGTGGAGGGTGTAAAAAAGCAACACAGGAACAAATGATCATGTGTTGATAGAGAAAGCATTCTTCTGAACTGTTTTTCTCAAAGTGTGCTCAGAACTCTCTTAGGCGGTCCTCAGGAAATAAGAATATATTTTAGTTTTGCTATAATTTGATCAAAGAGACCCAAATGAGAGATTGAATGCCATTCAGTCTTTAAAGTTACCTTCTCACCTGCAGTAATTTTATAACATTTATTAGTATTCTGGCGCCTACTTTAGGCTTCATATAGAATTGAACAAAATTAAGATAATGAAATAATGATATTAACATAGATGTTATATTTATGCTAATTAAATGTTTGTTTTTAGAAGCTATATTTTACACAGATATCATCATCAGAGGTGGATGTCAAACCCCCAAAAGGAATATGTTCAGTTATTGATGCGTATTGGTGATGTTACTCCTCTTACTGGTGGACCCTTCCAGCCAATCACTGCTCAGAAGTGATATTTAGAAGGACTGTGGAACTGTACTTCCTGGCCTCTCAGCCACTTGTCATTACACCATTATTCTGTGTAGGCCTTGGACTTTTGGTTATGTTAGCTTAACTGTTGGATTTTGTCTGTAAATCTTTGATTATTTTGAAATATTTTTTGTTTGCCGAGATTTTTGTTTCTTGTATCCCGTCTCTTCTGTTTCTCCTTAGGATGAAGTTCAGATGTAGGTTTGTATTTTTTCTTTATTCATGTGGTTAGGGAATAAGTCCTTTTTATCTATGTCTATGGGAATTTTGTTTGTTGGGTTTCCTCGAGATGATTTCCTTATGATATACGTACTCACATAGAAAATAAAAGATAGCTAAACCACCAAGACTGTATCCTTGTATGCTATTACTAGAATTACATTGCTCCCTCTTTCCAGCACAAGGACATAACAATGTATCGGCCTTTAGATTTTCATAAATGAGGGAAAAAAAGAATAAGCAAAGAAAAGTTGTGCCATTATGAGCTAAGCTATTTAATTCAAAGCAGCTTACAAGTGAGGAGCATTGCGGAGGCAATGAGAGGTTCAGTATCTTGACATTTTGCCATGCGAACTGGGAAAGCTGGTGATTGAACCAGCAAACCTTCAAATGAACGACAAACACTATACCCTCTAAGCTACAGCCTCCCAAAACACGGCTGAAAAAAAAATTCCCAATAAATTTTCTAATTATTTCTGACTGCACTGTATATCAAAAGAGAATTGAGAATGTCATCTCCATCATGCTTTCATAAAAGCCAGACTGTGATGTAGTTCTGACAGAAAAAGCTTTCATGAATACATTTATAATTAAACCGCTTTTCATAATGGACATAAACCAATGACTCTCGGCTTTATGTGGAAAACGACAAAGAACATCTGAGAGTCAGGAAAATAAGGGAACAAATGTTCTGTGCACAGCAGAACATTGATGTTTCTTCTCTGGTGATCACAAAAGAACTTGCTGACCTGATTTTTATGAAAGCCGGTGAAATGTTCAAAATGAGTCATTTATGTGTGTTGTTTAATAAGGTCTCTTTTCTAAACAGAAAAAAAGTGTTTTCTGGAAAAAATATTTTCAGATACCTCCTCCCTTTAATAACAGCCAATCTCTGCTTCGCTGTAATGCAAGTAATCCTTTTGCTAGAGAGGATGCTGGTTGCTTACACCATGTCATTATTTCTTATAGATTTACTCAGAAAAGAGAAAGTTAAAAAATTTGTAGTCAAACCAGACTTAACTAATTTTGCAGGATAAGCTAGTGGCTCATTAAAAAAAAGAGGATGACCAAGTCATCTTCATCCTTTGACTGTTGTTTGTTGCTTCGTAGAAAATATGATGCACCAGAAGACATGAACAGGTGGTGAGCAAAAGCAAAAGAACCTGCAACGCTGACTGACAGTTCAACAGCATACCAGAGGCTGGCGAGTTACTCACGTCTCCAACTCAAGATTAGTTACAAAATGTTCACAGCATAAATAAGTAGAAGGCTGGGTCACAGAGCCTGAGTTTTCATCCTTCATGAGCAGTTGAACAACTGTAAATGGTAAAGTGCAATAACTTTCTGCACTTCTGAATATTTTCTCAATCAAGGAGCTCTCCTCCGAATTATACTGACGCTACATAATAAAGGCTGATCACCTTACTTACAGAGAGACTACAGAGGAATGTGAAGTAACTCTGACAGTATTCTTTTAAAGAGTGGGCAGTGTAATGTGAAGTTGTGCACTGCCATCCTACACAGATACTTTCCCGGTAACACATTGGTCTTGGCTGTTTGTATTACAAGTGAAATGCATCATCATCAGTATTGCTGAGAAGAGTACCAGTGTGGGAACCCTCCTTCTCTGACCTTATAGACTTAATCAGCTGTTTCAGAGCTCAGATAAGCTGAATGCAAGTTTCTATCTCCTCACCACTACCAAACATTTACTATATTGCCAAAAGTATTTGCTCATCTGCCTTTCCACACATATGAACTTGAGTGACATCCCATTCTTAATCCATAGGGTTTAATAAAATGCCGACCCACCCTTTGCAACTACAACAGCTTCAAGTCTTCTGGGCAAGCTTTCCACAAGGTTTAGAGAACACGTCTCCACTGCTCTAGAGTCCAGTAATGGGGTGCTTTACACTACTGCATCCGACTCTTTGCATTGCACTTGGTGATGTATGGCTTTGATGCAGCTGCAGCTGGAAACCCATTCCATGAAGCTCTCTGCGCACTTAAGCTAATCTAAAGGCCACATGAAGTTTGGAGGTCTGTAGCGATTGACTCTGCAGAAAGTTGGCGACCTCTGCGCACTATGCGCCTCAGCATTCGCTGACCCTGCTCTGTCATTCTATGTGGCTGAGTTGCTGTTGTTCCCAATCGCTTCCACTTTATTATAATACGACTGACAGCTGACTGTGGAATATTTAATAGCGAGGAAATTTCACGACTGGACTTGTTGCACAGGTGGCATCCCATCATGATACCATGCTGGAATTCACTGAGCTCCTGAGAGTGACCCATTCTTTCACAAATGTTTGTAGAAGCAGTCTGTATGCCAAGTGCTTGAATTTATACACCTGAGTGAATACATTTGGCAATATAATGTATGTTAGCCTGAATGCTGGGACCTGACTGCACCCTACAGGAGTACAGGAGTGGACTCCAGCAGAAGGTACAAGACTTTCCAATGATTTCTGAGTAAAAAACAATAACACAACTGAACATTTCATAAATGATTAACTTACAGCCTGTTTTTTTTAAGTTTGAATGGTTTTGTTCTTACATAAATCTGAACATCATTAATCACCTATGAGTTTGATTTACTGTCATTTCACTTGTGAAGAAAAGTCTTGTTTCAGCAATACTTTGCTCAGAGGATTTGCCTGGCAAGACATCTAATTCTCTGTAATGTCTCATCTGTTTGATTTATCTTTTTTCCCTTCTTTTAAAGAAAAATTGAGTGTTTCAAATAATGATTTGTGCAAGTCCAGTATTTCGTTGAACAAAACGACACTGGCTTGAATTTTTTTATATAGAAAAAGTTGCTCAGACAACAGGGATTTCAAATTTAGAGGGGTTTTCTATATGACCTTTCACATTCATTCTCTTCATCTACTGGGTTTTCCTTACTGTCCTCTAAAATCATCTTGCTCTCCACCACGTAACTCTCTCCATCTGTTCCTCTCTGCCACTCTCCACCGCTTACAGTATGCTGTCTTGACTGCTTCTCTCCATCTGCTGAGATCCGTCTTCTCTGAAAATATCGATGCCATCTGGCGGACACTCCATTCCAGAATGATTCACGGTACTGTAGCATAAGAGCATTGAGCTTTGGCACGAGTTGGCCCAGTAGGAGTTAAAGGCTCTGATCCCAACATTGTTTGCTCATTATGTGCCTCACTGAGGTGTTCTGATTATTGCTGTCATTACCCATTGGTGCTTGGAGAAGAAGACCATCAATCTAGCTTTTGTTTCCCTTTTTTCTTTCTTTTCCATTTCAAAAGAAATATTCAGGATCCCTTTCTTACACCTCCAAAAATTTTCATCAATATCTTTGGATGCTTTATTGCTCAGGGACACCGAGGAACAAAAAAACTTTGATAAATGGTAAACTTCAGCCATAAGTTAGCTATCCTGTACTTGAGACCTGTCTTGCCTCAAAATCAGCCGCATCTTCACTCGGTCTTTTCTAGGTTTTCACAGAGTGAACAAGGAAAACCGCATCATGTATTTGGTGAGGTATATAATGGAAACTGGGCAAAGATGTGGAGCAATCTTCTTTATTAAACTAGGCATGAGGGCTGGGCATTAAAACAGTTCATTGATGAATGAAATTTGTTTCACCTTAAAAATTTCATCTTTGCTCTGGTTTTTGTTCAGTGCTCAGGTTTAGTAATTCTTGGTTTCTTGGTTTAGTCTCTGTTCTGTGTTTTGTTGCAGTTATGTCTTAGTCCTGGTATTTTGTTTGATCCTTATTCTTTGTGTCTTCTGCTCAGATTCTGGTTACTTTTTTATTCTGTTTGTGTTTCTTTAGTTTCAAGTCGTTTTCAGTCATTAGTTTAGTTTAGTTTCCTGCTCTTTTTGTCATCACCCCTACATGTGTCTTGGTCTTGTCCTTTGGTCTTAATTTAGTTAATTAATGAAGTTAATTACTCACCTGCTGTCACTCAGCACATCAACCCTCCCAGTATGTACAACTGTCTGGTTCCCTCAGTCATTTGCCAGTTCATCATTGTCTCTTCCACCAAGGCTTTCTTGACCTGCTGCTTTTTTTTGCTTGCTTTTAGATCAGGTTTGGATTTCCTGTTGTACTGCACCCTTGATTTGATTATGAAAGACTTTTCGGTTTAACATTTAGTTTGCTCCCTGGCCAGTCTGTATTTGAGCCCACCTCCTTTTTCAGCCATGGATCGCAACAGGTTAACTTTTAAGACTCATACTTTAATAAAATTGGTTCCACCATAAAAATGTAATCTCTCACACACTATTGGCAGTGCTGTCTAATCAAATGCAAATATACTGTTAGACTGAGACATTTTGCCAATATAACCTATGCTACTGATGTAATGTTATAGTATTTTTGGTATATTATTTAATCTTTGAAAAAGTTTTATACTAAAACAACATTGCTGAACAGACTCTTTCAAGATAGTCTGTTTGTCTTGTGCCTACAGCGTAGTAAAATAATCTATAGTTTCAGCTAATTTTTTATTAGCACTTCATTGTAGTGGAATTCTAAATTTCAGGGTGGTTAAAAATTGTGTGGTAACAGGGCTAACTTTGAACTGTCACTTTATCCTCTCACTGCATGCTTATTAAAACGCTGAAACACTCAGTGAACGCTTCAATCACTGTGTAAATCATTATGATGAATTATATGCTCACACTTAAGAGGTCAGGCACACAGTAATTCATTGTCTTAATCTTTCATTGAGTTTTCCAATTTTGCACTGCTGTGTAAAAGTCAATAAAGAACTTCTTGTAGCAATCATGTCAAATGGATGTGATAAATGTTCTTGGTTGGACTACAATAAATGACGTGAGTGCCATTCAACTTACCCTCATTTAAGTAATCTTACATGTTTTCAAGCTCTGTTCATTCCTAACGTTTTAATTAGACCACACACTGCTTAGAAGTACAGCCTTTCTTATCCCTCATGACAAGGGCGAGGACACAGCTGCTCCCAAGAAGCAGACAGGGAAAATGTGCTGAAATACACATCAGATAAATCAGTCATCTAGCAGGTGTGTCCACGGTTCCTGAAAGTTTTAGTTAATTAACTTTGTAAATGGGCTTTGTTTTGTCAACCTCACATCCCATCCGAGCTGATGCAGTTGTTACGGCTGCGGGTAGCTCAGGCACGTCGATGGCCTAACGTACTTCTGAAAAGCTACTTAATCAGCCCCCTCGATTAAATTCAGATCCGCACGAAACATTTTAATTAGTGCTGTTTTTCTTAATCTGTGAGCCTTTTGATGAAGCTCATGAGAGAGATTGGGACAGATAGAGAAGCTGAGGAATTGGCCCTGCCCTCTGCTTCCTCTTCCTCCTCGTTTTGCATGTGTTTCGATGAGTCATCATCATGTGACTGTGCCAGATTCTAATCAGCTCGCTGCACCTGCTGCTGGTTTCTACAGAGTTACACTGACAAACACCAAACATAATCAAGGTTGAAAGGTAGACAACGGCTCGACTCGTCCAAAATAACAGCAACAGTGCCAAGTCCCAATATGCATTTTGGATGATGACATGTAGTCTGTGTTAATTATCAACTGTTTTGGATGAGCAAAATTAGCTCCCTGATTCCTTATTTCTCAGCTGCATTTACTTTTGATGATTTCATTACATGTACAGTTATCCACATAAGTTCTTAAGTTTAGCATGAATAAACACAGTGCATTTAACTTTAGCCAAATATTTTGTTTTTTTATAGGGAGGAGAAGACATCTTCTTAATAAGAAAAAAAAAACAATTTAGGACAAAACACACTGCATTATCCTAATACAACTTCCATATGAGAAACAACAAACTTTTGACACAAACTTAAAACAACTTTAAACTGAAGAATTGGAACCCCAAAAAGGTTAAATCAATTGATGTATATATATATTTTTCAAAGTACATTTACAATTGATAGTTGATGTAGATTTCACAAGATGTTGAGAGCATATGTATTGGAGCATATTTTCATCCACTTCTTACATTTACTTAACTGATTAACCCGAGTACTTCAGGGAGTTATATCCTGCTCATGTTAAAAGGTTTCATCTCACAGAGCAGAACAATCTCATCTCACACATTCTCATATTATTTATTATTTCCTTCCTTTTCTTTGATAAAGCAATAAAGCAAATAAACTACTAATAAATTAGGAAATATAAATCAACATCAAATACAGCAGGTGACCATCTGAAAATTTTCTAGACACTATAACATGCTTATTCATGATTTTCTCACTTTTGTTTTCTATTTATGCAGAAACGTTTGAATCTGTGAAATTATTTTCAATGATTTTTCACAGGGTAATTCACAGGTTGGTGCAGTTGGCTGAGTTCAGAGTGAAGTTGAACTAAACTGACTATGTAAGCCCAAACTCAAGAAGCAGTAATAAGCAGAAGTAGCAATTTTTCAATATAATACTTTCTCCTTTTTTAATTGAATTATTTAGTTTTTTTATGATGATGATGAGCAGGTCTTATCACAGAAGCTGCGAGTTCATTTCAATTTAACATTCAGCACAAAGAGAAACTTTCAACAAATGAAGACCGACTCTCATTCTGACTGAGAGTGGAGCTGTAATTGGAAAGCTTAATTGGGGAGATGGCATCTTGTTAATTGAATTAGTAGCAAGAGAAGTTGGGCCAATGTCACTCTGTGACATTGAGAGATTGAGAGGGTGAAGAAAGAAAGCAGGAGGCGAGAGAGACTGACAGATAAACGGTAACACAAAGGAGAAGAAAAGAAATGTGGACAGGCAGACATGAGTGTCAACAGCAGCTGAGGAGAAGAGAAGTAGACAAGAGAACCCTTCAGCGAGAGAGTGCCTCCCTTTGAGAGCAGAGAGCAGCAGAAAAGAAATGTGAGGCACTCAATGGAGACATACAAAGGAGGAGAAACACTGAAAGGAGAAGAGCTAGTGGCACTGAATATACCTATAAATAATAGGCAGGTAAAGAGGGAGACACATGTACCTACACATACAGAATACACTGTTGAATCACTTGGTATAAACCCTGCATAACAAAGGCGAAAACCCCTGGGAGAAAAGGTCATGGCTGGTTACTGGCGCTAAGTGAACTGTGTACTGTTTCAGAGACATCAATGTCAAGATTTGTGATCGTATGCCTTTACATTTGTGTGACAGAATAATTATAATATCTTCCTTGTGTAATCTCAATGTAATTGGCTGGTTAAAAAAAGGAGTTAGAAAATGATAGGCTCTCTTAGGAAGGTAGGTAAAGCACAATTAGAGTAGCAATTAAACACTGAAAAGGGGGGTTTGCACTTTGAGACAAAAAAGCGAAAAGAAAATGGAAAGAGTTTGCTAAAAAGTAATGGATTTCAGTTTCGACAGGAAACTTTTTGCAGACACCCACATACCGACCCCACACTCCCCGACCCCGCAATAACTTTTTGCTGTTTTGTGGAGCCAACTGTTATACAGAATAGAAAACGTGTCCAAGACTGACAAATGTCATAGTTTTAGTGCCCCAAAACCCTACTTGGCTATGTTAAGGAGACAAAGTCTTGCAAGAGCAATGAGATCATGTTAGAGTGTAAAAAAATGGAGAGAACTACAATAAAAAGCAAATAAAAGTGGATTTTAATACAAGAGAACAGCATTCATTTAAGGTTTGTGTCACGATCATGCTTGGCTGTGATGTTTGTTTTGGTCTCAGGCGGCACTGAGCAGATTTCCAGGAAACCTGGGGCGGAGTCTGGTTAGCTCCTGCTCTAACACTACCCTCATCAAGACACCTTCTTAAGGATCTGTAGGAGCAACCAGTCATTGCCAGATTGCATCATACACACAGCAGTAATTAGTCCAACGCCTGTGCTTCCGTAGCAATATCAAGTTCGAGTAACTTACCTTGACTTCTTGTGTTCCCAGTGTCGTTTCCTTTGTTGTTTTCCTTGCTCTGGATTCCTAAGCTAAGGTCTCAGCATTTTTTTGTGGATTCCAAGACACCAATCAGCATTACCAACCTGCCTGCTCGCCCCACCGCTGACACCTAACTGTGACAGTTTGAATCTGAAAGTTTTATTAAACATAAGAAAAGTGTGGAAAGTGTGGAATGAACATGAAGTTTTTAAGTGAATCAGTGCAGATTCTGCCTGAAAAAATATTTTTATGCTAAATGTTTTTCTCCCGCAGCTGCCTCAGCAACCAGTTTGAGGGCCATATCAAGTTGAATTATCTGGGCAGCCTTAGGAAATATCTTCCAGTGACTCATTACCAATGGAGTTGCACAGTTCACATAGAAATGTAATACATTTGTAAACTGATTGGCTATGATTTGGCATGCTCTCCAACACATTCATTTGTCTTTAAACAGTTATTTTTCATTTAGTGGAAAATCCTGGGAGCTGCATAGATGGTAGAAGGAGGTTCTACACACACAAACACACACACAAAAATCTCATCGTAGTTATTTACTTTAAGAATAAAGAAATACCTGTAACCTGAAAGTATTTTTAAAAAAATGTTTAAACATGAATTTGTTTATTTAATCTGTTTGAACAGGTTTTTCTCTTTTGAAGTGTGAACTTGTGCTGTATAAGCACAGGCAATTACTGTAAATATGATGTTATGGCTAGACCTTTTTTATGGCTAAATCTCAAACACAGCATTACCACATTGTAAAACTATATCAATCAGCAGGGATTTGTGGAAGATTTCAATGTTTCCTGGTTAATGTTAGATTACATTTCACCAGAATGGTAGGTGTGAGGAGGACAATGCCTACTGTTGTTTAATTTGTCGGTAAAGATAATTAACTAAACAGAACTGTTGCTGAATGAAACTCCCACACAGCTTAGGCATTAAACACACAAATAACTAGCTGCATGTTTAGGTTAGGAAGGTTAAAACTATCCATATCAAATTTTAAAAGTGTGTGCGTGTGCTTTCTAAAACAAATTAGCTTGTACAAGTTTCTCCAAAGTGCTTTTGTTTCTTTAAAAACATCTTCATACCACTTTTAATGAGGTGATTGATGATGAATCTAGAAATTTTCAATCGGCTTTCAATCCTACTCCTTTCTCTCAGTCTAATGGATTTTCTGTTTTCGTCTCTTTTTAAATAGCAATGACAGTCTCATTCTGAACAAGACCAATATAACACAAAACAATTTACAAGGTTACTCCAAATGTTAGGGTTAACACAGCTGATTTAAAAGAATATGAAATCCACTCCAATTGAATAGGCAGGAGGAGAGAACATTTAGAGACCTCAAAAGATGGGCAAAGCTGTCTGTTTGCTCATCTTAAACCTGACACGCAGAAGTTTTGTCTCCCTCCTCTGGCCACACATGTTTAATGTGTTTGCTTATGATGAGAAAAGCCAGAGCGGTGGCACTGGTTTGACCTCCTAATCAATGTCTCTCTTTTTTAAAAGGCCTTCCTCTGAACCCTGAGTTTTAGTTTCATCTGGAGCAACAGAGACTTTCCTTCGATGCCTCCTGTACTTCTCTTTCATTAATACTGTATGCACATGACTTGTGTCATACACAGAATTGCCTTTAAAAGCCACATCAGTACAAAAGTATACATTCTGATATAAATGGAAAAAGCGCACTGACATGTTTGTGTTGCCATAACCCAATCACAGTCTTCTTGGGTGACAAGAATCTCCTGGACATAAAAAATCAAACCCAAAGTAATTTTTTCAGCATGGAGGTTGCCTTCTGGTGTCACGTCACGTTTTGAGTTCTGTTTTGTCTTGTTTTAGGTTCCGGTCATGTTTTTTCCCCTGTCACGTTAGGCTCACTCACGTCACCTGTTTTTGTTCACAGTGTCACTAATCACCTCCCCACAATATTTAGTTTCCAGGTTTCCCTCAGTTATGGCAGAATCCTCACCTTACTTCCCATGGTTCGAGTCACGTATGTGCACGTTTTGTCAGGTCAGGTCAGGTCAGGTTTTGCCTCATAGTCAAGTCTTGTTTATTTATTTATTCATAGTCTAGTCTAGTCTTGTTTTGTTTCCACAGTTAAGCTTTTTGATATCCGGCTCAGCCGCACTTTTTTGTTCTTGCTTTTTGTAAATAGATCTTGTTTTTCCTGTTCTGCATCTGGGTCGTCCCTACCACACCACCGTTATTGACAGCTGGGAGGTTACTGTGTCCTATAGCGAAGGATTTTTTTTTCAAAACACAGACATTAGAAGGGGGAGAGACTGTTGCTTCAAAGGAACAGGCAACCTAAAAGCTTATTCCAATTGCAAATATTCCACATTATATCTCTCCCAGCCTAAGGGTTTCCCCCTTCTTCAGTAAAATACACTTATTCTTATACTACTATATATATATATAAACATTTTGATCAATTATATATAAAAATAACATAATAATTGACCAAATTTTTTAGAAATCTAAGCTCTGAAAGGCAGACTAACACACCCAGATGAAATGGTGCAGGATCTAAACATATACTTGGGTGCTTCACATCTCCACACCAGTACACAGAGGAAGAAGACAGCAACCACAAAGGATATTGTACATCTATCTACATAAAAAGGAGTACGAGTCCCAGGAGGAACTACTACTTCTGTCATCCTCTACTTCATCTCTTACTTATGCTTCTTGTAATTCTTCTTCTTCTCTCAGAGCAGAGTAGTGTCTATGATGACTCAAGTCCCATCCAGTGACACGGTACTAAGTGGTGTTACAGCAAAGAGCGTTTTACATTTTTTTTAAAAATCTCAGATGCAAAGTAAAAAGGCATTTCTGATGATAGCATATATATATATATTTTGTGTTTTAAACTTTTTTTCTACCTTTGAGCTTTAAGAAAAAGTTTTGTTCAAATTTAACATTTTGCCATTGAGTAGTTTAGATCAAAGGTGAAATGATGTTTTAATGTCAACTAACAGGCAGCAGGTTAACAGGGATATCAGACCTTTTTTGAAGTGTTTTGTTTCTGTTGAATTCTGCTTCTTTCTGAGATGAGAACTTATACCTGAGCGACTCTGACTGTTCGAAAATGGTCTTTAGTCTTTTCTCATCTTTTTATTAATCTCCTCTCTCATCTCTGACTCCTCACTTGCGTGCCTTCTCTCCTTCACACATATCTTTTTTCTTTTACCCATTTTCATAGTCTTTTACCTTTTCATATAATTTTTTCTACTTGCTTTCCTTCCTTCTTCATCCTGTCACTGTCCATGAAGAATTTTTCTTTAATAGGATGCTGCCACATGACAGTGACCTACATACAAGTCTAAATTCATTAAATAGAGAAAAAGGGTCAGAATTAATGTCTGTTCTAAAATGTCATAAGGCAAGAAAGACAGAAAAATAGGTATTGGGATAATTTCAAATGCATACAACATAAACTGTATGTCTTAATATAGCAGCATTTTATGTTGTGTTTATTTCTACCTTTGTTTTGCTGATATATTCACACCTCTGAAAGCTTTGACATTTTCCGATTATTCTGGGAAAATTGCTACACAGGAGAAGATGCATTTATGTGTCTATATCAGGAAAAATAAAAGTAAAAAGCACATGAAACCTCAAGAGATATTTTGATCTGAACACACAGTGGTTTGTGCATTATTCTAATAATTGCCACAAGGACTGTTTTTTTGTCTCTCAGTACAGCAGTCTGCTTAGAATGTAACAATGAAACACTTACAAATGCCAATCTCTCCTCTGGCTTTATCTTTGCTTGCTCTGCACTTGTTCTTGTAATATTAAAATGCCAGCTGATGGTTTGTAAATTCCATTCGATCCCAGATGAAATTGAAACATGGCTTTTCTTACTAACCAACTGTAATATCTCCAAGATCGGCTAATTTCAAACTATCTATGGCCAAAATCTTTTCTCATTGCGCTACAGAGGAAAGGTGAATTAAATATTGGTTCAGGAATTTTTGCAAATCACCGCATTCTTTTAATTTACATTTTACATCCCAACTTTTCTTGAACTGGAGTTGTACATTAGCTTTTTTCAAAAATCCTTACAACAAAATCCATTTGTTTTGCAATTAAGGAGAAGGTATGTTTGCTGCTCCTGATATGTGGGGCAGAACAGCTATTTCAATCTCAGTTCTGTACTGATGGAAATGCCTAAGACTTCCCAGCACTGCAAAACATAGTGGAGACAATTATGGTCCTAAATAAGTACAATGAACACAATAACAATGACGTACTCAGAAACTATATCATGAGAACACAACAAAGTCATTGATGGACTTTTTATTGGGATTGTTTCCATGGTAACAGCATGGGATTTCAGGATTCAGTGGATGGGATTCAGGTATGGGATTTTATCTGTCAAAGCACATAATATGTTGTTGAAGAGGTCAGACTACTTCCATCTATTTATTTGCCATGAAGTGGTTTGATTACTTTTTTGAAACTATATATTTAGTGATATACAATACATATTCATGTCATCGCTAATTATATGTTGAAACTTGCTGTATTTAGAACTGAACTAGAATTTTCTGCTGTGTTCCATTTCTGTTCTTCATATTTTCTAGATGAGGGCACTGGCTCTGCACATACTACTTACTTTTGATGATTCAAATTGTAAATGAAAGTAATGCAAAAAAAAGTGAAGCACACAGATTAATATACATGAGTTGATATACATTAGCTGTTGTTTTTGCGTTTCTTCATGTGAGGTAGGAAAATTATGCAAAAACAGACTGGAGGGAGTTGAACTGGGAGAAAGAACCAAGAGGTAAGGGGAAGGATATGAAGTTGAATAGAGGAGGCATGATGAGTTTGTTTGTCTTAAGAAAGACAATTAACCGTAGAAAATGTATGTTTCTCTGTCAGTTACAAGCTTAAAACAGAAGCACTATTGAAAACTGGGGGGAAAAACAGAAATAAGAAGATATTTTCTATCTTTTAAGGAAACTGTGGCAAACACAGATGTGCAAATTGCCCATCAGTTCACATGCATGCGTGTTCCTCTTCACTTTCTGCTCAGATCCTTCTCTCTGCTCATTTGCTACTTGTCCTGCTTCCACTTTCATTTCTGTTCTCTACCTCTTTGCCCTCCATCTTTCTTGATGCTTTTTAACTTGAATCTTCCTCTTCACCCTCCCTTTCTCTTTCTCCCCTTCCTAAATTTCCTCTCATCTTTCTGTCTACGTCACTCTTCCAGACCCATGCACGAGGTGTGTTTGCTTCCGTAAAGTATGCCTGTAAGCGTACCTTTCAGTGTATGTATGAGTGTGACAGCAGAGATGGATTGGTCAGTATTTAGAGAAGCAGAATATCAATAAACAGAGAAGGGGAAATTGCTCTTATGCTCTCTCTGTCACCCTCTTCCACACACATACACAGTTGCTGCTTTCCTGAGGCGTTGGGTGGCTGGTGGAAGGGTCATTCAGTAGTGGTATGTTGCCTTCTACTGTGTAGTGCCACAGGTTGCTAAACAAGTGGGTGAATAATGGGCTGTTCCTGTGAGCAGGCAAGGATTGATCGACCAAACACCCCTTTTAACTTTTCTACTTCTCTCTGACTTCCCTCCTGTCTTGCATTTTCTTATCTTATCCCTGTGTTTCTTTTCTTCTATCCATTGTCTTCATTCACATCTTTAACACTCCTCACCCTCTCCTTTTTCTCTTTATTTTTCTGCTCTTTGTTCTCAGATAAACTTTCACTCCCCTTTCCCACACTTTCATCCACTGATTCCTCCATTTATCTCCTTATCTTTTGTCTCCTCCTTTGTTACTCTTGCATCCTTTCCTCTCTGGCTCATTTCCCCTCTACTCTCCTTCGTCTCCCTCCTTCCTTCATGTCTCTTGTCCCATATCATGTCTCGTGTTTAAGTCACTAAGTCACCCCTTATCTTGTTTGTCCTACATAGAGGATAAGGGGTGACTTAAGCACGCCCCTCCATTCTCTCAATCTCCTCTTTTCTCTTTGCCCAGTTCTGACAGCAATAGAGGCTGTCCAATAAAACAGGCATAAAAACGCAATCCATGTCTGGGCTCAATTTTCACACACACACGCACGGCACATAAACACACCCGATGGCAACATAAATCAGACATAAAAAGCCAATCCCTGTCTGCAGTCAATTTCCATAAAGATACAAAGTGGGATGCTCCGGGAGGAGATGAGATTGAATGCATGTAATGTGTAATATAAAAATGTGCATGCATATGTGTAAGCCTGTTTTTGTTTGCTTATATTGTACACGAGGCAACTATGGGTTACTTTCCAGGTGTAAGTCTTTATGCATAATTTCCTTGCAGGTGTGTGTGTGTGTGTTTACCAGCTCCCAGGTGGTGTAGACACAGTGTGAACGCTAGTGGTTGTCGCTATGCTAATGATCCCTGTTTACATCACACATCACACCACAGGCTTCGTCACATTATCCCCATGGGAAAAATGCATGCGCACACACACTCCCTTACTTCCCCATGCCCACCTACTCGCTGACAGTGACGGGCCCTTTACACTTAAGTAATCAGGTGTAGGCATGCATACTCCAGGATTTCCTCACCTGAACACCAACACAAATATATGCCCTGGTAGATGGGCTGTCATACATAAATCTGTGCATATGCACACACATACCGATTTTACCTCTCCTAATGAGACTGACACGTTTGCAGTGCTGTCAAAAGCTACACAGTTTGATAATTTTCTAACTCCGAAATTAGGCCTTTCATGTGTAATTGCATGCGTGTGGCTCAAACAATATTTTTGACATATGATTAAATAAAGTAGTACACATGGGAACCCCCCCCCCCAAAAAAAACAAAACTATCATCTTTCTTGTAGAAATGCAGTGACATACACAGAGCATGCATGCTAGTACAAAATTAAGATATACCGTCCAGTCTGTTATCATTGTGTATGTGTGTACAGGCGAGCATACATGAACAAGTCTAGTGTATACGTGTATTTGTATGGGCTGATGTGGGATTCCCTTTCTCTTGAAAAAACATGTATGCCATGAGCAAACATGCTAAAAAAATCTTCTAATCTTCCAATACAGTTACCTTTTAGAGATTTACATCTTTGATGATTTTGATATGTTTCTCTTTATCTGAGAAGAACTTATTATTAGTTGGTCTGAAACAGAACAGAAGTGACTAGCTGAGGCTTTATCTGTGAGGCAGCGATGATGATGACAAGGCTGCAACTAAATTTCTGATGAACAACATAAGATGCATGGACCTGAATGTTCCTTTGTGTGCCAAAACTCAAATGGCCACATAAACTTAATTTGAAACCGCCTTTTTATAAAATGTATTTTAATTTTATTTTTTTTATTGCATCACTTTTATCTAAAATTGCAACTTCAAAATGTGCTTTGGAAAATGTTGAAAACTGACATGACTAACCACGGAAATCCAGCTCTCCATTTTGCACGTGTACTGAACTGCACATGTGCTGTCAAAGCAAGTGACACTTTGCCTCAAGGACGTGACGTGCAATGCACACGGCATACAGACTGCATGGGCATATACACTCACAAAAACATGTATCTCACTGTCTCCTCCTGTCTTCCACAAACGCACATCGCGTCAGAGAGGACAGTCTGACCTGCTTGAGCTAAGCGCTACACACCACTTTCCTGTAATAACTAATGCGACATCTAATCCTATTTCCATTAGGTGTATGCCCCAGAACCGTGTGTGTATGTGTATGTATCTGTAGTTTCTGCTTGCCTAAGAGTATTGCACGTATGTGTGCAGGTTCTATAATCGTGTGTCAAAGTGTGTGTGAAGACTAAGATAGCGTCCATGTAAGTGTTCATGCTTCAGGGTAACTTGGCAGTGGAAAATGTAGGCGAGTGTGTGTGAGCGTGCACATGTGGATGTGTCCAGTCCACAATTCTCTCTCTGTGCTGTGGGTTGCTGAATCAGCTCATCCCTGATAGACCTGCTTAGCCCTGGTCGGTACCTCAATTGGGCAATAACAGCTCAAACACAGATATGCGTGCATGCTGAGTCATACATAAGAACACACACCGACGCAGTTTTCCAAAGATAATCATGCAGAAACTATACTAAATTTAAACCTCTTTCACAAATATTGTTCATTAGCACTGATACAACCCTGCACACATGAAAACACATGAATTACCAGGAGCCCTGCAGAGCTCTTTTATGAATGTCTATGGTCCAAAGTCAAGTTCTATACCCCGTCCCTGTATGAAATCTCCTAATGAGAGCTAAGATAAGAATTTCACATCATAATTTTGCAATTTAAATTTCACAAGACACTGTTAAGTAATTTTGAACTGTGTGGCTAAAGCAATGACAGATCAAAGGTTCTCATGCAGAAAACCAGTTGTACATCAAATGGTCTCTGATGATTTTTTAGTTCAGTTCAACCCTAAACCAGTTAGTAATAGTGTTGTAATACCTGTTTTGGATTGCAGGGCAAAACACAATTATTTTACTTTCCTATGTGAGATTAGGCTGCAGATAATGCTTTATGGTGATATGCATAAGGTGTCTTTTGGTGGATATACCTGATTCCTGCTTGATGAAAAAGTCTACATTATGAGGCATTATGAGGTTTACATGAGTTTGTTGATAGGATATTTCATTCACATTCCTCTTTATATCATATCAAGTCCAATGCACGCCATCCAAATGATGTCCATCTACACAACAGTAATGTTTGAGCTTATTCTAAGTCTCAGTTATCTTGTCCAAAACATGGAGTATCAGACATTCAATTCCACCCTTACCCAAAAAGTGTCTTCTTTCTTTTCTTTACTTTTTCTTTTTTTTAAATCTCAGCCTTCCTGGTCAACACTAAACTCTGCCAGAGCTATTTTTTGCCAGATCTTGTGACAAAAACAAGCAACCTGATCTCTGAAAACAAGCCCAAAAACAAATAATAGTGTTCTTGGAAAAAAGGTCAAGCTAAACAGACCTTACCATATTGGGGTTAAAGCACCGACATGTTTAACATGAGCAATTATACTGCACAAAATACTCAGGTTAAGGGGATCAGAAATGCTGAGTACAGTACACGGCAGCACCTTATTCAGACAAATGTCTTAACCAGGTTAATATTAGAAAACTGCAGTACATGGAAAAGTAGCCACTGTAGAGTTGCTTTGGTTTATGTATACAAGGCACTAAAACCACTTCCTTAATTTAGGGTTTACATACAAACATTTTCACCAGCTTTTCTGAGAAAATGAACACAAGATAATTATTCAGACAGTAAGCTCATCTGGACTGCAAATTCAACTAAATTTATGAATTCATGTGTATCTAGTTCAATTACTCTAAAGAGACTGTACAGGAAACATCTCTTTTTCAGCTTTCAACTTGCAGGGAAGAAACATCCAGAAAGAGCTCTTTGTGAGCTGCAAAAACCTCAAGAAGAGGATGGATGGATATGCAGCAGTGTCTTATAAATATGGATCCAAACGAAATTTAATTGGGTAAGAATGTCATACTATGCAATTTTTCTGACGTCACAGGGCTTTTTTTTTTTTACTACACCCAATTCTCATTGTCCTTCTTTTTTTTTTTTTTTCACACCACAGGAACAATGTTGGTCAGGTCCAGTCATCCAATTATCCAATCAGCGCACTCACTGTTGGGTATATCACCTACTATGCAACGCTTCACCTCACTCAATCACCTTCACAGTCAATTTACCACACATGCCTTTCATATCCTTTTGCCTTCCCACATTTCTCCCAAGTCACATCAAGTGCAGCCTCTTTATTCTCATCCATAGTATCATTAACAGTGTTTAGCTTGTGATGCTCCACACCACTCAGATTCATTTCATCTCTCACTCCCACCAGCTCCTCTTCTTCCTCCTAATCTGAAGACAAGTGAAGTCATATGATTATTGTTGTTTACTGTAAGGCAACCCTCTCTGTTCCAAACCGTTTCATTTTTAAATCTTCAAACTTTAAAATGCAGTGCAAGAGTATACAAAGATGTATACAAAGTATACAGTGAGGGGAAATTCACTTGTATATTAGTCACTAAAATTCAGAATAAAACCACAGCTGTTTACAAAGTGCTGAAATGAATTTAATCTAATGACATGGTTAAACTTTGTGGAACTACAGAGGCCTAAAGGCATACATTTTCAACTTTTGAGAGGACAAATACTGGGAATTTGTAATGCTAATTCAGATGACTATATGTTACTGATCAATATGAATAAATAGAGTAAAAACAAGAACAGACTGAAGGATAAGTTTCATCTGTCATCTTGAATGGTTCTTTCCTTGATTCTTATTTCTTTTTTTTATATAGACCCTAGCTTATTCTGCAATCCATTTAGCCCCGACTTAAAGCTCATCTTTGTTTCCCACTGTCTTTCTGCACTGGTATATTGTGCTTTCCATTAAGTCACATGATGATGAAAAATTGATCACTGTGGACCTGACCGAGGATATGTATTTAAATGAGCTCGGCAGCCTAAAATTTCATGACTCAGTTGTCATTATAGCCTCATAGCTGTCATCCACCATGCTCAAATGCTTATCATCAGTGCTGACTATTTAAACAATGAAATCAACCATATTTTCTGATTACCATATAAAATTAATGGTGGATAAATACAGTACACTATTAGTTAGCTTGATGGAAAAATTAACTAGACACTGAGACCGCTTAAGGGACAGAGAAGGGGAAGAAAATGTAAAAAGTAAATTCTTTCCTGATGAGGAAAGAAGCTTTTTTCATTATCTGGTACAAAGTTGGATTGAATATGATTGGCAGAAACCTGCTTTAGAGTTTGATGGAGAGTATGAACAAGCAATCAAACACTACAAAAGCATTTGCAGTTGCCCCACTCGTTGTTTTAGCCCTTTGTCAGTAGAGTAAGTGTTTAGTTCGTAGTCACAAATACAGTTTTGACTTAAACTACTGTTTTTTTCATTACAGCGCTGTAATGCTGCAAAGAAAACTACCTCATAATTCCCATCTTTGCTAATTAAGACTGACCGAAAGGAGACCGTGTCAGGCCACATGATGCTTTCAAATAGCTGACAACAAATTAGGCGGACCACTTAGGGAGGTTGGGTAGATATTCCAAGCATGTGACTCAAGTTTCAGTCCAAGTTTAACTCTGCTGCTGTTCATTTAGCTTTTCTTTATTGTAACACCCATTCTTTATTTTGACTTACTTTGTTTTGATACTGTAGATACTGTTTTAGACTTGGTTAAGGTTGGAGATGACTAATACAAAAACGTTTGTGTCATATATGTTTACATCATGAATCTCATTTGACCAACATGTTTAACCTTTTTGAGTACAAATATGGCCCATTTCCTAAAAGGAAGGCCCTGTGCATACATGGGACACCCATTCAGTTCATTCTCTCAGCAACAGAGCTGCATAGATGGACAACTTACACTTTTGTGGTTCTTTTTTGGTGGCTCCAACCACTTTCCGTCAGTTTGAGGTCACAAAGAAAAACAAACATCAATCACAGACTCTAAAGTGTGGCCCTGCAATGCGTCTGTATCCTTATTTGTCTTTTTGCAGACCATTTGTGTGGGTATGTGTGTGCATGGACACCTGTAAATCAACATCAGTGCTTAGGAAGGACCTTGCGGGTACCTATTATGTGTTGTGTGTGTCTCTTCAGCCTTAATTTGATGTCTAAATAAGTGGTTTCTGCCCTGGGGGGATTCCCTGCAATACATCACTGCGGCAACAATGGAACTGCTGTTGTCATCATCCCTGGGGAGCAGCCGCTTTCCTGCTCATGCATAGCCTTGTGGGAAATGTAGACCTGTGAACAATACAGATATTTAAATGATGAGTGCCACATACACACATAACGCTCACTTTCTGATATAATGTGGTCTCACACAGATCTGCTCACATTTCATTTTCTTTCTTTCCATGTTGACCTCCATGCGCCAACTCTCTTCTTCTCTTGTCTTGGCAACACTTCCTTCTATCAGATGTGAGATGTTCGACAGTTGATTTAATTAAATTGGTTTATTGTCATACTTCAAAAACTGCCCACAGACAATCTTGAAAAAACCACTTAGGGAGGAGAAACAGAAGACCACTCCACACAGCTGTGTAACAGAAGCAAAGACCCAAGTTCAAAGCTGAGATAATTTCTTTGGATTTACAGTTTTGCAGCCAGTAAAACAAAAATGTTTGAGCATAGGGATTAGCTTGTAATGCTCAAAGGCACCAAGCTGTCAGAAACATGAATCTGAACTGCCTTTTTTTATTCTTTTTCAATTTGAATTTAATTTGCACCTTATAGATGGTGGTTTACTTCCTTCCCAGATACATAGCCATGGGGACTTATGCTGGAAACCAAATCTGCTTGAGATATGTTTTGAGATATGAGATAAACAAAACGACAATCAAAAAATGTGTGGATGTTGAGAAGATCTCGTCTCTCTCCTGTCTTACCCTTTGACCTTCGAAGACAACATTTTTATTTTAAAACAAACTCATTAAAGAACTAAATATCTATTCTTGTCAACATAATTTTGAAATTAAAATTGATATGTTTTCTTTTTTAATGTTGATTATAAGATATTTCCTGACAGTTTTCAAACTCTCATGCACCATCTTCAGGCTGACTGTGCCAAACTAATTTGCAATATGTCAGCCTGGTCTAACAAGAAAATGCGTATCAGGTGTGCTTGTTTTCACATGTCCAAAATGAACCCTCAACAAGTATGTTTTAATAACTTACTCTATGTATTTGTCATGCTTAATGAGCCATGGTTGATGAAAAAGTAGAAAAGTGAGAAGTTGCTGAATAATAACCTGTTGGACTGGGCATGACAACCCTGCCATCCACCCTCTCCTGCCCCACAACATTTTAAAGTTGTGTAAATTCAGTTACGTAACACTTTAAGGCAATGCTAAACATCGTCATGTCACAATTTGCAAATGAAAATGTAGATATGCAACATTTTTGCATTTTTCATGACCTAGTATTGAAATTAGGTCATTTTGCAAATGAGCATTTGTGGCAATTTTACGTGAATGCAAAACATTGGCATATTATTGCTTTAATTGCCAAATGTAGAAATGTAATGACATTGGAGTGAAAAGCAGTTCTAAGCCTTTATTCTGAAACTGTACTGTGGATCAGCATACCTGTTGCACATTATAGTGCAAGACTATGTTGAATATATCTGTAAATTCTCTGCAAAACTGATGTAATTCCTGCCAGATGTTCACAAAACATGATTAAAAAGAAACAGGACCAATGTTTTGTGTTTCAATTGTTTTTACTTCTTCCCTGACAATTAAAACTCATTCTCAGTTTACCAGCTCTGCTATACAGAGCTGAAGAGTCCCCGAGTGGGGATACAAACCCATGTTAAAAGCAGCTTTAAACACAGACTAGTTTTTTTTTTCACTTTGGTTAAAATGAATAACTTTCCTCTTTATCTCTGGACTGTAAAAAAAAAACGACCCAAAAAAATGTGTTTTAAATCCTTTTAAAAGCCCTACTGAGACTGCCAAGGTCTAAATACAGACTCAAATATTGGAAGTCATACTCCTCTTCATCACTATTTTAACAGGATGATTAGATTTCTAGTCAGTCATTATCAACTGAGATTCAAGTCCAGGTTGGTCTGAATGCAGATATTTGTCTTACAGATGAGCCCAGAAGAACAGGTGGTAACAGATATATGCAACATATGAACCAAAAGACTTTAAAGACCTGTTAAATATGTTCGGTTAATATTCTACAGAGCCCCTCCCCTCTAAAAGCCCTGTAATCAATTGTAGCCTGGGGTCTGACTCTCAGTTATAATTGGCTGTGTATCTAAGATGTTATTCTTTCTCTGTCTGCCTCTATCGCACTCTTTTTGTCACAGTTGCTAAACTCTCAAACAGTCATCTCAATTTACCTTCCAAAATAAATCTCCTTCCAGCCTTGCAATCAATTAGCTCAGTGAGAAATCAATTAGGCCCATTGCTAAACAAGGTATTAATAGAAAGCTGACAAACAACAGGGAACATACATCATGACACGAACAGCGGATGTTTTAAATGATCAATATTAAGCATCTTCGACTATGAGGGCATAATGCAGAGATAGGACTGAGAAGTAGCTCTGTCTGTTTCTAAGCATCCTGAAGATGTGATTTTTGGCGTTTTACAGCCAAATATTACAGCTGTACCAGCTGCATATCATGTTCCTACGTACGTCTTTGGAAAAATAAACTAGCATTCTTTCCAAAGTCCAAAGTCATTTATTCCAGCTTTTCCTGAAGTTTGTTATGTAGATGTCAAACTTTGTTTTTATCCTACTTCTTTATCTTATATTGAAGGGAAGAATTCCAAAAAATGAATGCTTTTTAAACGGTGAAAGATCTTTTAACAGGCTGGGCAGCACCTGCTAACTAAAGACAGCTGAGGAGTTGAGGATAACTCCAGCAAATGAATCCAAATGAGCAGTCAGGTATCATGAAATAGCAAATTATGTGAATGATGTCATGAGGTATTTGTGCTTTTTACATCTCATTTTCCCCCAAAAAACTCTTGATGAACATCTTGAAGGAAACTTTTAGTTTGATGCAAAAATTGACATGTGAAAATCTTCAATGTGAAAAAAATGACATGCAAAATAAGCTTGAAGCAGTGCAGTATTAGTATGCAACATCATGGCATCATATTGAACTGCGTGGAGCTCAACAGGAGAAATCAAATACACTAGGAAGGCTATGACGCTATAATCACAAGCAGGCACGAACACAATATAAATCTGAACAATTAAAAAAAAAAAAAAACACAGGACAACATCAAAATATGAAAAACACTCAGACAAAACCCCAAAATGTAAACACACACATGTAGTTATAACAATGACATGTGCAACTCTGAATGTAGGACTAAGTTAATATTTCTTTCTTTTCAGGTGTATAAAAAATGGTTGATAAATGCTGAATATATTTCAGCTCCATCAGAATGAACATGAAGATGGAGCATAAATTGTAGATTTCTTAGCTATGAGGCAAAATGCGGTGTCGTCTTAAAAGAAATGCCTGTTTATATCAAGGTGAAGATGCCTGAAAGACATTTGTCTCTATCAAAAACATTCAACTATGCGTTTCCTTCCAGTTCGGCTACATGGTTTATATGTTGCAGTGAGTGAGTGATTGAGGGAAGGGGCGACTGGTAAAGATGGAGCAACAAAGCAAGACAAACAAAACAAAAAAAAGAGCAGAGACACAGAGATGGTGGTGATAGCGTTGTAAATACGTCAATGTGGAGGAGCCCGGAAGCAGGGAAGCTGACCTTGGTCATAGTTTAAGACCTGTCTCTTACCCAGCTTGTGAACAGCACTGAGAGCCATTTTTTCTGCACACTGCCATGTTGTTCTCCTTCTTTCTCAGCCATTGTATCTTTCTTTGTGTCTCCTTTGTCCTCTTTTTATCTTTCCAATTCCTTTGCCTCTTTTTATCACTCACCTCAAAATTCAATTCACAATCCTTGTTATCAATTTGAAAGCTTTACATGGTCAAGCTTCTTTTTACATAACAGAATTGCTGCAGCCCAGAGCATGTTAGCTGTACCTTCCTAAGAACTTAAAATCAAAGGAAATTTGCTTTATGCTTTTGAAGTCATGGCTTCTAGACTTCAAAATTATTCCTATTGAAAATAATCTCTGTGGACTCTTAAAATCAGCTCAAGACCCACTTTTTAAGACCAGCCTTTGTTGTTTACTATGGTTGTTTTATGCTATTTTTTTTTAGCTTGTACCACTTTGTCAGTCCAGTCTCACAGAAGAACATACAGCACACAAGTTTGTCCAGTTGTCAAAAATCAATCATTCTTTACTATCATTCCAAATACACATAATGTAATTTTCATTTGGTATTCGTTTCACAATCCAGAGTTAGAAATTGTGAGGTGACAACATTTTTGTTGAACGAGATGGCATTACATGATGGGAGCGTCAAACAATGAGAATGAAACAGTGTGTTTTGTGACAATGTATAGTTTTCAAACCCCAACCGTGTATTTTGTAAAATCTAAACCTAACCAAGAACATTAATTTAAACATGAACTCTACTTTTAACTTCTAACCCTAATCATTTTGCAGGTGAGAGTAAAGTACAAAAGTAAGTAATGGAAAAGTAGAAAAGTGAAAGGACTGTCTTGCTTCATCATGTCGCAGCAGGAGTGGAAATCATCAGTGGCTCTATGGGAACTGAACTGCAGCAGGGAATTGAAGAAGGGAAGCAGTAATTGTACAGTTTTTGAGGCTTTATTGTGAAATTGCAACATATTGAGCAAAGAACCAAAGCAGATATTTCACAATCTGTCATGAGATTGCATTAACTTTTTTTTCATTTTGTACTTGCTGCTCTGCACGTTTTGACTATAAGAAAGTTTTAAGGCACACTCTGATTTAGACCAAAAAATAAGATATCTTAAATTGGACATGACATGATCATATTCAGTCATCTAATTATTAATATCGAATACCTCTACATTAGCTTTGTATACTCCATAACTGCAAATAGAGGGCAGTTAGTTCACATTGAGGAAGAACTTTCTCTTTGTGGAAGCCTCCTCCTGAGAATGAGAGGACCTGGCTAAATTGTCCTCTGATTGGTCACATTCCTAGGTTTGCCAAGGGGGTGGGAAAGGGATGATGAGCCAATTGCGAGCTAGGAAGCTATGACAACACATAAACAAGAAAATAATTTGAAAAACATGCTGTTTTCAAGCATGCCAAAATATGAGATCCTTTTGTGGAGAGTTGGATCCTGAATATCAAAGTGATGCAGCATGACAAACGTTTCAGCGCTTTGTCTCTATTTGGTAAATATGCTCAGTTGCTGCGATTGAGGAACTGTGTATGAGTAACTCAGTTTTTTCATTCAGTTTAACCATGTTTGTACTGAGGTCCTTTCATACCTCTAATGCCAACACAACACAGACATTTGAAAGAGCTTCAATAACCAGTTGCAGTTCAGATTTGTGTCCTTTTTATGTCGGAACAGCCATTTCTTTTAGCTTCAGTCTCGCTGCAAAGTCGGCATCGTACTGGTTTTTGTTCACTAAACTGTCATCTGTGAAGTGTTGCAAAAATTTCCAAACCATTTTCCCAACTGTATTGCTGGCTAGGAAAAACAAACCGCATCCACTGATCCAAGATTGCTGGGCCTTTGAAGAGGGTCAACTTGCCCTCAGACCAAAAAACACATTATTTTGAATCATGCTCTGAAAAGTAGTAGCATATCAATCATTCCTTGTGACATGATAACGGTGGTTAATGCGCTTGTTCTATTTGAGAATTTGACCATGAAAGGAAATCCAAAAATGGACGTTTGAGTAAAAAGTTTCAATTAACATTTTGGTCTCATTAAATCCTTGAGGGAAACACAAATATATTATTGTGGAATTATCTAACTGTTGATTGGGATCAGTGCTACATCAACAACAGAAAAACATTCATATGATACAAATGATATGTACTCTTTGTAAAGAAGCTACTCTGTTTTATGTCAACTTAGCTTTGATAAGTTTTATCAGTTTAAATATGGTTTCCTCTGTGTGGTTATATTCATGTCTCCCTGCTCTTCTGGTTGCCATCTTTAAATTAGCCTTCACAGTAAGTCACAATAAAGTCTATGTATAGGTTCTGGTCTTGTCAGCTGTAACCTGAAAAAACCTAACCTGAAAAAAGGTTATATGTGTATTTATTTGGTGGCAGAGTAACAGCAGCCCATTTGTGACCCAAAAGGCGGCCCTCACAAGCTCTGGAATTACATTAAAACACGTGGGAGCAACGACTGTGAAAGCACTCTTCCTATCTGATTATGACTTTGAGAGCTGCTACGCTCAAAAGCACAATGATACCCAGTGCAGCTTAACACCCTGCTGCTTCTCTGGTTCCAAAGTAATCCAAAGTTGGCCTAAAATTAAGCTCAGTGTAGATCATTCTGAATGATCAGCAAACTCCAAGTGTTCAAAGTTGTTGGACTTGACAGAATGTCTCCTCACCTTTGAGAAGATGCATGCTGGGATATTCGCAGTGTAACTTAGGATAGCTGAATGAATGAATGACGTGATGAAAATAACTGCTCATTTAACACTAACACAATCCGTGTTACTATAAACAGTGTACATAGCATAAAAGTTGTATAAAAATAACCCCCATTCCCTCCAAAATAATCATCATGCCATGACTTAACAACAATATCTATATTCACAGTGAGTTTTGCTGTAAAGTGATGAATAATCTGTGCAACATTAACAGTTACTGCTGTTGGTTAAATAGCAGTAAATGTACAGCCATGTCATTTTACTTTTATCAGAAATGGTAACCAGTCAGAATTGTTGTTGCGACTCAAAGAAGTTGCGGTAAAGTAATGTGTTGAATTGCAATGTTTTACTTTCTAAAATGGTCTTAGTTTTCTTTGTTTGTTTTCTTTTTCAAAATAGGGATTTATGGGAATGAAAAGGTCACAGATTTTTGGCACAAGCAATAAAACCTACAGTTACCCTGCTGTATATGTTTAGTCCAAAATGCAGTATTGTATTGAAAAATATAAGTCAAAGTAGCTGCATCATTAAATTACAGTAGAAGGCTTGTCTGCTGCATGTATGTCACAGTATTTTTCCAGTGAAAGATTTACAGGAAGGCTACATCTCATTTAGTATTAATGGTGAAGCAGACTTTTTTCAACTGGAGTCAAAACTACTTCTTTCAAAATAATGTAAGATACTTTGATATGGACTGTAGCCTTTGATTGTGGCCACATGAAACCCTGTAACTCATTGAGCTGGTTATTTGATTAATAGAACTGTCTCTGGCACTTTGCATATCTATTGACTGTGTTACCTTTCATTGCTACGCTGAAGTTTGCGTAATGTTGTAAATGTCAGGACTGTTTTTCATTTTGAATTTTTCACTCCACCTGCCGAGCTGTGTGGCAATAAAATGAACATAAAGTACTGTAACCGTGAAGAGGGATTGAATCTCTTTCCAAGTCCATCATTCGTTCCAAGGCTGTGTCCATGTGTGCCTGTGTGTTAGTGTGCGTGTTTGAGTGTTTTGTTACATGCACGCTCACACATTTGTATGTTTATATGCATCTGCACTCGTGCTAGTGAGAGGGGAGTCAGGATTAATGCCTTGCTGTCACAGGGACCCAGATGATAAAGTAGTCAAACTGCAGGAAGACGGAAACTAGAAAATCAGAATAAGTGAGAGGAAACAAGCATAACAATACCTAGAGGACATTTTGTTCCATTTAAAGAAATGCCTCTTTTCCACATAAAAAAAGAAAAGAAATGTCACCTTTTTGACCAATGATAAGTTCTGTCTTCATTTGCATTTTCATTTTCCTTTCATTAAATGTGTCTTTCATTAATAAACGAATGGTAAATGAACGCCCTGCGAGAAAGTAAACAGAATTTCGAAATTACAGCGATCATAAGTGAACAAATTCGAAGATGAGAATTATAGTTTCAGGCGCATGGCAAAACTAATAAAACTGGGTGAGCAAAGAACAAATCAAATCAAGAAACTCTATGAGCAGAGGATACAACAAAGTGTTAAGGATGAGAATGTACATTTGAAAATGCTGTCATGCATCGTTATATAAAAAAGCAGTGGCTAAGTTGGATGATATTTAGGCATATATAAGCATTTTTTTGGCTCTCTCAAACTTGTATCAGTACCACTCGCTGTCTTGTCCTAAAGTAGAGGACATGTAAGAAAACAAGACTGTTCTCCACTCAAATACGTCTTTATGAGGCGTTTCTTTTGAGGGCTGAAACCCTAACCATGATTGTTTTTAAATGTGGTTAGGGTTTGAAAACAACAAAAAAAAAAAAAGATTTTGGCCATTAGTGGCCTTTAACTGAAAGTTACGTCACAAGGAAAAAGAGAGAGGTAACATACATTAAAGGGCAAGAGTCAGTATGGAAACCCAGGCCAGCTGTGTCTAGAATCTTTAGTTTTATCATAATGTCTTGTGTTTACATGTAACCAAGGCAACCTAAAAAATAGCATCAATAAGGGTCACAATCGCATCACAAAAAGAATGTATTTTTCCCAAACATCTTTTTCTAATCCTAACCCAATAATATCATTGTCGAAGCTCAAACAGGAAGTGACAAAAGCATTTTAGTAAAGTGTTGTCAGGTTACTGGCTGAGCGTAACTCAGATGTGCTGAAAAAAGCTGTTGTCATGAACTTGTGTCATCAATACATGAATCATTGAAACCGTTACATGTTACCGCTCCACCTAAGCCCCAATCCAATCCAATGTTCTGATGAGCATCTTGTGGCTGTTTATGATATTTGCTGTGATGTGGAAACACTTATTACTCATATTTTCCTCCTGCCACCTTTAGGAGCAGTGTTTTACAGGGTGCCATTAGGGGTCGTATTTAAGGTTATAAACGAACAACATATATGATCCTATCAATTGGAGGACATGTTTAAAAAATGCATGGCTAGACATTTATATGAAAAATAAAAACATAATGAAATGCTCTGTTTGACTTAGAATTTCTCTTGAAGAGGCAATAATGACGGTGTGAGTAAAGCATCAACTTCTGGATATATACATCTCATATGACCTTGAGAAGTACTCCACATTATTATTATCAAGACTTGGAAATGTGACCCTACCTAAGTTTTAGTGCTCTGCTCAAAACAGAGTGTGATGTGAAAAGCCAAGAAGTGGTCGTTAATCTATTCACTAATGTGAGGTGAAACAGAATCTGTCTAAAGGTCTAATTCACTGCTGGGTAATGAGAGGATAAGTGTGACTGGGAGCCTGAATTCATGCCTGAGTAAATGAGTATGTGTGTTAGAGAGAGAGTTCGGGAGGAAAGGATTTTACTATTAGAGGAAGCGTATCATCAGTACAGCTGGTGAACCTCTGGGTTGCCGGCGGAAACTCCAATCAGACCAGCTGAAGCCATCCTACTTCCTGATGTGAGTCCAGATTAAAACCCCAGGAGTGACCTCAGCTGTCATTGACACACACACTTACACGCACACTTACTCTCAAAATCACATGCACAGGGATGCTAATTAAACTTAACAATGTGACAGACAAATACACTCAGTTAGGTTTTCATTATTTGAAAGGATATTATACTGATATATGTTATGTTCATTTCTTGAGGACCCATTTTAGCCCTGTCACTACTACTTCCGTAATCCTAATTTGAACTCAAATAGTATTTTATTTTATACTGAGAACCTCATGAGTTATGTGATTCAGGACTAGCTTTGTGTCTCCAAAAGGAAGGAAAAGCCTTCAATGTAAATGTGTAAAATGATAATTTCCCCACAAAATAGTCAGTGAAAGTACCCCCCCCTCACACACACACACGCAGACACGAGTACTCCAAGGTGTTAATTAAACAATGTGACAGGTGATGTCACGTCCCTGTGCCAACTCTGACAGAATATACATCCTGGTGCCCACTGTGTCAACCAGCTGCCATGTCTGCCCTGCTCCCTCTCACACACACAAACAAACACATGCATTTGCCAACTTGTGATCATGATAGAATCCATCTTACCAGGCACCAAGATATGTCTTTTTGGCGGACGTATATACTAGTTAGTGTCCTGTGCTAGCAGCTTCAGACTGGTTTCAGACCGGTGTTTCTTCGATGAGCACACAACAACACTCTGCTCATGGTGGAGCGGATAATTCACCTCTTCTTCTGACTGGCTTTGACAAGAGTTTGACTTTTATCAGCCTCATGCTGGAGAGGTTCCCCTGATGTTATTGGTTAAAGACAGCCTGTGACAGACAGATGGCTCATCCACTCCCTTGCCAAGAATTTTCTTTGAAAGCACCTGCCCTTTTCCAATCACTTTACAATGACAACCCCCCAGATGGTTCTGTGCAACAAACCATCTAACGTGTTAGGTTATGGTTTGTGTGGGATCCATAGTCTTCAAAGCAATTTTTGGTCGCCCTAGGTTTACTGTGCTATTTTCTAGGATAGCAAAGTAAGTGTGAGTCATGAATATACCTTTAGTGGAAAGTTTGCTGCGTTTATACTTTTCACCAATTTTAATAGCTCTATCTTGTTAAATAATATTCCACAGAATTGATTGCGATATACAATGTCTGTAGCCTTATTCACACATGCGTTATCAGTGCAAAAAAAGCCATATTTGTTAACCCGCTGCTTTTGCTCCTTGGAATTCATACATGCCAAACAGAGACAGAACAATTCCATGTCGCTGTGTCCTTTCACACATCAAGCCGACGTTGTGGAATCACCTGACTAACTACAGCACCGTTGGTTAGAGAAGTTCGTTTTGCGATGCACACACAAAGTGGGATCCTTTCGCTTCCGTGCCTGCAAGGAAGGTAGTAACAGTGGTGGATCAGCTTCAACTCCTTGTTCCATTTCTGTTCTTTTACACATAACATGATGCGCATGTGCTCGGCAGTTCAGTTCCGGCTTGAAAAGGCATGCGAGAAAAGGACTTTTCTTTCTTCTGCCTGACCTCTTTCTTTACCTGTTCATTTTCTCATCAGTTGGTCAATCTTACGAATAATCACCGAATCAAAATAATCTTTATACCTGTTAATAGCAGTCTTTCACAATGTCCTCCTTGACCTTTACTCAGTTTCTTATGTCTATGTGTGTGTGAGTATTGTAAATGTCTAAGAGTGCAAACACACATGGATCTGTGCCTCTCCATGTTAATAAAGCCTACAGATATAGCTGTCTGCTTGCTGTGTTGATACAGGCTTGAGGCCAAATGTTCAAATATCCTCCCTGACTTGCTGTCTCGATCCCCCTACATCTTTCCATCTGTCTCCTTCTTCTCTCATCATCCACTGCCATCAGCATCTGCCTCTCAATCTCTTTTGAGCTATACGTGCATCTTGTCATCTGTTGAAATGTCTCTCTTGTTCCATCACAAATAATTTATATTTCGAATTAATGACAAAACCCTTCAAAAAAATATATTTTGCTTTTACAAAGAGGATTAGGAGGGGAAAAATGGCAAAATCCACCGGCAGGTATTAATGCATTGTTAATTAATTTCAACAGCCCTCGCAGAATAGGTGCAAGGTTTTTGCATTCAACTATGGCTTGCAAATGGAAGGAAGGTGTGGTGACATTAACACCACTGTAGCATCAAGAGAAAGATAGTAACAAATAGGAACTGCCCAGTTGTTTCGTTGTTATGGCAAAGAAATAGGGACTCTCTCATTTTACCATGTATTCTTCCCTGGACAGTATGCAAAGATAAAAGCCACAACAGAGAAATTATTCACAATTAAATATTTTGACCAAACCTTTGCATAAACCTGTATGTTTAGTTATTGATGGCACCTGGACAAATACTCCAAGTAATACCAAGTAAGAACACTAAATTCAAGTTGTCTCTGTGACAGTTTAGCTGTGGTGCAGGGGAGTAAATTATCTTGGATACTATTACAAGCTGTGTGGGGCTAAAGATTTATTTTTACATGAATAGAAATATTACCACAATATCAATTTCTGAAATGTGAGGAAGTGGGGAAACTGCGATATAGACTTGCCACAGGCAAAGAAAATCTTTTGGTTATGGTATCTAGTCTGAGATGGAGGGAGATCAAGAACCCTGTAAATATCTCTCTCTGTCATCAGAGTGGCTCTCTGAATGATTGACTAAGGCTTAAAGCTAGACAACATTTTGGTAGGACTGGGTAAATGCTGGGTTTAGAAAACCAGTGGGGTGTTTCAACATCAGGGAAGATAACTGAACAGACCAAAGGTCAATTCACGTAAAGAGCATTATTGGAAGCAATTTTGTCCTTTACATGCTGTGGTGGAAATTTCTGTTAGCAAAGCACAGTGAGACCACATCAACATTTCCAAAATTTTATTTGTGCTTCATGAAGGAGAGTAACAGTGTTTTTTTTTGTAGCTCTGAAGGAGTCTCAGACATGGTGTTACACAAAAGTGGACAACCTGCATGGGACAGATAAGTTTTTCAGTTGCTAACTTAACCCCTAAAGCCACCTCAGTTGCAAACAACTGAAGTAACCAAGGAACCCCTTCTGTAGATAAACATGTTTTATCATATGGAAAAACACACTCTTTCTCTGAACTAGTAAAAAAAACAACACCCAGCACATGCTAAAGGATAATTAATAAATTTCCATCACAATGCCCATCTCGCTCTCATTCTAACATACAGTAAATGCATAAATCCTCACTCTTTGAATTTCTTATGCTTCAAAATAATTTTGGGGAAACACACCTCCACACATAGCTCTTATCACACAAATCATGTGCTTTTTGCATGTTCTGAATTTTTTTTCCAGCTCTCTGGTCTCATTTTTTCCCTCCAGCTGAGTAATGGGAACAGTTTTTATTCAGTAGCTGGGTAAAGATAATGTGTCAGCCAGCTATTTCTGATGGGAGGAGTGGAAGTTTGAGTCACAGTGGACTGAATCAATTGAATGCTTCAGTGCCGCTTATGCATTGCTCACATCTCTGGTCTTTATTTTAATGTGGACCTAGTAGAGGGCTGGAAGAGACTGAAGCAGATGGATTTATTCTAAGTGTTGGTGTGGAAGTTGAAGCAGGTCTAACTGAAGGGAAAACTGTCAAAAACAAAAATTCTAACTCCATTCAATCATCAAAATAATTTGTTATCATTTGATATCTGAAGCACCCTCACAAAAGGTCTTGCACTTATGAGAACAAAACATTCTTTCTATCACTTATTTTCCAAATCCGTTTTCTAAGGAGAACAGTCTCATTACAACACAGGCAGAAAGGTACGGTATTCATTGAAATTATACTGTTTGTTGCTCCATATCCTAAAAACAAGAATGCAGACTGATTAAAGAAGTCCAGAAGAGGCTCTCCTCAGTTCCCAGAAGTTCACAGACTGTAGTTAAAAAGAGAGGATGATACACTGTGGTGAACTCGGTCCTGTCCCAACTTTTTTGAGATGTATTGCTGCCATTAAATTCAAGATGAGCTCATATTTTCCACGATTTAGAAGATGTCTCATTTTCAACATTTACATTTTTCGTTGTTCAATTGAAAGTAAAATGTTATTTTATAAGATTAGCAAATCATTGAATTCTGTTTTTATTTACATTAAACACATTATCCTGACAAGATGAAAAATAGAATGAATTTACCACACAATGAGAGGCTGTCTATATGAAATTTCAGTCAAATGTAACTCTTTATACAAGCTTATTTCATTTTAAGAAAAGGTAATGACGTGCATTTACATTTATACACATAGGAGACAAGGTCTCCTACTTGCATTTCTACATGCAAGTAGAAACCTAGTAACTGTAAAATGTATGCTGACATAGAGGTCAGGGATCACGCTCACTACTTCGTCCTTTTTCTGACACTACGTTATTTTAAGTGCACTTAAAAAGTAAAAGTATGTGAGATGTCATTTTCAGAGTGCACGGCTTTTCCTCCTGTAACATCCCTAAATTTTACACATCACCAGCTTTAGAAAACAACTTATTTAACCCTATAGTATCAAGCTAGTTTGAGTTTCAGATTAGAAATGAAATAATTCTGCATCACAATGTTTTCATCCTGCTACATTGATTTGAGACCTCCAATATGTTCATTTTCATGTAAATGTGTACATGTAAATAAAGTAGAAGAAAAACATTTTTTTCTTGTTTGTTGCTTGAGATAATCAGCATTAAATGCTTGTTTCCATCAGCTCAGTCTCTATAACCTGCATGTGGCACCAGAGGATGAGGAATCTTCATAATCTCTATGTCTTCATCTGATCCAGATCTAGCTTTACCTCTTAGTGTGTGACAAACTCCATACAGACCTTAGCCTTCTTGTGTCTCTCTGCTTCCATTTTATCCCCTTTGTGTCTCTATGGATTTGTCCCTGTCTTTTTGATTGCTACTTCTTTCATCTCAACACCGGTCTTTTTCTTTTTTCATATTATACAGTAGTCCTCTCTTGACTCTGTCGCCACTTCTCTCTTTTCTATAACCCTGTCCTCATTTTTACTGCTCGTCTTTCGGTGGATGTCTCTCTGTTTTTCAATTTCACTCCCTCCCTTCTTCACTCACTGTGTAAATCCCCTCTTATCCACTCCCAGTAACAACTCTCCACATCCAGCTCTCTTGTTCTGTCACTATGGATATTTGTTCTAGATTAACCTGTCACGCTCCTTTCCACCTCTGTTCTCATATTTCACTCTTTTCTTTCTTGCTTGTGTCTTCCCATCTTGCCCACCCCTCCCCTCTCTCTCTCTCATTCATTGTTTTTTCTCTTTCACTCGTGCTGTGCTGTCTCTCTCCATCCTCCAGAGAGCTGCAACATCAGTTTAGGGGGCATCACAGCATCTAGTCCAATGAAATATAAATGTCTCTCTCTTTCTCATATCTCCTTCACCTCTCCCATTTGCACAGAAAAAGAGAAAGAAGGACCCTGATGAGCCACCAACCGCCAGCCAATTCCCTTGGATGATACGCATGTTTGTGGCGCACCGATTGTCGTTTGCTTTTCATCTGAGGGATAGATTGAGCTCTTGACCCACTCCTTTTCCTTCTCCTTTCATTTTTCTTCTCTCAACAGCTTTCTTTTTCTATTTGTCACAAAAGTCTGCAGATGGGTTTTATAAAGAGTAAGATAAGTTTTCTGTTTAATTTGCTCTGACAGTCTCTCGTGTTCTCTGCCTATATTTTCCACCTCTTTTAACTCAGTGCATGTGTTCAACATGCCGCCTGAATATTTACAGAGGCTTTAATAGGACTATTATGAGTCAATTTAGCCAAATTTAAAACTTTTCCACATACTTTTTTTCACTCTGGAGAACGAGGCGCTTGCATATGTATATGATTGGAACTTCCAAATCTTACGGTTCTGGGGGAAATCACTTATCAAGTTATAGTCACTATTACATTAGGACTGGGTCAACTTGCAGAACAAGTTTAGAGGCTCGAAAATCCAAATTATCATTTTGCTCTTGGGGACAGATATTTATCAAATATAAAAAAGTTCTGCTGAATTTGACACATTTCATGTGATACATTTTTTGTGATTTCATGTGATTTTTTTCCACCCCATCCCTCACCAAAAAAAAGGAGAAAAAAGCACACACAGAGTCATTTTAAACATCCATTGAAAGATAACTGTTAATGATATTACAGTATTACAGTAGTACTAGTCTTATATCCAGCCAGTCTCATTTCAATAAAATGATATTTGATCCCAGGGCAAGAAAACATTTTAGTGTTGCATTGAAAGCAAAAAATTATTTAAGATGGCAATGTTTTAGGTTGCCTACTTTTTTTTATATGGCAGCATTCACATAACTTGACAACAAACAGGAACTGTGTGTTTTCTAAATTTCAATGCCAAATCAGTTGATTTTTGTAACTAATTCTTGACATGAACATTTTAATATATAATCCCAGCCATTTGTTTTCAATTGCTGATTTTAACCAATCCCAAGTGACAGTAATGTATAAAAGTGAATTATTTGTAGTAAATGTTGGGTTAGTTTGGGGTTTGAGCTCAGGACTATGAAGTGATTCTAAATAATAACATCACAGACCTCCTTCCTCCTTAGACGTGTAATGCAAAACGTAGGCCTGTTACCGTTTTTGAAAAGCAAACATATGTATGTAATAGTTTTTTAGTGCCCTTATTGTAAAGCTGCAATGTGGAAAGCTCCCTTTCAGTATAATATTCTTTTAAAAAGGCAAAAAATGCTAAATAGAGCGAGTAGGAGAAGTTGAAATCTAAAGATAATAGCGTTATGAGATTATCTGTCTGTAAGTGGCTGTAACTTGGTAGATAGTATTCTAGTGGCTCTAATATTTAAGATTAGACCATCAATTTAGTAAACCTTTTAATGGCAAATAAAACCTAATTAAATTTTTTTAAAAAGGTTTAAGTCCAACATCCCTCACAGTACCTTATGCATTACAATTCGGAATCATGAACCACAGATCGTTGTTGTTACTTTTCCCTCCGTTCAATGAAGCATCATGTCTTGTTATGTGTATGCTGTGTCAAATTACATGTCTGCATATCAAATCAAATCTTGATATACGATAGACTCACACTCAAAATAATCTTACACAGTGTTCTAAGAGTGAGAGAACAACAGGCCAGAGCACAATATGTAAACGACAGATTTGTTTTAATGAGCTGTTAAAACTGAGTGTCGTTGTAGAATTGTTGCAACATGTGGCAGATATGATTTATTCAGCTGAATAACACATTATTTATATTATATTATTATGCGGCACACTTTATGGTGAAGCGTAACGCTGAACATGATAAAAAGACTTAACAAGCGATTTACGTCATTATGATTCAGTCACTCAGTCTGCTGAACAGAGAGTGCATGTGAATAATTCCAGTGTGTGTTGACTGATCTGTTCCATAAAGGCCATTAGAAAGAAGACAGACTCAATGATGATGTGCCTGTTCGAAACTTATTTTGGGCTCCAGAAGCTACTTGTAAAGAGTCACCGTAGAAAACTGATTAGCTGCCAACTTGAATCACAGTAACGTTAGATTTCAGGTATAATCGAGACTCCATAAACAGTAAAACACTGACTTTAAGAGGGTTTCCTCTGTTAGGAACTATGATGAACATGTCATTCTGAAGTTGAACTCTTGTGTCAGTGTATACTTGTATTTGCAATGCTAATGCAAGCTTGAAACTGTCTATGTGTATCTGTGTATAGGCTGCAGACACTGTGAGTATCTGTGAGTAATATTGCATGAATTTGTGTTTCAGTATGGTTGTGTATGTTTGCATAGATATGTGCATCTACAAAGTATGATATGTCTTTGTGTGTTTGCTGCACTTGGTAAGTAATTAAAGCAGTGTGTGCCAAGCCAGCGACAGTGTAATGCCTCTCTAATCATCTTAGGCTTTCCCATCTGTGTGCTCGACATGACTCTCATTCCCAAACACACACACAAAAGCACATATTAAGCCAATTCTCATATTTTTTGTGTCTCACAATACACACTGAGACACAGTGAAATAGTGCTGTCCAGTTGACAGAGACAGAAAATTACAGTTAGACTAAGACATATCTAAACAACTTTTTTTTGCCTGTTTACAATGAGAACAACGGGTCAGTATAATACCGCCCATATGAATGACCCCGGTATTTCATGGTTTACCTTTACAAAATCCTCTCTCAAAGTGCCTTTTCTATAACAGTCAATAAGTTTTCTGACCTTAAACTTCAATTCCATGTGGAGATGAGAGGTGCAAACACAGAAGAAATAGATTGTTTTAGCTAAATATCTGTAAGTGTAGACATGGCCTTAATATATCTCAGGAAGATACGCTGAATTCAGCAAAGTCTACACCACCAGCGTCATCGGATTGTTGCATTGTTAACACTCTGCTTCACTTATGATCAGGAGAACCATAACCCCCAACTTTACTGATAGAGCCCCATCATACTGTTCCAGCTGTCATGGAGAGAAATCTCTTTCTCGTCATTTACAGTATGATACCAACAGCCCCTGCTGTCTCAGGCTGTGACTACTTTACACTGCATACGTTTTAAGTGGATATTTCTCCCTCCATTTGAGGAAATATCTTTGTCCAGACCAGAATGCAGAAACACTGAAATAATCATGCCGGACCAGTAGCTGGTGATAACTTCTACATTATTGATGCATCAAAGTATAAGAGAAGAACTTTCTGAGAAAATCTAGAAAGCTGATTCTCTTTTGGGCAAAACCTCCAAAATAAAACAATAGCGAAAGCACAAGACGAATGTGATTTGATTGTGTTGGCAGTAAAAGAAGTTGTTGCTCAATTTGATGTTAGGGTACAAGGTAATGAAAGCTACAGTGGAATGAAGTAGTCTGAGATGCCTAAAACCTCCGTTTGTCGTGTGTGGATACACAGAACTGAGATTTAAAAATCTTCACTTCGTTCAAGTTTAGTTTTTCTGAGTAAAGATTGGCTGTGGATGTGAGGTGCAAATGCAGAACATAAAGGTGTTTTTGCAAAATCTTAGTGTTAGTGTTGAAATGGCCTCAGTCTGTTTGGCTCACCTGGTGATTTAAGAGAACTGGTTCTTTCTCTCAGTAGCTTCCTTTTGTCAGGGTGTCATGATACTGCATGGCAGAAACCTTAAAGAGGCTACGGTCAGTCTCCGGAACAGACCGTAGTTTCTTTACCATGCTCCCCTTCATGTTTGTTGTGTTTTTTTTTTTTTCCTTTCCCAAATCTCCCCCTGTTGTGTCCTCTGACCACGCTGCTTAGGCTCTCACTGACACTCTAACTCAATAACACCTCCCCTGTTGACTGCTCCAGAATTTCAAGCAAGCAAGATATTTGATTGGAGACTGGTATGTGTCCACGAGCCTAACAAATCACATCTTTGGAGCGCTCACATATAGTGATTGATGACTGCCACCTGAATCATATATTTACCTTAGATCTGGGTCATTTGCACTTTGAATTGCCTTGTGAACGAATTGTGCTCTACAAATAAACTTGCGTTGCCTTGCCTTGCCTCAATTGCCTGCGACCTCTAACAATTCCCTGCATTGCAAAAAGTGGCTTAAACTCTGGTAGTAAGAACTTGACTTTAGAATGTGACACTACATAAACTCGTGTAAACGTAGAGGGAAGCAGGGGTAAAGGGTGTACAGAAAATTAAATGGGGAAATATATCATCCCAGTTATTCATCTAAAAAGGCAGAGAATGTTTGTCCTTTAACTTCAAAAAGTCTCTTTGTCGAGTTATTTTGCCTTTGTGCAAGTGGCATTTTATTTAAAAGGAAACAAATGGCAAATAAAAGAGACAAGAAGTGCAGACTTTAACAAATCACTCCACTTATTTGACATTACTCCCAGCTCCTGCCCCCTTCCATCTTTTCGCACCTTCCTTCTGCTTCTTTTTCCTCTTCCTTATCTCTATGACTTGGAAATTGGATGGTCTAATTTCTTTCCGCCCACTCTTGACTGCTGTGTCCAACAGGCTGAACACCACACTGTCAGCCTGGTGGACACAGCTTGTCAGTAATAGGCCACATTTAAAAGTGGGGAAGCTTGATTTCCAGCCCTGGAGGCAAGTTTGCTTGGTGGTCCTGACCAACATAACCACGGAGTCACCGCAAATTTTAACAGAAGGATGTATGATATTTTATTACGCATCTGGACCTGAAGAATAGATCATAGGTTGATTCCTTTTGAGGTGAAAACAAAGGACAAATGATTTTGAGAGAGGGAATGATGGACTTTGAAGTTAATTTAAACTATTGTAAACTTTACAACATTATGTCTGTATTTTCCTTTTTTCCCTTTAAACCTTCCTTTTTATCAGCTATTTTTCTGTTATATTTCCAATAGCCTCCTCCTGTTCTCGTGACCAGCTTGGGATGTTAGAGCTCATTTAAGACACTAATTCACAATTACATGGGCAGAGGCTTAGATTGACACTCACTCACACATACACACACAGATTCATGCACACTAAACCCATATCTCTCTGTCTTACACACACACACACGCTTGGATACTGTGCCACTGTGTGACTTTTTTTTAAAGCGAAAGGTTAATTTGGGTTTAAGAAGACAAAGGACTTTATTAGAAACAATTGGATAGAGAGAGTGGACGATGGAGACCCTGCAAGAAAATAAGAGGAAGAGGAGTGTCAACGCAGTTCAGGAGAAGCACCCACTTTAATGAAGGCACCAGGAGAGACAGGAGTGAGACTCAAGCACTCAGAAGTGATATTTAATTAGCCTTGGATGACTAGCTTACTTGGTAGAAAAAGACCACTTTCGCTGCTCACTTCTCTTCTATCAAGTACTCTGTGAGCAAAACCTCATCTAAGGCAGATGGAGGAAAGCAGAGAAAGCAACAGATGGTGAGAGAGAAATTGAGAGATGTAGCCTAAATGATGGAAATGAACAGAAAAAGTGATAAAATGTGTAGAGAGGGGGTTACAGAGCCAAATAGAAAGTTTTCAGACCATTTAAAATGTTTCATATTTCAGACTTTACCTGAAATTGATTCATTTTATTTGGAGTTTAAGCATTAGTAATCACATCAATGAATAAAAAATTAGTTTCTGAGTTTTTTTAAATACATTCCTAAGAAATAAGGTTACAAGAATTTATTGCAATACATTATGTACAAATATTCATATAGACTATTAATACTTTTGTTCAGAGCGGTCGAAGCACCAAGAACCACCAATGTTGATAAGCAGCCCAGTCTCACAAAAAAATCTGTATTGGTATGTTTGTCCACATGCCCAAAACTATTTAATTGTTAGTAATTAAGCCTTACCATGTCTTTTTTATTCATGACATTATCCATGTATTTATCTATATCTAAGCCTACACCTACGCCTTACACCTTACTCTAACTAACTGTGCTCTGCTAAATTGGTGCTGTGGTACAAAAGTCTTTGGAGTAACGTTGCCTTCCATCCCCTTATAAACATTTTTGATCCTTTTTCAATGCAATATGACTTTTGTGGCATAATGTAAAATGAAGGAGTGGTACGATTTTAAAACAACCACTGGGTATCAGGGTTATCATTCCCATGTATGTGGCCAAAATTGCAACCAGTCTAGGGGGATGAGTTCTGTGTTGGTGGCTGAGAGGACAAAAACAGAGATAATTATGAACATTCAAAAATAAACAGGACTGCATCACTGGTAGCTCATTGCCTTTACAATAGCAGAGATATTGAACAAATTCAAGAACTTTTTGAGTAATAAATCTGAGTCTATTGTTTATTGGACAGAAAAAAACAGGTTTATGGATTCAAAAAATTCAAAAAGACCATTTTTTAAATTTTTGTGTGTGTTTGGATGTTTGCGTGAAAAATAACAGCATAGAAAAAGAGAATCAATTTTTTAATTTTTTAAAAGAAAAAAAGGAAAACCTTTCACTAAAATACTTTGCATTGAAAGTTATATAAAGTACACTAATTTCTGTTTTGTGACTATTTAAAGTTTTTCCATTTCCAATTTGCTGTGATACCAGCTGTGATGTCAGAAAAGGAACTGGCAGACTGTGGTTAGCCATATCATTTATGCCTATAAGACTATAAGACATTGCCACATCACTAACTGTAATCTTTTGACACACCAAAAATAATTAGGAATTTCTTTTTGTGCACTAGCAAGTCCATCCTTGTTGCAATGAGTCATAATTTCAGCAATATCCTGCAATATCTTTTTTTATTCATGCAAGAACCAATTTGCCAGTGTTCTTGTCAAATCATCTGCACCGTGGAAGTCTCATCTTGAAATAAGATCTCAACTTCATTTTCATTGAAATATGCCGTAAACCCCTGAAGGTTTAACGTTCTCAGAACTGTTGGAGACAGTTCTGTTGGAGACAGAAGCATAAAGAAGATTTCCAGTGAGCATTACACTCTGCCCCAAAGGAAGCATGCGCTTCACATCTTGAATGCCTTGTTCCATCAAGTAGCTTTTTTCTAGCTTCCTTCTTCTTACACAGAATTCCATGAAACTACAAGCGTTTTTACAAATCTATCAGGTTTTAGAAATTTATGGCCTAAAATATATGGCCATTGATTAGACAGGTCTGTCAGATACAGGCACAATCGCTCAGAGTGGGTGAGTGTCAACCATCCATGTGCAGACTACAGTCCCAAGTCTTTTCTCTGAAGAACAAACAAGCAGAGGTTGCATAAGAACACACAATCTTTACTCAAAGCAAAATTACATGTATGTCTGGAAAAAATAAAAGACGTATTCTCTACAAAAAGTAGAACTACTGATTGAACCTATTTCCTGAAGTAAAGCCACTCACTGTTCAATAAGCTGAAACATATAGAGTAATACTTTCAAATGCTTCCTATCCACTGACACCACACAACCACTGCATGCTTCTCATATAAACTAAACAAACTGTTGTGTAGACGTGAGAAAACTGACTCTGTAAGGACTATTATATGACACAGCACTTGATGTAGTGTCTAATCTTTTGCATTGGCAAACATCACACTCTCTTCCTGTCACTTTTACAGGCATGTCTGAATAGAGCTTGAGGAACATTAATCGGAAGTGACCAGTGCGTGAATGACTGAATACCGTTATAATAGATTCAACTTTAATAGATTTATAAGTCCCTGGCCCTTAGTATTACATATATCATATGTGAAAATCGCTTAGAACTGAAATATGCTTGTGTAGATTCTCAGTCATTCAGATCACTGTAATCCTAAGAGCTTGAATTGAAGGCAACTAGATTTCCTTTCTTAGTTGTTGTAGACGTGTTTCTCTTATCTGACAAGCTTCTTTGGTTCTAAGCGGCTGGTAGGAACTTTCAGGCTTTATCTTAAACATTAGGAGAGTCGTTGAGGTCCCATGTCGGTCATCACTCACCCACCCACTCTATGGCTCATTTAAATCAGTGTCACGTATGTAAATCGTGGTTGTTAAAGGATCCAAAGTGTAAACGGTTGTTAAACCACCTGAGGAGGAGAGTCACAGCTGTATTTTAAGTGCTGAGTAGGTCGTGCCAGAGGCTGGTCACTCTGTTTAAGGTTGTTTTATTCAATTTGACATGAACGCCTTCTTCAACTCTTTTCTCAGACTGTCTATTTTCCCTGTTCAGATTATTATTGTCCTCAAAAGAGTGTCCCTTCTGCTTGAGATGTAAGTGGACCACCTGAGTAGCTTGCAATTATGTGTTGTACTGTGAACTTGTGAACAGTATTTGGTCTATGCACTCTTCTCTGCATTAGACTATACAACACTGTACAGCTTGTGTTAAGGTGTTTAGTCTTTCAGGTGAATCAGTTTCTGTTTGAGGCTGTTGTTGTGTTTGTAGAAAATCCATTTTTTTCCCTTGCCAGATATGAAATGACAATGTTCTTGCACAAGTTTTTATTTTTCTCTCTGTTGAATGTTGTTTTTGATTTTACATATTTATTAGCTGACTTGACAAAGGCCTGTTTCAACTATCAACACATTTGAAGTGCTTCCTTTATGCGTCTGTTTTCCCTCTCTTTGATTATGACCACAGAATCAACTTAATGCATAAGTCAGCAAGTTTGGGACAAAAATGGCTCAACAAGAACCGATGACAATAATATATCTGTTCAGTCTTAACCTAATCAGCTTGATTGTATTAAGATATTCTAATTGAAGTAACTTGGCATATTCTTCACGTTACGTATGATGAAAACCATCTATATCCTATCCTCCTTTCCATTGTGAAAGTGATGGGGCCTGAAATGTAGCCACTTCAAGGGGTGAAAAGTAACCATGAAGGACACCTCCACCATCTGTTTCAGTGCAAAGCTAACTGAGCCTCACATTGTGATAGTATTTGATGAATACCTTAGCTAACTTATTCCCCCAAGAATCATTCTTACAGCTGGCAAACAACAGTTTACTTAAACAAGGCCACACTGCTCAAACTGCTGTGCTGTCTGGTTCCCTTTCATGCATGTGGTTGGTTACTTGCTCTTGTCGCCATCACTATGCTGCATTTCAGTGTATATTCAGTAATTTCCATTAAATTCACAGAAACAAATGGGATGAGATTCTTTTGAAAAAGCAAGGAGTGAAAATACAGATATTTCTTGAAAAACTTACAGTACAAATATGTACTCCAGTACAGACACCTGAAAACTGTGTATGAGTACAGTGACAAAGTACGCGTATATAATTCCTGTCAGCCTCCACAAACCAGTACAAACTGTTCTGATAATCTTATGTGTCCTCGTGTTTCTTCTTCAATTATGTCATTTTATGCTGCTCTCATATACCACGAGGCAATAAGAAGAAAAATCTCTTGACTTTCACTTTTGTGACAGTGCAGGTCAAAATTTGCATTTTCTTCTCCAATATCTACCTTTTCCCAGAAGAACATCCACATTTCTCCATTTCTACTGATGAAGATGGTGATCCTCTTTGGCAATTGCAGTTTTGAGGGAGGTTTCATTAAATAGATTGCCATTAATTACAGTAAATGCATCCATCCCCCTCTCAGATGAATGAAAACATGAATTCATTCATGTAGTATCTAATGTAGTTTCTTCTGTAATTTACTTAAACTTCCAGAACTAAATATATTCCAATTATCACAGCTGTACTTAATCTTTAATATTAATCGGTAACTTTTAGCATGCCAACCAACTTATATGAGATGGATTTAGTGCCGACTTGGGCTGCCCACTGATGTTAATTTTCCTCCCTTTTGCAGTCATGCTAGATTTAAACAACATGTTATTTTATTCATTGAATTCATATGCTGTATGATGCCTCTAACATTTTTAGTGTGATGGAACTGGAAAAGTGCAAGCTCTTGTCTCTGTAATTTGTAACAATAATAATAATAATAATAATTACAAATTATAATTTGTAATAATAATAATAATAACTGGGCTGTTACCCAACGCTAATCAAAGTATTGCAGATGTCCTGTGAAAAAAGTTACTTAAAAACTGTCCTTCCATCCAGATTTTGACTTTCAGAGTTTCTCTTTTTATCTACCTTGCAACCACGCCCTCTTCCTCTCTGACTACCTTGATAAATTGCAGGTGTTTGTGAATGCAAATCCAAGGGCAAAATGATAAATATCAATAAAGCCTAGATTTACAATCTTCAAACAGTAAACTAAAAGATAACTCTCATCCCGATGAAACACTACAGCTCCACTCCCTTTTCATTTTTCTTTGTTGCATTTTATTCCTTCTCTTTTTTCCTGCTTTTCTGTCCACACATATTTCTTACATTCACCACTCACAGGATATACAGTGCCCTCCCCTGACTTTCTTCATCAATCCTTGGTCCTAAAAGGCAATTTGGAGGTCTTGACATCCAGACCATCATGTGTCCCTAGAGTTAAGCCAGTGAAATAAATGTTCAACCTCTCCTCTGTGAGAAAGAGTGTCTTTCTAAAGACTTTTCAGAGTCTGACAGTGTGTCCATGTGCACAAGAACTTCACTTCCATTAAACATCATTTATTTGTTAGCAATTCAGGTTACTACACAAATCGTCATCTCATGTGCAACAGATCAACTTAAAAAAAAACAAGAACAGATTACCCCTCATGACCAACACGTGACTAATACAGTATATATAACTCTATAAGTATAGAAAACTCTTTCTTTTTGATGTACTTGACACGTTCTAGTCTGCAGCCAAAAGCAGATGTAAGATTAAAACACAACTCACAAAAATAAATAGTTGGTCCTTTAACAGGGCTGAGTGGTGATAGATACCACATGATTATGCAACCTGACTGTGTGAAATAAAAGCAGATTCATCTCAGATTTAATAATGCTGTATTGTCAAGCATAACTTGATCACATTTTGATGACAAATCAAACAAAAAGACAAAATGCAGCATTATTTAAATATATTTATTTATTTACTATAAATGACACTGTTTTAAAAAAAGAGGGATTGAAATAGACACACAGAAAATGTATCCAGAGGGCTATGGGAAGACATATTCCAACCAAAAATATATTAGACAGTCATATACAGGAATGATTAATGGAGTTAATATTGTGCAGGAAGAGACTGTGTAAAAAAAAAGTTATTAGTTTGGTCTAAGCCATCTTTTGACAGATATCTCTCTGAACACATCACATATTGGAACCACTCTGAATCTTTTATTCAGGTCCTCAGGTTTCTGAAGATCACATGTATTGAACCAGCAGCCACTTCATAAAGCAATAGAATAAGCAAGACAACTCTTGTTGTTTGGGATATTATGTGTGAGTCTGTCAGGGAATCGTTGAAGCATTTAATTCCAAACACTGTCGATTAATCTGGAAGGGTTGTTTTATTTCTGTTGACTTGGAAACAATTGGTCAGCAGGGTGTGGACACATCACTATGCTGTCTAATTCTACTCTAATAAAATGTTGTTAATGCATTGATTTGTAAATCATTTAGAAGCAGTGTACAATTTCAAATAACAGATACAATATATTGAGAGTTGAAAAAGTCAAATTTATTATCTTTGGTAGTGTTTGTTTTGAATCTGATCTCAGCAAAACATCTTGAAAAAGTTGGGACAGTGGCAACAAAAGGCCAGGATAGTTGAGTATTGCTAAATTAAACATCAGATTAGACATGAAGAGCAAAATTCATTAAATTAATAACAGCTCAGGAACATGAGAGAGGGAAAAGAGCATCCCGGAGAGTCTGAGTCTTTCAGAAATGAGGATGAGCATGTCTTCAAATATGAACAGTTTAAGAATAATATTTCTCAACTAATCATTTTAAAGAATTTGAGAATTTATAATTGACAGTAGAGAAGATTATTAAATAATTCACAATAAATTGTGATCTTCAGGCCCTGGCACTGCAATAAAAACTAAAGTAATCCCTAGTGGAAATCCCTGCATGAATTCAGGAATGCTTCTGAAAACCATGGCTGCCCTATCCCTTAATGGCATGATAAAACTACCCCAAGTTAATGAAAAAAAAATCTAAACATGATCTGAAAACTGGACCTCAGGGTCCTTACATAATTTAGGATAGATGGAAGTGAAGTGGAAAAGTTCCTGCAATCTAAAGCGGCATGTTATCTGCGTACTCTTCAAAGTCCTGAATATGTGATGTATAAAATGTATTAGTGCACATGGCTCTGTAAAGAATGAGTTTAAGTGCTGTGCTAAACAGACCTACATAAAATCTAGCAATGCAGCACCACCCCGCATGTTAGTGCAATTGTGAGATTGTGTTTATTGGTGCTTTAAAAAAATATCAGATGTGAAAACAAATCTGTCCATTAAACACCCAGCTGCCCCACTTCAGTCTCACATAGCCAAGTTTACACATTGTGTTTTCAAATGATGACTGAAAATAGTTTCTTATAATAACGTTAGAAGAAGAGATGATGCAACACAAACAAACATTGCTCAGTTCCAACTTGCTCCAAATGTGTCATATAAATGAATGAAAAAATCATCAGTCTCACCAATTAATGATGTATCTTAGGAATTGTTTAATTTAAATACTTAATAAAATGATTGCATTGAGTGTTTTTTTTTTTAATGGCATCCCAGTTCACAGTTGCTTCCCATATTTCAAAGACCTTTACATGACCTAAACCTAATCTTACATTCATTTTAAACGAAGATGTCAATCTAAACTTTGATAACTTGTCATATCCTCAAAAATCTAAATATACAGGTTTATGTTCCCGTAACATGAGTAATACAAGTGTACACACACACACACACACCATGGTGTCAGGATGGTGGGGGACTGACACGAATTTCCAATCATCTAAGGTAAATAGTCATTGTGTTCAGACAGGGGAAATCAGTTTGAGAACCCTTTGCACACTCTCTCCCACATGCCTCTGCCCCTGACTAAATACTCCCTCCTGGAAATATGCTCTTGTATTTGGGCAATAACAATAACTTTGACATACTGTACACACATGTATTATATGCAGTAAAACACACATTTGTTGACTTACTGACGAAAAAACCCAAAAACTTTTGGTTTTCCTTGTGCATGAATTACAATAAAATTGTTATGTTTATTCAGCAAAATCCTGATGATCCTCTGTGGTGTTGAAGGTAGCCATTATGCTCCAAAGAATCCCTAATTGGGGGGTTTGGGATGAAGGTAACGTTAACACAACATCCCACTCTCAAGCGTGTGATAAAGTCTGGGATTAACATTTCTCCTAGTAGGATTTCAAATGAAGAAATGCCTTTGTTTTATAATTTAGTGCAGAGTGCTTTGCTTTCTGGTGACACCATACTGACAATTTTAATTTAGTTATAGTGGAGAAATCAATTTCAATAAATAAAAAGAAAATAATTCTCTATTATTTTAATTACTTCCATCCAAAAATAAATTACACAAATTCTATCATTTTCTTGTTCTAGACACCTGAGCTTTTTTTCTAATGCTCACCTCACGTTGTAAATTAGATATTTTTGGATTAAATAATATAAGAAGTAAAATGAGTGGTTTTAATGAGTAAAATTTCATCTAAATGTTCACTTTAGTTCAATATAGAATTTTAGAGACAAGGTCACCTTTAGTGATAATAATAATATAAATAATGTCCACAAAATAGCATTTAAAAAAATATTTTGTGTATAATGAGCAGTAAAACCTCAGTCATGAAATTTCTTATTTGGTGGATGTGTTCGAGACAAATCTTGGAAAAAGACAAAAAAAAACTACCCTCCTGTTAGGAAAAGTATTTTGCAACAGGACTATATTTAGTTCTAAGAAGACCAGCTGGAAGAAAACGTCTATGAAACTAAATTTTATGAAATATATAAACTAAATCAAACAGTCTCAATCAGCCAGTTATCACAGCGACAATCATTTTATCCAGGAGTGAGCATATGCATGACTTTTTTTCTTTCTTTCTTTTTTTTTTTTTTTTTTCTTTCTTTCTTTTTTTTCCTTTTTCCTTCTTTTCTCTTTTTTTTCTCTTATTCTTTTTTTCCCCCTTGTCCTGTTCAGCATTATGGCAGCAGAATTGTAGTCTGAATACCTTTGATGCCAAACAGATTTGCTTTGCCAAGGGAAGTTTTATAAATGTAAAGCTCCCCTTGATGCCCATTTATTTATTTCTGTTTACAATATATGACATGTAATAGAACTGAACCGGACCGGGGGACAAGGAAAGAAGAAGAGGAAAGAAGAGGAAACAGAACAAAAATAGAAACAAAAACCAGACAACCAGCTGCTACACCTGTAAAAAACAAAACAGACAACAATCCATGGCCTCTGAGGGTAATCCAGCCTTAGCGCCACCAGGAGCACCTGAAAGCAGACAAGCAGAGAAAAAACAAACACACAAACAAACAAAAACAAGCACAAGAAGCGGTAATCGCATACAACACAGCTGTGGATATAGATGACCTGAGACGACATGATAATACACCAACTGCTTAGCGACCATGCTACTGGACTAATGAATGTGTGTGTGTGAGAACATGCAACACCCATGGCACAGGACCTACATGGTAACCGTGCTTAGTTATGAGTGTATAAGTGTACAGGGCCACAATCCACAGCTCCCCCAAGCAATCAGAAGCAGGCAGAGAGGGCCACAAGACCCAGGCCACCAGCAGCCCCCACAGAGCACAGAACCCAGGAAGCCCACCGCAGGGACAACCACGCATCCACCCAGAAGACTGCAGAGGAAGCCCCCGGACAGAGCCCCCATAAGCATAGGGCAGAGGCCCTCCGGGAGCCAGGGGCAACAGCCCACCGACCCCGCCAGGCCCCAGCCGCCCAGACACGGGCCGTGCACTGGACCCGGGCCCCAGGAGCCCGAGCGCCCCCAAACCCCCCGGCAGAGGCCCCACCCAATACCCAGGAGGGCCAAGCGCCCCAGACAGCATATGCATGACTTTAAAAGACCAATTCAGAGTCTAACTGGAATGTATGGAAGCCTGTGGAGATAAACATGTTCAATGCTCTCAGTCTACTGCTTTACATTTATTTTAGTAAAAAAATCAAAATACCATCTGCCAGTCCTATCAGCAGGTCATCAGTTATAATGTCACGTGACTTTAGTCTTTCCATGTCACTCACACGCAACCTAATACTAATCATACAACTATCCTAGTATAACGTTTTAATTTATTGATTATTATGATACGGATTATTATAGAAATTACTGGAATCATATTATAATATTATAATATTTAGAATTAAACTGATTTTATATTACAATTGATTGGCGCAAAAAATTCTTTGTCAATAAATCTTTTTATGGATCCTTTTATAGGCTGATTTCACATTTTGCTGTGGTGACGATTTTTTGTAAAATGTGAAGAGAACAAACATGTGATGTTTGTTGCAGAAGTTTACTTACTTACTGGGTAATGAGAATCCAGTCAAGGTCTGAACTCTTCAATCTGAAGACATAGTGGGTCATTTGCAATAGTCCTCAAGGTAAGCATTATATATAACATATATATATACATATATATTTATTTTGTTATATATAACAAAATAAACCTGCTAATATGTCTCTTAGAACAGAGAGGCGAGAATAAAATGCTGTCTCTCATGACTTTCATTGGTACATCACAGTTGAAACCTCCTGTTTTATGTAAAAGAATAAACGCATTTTATAATTCAGTGAAATTTTAAGAAAGATTTGAAAAGTACATCAACAAAACACTTGTAAACCAAAACCCTGTGTAATCTGCCAAAATTTCAGAGAAGACAGATAATAGTCTTCACAAAGTGGAGAGGAAGCTAGAATTGAAAAAAATATAACATAAAGACTGAGAGAAAGATAGACAAGAATAATCTAAGCCTCAACCTAAATGGGAGCCAGCAGTCAAATAATTATATTTGAGCAGCCAACTGATTTCTCTTTGAGGTGTGTGTGTGTGTCTGTACTTTGTTGTATGTGTGAATGCTCATTCTGTAATACTCATCTCTCAAGATATGAATATTAATGACCCTATTAGCAGACACAGATGCCAGGCAATGCCTGGGCTGAAGTAACTTGGGGTGATATTGAAAGAAAGTGACACAATGTGAAATATTGTCTGTGTGAGATCTGATTTTAAGTGCCATATCTGTGGGAGTCATCACTGAGGTCGCACAGCTGAGGTAGAGCTTATTATAGTACATTCCTATCAACTTGTGATCATTTAAATCAGGGCGTGTCAATCCAAGTGAGACGGTCTAATCGAATATGAAGTCTCTTAAAAAAGCCACACCACGAGAGAGGGATTTCAGCTTCAACTTTATTGAGCTTCTATGATAAGAGCCTTTGGAGACATCCCTCTTTCAAACAGAACTAGAGGATATTTTTTCTTCTGTCTTCACAACAGGGTAACAGTTTTGTGGGGGGTTTTTTTTGAGAGAGAGGCTGATTAGAACTATCTGCACTTTATTCATATGAGATACAATATAGTTGCATAAAGTCAAAATGACAGGTTTAACTTGAACATCCCCTTTGAAGAAAATTCTTTATTCCTTCTTTTGTATCAGTTTTTCAGATGCAACACCTGTCATAAACAAAATCAGCTTTAGATGTAGCAGATGGGGATTTTTTCTTTGTTTCTACAGAGTACCACCTAGATTTTGAGAAGGAAAAGTCAGACAACGCATATGAACTTTGGACTTCTTATGGGCTGGGCTGCATGCACTGTTAAGGACCTTTGAAATGAGAGCGAGTGCAAGCAATGGGGAGAATTAAGCACAAATTAGATGGAGAAGTTACTTGGTGTGTTTTTCTGTAGTTGCGAAGATGGTAGATATGACATCCTAGATAGCAGAAACATTTGGGATACTGGACTGTATCGACCAGATGTAGCCCTTATGCACTGGCTTTGACATGGGTCACTGCAAGTGTTCTGAAGTAAAAGCCAAGTTAAACTGTAGATGTGGGTGCCAAATATTCTTTGATTCTGGGATAACCTGTCTATGACTGTGATAGTACATGTCTTCCTCAGTTTTGTTGAGCTGTGACAAAAGTGTATTTTTTAAGAATACCAGGAAGAACACAGGTCTTAATTCTTCAGATGGCTGCATCACAAATTCAAACCAAAAACAGCTGAAAATGAATTGCTCTAAATTAATGATCAAGACTGAAAATGTTGCAACCGGTTATACAAGCGACACCTTTAACTTGAGTGGGCATGTCTGTCCTATAATCTCTTTAATGCTTTTTTTCTTTCGTCTTGCTTGCAAAGTCGTTCAAAATTCCTGCATTCAAGCAGTGAATGTCTTGCTACATGGAACCTTGGCTGAGTAGTGAGCTGGGAGCCACCTTGGCCGGCCAAGCAGGGAGCAGAGCATTTCTAATATTGTCAAAGAAGATAAAAAGTGAAAAGATTACCATTCTAATATTTCCACTTGCATGAGGCTGAGTATAATTTGCTTTCTCTTATTGAGAATCACTCTCTGGTTCAATGTACGGCTGAATTATCCCAGTATTAGACCTGGTCATTGCATAGAGTAGATGAGACAGGGCAGGCCATGTCATCTGTTGGTGAATTGGATATGTAGGAGGAGCTGGACACACATATTCATACATTTCAATTCACTGAATCAGGAAAATAGTGCAGTCAAATCTGAGCCACATTAAGGTCAAAAATGTATTTCATGGAAAAAACTTAAAATGTACAAATTGTATAAATGTAGTTTTTTGGAAAGAATAATTGCAGAAGTAGGAATTTAAGGATATTTCCTCTTGCTCACCATATATGGGTGAAAAAGGTAGACAATTTTTGTCTAGGGTTATTCATAAATATATGAACATAAACACAGGATACATACAGTATACAGTCATTTCATAATTGTACCATTGCATTTTTTACCATCCCCCAAAGTCTAATGTTTAGGCTGCAACACTAAATATCTTCATATTGATACAAATGACTGTAAGCACGAGAAAAGTGTCAATCATTATAATAAGCACAGACATAATTATAACCTTCCTGCACAACCCCTCAGCTCCCCATAAAAGCCTTTTTACATCTCTCAGCTCATTCATTGTTTTTGCTTCAGACTCTGCTTTCACCAGCACCTTCTTCAGATGCAGCACACTGCTTCTTAAAATATTTTTTCATAAAAAGGCACATATGCTGCCACACTGCAAAGGGGGACAAGATCAACATTTTAAATCTCCAGATGCTGAAAACATCCCCAACCCTGCTGAATCACTGAAAGCATCTAAGGTGAGGTGGTGATTCATAAGTCAGGACTACATACACACACTTGCATGGAGTACAAACTGCGTTTGTTTCAAGGTTACGTGTGCTAGGCATACAGAGTAAAAACAAAAAGTAGTGGCAGCTCACAGAAATACCGATTTATATAAAACAACTCCCATGTCGAACAGAACAAGTATCAGAAATAATTCTATTCAGGCATTTGGGCATGATTTGATCTTTTCTCAGGATTCCCTGCACAAGTGTGAAAGTAATAAATATAATTGGGAACCTTTGGGCTTTTCTCAAGGACAGGACTTTTTCAACCGGTAAAGTAGAGGTTTTCAATGCAAAAACATCACCAAATAGTTTTAAATGTAAAATGTACTGGGCTGGACTAAAAACAAACTCACCCTGCAGCAACTGAAACACTCTTTTCACTTGTCAAAACAAGCCCCGTTTGAGACACCTTCACAGTCTTTATTCCTTTACTTAATTATTTTTTTTGTCCACACACATTAAAATTGTGTTTAGTTTTTTTCCCATGTACATGTGGGAATTTGTATTTGCCGTAATTCTTTAGATTTACATTTCAGATAAAACTAAATTATAACTTATGGATTGGATCAAAAATGCTGGCGTTGTTTCTCAAAAAGCCATTTGTTTCTATGGTATAAGAATTCCACTGATGTGATGCTTTAAAGGAAAAAAACAAAACAATACAAAAACAACCAGAATAAATGTAGTCCTACTACTTGGGATTCTGCTGTTTCCATTGGCTGCACTTACCTCTGTTTTTAACAGATCTAAAATTGACAAAACCAGACAGAGGAGGAGAAGCTAGACCAACATTCTTATACTTAATTGAATTTTCCCAACGAAACAGTGTATATTTCTGTGGAATATGCCAATGATGAAAACTAAGTGTTGTCTCGTCAAAAATCTTAAGCGCTTGTTTCTATAAAGAGGAAGTGTAGTAGTAGAGTAGCTAACGTGATCTGTGCTATTGACTTGCAGTTCACTCCCCAAGCTGTTTCTTTTTATATCTTAAAAGTGTAAAAGCATTTTATACATGACAAATATTTGCCTGCAACAAGTTAAAGAGAAACTAAAATAAATGTAAAGTTTAAAAAATCTGATGAATCATACCTTGTGCCCATCTGAGCCAACACCTTTATATATAAACTGAAGCATTAAGGAGACAATCACCTCCCACAAGCCATACCACCATCCACAGTCTAAAGGTAAGTGCTGTTACCTTTCAGCCTCTCTGTAGAGCAAATAACCCTTCCCAGGGCTTGGATTAAGGTGAGTCCCCTTTCTTTTTAAAGCCTGAACAGCCTATGATTCACCCTGAAATTAGCAACATGCTTTCAGTTGAAAGTTTTAGACAGCATCTGCAGAGACCTCTGAGGCTCCAAACTCCATAAACACACAAATGGCATGACCTCCTTCAGAGCAGCTTGGCAGTTCACAGACAGCGATACTTTCTCCTTAACTTTGCCTGAACTCTCCAACTGTGGGTTGCTTGAACATTGGTTGAGCCAGAATGCATGTTGTGAATGCCATACGCAGCCTGCAGAGCCAAAAGACTCGACCTTGTGGCAACCTCTGCTTCCTAGCCTGCAGTTTGTCAGCCCTGTGCTCCTGATGGGTCACGGACTGCTATAACCTCAGTCTGTGTAACCCTGCAAACTGCAAGTAATGGGCTGCTCGTTCAGAGATAACCCTCATCTGAGAGTTTGTACTGAGTTAGCATGCAAGTCAGGCAGTGAGGAAGAAGTTGATTTCGACATGAAAGAGAGGCAGTGGCCAGTTTGTTTTGTATAACGTTAGATCGAAAAGAAGATCATGCAGCACTTTCGAACAAAAGCCCCAAACTTATTGTAGGGTTTACACACCACTCCTAAACGAAAATAGTTTGATTAAACCTAAAATTCCATTAATAAGATACATTCTAAATACTTTTTCAATGCTAAATCTGATTGTCTTTAAGCCCTCCAATTGTTTCAGTGAAAAAGCTGTGCCTCCCCTTCCCTGTCAGCAAACAAAAACAGAGAAAGAACATGGACATGCATGAGCATATCAAACGAATAATAAGTTTTCCTTAAGTCTATTGATGTCTCTTTCAAGAACAGTCAGACTGTTCCTTTAAAAAACAAACAAAAAAAACTAGCAGCCACTTTGATTGTGCATACGTCTGTGCAGGGATGAGATGTCGTGTGAGATGTTTGTGACAGCCTGTAATGGTCTTTTGTTATTATTGTTACAAGGTGCTGAAGTGCTGACTGGAAAATTCCCCTGGAACTGAGTGTGAGGTCCAGCACGCATGATTCCTTTGATAAGTGCAAAGCAACATGGTTAAAACGAGACCTAATTTCCTTCCGAATGTTTGACAGCTCCGTTCTCTTGTTTTCATATGAAGAAACTTTTTTATTTGCATGATGTCTGATTTACAGCATCTGTTTGTCGGTCTCATTTTAATTGTGAATTTGTGCGGTTAAACAGTTTTAAAACATGTAGAAAAATAAAATAGCAATAGAAAAAACCTATCTTAAGCTCTTTTCTGGGACCGTGTTAAGAAATACGGTGGGGTTAAGGTAAGTTTGTAGGAAAAGTTTGTGAGGACTTAGGATAAGATGTCTGGGCTGAAATGAGAATCAGACCACATACATGAGGCTCTTTACTGTTGAAACTACAGATGTTCAATAAATATTCTACAAAAAGTGCTTTAGAAACTCCTGACTGTCTGTAGTGTAATCTTACGGAGATAGCTAAGGATCACTGAAGCTGCTTACCTTGGTATTTTGAGAAGTCAAAACAGCTCTTCTCATGGCTGCTACTTTGATATTTCAAGGTAATTTCACACAATTAGAAACCCTAAAAGGGTATTTGAGCAGACAAAATGTGTCCTTGAGGTACAGTATGTCATCTTAATGAAAAACACACCAGTTGTTTATTAGCTGTGATCTGTAGTGGCCCCTTTACGGAAAGAGGGACATGTTGTTGGAAACCATTGCTGTAGAACTTTTAAATGGAGCTGAGGTACCATTATGTTTCTATGGTCTGTGTGGTTACAAAAGTTATGGTGCCACACTAAAGTGGTCTTGACAATAAACAGATTTCCTGAATTTGATTCAGTGAAATTGTCAGCACATTTTTGTGATCTGACATTACAATTTGTACGGACTATTACAGTGTTAGTTTCTTTATCTGGCATAATTGGATGACACTGATAAAGACTCCAACCAATCTGACAATGATCCCCCCCACACAGACTGAGAGGCATCACGGAGTTTGTTTTCAAACTATATTTTTTATCGCCTTGCATCCTCATTTGGGGGAGCAACACCTTGTAAAATAATTGAAAGAGACCCGGCATGAGTAGGAGCCAATACCGCATTTCCTGGACATTGCTTATCAAAATCCTGCCTGCAGTGCCTGGTGAACTTCATCGCTTTAAATTTATCTGCATGTCAAAAGTGAGACTGGAAATCACAAGAAAAAACGCAATATGCGCAAGTTGAACACAGAATAAATAAAACCATCCACATCAGGTCTCAGTGGGTTAAGGTGTGCACAAAAGATCAAAATTGAATTCAGAAACTTGCTAAACCTCTGCAATTATATTTGATTGTCTTTATGCTCTCTCACATAGAAACATATTTAGAATATACAGTGACATGACATTCAGTCAATTTAAACATCTGTAAGAAGAATCGAGCTTTTTTTCAGTCTTGAAAGAAACAGTTGCAGGTGTGTTTTTGGCTGTTTTAGCAAAAATAAGCTTTTCATTGAAAAGATCAGACAGATGTGTTCACACAAGAACAAAGACAAGTAGAGAATAGTCAGGAATACAATAATCTTATTTCACACCTACACTGAAGAAAACGATGTATTAAATATTCATTGTAAAGGTTAGAGTAAGGTACCGACCAGTACATGAAATTTACACATGAAAATATTCTTGATGGAAAAACATTGCAAAGATAATATTGTCATTCAGAATGAAAACCGTGTCCATATGGCGGGAACTTGTGTCAATATGACATCTTCATTGCTCGGCTGAGAAGCCTTCACACTTTTGACCACTATCAGTGTGTAAACAAAACCTACACCTGTTTAAATAGATGCCTTTCCTGTGAAAGGCCAGGTATGTGTTGAAGATTTGCTGTTTGAGTTGACAACAGCTATGGCTACTGGTGGTGCTAGCAGGAAGGGTTTAAAGCCTGTTATTCATCCTTTTTGGGTTTTTCCATTAACGTGTGACATGACTTTTTGTTAATGAAGAACATCTACAGTTCACACTGGATGCTGAACCGCATGAACTACCTTGTTTGTAATTATGGCTTTTCTTCTGTTACTTAATGACATCATCTTGAAACAGACGAGTATAATGCCTGCCTTGTGGCCAGTTTGGCAAACCTCAAACGAATATTGAGCAGCAGTCTTTGACAGCAGAGTGCATTATGGCATGATTGAACAAGATGGTTAACCACTACAGAGCTTTAAAAATAATCGGTGTAAGTTTTCCAGGTCAACATTTGAGAAGAGACAGCAGTGTGGGTCTGCGTCACTGTTGGTGTGCCAAGTGAGTGGAAACTACAAGCCATTTAAAAAGTGTTGGTCTACCTGCTGCATCCACTTGGACTTAGCAGTGAAAGCAGTGCATACACCCCCCAACAACAAATGCTGATGGGGTTTATAAAGCGCCATGAAATCCAACATCTGTAGATCCTTTGAATTATATAGGAAGGTACTAACATTGTACATAAGACTGAGGAGCATCAATCAAGAACAACAACACAAAAGATAAAGACAAGGATATTGGAGGTCAAAGGAGCATATGTTGCCAGATTTATTGCTCACGATTTACAAACTCACAGTGTGGCGTCTGCGTGACTGTTTTGGTGATACTCTATGTACACTGGAGCTGTGGTAAACAATGCTAACTAGACATTATTTCTCTGACAAATCTGCACCAGACTTGTGATACTTTTTTCACTTTACTCTTTACTTTGATAAACATGATTTTTTTCCTGTTCTCTGAAGCACCAAAAACATTTGTGCTTTGCCTGGTCTTTTGATAAATATATCCAGTTGAAGGAAGGCAAACAAGGCCAGGTACAAAGTAAGGGCTTGTTCTCATTTACAGAAATGTTAAGAACTGTGTTTGAATGTGTCAAAAGGAATCAAGTTGAATGTAAACAGATTGTTCAGTGTCTGTCTTTGTCATGCTGCCAGAACAGCTTCAGCTCATTGGGTTGTGTGTACACTTTCTCCAGTAAGCATTAAAAGTAGAATGAAGAATGTAACTCTGGTGTGACTTGGGAATGCAAAAAAAGGTACATGTTGTGTATAATGGCTGTGGAAGACATATCTCATGGCACTTTAATAGAAAATTAATATTATAAGTCATTCTGATTATGTGGCAGAAGATTGTCTCATGTGCTTCCACAGGGCTGTTTGAGAAAACATCAAACATGCTATGAACAATCGGCATATCTATGTTTCCCCCCGATAGTCTCCAAGCAAGAATGGAAACTGCTCAAGCTGTGCGTTCATCCGTTGCAGATAAAACAGGAGTTGTCAGCCCCATGCCATAGCCCTGATGTGATGTCTGAGCTGATGCCAAGTTGGCTGCTCGTTTATGAACAAACTATTTCTTTTTTGTAGTTTAAGGGTGCACTCGTCCTCAACAGTGTTCACGTAAGTGATAATTGTCAAGTTAACTTTATCAGGAGAACTCAACACTGTAATCTGTTCTAAGGTTTTAATGTTCTGGATGTTGAATACATCAAATCTACACAAATACACACTATAAAATCACTATGTCAGTGGGGTTCGACTTCACATCAAGGATTATGGTATTGAAGGATGTCAAACAAAGTAAAGTTGTGTGGTAGAAATGAGCTCATTTATATTTCAGGAGGTTAAAATTACAGTTTGTAGTGTAGACATTTGTTTTCGAATCTTTGTGGCTATATCGATGTGTGACAGTAGACAATGTGGTTTGTCAATACATTAAATGTTTTTCTTAATTTGATTTGATTAGTAAATTAGTCAGTATTTTTATTATAAACCAGAGAGGCATACAGTGCAGCTTTCCTATTTCATATACTCATCTTTTAGCCAGTTGTTTATTTACTTACATACTTTATGTCATGACTGATTTACAGTGGCGGCAGTGATTAAGGATTCTGGCCTTTAGGAGAAGACCTGGGTTCAAGCCCCTGTGATGTCAGCAGTATAGTATGATTAGGGGGTAATCCTAGAAGGCTAATCCCAGGTAGCTTCATGCATACTGTGTTGCTTTACTGCAACTGTGCTTTAATTCACTGTGAATGATAAAACCAAAAACATAAAGATGTACATGTAAGGAATGAGTTGGTTACCACAATCCAGTATGATGACACAATTTTGGTGATAAAACTGATGATTGCATAAATGGATACAGATGCAAGTCTACGGCAATCATCGACTGGTTGGGAATTCAAATCCTGAATAGATGGTACCTAGTACAGCTAAGAAAAAAAGAAAAGGATAAGTAAATGATCAAATCAGAAATGGTTTATTGAGAGGAAGTCCATCCCAATCAATATCAGGATATAACATAATTGTTTGACTAATACTCCTCTCCTTGAATTAAGGTATATACTGACTATTTTAGAAGTCTAAATTCAGGCTAATGGTGTGTCTGCATTAATTACCCAGAGTGAGAAGAGTTGTCTTTGAGAAAGTACCAGCCTGTGCTACTCCACAGCTTCTGTCTGCACCATTGATTGCTTTGTTGATGCTGCATGTTAAAGTCAGTGCATTGGGGGAAATTAGGTATCTCCTCTTTTATAACATAGTAGCTTCCAATTACTGACAACACATTAGCTTATTAAAGTCTTTGGAGGACTACAACACAGAAAAACCATGGACTTCTAGATGATGTAACAATTAAATACACACAAGTTTGATTTTTCACTCTTTTCACTCTTTTTGCAAGCTCACACAAAGAAGGGAATGTGGAACAGTAATGTCTGCAGGTCCAAGTTTACCATGAAACCTCTGCAGCTTTCCATCCAATATGAAGATCTTGAAACCCTGTGATTGGACAGGTACAGTTAATACTAATTTACATGTACAATAGAATTAAACAGCTTGATAAGAAAAAAAAAAGAGATTGTTTATTTCTTGTGACACCATAATATACTGCCCAAAGGGAAAGCATTAGATTTCATGCATCACTGGGCTGTGACAGTTGCTTCATGGGAAAACTGCTGTAGGGAACAAAGAGCATGTTGTTGCGAGGATAGAATCATAACAATGATAACAATGATAATGATGATCATGACTATTTTAATTCTACACTATTAATTTGGCAGTTTTATTAAAACAGTTAAGTTCTTTACAAAAAGAAAAAAAAAGACAACAGAAAAAGTATGCGATAAGAAGAACATAAGCACAAAGGAAGGAAGAGTTAAGCAATAACTGTTACAACATACCTTTAATCAATTAAAAAATATCTGTATATATGTTTTAAGTGTAGTGGCCTCTGTAGAAGATTTTACAGTTCACATCCTTGCCTGCATTGTCCCTTGTTCTGTGGTCTCTTCTATGAAAAATTTCTGGGGAATATAATATTTTCTGAAAGAGTTTTGAGCTCACAGCCTGGGATATGGATGGGATATGGAGTTAGGGTTGGATTTTATTGAAGCTTTCACAGGTGTACGTATATCTCCCAAATGGCAAAAAACTGAACACAAAACTCATAAAACTTGGGAGAAAAAAGAAAGTTGATTTTAAAACAACCCTGCTCAATATCTTTAATAGTTTGTCAAAGTAGAGTTAATGTTATGCTTGCTGCCCTTCGTGCTTTGTCACATTACAAGTTCAAATGTTTTTAGTTTACTAGATAGGCCTACTGCTTGTTTGTTACCCCATGCTAATTTGCACTATTGCAGCAACCAGTATGGAAATGATGCAGCGCCCTCTACTTAAAATGTTCCTTGTGATTAGTAGAATATCCTCAGAACAGGAAGACCTCCATCTGTGCTTCTTCTGGATTGCAGCCTCATGCTTATCGACCCTGGTGGGTAAATTTTGCCCTTTGTGTCAATATCATCTTTCAAAAACTCAGGCACTCTCCTTAATTAGACTATGTGGGTGAAATTTGATCACATTTGATTTGCAACTGAGATTTTGTACATTACATCCTCCTGTTGTCCAGTAACACAGTCAAGACAGTTTGTTTGAGGATTAAGTTTCATAAAGATTGATATACTTTTGTAAGTGTTTGTTCTTTGGAATAGCAGTTAGCTGCTTTATTATACTATGATGAGGTCCAAAAGGAACACAAAACAGCAGATGTTTTTAGAAAGAAGCTGTAATTACCTGTGGGCTTCTCTCTTACTTGATTAAGGAGTAAAACTAATCCTGGATTGTTCAGACTGAAACACACTCAAGCAAAGACGCAAAGAGTACACACATATCAATTTTAGATCATGCACACACACGCACAAATTGAATGCCTCCTCACAGAAGCATGCACAGTTATAAACACACAAGCGTGTACACAAATACAGGTTATCACACCAACACAAAAGCTCAGAGGCCCACAGCTTAATTGAACTTTCCCACTGATCTACCAAACCATATTTTTTTTCCTCTCTTAATCAGTAGAGTTGGAGGTGGCAAAAAAGAGACTGAAAAAGGAAAATAAAGTAGATAGAATAGAACAGAGTGTAAGGAAGGTGGGTTGATGATCCAGAGGAAAAAAACAGACGGGGATGGAAGAGTGGGGGTGTTAGATGGCTGATCTAATCCTGAGTAGGAAACAGACTGAGAGGGAAATTAGTTTTTCAAAGGCAACTTCATCTAAAGAGAAACTGGAATTGTGGAGAAGGTATATACAGAAGAGGCTCAGTCATTTAGAAAATCATTATGAGATGCTGATGTGGTTGATATCAGCACTTAACAAAAAGTCTCTATTTTTCAGTTGTATGTCTGTACACACAGTTTGTGGTCCATTGTTCTTCAGTAATACAAAAATAAAGTGGATTTTATTTTCGAAAGATGATCTAACAAAAAAATGTTTACCAAAACGCAAATTCTGATAGTGGTTCAATGATGAGACTGAATCTGGTTCTGGTTCTAACTCTTAGGTGAGCCTCTCCTCTACCCTTCTGCCTCTCCCTCTGTCTCATTCATCCAGTCAATGCAGGCATTCAACCCTTTCATTACAACTCCCACCATTCAAAAACGCTTTCCATTGTAGTTCCTCTTGTTCGTCTCGGATCCTAACTCCACCTTCCACCAGTGGACTCAGAACTTGTGACTGCGGCAGGTTCAGATGTCTACCTACAGAGGGATCAGCAGAATCTGCTCCAGCTTCAGTCTGGCGATCTATGGAGCCTGGTTCTGCACCAAGACTTTAGCCATGTTTTTCAATAATCTATTTCCTCTCATTTTTGTGGCAAAGTCTCCTCTGACTCAGCTCATTTTGTGGTTCTGGGAAAGAAATAGTAAAAAATAGTGAAGCTAGCTTTGGTTTAGGGGGGGTTTCTTGGACAAAATCAGTGACTTGTCAGGCTGCTAGTTACAGTGGATCACTACTGAAACTGGATTCAGCTGCAAGAGACTGAATACTGGGCTGCACGGTGGTATGGTGGCTAGCACTGTTGCCTTAAAGCAAGTTTTTCTGTGTGGAGTTTGTATGTTCTCTCCATGAATGAATGTCCAGAAATGATGCTTTAGGGGCATTCTGGTTATTGAAAACCAACCACGCATCAGTAAGTGACAAGTAGTGAGTTAGAACGGGTAACCATCTCTGGTAAGATTTTTATACAAAACAATAATATTCACAAAAAAAGCATTAATGTGATGAGGTATTTCCTCTACAGTGATGGGTGGAGCTTGAAGATATTTAATGGGTAGCTTGCCTGTACTTCCACTTTCACTGGCTTTTCTGTCACATTTTTAAGTGAAGAAAAATCATTGGAAGAATCTCATTATTTTGATTTGTGTCTCTTTTTTTATCATTATTTATTGTAATGTAAACTGCATTGGCAATTTTGTTTATTTGTTTACTGATACTGGGTGAAGCATCTTTGAATTTGTGAGTGTGAGAGAGAAATGATGAGTCGTACACAACCAGCGTCTCTCTGACAGCTGAAGCTTTCTGTATCCTTTTTCTCTTCCTTCTCTGTAATTGCAGGCATATTCATTCCAGCTTTGTAGCTGGCTTATATGCAGCTGCGTCTAGATAGCAGCAGGCAGTTTTAGACACTTATTCTTATTTCCCCAAATTGAGAAACATGCTTATCAATGCAAGTGAAATGAATACTGAGAGAGGGAGGCAGCAGAGAGAAGAATAGCAAAAAACCAAGGGAAAGAGAAAATCCAAAAATAAACCAATCCTTGTTCAGAGAAATGGATATCTCACAAAGTGACCATTTTTGTCACTTAATTTAGGTTTAGTTGTGTACCATACTATACAGCTCAATATGACAGGGAGAGTCTGAGGGTAATCCAGTTAGCTGAGAGACAGTCTTGCTTCGGCTCTCCTCTGCTCACTGACTGGCTTTTTGTTCTGACTAGCTGAGTGCTGACCAGGCTAAAAGCTTTTGAAGTAAAGGTGAAGAGCAATTAGATTCACTGTCACACACAAACACGCTCATAGAATCCACACAATTTCTTACACATCCACATGAACACCACTTTTAACAGTGCACAGGCTGTGCCATGTCACAATGTTTTCTTTCAAAGGCACTCCACCCCTCCTGTTCCTTCTCTCAGAATATTTCATTTCAATATTGGTTTATACTAATGTAAAGTATAAATATTCAATTTTGTTTTTCAAATATACCACAGAATTTGAATCAAACAAAACTAACACAAAAACATCTAGTCATTAATGCTCGAGTCAAGATTTGATAAAGCTCATCTACCTTTAGTATTTTCAATAACCGGCATGTCTTCACTTGATCCTTGTAATGATTTTTTATTCACTTAAAGTCCACAATTTTGGTTTGTGTGTTAACAAATTTGTTCCAAAAAGTCTACCTTGTGAGTCACTGTACCAGTCAGTATTGTTGTGCCATTTCATGTGATATTCTTCTCTTTTACTTTGTAGATCATTCGTACATGTAATTCTATTTTGAGAGTTTGGTCCTAAAAGATTTTTTGTGACAGGGTGTCTTTGGTCACCACAGCTCCAAATTGGCTTCCAATTTTATCAAAAGACCATGAACAAATTAAACTTCCCACCTTGTATTTGTGTAAAATGGTTCTGCTGAACATTCAAGCTGCAGCTTGATTTCTTCTTCTGTTTCTAAATTAGTTTGTTGAAAAATGGCCAGAAAAAAAGTGTTTTTCAGAAAAATATGACATCAGAATGAAATTGAATTCTTGGAAAATGTGAATAGCTCATTGTTTCATCCTATCCATGTGTGTGCAACTTTGATTAAAATTAAGATATTAAATCATGAGTTACAGAAAAATGTCATTGGTGAGGTCATAGTGATTTTAAAATGTGTCATTTCATTCTAGAATTAAGTGAACATTTGTGCAAAATCTGCAAAATTCATCGAAAGCTGTTCTTAAACACTGTTTCACTTTAGAATGGGACCTATTGTCATACATATGGACAATATAAATACAGACATAATACTCTTCACTGTGGGTGTTGCTGGAAAGAAAGTACAGAAATTGTGTTAAAATTGTAAAAGTTTGACAATTATTTTTCAAGTTTTCAAAGCTAAAGCACAAAAACAAACACATTAATGCATAGGTTTATGCACATATTAATGTAATTCTATTTTGATGTAAACAATTATTATTTTTCAAATGAATGCAGAACTATAGAAACGTCATATATTACAGTTAACTGGATTGTATTTATAGTTGTATTAAAAGTATGTACAAGGATGCCCTCCATGTCACCCTGACTTTCTTGAGCATTAATGTAGAAGCACAAAAGCACTCAAACGTGTGCACATCCATAATGGAAACTGTCAATCAATCAGCCAGTCGATGAGTATGACTGAATTTGATTTTAGTAACCATTTTGACATGGCACATTTTTGCTAAATATTTGTATTCCGTGCTGCAGCCACAGTTTTTGTACCCTCCTCAACCTGACAATTTCTACATTTCAAAAACTTGTTTGGTTTGTATTGATTATTCCTCTGGGGAACCTGCTGTTTTTTTTTTCACATTTTAATTTGAAACTAACTTTTTAAGAACTGTAATAAAAAAAAAAAGATTAATTTCTATGAAAATGAGCTGAGATTGGAAACCAGCAAGTTTTTTCTTTTTTAATTATGTTTTCTCTAAATATTCATACATTGTCCATAAATTCTGAGTATGTATGGGTGACAAGCCAATATTTTGTCAATTATGTATGCTTGGGTTGATGCCACATTTGGTCCAATGATAATAAAAAACTTTGTTATGCAAGTATTCATTCATTCATTTTCTAAACTCACTTAATTCTTTTTAGGGTTTTCTGAGGGCTGGAGCTGGCTGCATGGTGGTGTGGTGGTTAGTGTTGTTGCCTCACAGCAGGGGGGTACCTGGTTCAAATTCTAGCAGGGGTCTCTCTGTGTTGAGTTTGGATGGTTGTGCATGTGTGGGTTCTCTCCAGGTACTCTGCCATTAATTGGTGAATCTTATTGACCTTAAATTGTGTGAGAGGTAGGATGCATCCTGCTGTTAGTCCATCATTGTGTTTCTGTTTCCAGTGTTTCCTTTTATAATTAAGAGTGACAAATAATAGAGAGAGTAAAAAGGCATTGATAAACACTCAGATATACGAACTGTTGACAGTTTGAGAAAAGTAGTCATACATTACTTAGTAGAAGTCTTTAATTCAACATACTTTAATTTGTAGAACTATTAACAAATATTCCTAACTATATGTTATAAATAACACAAACACACGATGTGTGATCACATTTGATGTGTTAGAAATCGATTGATAGTGTAATGTTTTTCCACATTTTGAATATTTCACCACATCAGTGAGCCTTAAAGGAGATTTTTAACCCTTTATGACCTAGTGCAATATATGCCTGCTTTTATATTTCAAGCCTGATGGGACTTATACATGGCATCAACATTTTCAAGACAGACAAAAACATAAAAATACAGCCAAAGTCAATTCATAATATGAATAAAGGCAAGAGTTTTGACCTTTCAAAATGTTTTTTACTTAATGTTTGTAGTTTCTTCGTGTTTTAGAATAGGGCTGCATTAGTGGCAGCCTGCTGCATCAGCTCTGGACATACTATGTCTATCTTAGCATCTTTCAAAGATTTTCTACTGAGTTTTATTCTTTGAAAACGCAGATTCTTAAAGCATTTTTCTAAAGTGGTTGGGCTGTTGTGCCGCTCGATTGATTTCTGCCTGTAAATGACACTCGTTTTCATGCATAACCATGGGATCAGTAACGTTTTCTGTACGTAGGTGCAGCTGAAATGGCGTTCCAAAGCCTAACTAATGACTAGAATAAGACCCCAAAATCCAGGTTAGCTGAAGAGGAGATGTCTAGGATACAGAGCAGGAACAAAAGAGAAATCATGGGATCACTGGCGTGTTGGTGCTGTGTCGAGGGTGTAGCAGATATAATCAGGGGCGTTTCTTTTTTTCACTGAAACATGTCTGCAGAAACATCGCTAACACCTCTCTACTCAGCTTTAAGATGCTATGGACAGACAGATTCTGCAGACAGAGATGCAACAGGGAAGGAGGAGGGATTACAGTGCTTGTTAACAACAGATAGTGTAATCCTAGACACGTTACTGTGAAGGAGCATCTCTGCACCCCAGAAGTTGATCTGTTGACTGTGAGTTTTTGTCAAAGTTGTCTACTGATGGCGATCTCTGAGGATATCTACCACACCGCTCTCTGCTACACTTCAACTTTCTAAATATTTGTCATCATTCTATTTTCTTATAATCTGTCTAACAATGGCATATGCTTCATAAAAATTGATACAACAGAAATAAATTTTTTTAAGGGAATTAAAGTATCATTGAATTGAGCTGAATTCAATTTAGAAGCTCAAAAGGTTAATATTACAACTTAATATTATGTTGTAAAATCAACACAAAATTTGCAAATTTGTTTTGTAAATACTACTGGCATAACATTTCTTTTCCATTTTAACCTATTTTAAGGCTGCAGGTTAACTTGTTGAATTTCACAGTGTACAAGAAAAAACATCAACTATTTCTCAACTAATTAATATACTATGATATGTTGCAAAACAGAGTAAAAACTGTGATGGACTGGCGACCTGTCCAGGGTGTACCCCGCCTTTCGCCCAATGACTGCTGGGATAGGCTCCAGCCCACCCGCTACCCGACTGACGGATTGACGGTATAGAAAATGGATGGATGGAAAAAATGTTTCTCCTTCCTCTCCAATGCAGTTTTATACTTCAGAAGAGTAAAAAAAGAAAGAAAATCTGGTTCAAGACCTATAATATGGTGCACAAAGGGAAATATACTGCAATTCCTTTACATTTTTAACTTTAAAACAAATGAATTTTTCTGGAAATTGGACGTCATGGAGAAAGTTAGCCTGGTGCAGTTTTGAAGTTTTTTTTATGATCAATGTTTTTGCAACTGAATGTTAAACCAAAACAATTAACTCAAATGATCTTATGGCGTTGATTATACTCTTGGAAAGAAAAATAAGACTTTTAAAATAAAATAAAAAAATCAGTGATGGGCACCCCCCCACACACACACTACACACACACACACATCATGGATTCACACACACTCACTTCTGTCACGCTCTCATGAACAAACACTCGTACCATCCTGTCAAAATATACACTCAAACTTTTTTTTTCTTCTAAACCCTGTATTCTTTTCCCTCTTTCACACATACACACACACCTGTTTTGTCCCTTCAGTAGGGAACATTTATTCTGATTATGTTGGGCCCTGGAGATCGAAGATTGTAGTAATCAGAAAACTGGCCAGGCATCTATCACTGCAGCAACCAATCAAACGGCCTGCTCCACCGGCAGCGAATGGGGAAAAATTACACACAGAAATGATTCCCACCAGCATGTGTGTGTGCTTTTGTGTTTCTATACCAGTGAGGACAGATGTTTGAAGGCTGAAAAGTATTTCAAGTTTTTATTGGCATTCACTTTAATAAATATGACAAATGTGAGACCTATCTGTCAGAATGGAGGCTAGGTTAAAGTAATTAATGCACTCTGGTGTTAAAAGGTTGGAAAATGAAACTTTGTTACTGTTCATTCCTCACAAGAATTGGTTACAGTATTTGTGTGTGTTTCTGTCTGTCTGGGGAGTGTGAGGCTATTTGTTTTAGCTGATGATAAAAGCAGCAGTGTATTTGGAGAGACAGAGAGGAGGGAATTAGGAGAAAGTGTATGAAATGGGTTTAATAACAGCATGGCTGAAACCCTGAAGACTGGCCCGACTATATTTGACACACACACATACACACACAGTACAGGAGCTTTGGCAGGCATTAGGACATACACCCTTGGAAATACACTTTTTCTTTTTCTCTGTGATTTTCATTGACACACATCACACACTGTAGGCATGCAGTTACTGTGTGTGTGTTATTGCCATAGACATGCGCATACAAACACATGCACACTCAAAGGCTGGGCTGCCTTCAAGGTTTAGCTATTCCCTGCTGGCATACGCAGATGATCATAATGAAAGCATGAGACAGTAAGAGCCAGAAGACAGAGGGAGGAAAGAGAAGAATGAGAAACAGAAAGGAAACAAAATAATGGGAAAATATGTGACACAAGAGCAAAAGAAGACAACGTGCAAAAGTGCTAATTTTCATATTCAGTGCTCAGCATAATTCCTAAAGGAGTTTGCTTACTTGATTTATCATGGCAACTTGAAAACTTTTTTTTTATCCATGCCAGCTGACCGCTGCCAGGGATAATAATGTCAGCCTGTTGTACTGTTCTGTCTTTCACTTTGACAAAAATATATTCCACATAGGCCACTAAATTTAGTACAGATAATCGTGGTACCCAGAGGAGGGAAAGAATTTCAGCCCTGGGCTCATCTACAGGGATGAACTTTTGGTGGGCGGGGGCTGATTAAGTGTATAGGTTATGTGCAATGACCAGTGAGGGCAGCTCTGCTGCAGCCGTACAGCATGCGCTCATCCTCATCCTGAGTGACAGGAGCAAAATGAGGGTCAGTAAAGACACAGACACCACTGGTAAAAACTTTATGGATTTTTTGATGGTCCACCATCACAATGATGCAGTGGCCCACAGGGAGTTGTCAGGGTTTACTCGTGAAAAGCAGTACACCACTGACCGGGGTGACATCTCCTGATGTATCATCAGCAAGTCAAACATGTCTCATATTCTGTAAAACACTGATAGAACAAAAACAAACTTGATACAAAAATTCAAGGTTCGATGATGTATTGTAATGAAATTTCCAATCGCCTGACTTTTCTTCTAGCAAACAATATTTGTCGACTTGACGTCAGAACAACTGCTACTGTTTGTGTCCACGGGGTGCTTTTGAACATGATGGATTGCAATGTTTTGCAGAATTGGATTCTTTAATGGACCTACCAGGAGGCAGTGTCGCAATAGATGATTGACAGATGCTCTGCCTCCCTGAAAAAGGAAACCAATCCATGGTGAACCTGACTGGCTAGATGCTCTCAGTTGCAGGCTGTGTACTCCTAGATGTTAGAGTACTAACACATGAACAACATGCTGTAATAGGAACACAGTTTTACCAAAGAGATTACACACTCATCACACTCGAGACATTGAGCTGGGATGAGATCATCCATAGCAGAACTATGGGATGTGTCTCATCTTGTGGAAGGGGCCTTTTTAAGCTGCACAAAGACAGCTGTTTGCAGGTAGTAATACACACATAACCAGACGTCTACACACTCAGAAGACGACAGCGGCTATCAGATAAAAGTAGAAAAGGTCTGTAGGTGTGACTGGATTTTGTTTGGGAGTGGATGAGTTTTATTGTGTGTTTGCTCGTTTGTGTAGTTGACGGACTGCTATTTGTGTGTGTGTCTGTGTGTGTGCATGTGTAATCATTCTCTCCATCTGTTCTCTCTTCCTGCTTCAGATCCCAGTTATGTTTTCATACTGTGATCCTGCTGTTGTTAGCTGTGCATCTGAGGAGCAGAGGGATTCTCTCTACTTCCTTCACACACACCTTATCCCTTCCTGGCTCCCCAGGTTTACAAAGCCTCATTAAGCTGACCCCCACTAACCATCACACACACACCCTTTGACTCAAAACACACATACTCTTCAGCACATGTTACTAGCATCTGGTCCCCGTGTGCTATGCCAGCAATTTCCTGTCCTGTGTACGTGCTTGTCTGTTTGTGGTTCAGCAAAAGGTAAATCCAAATTGAAGCGATCATCACAGCTGGAAACATCCTCAGCGCCTTTTTCTCTCCAGATAATGGACAGAGCAGTTAGATGAGAAAAGCAGCTTGTTTGCCAGTGCAATCATCAGAACAAAAACCATGCTTGCATGACAATGCCATCTTGAAGAGAGAAAAGTAATAACAAAGCTATGATTGTACAAATGTTATCAAGAGGTCATTGTCTCAGGTTCAGTCAGATGTGGGCTGTATGCAGGCAAAGTCCAGAAAAGATGGGCATTGTGTTAAAGAGAAATGAGTTACTGCATGCACAAAAACCTGTGAGAAATCTAAGGGAGTTTCTTTTCAAAAGTGAAAGATTGGGGATGGGGTAATTAAATAAATCACGCAGAATTATCTCAGCTTCACTTGTAGTTCACCATAACATTTGAAACTAAGCATGTCTTAAATTTGGTGAAAAGGAGGTCGTAATTGCTGCACGAAGGTATAGTGCAACACTGACGGGAGAAAAGGGTGTGAGTGAAGAGATTCTCTATCATGTAAATTTATTAGCAATGTCAAGAGACCATGTTATCAGAATGACTTAGCGACGCACGAGTAGATACATATTTACATGCCTTAATGTTCTGCTCAGGATGGACCAATCAATCAGTTGACAAACTGTTATAAGTGTGGCAGAGAAAGAAGCATGCCTGAAATCTCCAGTGATCACTATGGGGTCACTGGGGTCTTGTATTTGTGGCTTAGCAAGAACTGAGCTGATCCTATACAGGTAACACATTTGAACCCTCTCAGTAGATCATAGGGACAAAAACTCACAGCCCACAGTTCAGTATCCATAGTACAGAGATGTTCCCTCCCTGTAATATATCAAGGATTGCACCTTCTGTTGTTAACAATTGAAATACTTCCACCTTTACTCTTAAAGCTCTCATTGAAACGCAACAGTCTGCATTTCCCATATTCAAATTGTATCCTAATTGTAAGCTTGATTATTTCATTTGTCAGTTATCGCATATTCTCAACAAAATTGAAGGAATTTGTGCCTTGTTAAGTGAAACACTTGAGAGTGATGTTTGCTCTGATGTGGAAAAGCTAATATAAATTGTATTTTTCTGCTGCCTGTAAGCGTGGAAGTTTGAATAGATGTCAAGAGGGTTCATATTCAAGGGAAAGAGCAAAGAAACAGTTGGTTTGTTTTGAAAAAAGGACTTATTGTTTTGTTTTTTTCTGGCTTCAATATAGTGGTGCCTTTTGTGTAATGTTGACAAAAGAAAACAAACAAACAAGAGATTGTATATCTGCCATCCTTTTCCGCACACCTGAAACTTCTTTTGGTTAAATCTTCTTACTTTTTCCTTCCTCTGTATCTGTGTCTCTGGCATGTTTTCTTTCCACTGTCAGTCTTTTAGTACTCTTCATGAAATTGGCCAAGATTGCTCCATGTATTATTTCCAGCTAGAGAGAGTCAGTGTATTGGCATTTGTGTATATTAGCTACCAGGCTACAGTATAAATCTGTATTGATGATATGGCAGTCCCTATGGGACAAGGTAGATGAGAGCCAATCCTGGAGCCTATTGACTGGTGTGGAATTGCTTTTGTAATATTGTTTGGGAAGACAGACGACTGAAGGAAACAAAAAAAGGGTAGAAAGGTGGGGGTACCTTATAGCCTAGGAGTGATTTTTCTGTTTCTTTTATTGTTCTACCGTTACAAGAAAAAAAAGTACTGAAAAAGCTGAAAAAGAAAAAAATAATAGAGAGAAAAATAAGAAAAGAATCAATAAAAGGAAGGAGCAGGCAATGTTAATGTCTGAGAAAAGAAGTGGAATGTAGGAAATATATAAAATATATTATAGATTCAGAAGAGGAGAGTGACGGATATAACCATTTTTAATAAGGCATCTTACATGATTGCATGAGAATTGAGTTTGGAGTAGAAAACTTCCTGTTGATGTGTGTGTGTGCCTATATATCTGTTGCAACACTCCGTAGGATCCCTGTTTTTGCTGTCTCCTTCACGGGGAACTGGTAAATATGATAATGTGAGGAGTTTCTGTGCTATATCACTGCCAGAGGATGTGAGAGTGACAAGTAGGGTATACAGTCATATTGAAGTGACACATTCCCTACTGAACAACTTTATGGTACAGATGCACTGGATCAGCAAAATGTGACAAATACAACCTTTTACACTTCAACTCTATCCTCTGGTTTCCTGATCATCTCTAAATTATCTCAAACATATTAAACAGTGTCTGATGACTGCAGTGCAATACAGGATTGTTGTAACACTTCAGAACAGAATTTCAGCATAAAATTTGCCTGATTCATCAATGACAATCACAATACAATAAACCCATGAAGCATTAATTCCTCTCACCATTTGACTGGACCACTTAACATTCATAAATCCTTTAAATACAGTACATAATGGTGAGAGTTTTTGTGAAGCTGCTCAGAGATGCCAATCATTCTTCAACTTTGTGCCTCATCTCCTGGTTTGTCCCCACATCCTGCTCCCAGCATGCTTTCCATCTGCTCTTTTTATTTTCTGCAATCTCTTTCTCTGTGTCACTCTCTTGCTTTCCTGCTTTTGATGTGTCTGCTTTAATTTATTCATCTGATAGACATGCAGGTAAGGTTCACGCAGAGACCAGGCTTTTTGACTAAACAGTCCCTGGAACTGCCGCTGAAAGCAAGGAAAAAGTCAGAAGCTAATATAATGTCAGAGCTATCTTGGCACATTAACATCTTAGCTTTCACAGCATCTATGAGAATGTGAAGATTTGTCCATTTGCTCTGATCTGTAAATAGCTAAAACTTCAAAGCTAAAAGATGTCTGTGATTTCTTGAGAGGTAACTTGAGCCTTTAAGGGGTAATTCTTTGTTCTTGTAATTTTGTGTCATTTGGGAGAGTGAATATCAGACATCAGATCTGGAAATGTAGTATGAAAAACAAACCCAGGATTTTCTGTGATATGTCTAAAATACATCTAACATAAACTGCACAGAGTAATTCAGTCTGACTTGTGTTTTTCATTTCATACATGAAAGTTTGGGCTGTACAGTGGTTCAGTGGTCATCTCACAGCAAGAAGGCTCTCCCGGAGCCTTCAGTCTGTATGTTCTGCTTTTGCCTCCGTGGATTCTCTCCACTCTTGCAAGCTTCCACCCACTGAACAAAAACATGCATGGGTTTGGTTAATTGGTGAATCACAATTGACTGTAGACACGAGTGTGAACACGTATGGTTATTCATTTTTCTAGGTTATGATTTGCTCCTTTGATGGACTGGAAACCTGTCCAGATTGTAATAAGTCTGTTACTAAATGATAACTGAAATATAGGCTTCAGCACTCCACAATTACAAAAAGGATAATGCTCACTTGAAAATGAAATAACCCAGCAGAAGCATATATATTGAAAGCAGCACTGGGGCCAGACCACAACCTTGACGAACACCTGAGGGCACAGGTTCAGATGACATACCCTTTACTGAGAATGACTTTCCAAAGATATGATGAGAACTGTCTGAAATACCCACTCAATACACACTCCCTAAGCCTGTCGACCAAAGCATTATGATCTATGGTATCATCCTGCATCAACAGGTCATTAAAGACTCAAAGAAGCAAAGCCATCCTCATGACCAATTCCATAAAATAGATGCTAAGTCCTCTGGTTTGTGCTTAGTGGGACCATGGCAAGGCAAGGCAAGTTTATTTGTAGAGCACAATTCGTAAACAAGGCAATTCAAAGTGCTTTACAGCTAATTATAATGTTTTTTTAACAGAGCAATGAGACCTAAACACCTCCATACTGTGTTAAGGCTTTTTAACCAAGAGTTTGTGAATGTTAGGTAATTAGCACTGTAGCACATACACTGTATACATGTGAGAACATTCAAGACAATATGTATTGCATTTACTATAGAAGCACCAGTCTTGTTAAGCTTGTGAGCATTTGCAACCATTTATGTATGGGCCAGAAAGGGATTCTTACTTTTCAAAAAAACTTGCTTAAAATGGTTAAATATTGCTTCCTTACAAGCTATATTTTAGATTCCCAAGCGGTTTCAATATACTTTGAGGATTCATTTTTTAAAATATTGTTTTTCAATTTTCAACCTTTTATTTTCTATTTTTAACCTTTATTTAAATAGTCGAGTCATTAATAATAAATCATTTTCTACAAAGGCGGCCTGGCAAATAGCAAAGTCTTTTGAGATTATTCCTTAAACATAAAAGTCCCACTTATTTACAGTTTTTGTAGACTTGAGAACATATAGTGTGGATTTATTACCCTGTATTTTTACAGCTCTCAGTGTTTCTCAGACACAAAGAAGCACATACAAGCACACATGCATGCACTTGGTACAAAGAGATGCACTTGAAAGACTTTTAGGACACATGATGACAGGTCTCCAGAATGGCACATGAATCTGACAATCGCTTATTCTGAGAACATTTTCCATTCGTTTTCTATTTTAGGAATTCAGAGTGACCAAGATTACATGAACAGCTACTGTCAAGCAGTATTGCTACAGACACAGATGTTCCAGTTAATCAGTTTAAAATGGGGAGAGATGGAATTCTTGAGTTAAGGGCACTGACAACTAAACAATCTACACTTTTATACCTGTACATCAGCAGGTGTAGGATGGTTCATGAGTAAGATCACGGGCAATACAGCAATATTTTCAATAATGAGGCATACATTTCTTTGTAAGGCAGATGGAAGATAATAGTCGTGCATAAAATCCATCCTTCCGCTTCTGAACAATACACAGTGAGTAAGACCAAGCAGTGCCCTATGGTGGTACCTATGTGCAGCTTTTAAGTGTGAGGGCTATCAATATTTTCAGCTCCAAAAAGGTTAGCAAAGATGCTGCTTTAGCATCAGTTGCATCAGAAATGAGAAGCTTTTGTTCAATGACAAAAGAGCGAAAAAAATCCTAAAAGCAATTCTCCCTTGAAAATACGTTTTCATTGTTCTAGCTGGCTTCGGCTGGAATTTGATTTACCAACTGTTGCCACTGGTAAATGGTTTATTCAACTGTGAAACTGAAAAAGCTGAGTATGGGAGATATCCGCTCACTCTGTGTATTTATGTATAAAGTTACCGTGAATAAAGCTACAGCTTTAGCTTGGCCGGGCCATTTAATAAGACTACTCTCTTCGTACCAGTACTTACCTTTGACTTTTCCACAATAAATGGCAAAATGCCCCCTTCCAGCTTGTTGGTATCTGGCCATTTTCCAGTTGACCTTTGTCAACTTTTTGTTGTCTGACAAAATATTAATGCCTTACCTTTTTTTCCTTTTATTTGGCCAAGGCTCCACACCACCAAACAATGTTCACAGTAAATTGATATGTGAAGCAATGACGTCTCTCAGCTGCCACATTGTTTCTCTCTAAAGCACTCTTGCATGACTCTGGTCGATGACAAAGCGGAGCATCAGTTAAGCTGGTCTGCATTAAAAACTATTTCTCCACATGGTGGCATCTGCATCATGTAAATTAGACAACCTGTGGGAGAGTTCCTGCAATGACTTCAAATGTGAGGTCAAGAATTCATTAAAAAAGCAGTCATCGCAACCATTTATTTTCAACAGGCTGTTGCTCTTTGATGTGATGTCAAGATCACATTCCCTGTGTCTTAAAGATGCACATATCTTTGAGTAATGCGCATATGCAACGACACACAACCTAAAATACACATAGCCATTCCCCTGCTTTACAACATTCTATATAAATCCACATCTACACACAAACAAGATGTCTAAGTTGCTGCCATTGCAACCCCCCAGGGACCCATGCAGGACAGCACAATGTAAATTGTATTCCCTACCATTGTCTCTGTTTGCCCATTTTTCTTCTGCCCCCTGAAAGACACATACACCTACACACACACACACGCACACACAATGGTGTACTGAGTTCAGTTATCCACTATTGCAGCAGAAAAGCCAGCAGTATTGTTATTATTGTTGTACTTGTTGAAGATTCCACTGTCAGCAGAAACTGCTGCTGGATTCTACATGCTGTGTGTATAAAACACAAGGAGAGAAACAAAGGGACACTGTGTGTGTGTCATTGTGAGCACATGTTTAGTGTCCTTGCTCTGTATCAGCAACGTCATGTGGATTCATAACCCAATCCAACGAAAAAAAACTCAGAAGAAAGGCTTCATTGAAAAATGACTCCTGTGGCACAAAAATGTTTGTGTGCTCAAAGGTGTTACAAGGGCAGCCAGAGTAATGTGCATAAAAAGAACGAGCAGGGATAAAATTTTAGTACTATAAGGCTTCTTGTTGTCATTTGGAGTTCCATTAGTTTTACCATTAGTATTGACTGTTGTAAAAAAAAAAAGTGTGAAACTTAGAAGAAACAAGAAAAGAGAGAGTGAAGTCAGGAAGTAGACAAGAAAACAAAGAAAAGAACAACGAAAACATCTAAATATGAAGGAAAAGAAAAAAAAAGCAGAAAGTATGAGGTAAAGAATTGTATTCTGCCATTAAATTGGCTTGTGCTAAACCACAAGGGGATGCTGGGAAATCGATGCAGGCTGATTGCTACTTTTACAGAACTGCAGAAAACGCAGAGAGTAACACTGCCTTCACTTCTTCTGGCGTTGTTTCTCAGCTTCGTTGTTCTATCTCACAAAATCCTGCTTTGTTCAGTTTATTGGGAGAATATCAGAGAACTGGGATTGAACTCACACTGGAGAGGAATGCAACAATTTTTACTGGTTAAAGTTCAAGTGTGTGATACGTGAGTAAAAATGCAGATTCTGATGCTTCATCAACTGCACTTTTTTTACCATGTATGAGCACGTGGACACACTCTGCAATGCACGATGCGTTTTGACACTTAGTTAACACCCTTATCCAGTCTGACAGCAAAATTGACGAAAAAAGTAATATCAAAGGTTGCCTCAAGGAGCACTAGCAAAGAATGATCCAGCATGCATAGAGAAGAAAATGTGTTATCATGTTTGACCCACATCTTTTAAAACAGATTCAGATATGCGCAAATTATGATGCAAGGCATGTTTACATGAGTTCCAAAAGTATCACTGGAAAAGTGTACAGTAATGGTAAAAGGTGGCCATATTTGTGAACAAGCAGCTCCTTGGCACAAAGGTGTGAATTATAGAAGGAAGCTTGTTACTTGTTTGAACAAGAAATAATTAAGGATGAAACGTTGGAAAATAAAAAGGGAAAATATCCAGTACCCAACTGTTAGCTACTTCATACAAAAATCATGCATTTAACATAGTTTTATACCACAGTCACTGTAAAGATGAACACGTGCTGCGTTTAAGGAGAAACCTTACCAAAGGTGAAAAAGATTTGATCTTAAATCTTCCCACAGAACAATACTTTTACCTGTTCCGTGAGGTTCATGAGCTACAGAAAAGGTTTGCTGACGAAAGCTGAAGTCTAATCCTGATTTGCTGTGCTGTTTACACTGGCCTTTTTTTTAAAATTGAACCAACGCATGCCTTATAAAATACATATGAATAAGTTCAAACACTGACAGGACTGCTGATCTGATACATATTTTGTATCAGATCAGCCCTGGTATACTTGTATTGTGTGCTCCAATGTTTGAATGACAGTGTTCACACTTTTTCAAATAATCTACACAAAAAGAGCAATCCAAACTAAATTGAAAAGCATCCAAACTAAATAAAAAAGTATCCAAAATAATTGAAAAAAAAAAAAACATTTAATTTTAGTTTGGATTAAAAGTAAAACTGTCATTTGTGAACACACCCTAATTGGAAACACCAATAACATTATGGAAAGGGAATGACGCTTGTAGATGGGACTTTTATCTTTGTTCTGCATCTTCCTGGTGACCTCACCAGAAGACGTAGTAACACATGACGTAGTAACACATGACCAATTTAACATGTTTGTCTTGATATCTAGTTACAGAAAAATGGTGAGCAGGCAGTTTTAGTAGTCTTAACACAAGCATCTCCCAAGCACTTGTCTTCAAATGTACGTCCCTGCAAATCTGTGGCACTCCCCTGCTGACAATATCAATATCAAACAATAATAAGTTTACTCCAACTTATCTCATTAAATAAATAAGATATATACGGTAAATGCTATAGACATAAAGAGAAAAAGAATCCTCTGCTGCCATCTCAAAAGTTACACTGTTTTTTATCTTGGAGGTGGGCGGGCATTTCTCAGACCGCGAACATACGTAGTCAGTCTCAAAACACTGCAGTCGCCCACAGTTCCACCACCCTGCAAGCCTATCTCACAGCCACTGCCAAACCACCCATTCACTGAAGTTTAACTGAATACTATTGGGTGAACCTCCCATGTGAAAACTTTGTACTGGTTCAAAGAAAGCATGACTTTTCATTTGAAAAGCGGTCTAAGTTCGAGTCCAATGTTATTCCTCACCTTCTGTCCACCCTGGAGTCAAAAGGCTGCTAAGATACAACAATGAAATTAAAGTACGAATCATAATAACTTTTTTTGCCAGAGTGACCAATAGGAGGACCTTCTGACAACTTTTTTTTTTGCATCTATTTGTATGCAGTCTTTGATCTTAATTCTTACATTGAATTCCTGTGTTCCATTTCATGACTTTCATAAGCTATGGAATGTTTTATACAATATACAGTACATGTAGACAGAGAAGTATTTCTGTTGGTCCTCAGGTTTCTTGAGTTAAATAAAACCTGCTCGATTACGATAAAATTGCCATAAAATTTCGGTAAAAAAAAAACTACCATTTTTTTCCAATCACTATGAATTGCTTCAACACACAAAGAATTTGAAATAAGTGAACTGTAATGACAAAAGAACATATTTGTTCAAGATGATTACCTTTCATGCTGCAACAGATCATGTAAAATAACACATCATACATTTTGTTGGGTCTTACTTTAACTCATGAACTTATCAAACCACATCCTGAAACTTCCTGCTGCTAAAGTTGATTTTATTAATTTTTTTTACCCGGTTATTCCCTCTGGTTTTGGAGCATCAGTTCAGCCAGCATGTTGTAAAAAAGTGGAAATGCCATTGCTTCATTTTTAAAGTAGCTGCAATAACTGAGCAGCAGGAACTCGCCCTGTGATGGAAGAAGAATATCACAGTTTTCATCAGGATATGCCTCACATGAGATTTGCTGAAGCAGCTGCAGAAATTAGACCCAAACACATCCATCATATTTACATATATTCATAGATAGTTTTTGGTGTGTTTGTCTCATCCAGTCAACCACAACACACCTCCCTGAGTCTCTTCACCATGCTTTCCTCCCTTCTGCTTTTCCCCATCCCGTGGTATCTAGCCTTTCCTCCCACACACATACACATACACACACATGCACACACACACACACACACACACACACACACCTCCACTCTTATCATTAATTCTGGGCAGTATGTATAGCTGGCTACTAAGCCATAATATAAGCAGATGAGATTGAGAAAGGGCCAGCTTCCTTTAACAAAGAGTCAAAAGGACAAAGCTCGGCCATTGTGAGTCAGGGCCATAATGAAAGCATTAAGATAACTCTTCAATATTTATGAAAGTGTGTTGGTCTCAGGCCATGCACACACACACACATACGCACACACACACAAAGCAGTTGTCTGTTGGGCCATTCATTATATAAATCAATTTAGTTGAGTTTTCCCTGGTGGTCCCTCTGATACCAAGATTCATCCTTCCATCCAACCTGCATGTGTGTGTATTTGCGAAAATTAAGGGCATTTTGTGGAGTTGCGCTTTCATGTGCACACTAATGCATCTGTGCTGATGGTGAAGGTGGAAAATAGACTTAATGTGCTGGTGTATGTGTGGAAGACAGACTTAATGCTGGATTAGTTTGTGAACTTTAAACTATGTGGTTCCCACTTGTTTTGACCATACAATGTTCTAGAGAGCAAAGAAGAAAAGTTAGTGTCTATTTCTTTTGTTGTATTCATAGGTTGACTGTATGCATTTTGTTACAATTACTACAGGTAGGGCTGTCTCAATATCAGGTTATGTTGGGCAAAGCATTCATAATAAAGATTCTTTTTAAGATCAAAAGAAAACCTGAAAAATAATTAATATGAACCTCATCTTTGTTGTCTTTAAATTTTTGCCTCTTTTGGTTGTCATTTAATGACAGTCAAAAAAGAGGGAAATAACTATTAAGAAATGGTACAAAATCCTTGTTTTCAATCAATGTTCAGAATCAGATCATGATAACATGATCAGTCATTAGTAAAATATCAGTATTCATTCTTTTAACATCACAATCATCATCAGTATCGATAAATCACCCCCCCCCGCCCTTTTTTCAGTGTATGTTCTTTTATACGAAAAGTGGCATTCATATTGTAGTAACTATGCGTTTTCAGGAGGTGTATATGTTAGAGAACTGCAAAAAGGCATGCAAAATATCAAACAGCCTAAAAGGCAAATGTTGAACCTTAATATATACTAAACAGCCCCAAAACCTCATCAGTGACACTGCATATCATAATGTTAGACTGCTAACATGGGTTTGTTTACAAAACATCTGCTTTATCAAATTAACTGATTTTTAAAAAGGTACACACAAGTAATCTGTTATACAATTCAAGTAGCTCTGATACCACAATATTTCTTCTTAACAGTAGAGTTTTTATCAGGCTTCGAAGCAGAACAGCAAACTGAAGAAGTGTCTGTGCTTGAGACAATATTTAGGCCATGTAAGCATGGAAAGAAACATGCAAGAAATCCCCCCTTATTTCAGACAGTGCAGATAAAAAACTAATGTCTCTCCTCTTGTATTTCTGTTGTAATAATCGACATTTGTGTAAAACACGAATAAATGGTTGTTATTGCAAAACATGCGGGAAACTGATAATGGTTCAAATGTGCAAATCAAAATCAAAAATATCTCAAGAAGGCCAAATGTAGCAACCAAAAAGGTTGTGATTTGTTTTGTTGCTCCAATGTGACTGTGAGTTTTGGTATTCTTTGTTATTTCCTCGTCTGCTGTGACTTTGTTGTACCATGTTGTTGTATCTTGAAATCTTTTGTCCTCATTTAAAATTTGTTTGTATTGCTCTTTCTCTGCACCCATTCCTTGGGAGAAATTACTTTAGCTTTCTTTCAACAGTTGGTCGTCACTGGAAAAATTGCTCCTGCCAGCTTCAGAAAAAGCTCAGATAGAAGATTGGACTCGCTCAGGTTATTGATATCCAAAAATCAATCAAACAAACACAAAACTTTTAAGTTCAAGGTGCTTTTTGTGTTGTGTATGGTATATCTCCATTGCATTGTAGAGCATCGGCATAACTTGCTTGGTCTAATAAGGCTTTAAATTAGTTACATGTAACATTTTAAAACAATGAATCACTTTCATCAGCGCAGGAATAATCAGTTGGTACCAGTTTTCAATCCGCTGGGAAAAGATTCACAGTGAAACGATTTATATTTCTCTGGCATTATCATTGTGTTAAATTATGATTGAGGTAGATGCATGAACTTTTTCTAACCCTACCAAGTAGTTTTTGTTCCTAAACCTAATTAAGTTGTTGCTTAAACCTTATCAAGCAAAATGAGTGAAAGAAAATAAAGGAAATGAATATAACATAAAAATAAACTGCTGATGAGGACCTTGTTGTTCTGATATTTCTTATTACCCTCTAACAAGATGCAGTGTTTGCTGATATTGCCCTAGATAAAAAAAAATTGAATTTCAGGTACTGTCACTCCACACAGACCTTGTTATTTCAACAACTTCAACAACTGTGAATACAAAAGATTAATGTTTAAAGATAATTGCCTACGTTTTTTAGCATAAATACCTTTATAAAAATAAACAAAAACCAAACACTCCAAGCTAAAGAAGTGAGGGCAAGTAATAGAAATTCAATGATTTCAATGTGCTAGTTGGTACACTGTGAACTGCTACATTCAGCTCAAGAGGCACATAGCATTTTAAAATCTCAGCAATGAGAGAAAGGAAGGAAATATGTATTTGAATTACATACCACTGGGGTTGGTTACAGACCAAATTATTCTCATTCTGAATACATCACATACTTTTGTTTGCCAGGACCACAGACCCTTTCTTATTAACACAGAATATAGCCTGCGGCACCACATTTTAATGCAGCTGGTAATAACAACATTTTACAACAACACTTTGAACCACAAACTCTTTGTTTTGTACTTTCTTAGGTGACCAATCATTTCCTGTCAGCTGATGTTCCAGCTTCATCCTCTTTTATTCCACGTTGCTGTCTAGTGAAGCTTGGCCTTCTATTGCTGTCTGCTCTCAATCATTTTTGGCAGCCGTTTCTTTCAAAGTCTCCAGAAATCCACCCTGCTCTGCTTGTACCTTTCTTTGGAAATATGGCAGATAGAAACTTTCCAACAGTCCAGCTTCCATTTAATTCAAGTGATGTGGCTAACTTTCTGCTGTTTTTCTCATTGGAACACAACACAGTGGCTGATTCTCTCCCAGTTTTTTTTTTTGGATAGGAATAAATCATCAATCATGAAAATTTGGTGTCAGCTGGCCACCCTTCTGTAGACATGAGTCCCTCTGTGGCAGGACAACTGACGCTCTTACCAATGTGTCAGTAAATTCACTGACATTGGAGTGCAGCTCAACACCTACATTCATGATACACATTTGAGCCCGATAGACCAAACAAAACAAATCTCACCAAAGACGTACCATAGCATAAAGGGTAACTCAGAGGCAAACAAGAAAAAGTCTGAGAAATAGAAAAGGTGCATGTCCATATCCTGCAAAGAAATGATGGGGATCATAATTATCTAAGTTCTCACTAAACTTTAAACTTTATCTTACAATTTAAGTGTAGTTATACAAATATATTAGAGTTACTGCACGGCTAAAGTCTAAAAGCAACTTCTGACTCTTTCCCCTCTTGACTCCTCCACTTCATTCAGTCATACACAGATCCATATGTACACTGACGGATCCATTTAATCATTCATCCTGAAGCATCTCAATCCTTAAGCATCTTCGTTCTGTTCCCTCTCTCATTAAGTCTGCCTTCTTCCCATCAATCCATCCATCTCTGCACCCCTCTCGACTCTGCTCCTCCCCTCTAAGTGCCAATCATTAAGCTGTCAGTCAGGGGGGTTTGCATGTTGACGGGGCCTCGGGAGTCATCTTACGATTTATGTTGCATAGACGTAAATGCACAGGTTTCCTCTTGACTAATTCATCTTCCTCTCACTCTTTACCTCTCCCTGATTTTACTTTCTCCTCCATACTTCTCATTTCAAACTCTCAAATTTTCTGTTCTATACAGCTTTTTTCAAGCATCTTTCTTCCTCCAATGCTCCATTCCCATCTTTCTATGCCTTCTATTCCTCATCGTTGCTTTTTTCTCTGCTCTTTCCTTACAAAATGCCAGGCTGTTAGGCCTGTATCTCCCTCGTCGGTCTATGTATTTCTATTATTTCTATTATCAGTTAAGAGTACCGTCTGGGTCTATTCCTGTTTTACAAAGCCACTGCAATTTACACCTCTACTCACACCAAGGCTGAAGCGACAGATTGTGGAAGGTAGTTTGGGGTGGGGGTGGGGGGTGCTTCGTGTTTGAGATGAGCCATCACTAACCAGATTTACAAGTCTCCCTTGGACAATCTCTCCTGTGTTCAACCTTTGAAGGGTTCAAGGTTCAGTTTCATTCTCAGTCTATGTACTTAACAGTGCATTCTCTTAAGAAAAAAAAGGTAATGGTATTTTAGCCATCAAGCAATGGCCATGTATGTTTGGGTTGCTGCTTGCAATGAGGCAGAAAGATTTACGTGCTGGCGCTTGAGGGAGCGAGAGCATTCGATCCCTGTAGCATAATATTTTATTGTGTCAGGGTTACAGCAAGATAGGCTGCTCAAGCCGCTTCAAGGGAAAAGAAAAAGCCTGACATCAGAGTTTTGGACAAGGAAGAATGAAGACCAAGTGGGAAAAGGGAAGCAAGAGAATGAGGGAAAGATGAACAGAGCATGGGAGAGACTGTGCAGCTTTCAAAAAGCTCAGAATAAAAAGCCAAAGGAATCGAATAAGCATCAGTCAACCTACTGATCAATGAACTGATTATAAATCAGGCACCATACAGTAAGTCAAGGCTGAAGCTCCATTAGGGAAGAGCTATGTTATCATTACAGACAAGAATCCAAAAGCTTTGGGTAAAAAAAAAAAAAACTATCATCCATTTTCACAAAGACTACACAGAGGGTCAATAACACAAGAATAGGGACACTGAGTTTAAGTTAGGCCTTTTTTTTTCTTTTTACCATAACATTTGTGTAAAGAGCTTCACACGTGGCACAATCTACAGCAATTGTTTCAGCTCTTGCCTTGTTGAGCTGTAGTTATGAAATCACCACTGCTTGTTTGATTACATAGTGCGGTGCGCGTCCAACTACCAAGTCAGGTGGGTTAAAATGAAAACCAACAACGCTGTGCATCCTGGGAATTTCTCCCAGGGAATATCCCGTAATTAAAAGGCGATTAGACACCAGTACAATTACCACCTCAGGATTTAAAAAGGCACTCAAGTTCATTTAACTTAGAACAGGAGACGTGTTCCATCCAAAAGTAAATTCTATTTCCCAGATGCTCTTAAAAAAACAAGATGAAAATGAGTAATCAAAACTGCTAAAAATAAAGAGCCGAGCCTTACCAGTGGGGAGGAAGGTTAAAGGATAGAAGGCATCTCAAAGCACCCCACAGCACACATGCATCACACAAACAAGCACACAGCTGTGCAACCCACAATCTGAGGTACAAAACACATTGGAAGGAGATGTCGCCACAAGAAAAGCCCCGACCATCACTACTCGGAGCCCAGCCTCTGAAACTCTGAAGTATACTCTGAAGAGCATTTAGTTAGGGTTAGTTAGAGTTTTGTTTCATATATTTATCTATTTATGTTATGAATGTGCTTTGTGGCATAAAAATAAAATTAATTGAGGAGGGGCGTTGGGAAAGGTTTTCTCATCCGAGTACTTTACTCATTTAGTTTACTTGACATGGTGTTCCTCTGTGCCTCTGTTGATGGCTATGCATTTGTGAAAGGCTGGTGTTGTCTATTGTTGATATCTGTTACACTATGGTAATTTTAATAAGCCAGAGCAAAAGTAATTTTCAAAAATGCCACAATTTGTTGAGAGGACATACACTCCTTAAACATTTATATATCTGCTGTAATCTCTCATGTGCAGGTGACTGTCACACAGCCCCATAGGCATCAACATACACAGAGATATACAAATAACTAACTACATGCCCCATTTACACCTGCTCACAATAACACAGATGCATATCGCACGTAAACGCAGACACACCTGTATGTTACACAGAATTATTGATCACTGTATTCGACAGGGTGCAATGTTTAATGGAATGGGAATCTGCTGAGGCAGTTGTGGCAAGGTAGCTAATGGACCATAAGACTAACACATATACGGACACACATACTGAAGAGACAGCTGCATTTCCTACAGCCAGTCTATGTTTCCTAAGGGACTGCTTAGCTCAACATTGGCCCTGTGATAATGTGCCATTTTACTTTATCCATAAAAGCTGTGTGATATGATTTATAACCTTGTAACCTGCTTTGGTATCAGCACAGCAATGTTAATATCCTCCTGATGCTCTCTACAAGAGACAGTAGTGTGTATTTAGTCTGCAGTAGCAGCACCCATGCACATCCTCCCACATGCATTTTGTTGGACTACAATAACATTTTATGTATTGTCATTGACTTTTCAGAACTGGTCCTATCTGTACAGTTGCTAAAATGTAAGGTTTGAAAAAGGATCCAATTCATGAGATTTTTTTAAACTAAAACAAGAATACTACAGAGTCAATGGTATATTGTTTCTAGTTTCTAGTATAAATAGCTCACATAAAGTATCACATATTGGAAAAGGTGCCCAAATGTTTGTATTTATCAAACTAGGAACTTGTATTTCTTGTATCTCTAGATCTCTGTATCTCTCAAGAGTTCGACTGCATGATAAAGTTCTGTAAATCTTTAGGAATTTTTGGAAAAGCCACAAGTTTCCACAGAACATACATTTGTAATACCGGTCCTCCATGACAAACTACTTAAGATGGCACAAAGAGGGGAAAAAAAAAATATGGCCTTTGAATTATCAGATTTGCCTCCTTCATTTCCACTCTGCATACAGTATGTTCAGCAGAGAACAAATAAAAACAAAACAGAAAAGTTTAGGATTTGTATATGCAGTGGTTAAAGGTGAAATTCATAGAGTCATGTGATGAAGATATGTCTTTGTTCTGTGCAAGTTAGAGCAGTAGAACTGCCATTTGAAGTATTCAGATGGGCTTTCCTTTCTGCTTTCAGGACACGCAGGGAACAGGAAGTTATAGGGCTAATTACACGTGGCCTTGCATTATGCCAATCTGCATCTAAGCAACATCAATGGAATTATTTTCAGCAAGTGAAGTATAGAGTCAGGGTAGCTGAATGAGCAGGGACAGTCGCAGTTGTCACAGTCAAGGAATATTATTTAATAAGTTGAAGAATATCCACCAAGCCTCTCTCTCACTTCCTGTATTTTTCCTCATCTATCGCTTCTGTGTTCTTTGTAGAGCATCAGAAAATTAGACAGATTTTTGAAAAGAATAGGAGGGTTCATTTGGATGAGTGTGCACAACTTATGCGTTGGACACAATTCAGTCCGCTTTAAACTAAACTTCAAAGAGCAGCTCGTCTTATCCCCTGAAATCATTGGCATGTGTGTGGAGGTGTTAGCTATAGTCTCGTGCATAAGCTGAGTTTGTGTTGAGTGTGTGTGAGAGTGTGTTCCTGCCATCTGGTACTGCACATTTTGTTTGTTTGCTGCTGCATGTATACATGTGGGATTGAGCGTGATGTGTTAGGAATGTCCTTCACTGTATCTGACTTTCAGTCGGAATATGGAGAAAGCTGGCAGGACTGTCATATCTGGGATTAAGGTAGAAAAGCAGGGGAAATGTGGAAGATGGAGTAAGTTTAAGAAGTTTTATGCATACTCATTAGTTAAGCTTGAGAAAATAAACTTAGTGAGTGTCACAGTCAGAACATCAGAGTTATCCCTTAAGATTGAGCATAGAGCCTGCTAGGGATGTGTATCTCTCCTTTTAAAGACAATGTCATATGGATCTATTCAAATGTGGTAAATACAATTCAGGAACAATACATTTTCATACTTATATGACTTATATGTCATATTTATTGGACATATTAATTTTTTATTCTAACTTTTAACTAAAATGTGGCATTGCTTATCTACCTTCAAATGGATTAATTTAAAAAAAGATTTGAGAACAAGTATTTTTGTTTCTTCACAGCACAGCAGAAATGCATTTGATAGTTGGTTGTCTTTATTCCGAACTTTGATGAACAAACTTTTTCACACTTGTGTGAAGCACACATTTGTCCTCTGGGTAGCTTTTACCAAGGCACTAAAGTATGTTGAGTATCATGTCACAAAAGCACTTAGTAATGGAATCTATGGGGTTGATTTGTACTGGTTAATCTCTACAGATTGGCGACTATACATTTTAAGAACTGCTTAATTTTGTATATGAAAAGCATTGCAACTGTATTACAACTGAATTTTTCCAATTGTAGTTTCCTAATGTGAAATTCTATCCAGAATTGTAGTATCAAGCTTTTTGAGACTTATCCCATTTAAGTGAAAAACTAAGAATATCACTGCTCAGCGTCATCAGCTCGGATCATTTGCTTTTTAATGCTGATGAGACTCAATTCCATAAATGTGCTCATCTAAATTGAATTTCCCTTTTCACTCTCATTTTCAGCCAGCATTTCTGTTTAACTAAATGTGTGAGAAAGGAACTGTGTTGGAAAGAGTGAAATAGTTTAAATCTACAAGACCTGCTCTCCAGCGTTCATCTTCCTTTCATACTTTTGTCCTTTTGACTCTTTGTTGTTCCATTTCTCTCACTTTTCCTTACCTCTTTTCATATCTGCTTTCTGTTTCCACAACATCTTTCTTTTCTTGTTCATCGGCCTCTTAATGCCTCTGTGGTTTTTAAAAAAAATAGTTTCTTTTGACTGTCTGCACGGCCTAAGCTTTTTTTCTTTTGTGTCTTTTTAGTTTCTAATATCGCTTTTTCTTTCTCATACTCATTTGTGCTCCTTTGACAAGGTTTCTTGTGGCGACTCATTCCTGTCACATACAGGATATCTCTGCTGCTTCAAAGATAAGGCTGTCGTATTTATTGGAGATTAGTAAATAAAAATAATTAGTAAATATGAAAATTACAGACCGTGATCACCTTTTCATGATGAAATAACATCTTTGCTTTACTATACCTTCAATGCAGTTTAGCATTGAAGGTAACAGAGGTAAAAAAGAAAAAAAAAAAAACTGTCAACGGCATACAGAGGTGAAACTTTATACCACTAAACGTCTTTACTTTCTAAGATATCAGCTTTATTTTCATTTTTCTTAATTAGACGGACATACTTTACAGTATAGGCATAAACACAACCAAAATTTCAAAAAAACATTTTGTCAACAATGCTTAGGGATGCAAAAACAGGGAGAAATGTATTTAATTGGTTGACACAGTGTTATTTCCTGAGCTTTATGGTGGTCATTTCACTGCTGATTGTGCCATTGTTGGCCACCGAAGAAAAGTAAATCTTAAAATTTGATTGCTGATTGCTGTGGCTGTGAGAGCTGTGCGGAGGAGGAGATGTGGCAAGGAGCAGAGAGCATGGGATGGAGGGGAGTGAATGTCTCCACTTTGTGTTAATTCATTTGTAATTATTAGTTATGTGAACTTCTGTTGTTTTCTGTTTTTAATAGTTTTTTTTAACACTGTCACAAAGTGATTTACAAGAAAGGAATAAAGCCAGATAATACAAAAGTCTTCAAACCAGCTACACCAAAACGTCTTGCAACCCTTCACGGTTTATTCTGTTTTGTTGTAGTTTGGTCATTTATCTCTAAATTTAATCATTCTTGTTTTCACACTTGTGCTTGTGTTCAGCAGTAGATAATGTTTAGTAATGAACAGGAGGCTTTTGAAGCAGCGACAGAGGTTTTAGCCTCAGGCTGGTCTCTGTTAATTTTACTTCATTTTCTATAATAGTAGCTTTTCACAGAAACTGAGGTGTGGATAATGGCCTTTGGTGATTGCTGGCTATTAGATCAATTCAGAATGTTTTCTTTATTGTTTTCATTAAAGCAGATTAGGCTTTAGTGAATTAATAATCATCTCATTCCTGTGTTACATTGCAGTGAATTGTGAAAAAAAAGACTTTTTGCACACATGGTGACGTAAAAATGGGATGAAGAACAGGCAACCCATCACATTCTTTTAGTGCATCCCATGGACATGTGCACAGTAATTAAAAAAAAAATGTTTTCTTCAAGTGTCCTGTGATGGAGTGGTGACCCGTCCACGGTGTACCTCGCCTCTCGCCCAATGGCAGCTGGGACATACCCAGTGCCTGAATCGGATTGAGTGGGTATAGAAAACAGATGGATGGGCTTTCTTTATGCCATACTGTTGAGAGACCTCAAGACCTCATTATTTCCAACATTAATACAATGAATGTTAGGAAGTATGTTAAAATAACCTTAAAAAATGCACAAAATACCTTAACTTGATAAGTTGACAGTCAACTGCACTCAATAATTAGACTGTTTAAAGATGAAATAATGAGAAACACTTTTTTCGCTTCAGCGTCCAATACAAAAGGACTCAATTTTAATTGCTTGACAAAAAAATTTAAAAATTTTCCAAATGTAATCCATCTTATTAGAATCCATCTTATTGTGTAGTCTGAACATGGTACAACACTGACAGATGTGGCTTCATATTAGATTAGAAAATACACTTTTATAAAGGCCAGCTCATAAAGCTTAATCTTAAAAATAGTGATCCTGTATCTTGCAGGGAAATAGTTAATATAGGTCAATGTGCAATCAGATGTCCCTAGAACCATCTCAGAGATACCATCTTTACTTGATAAATACAGCCAGCCTCAATGAGGATAATTAGAAATGACCCTCTCTCTTTTTATGGTTTGTTTTGTTTGTACTTCTTTTTCTAGAACAATTACCGTTTTCTCCTCTTTTTCAAATGAATGTTTAACAAATAAGAAGTAATTTAAACACACCAAAGCCATTAAGGAGTCAGGCTGGAAAAATTAAGCATTAGACAAATACCTGTCAGTGTTCTTTGTGATTCAAACCTCATATAATCTGATGTTTTCCCTTATAGAAAAAATACCTTCTATATTGTCAGTATGATCAGGTTAGCATGGCCCTAGTGTATTATTGATAAAGTTCTTATAGTATGCAACCTCAAAACAGTCATTTATCCAAATCTGCAAAAAAATAAAATAAAAGAAGAAGAAGGAAATTGTATTTATGTGATTCAAGCCCTCAGGTTGATTTTACTATAACCTAGCATAGCCACAATCTAACAGTTTGTGCATATTAAAGTCACTGGACTGCATAATGAGTAATTATCTTCTTCTTACAGGATCGTCAGTTCTGATAATAAGCCACTGATATTTCTGGTGGAGATATGTTGGATGATTGTAGCTTAAATCAGCATGATAAACATTGGCAAGTCTCTTAATCATTCCGACAGCATGTGCCCAGTCGGAGAAATGTGACATCATTCAGCATGACACATAAAGATAATTACCTGAGGCATACAGTGTTTTGCAGTGATAAATAAGATCCCGTGTGTTGCTTCTCTTCTCAGTTAAACACATTCTGTCACTCATTATTTGATATTACACCTTCTCTTCAAAACTTCTCTTTTCTGCTCGATTCTGTTTAAGTCTTTTGGATTGTTAATGGATTGATAATTCTCTCTTTATTTTTTTGCGTTTATATGACATTTTTTTAGCTGGTGTAATCTTGTTATCTTCACATTTGGCCATCTGTCATTGGTCAGAACTTTAGAGGAAATGGGAAACACCAGAGATGGTTGACTTCTAATTGGTCCACAGAGGATTAGGGCCTGTTCAAGGGAACTGTTTGGATAAGCGCTGATTAGAAAACAGCAGGTGGTGGAGCTGGCAGGGCCCTAACTTTAAGATGGAGGTTCAAGGCCTCCCAGAGGGCCTTGAGAGGGCTCCAGAGTCTGCACAGTAAATGTGCCAAATGATATTGTATTATTTTGTCATATTCTCCCTCTACATAGGAAGTGCAGGCAGGGGTAGGGAAACAACCATAAGAACATTAATTATACTGTACCACACCCATGTGTTCACACAGTCCTTTACTATTTCAGAACTTTTTTTGTTGGTTTGTTTTTGGAGACTCTGAAAGATGTGCAGATTTGTTTTGTCTACACACACACACATTGTCTATATATAGCTATACATAGCTATATATGAATCTATATTTATATCAAGATAGACTCAGATAGATAGATATATATACACACTCAAGTGCCTACATATCTTTGACCATAAATTGAGACAGCTTTAAATAGATTTCAGCCTGTAACAATTATATTACCGTAAGCACATTTCCATGACACTGGAAAATTATGAAATAGTAAAATTAAACAATTATTGTGCAAATCGATCCTAAAAACATTTTAAATAAATGTTACTATGATAGTTTGACTGAAATTATACAAAACCGGAATAACACGCTCTGATGATGCAGTTGGGGGTCAAATCCCTATGACCAAATGGTCTTTGGCACTCTGCACATGCTCCAAAGCTCCATCTTTTGTAGACACAGTCAAGCATAAGTGTACATTAAAACCATCTGAATTCCCAAGAAACCTCCTCACACTCACTACTTTTTCAATTTTATTCATCAGACACCTGAACACTTTGTGACAAAAAATCCACCCATCAAGACTACGTGTCAAGTAGCGACCACTCAAAGCATTTATAGGCTGTCACTCTGCTCTGATAAAATCCTGATATAACTGCAGCGCCATCTGACGAAATCACCATTGAAGTAACTTAGATACGTCTGCGAAGTGAATTCAGCTACACTTACATGTACAATGGTCTGCCACAGAGAAACTTTGAAGTGGTAGAATGTTTTCTCATGTAGACCACAGCGTCAGACATACTTCAGTCCTTAACTGGAATCCACTCCCATGCATGTACTTAGTTCCAGGGACTGTGGTCCAGTTAAATGTTCCAAACGAGCTTTGAATGTAGCTCGACTCAACTATGCATTTAACTGTGCTGAAAGTTGGATGATGACACCTGTGCCTAAATGTGATGTCAGTAACAACTCAGAAACACACAACAGTACAGGATAGAACCTAAAGATGGTTTGCTAGCAAGAAAAGTGTAACTATAAAAACCCAGTAAAATTTAAACCCAGTATTTCCAAAACTACAATGCCTTAGCGATTGTCCTTTAACTGGTTAGCTCGATGGGTTGAGCAGCCATCCCATACACAGAGGCTAAAGCTCCTGGATGCAGCCATCCCTGGTTTGAATCCCGGCTCTGGGCCTTTTACTGCATGTCCTTCCCCTCTCTCACTCTCCCTGCCCCATTTCCTGTCAAGCAACTTTCCAAAAGGCCACTTATCTGTTTGTTAAGTAAAGTCTGGTATAAAGAAATTCAGGTTGTAGTACCGATTGTGAGCCAATCCCAATGTGCAGAATTTAAGCATATGTTCATTGTTCTTCTGCGACAAAAGTTCAGATTTTTAGGTTCAATGGCTATGATTGAAAAGCCTGATATTTGACTTTTGCAGATGAATTGGCACTCTTCCCTCTCTTCTGAAATCACTGTAACTGAAAATACTCATTTTGCCCCTGACAGCAATGTGCAAAGGTTTCAAAGAGCAGTAGAATAATATGAAATTAACAGGAAAAGAAAAAGTAGAAATAATACAAAACATAGCTTGTTTTTAATGGTACTTAAACACTTAGGCACTATGCCTATCTAGTTCTTTAGTCAGCTTCACATCAGGAGTGGTGTGTGTGTGGGACAGATTTACATTTCCCCTCCCATTTTAACTGATGAGAGCATCCACACTAGCTACGTGAGACGCACCTCAGCAGCGGCTTGAGGCATACTACTGTCACGATTTACGTTCTGTTTCATGTCTTGTCTCGTCATTTCCTGCTTTATTTTGAAAAATCACTGACTTTCCCCTCTCGTTTCAGGTATCTTGCCCTTCCTCCCGTGTCAGGCGTCTAATTGTCTTCCCTGATTCCCAAGCGTTTCCACCTGTTCACCTTGGTCCCTCATGTGTTCAAATAGTCTGCGTTTCCCTTGTCTTGTGCCAGTATGTTGTCTCCTCTCATGAGCCTCATTACCAGCCTTGCCTTCAGCCATAGTTTGTCACAGACATAGTTCCGCGAGCCTGCAGTGAGCGATCCTCCTGCAGAGCTAACTTGTTTTGTGATTTAGTCTTGTTCTTAGTCATAGTTTATTTAATCAATACGATAAGTTTCATAGCCTTGTTTGTTCCTCCGTTTTTTAGGAGAGCTTTTTCGTTGCAACCTTTCATAGTCGCCTGCGTTAAAGGAGAGCTTTAAGTTTATAATTAAAGTTTCATAGTGCCTCTGTTTTGTAAGAGTGCGTTTTTTGTTAAATCCGCCTCATTAGGAGAGCGTGAGAGTTTGTTTGTTACTGTTCATATCTTTTCTGTTTTCCTCCTGGCGTGGAGAGTTTTTATATTTGATAACTTTCATAGCTGCGCTCATCCTCGGCCATAGTTACTGAGGGGAGCGCTTAGGATTTTCATAGCCCATTACTTTGCTCTGCTTGCTCCTCGCCCTGCCTTGCTGTGCTCTGTTTAAATAATAAACATCTCTTTGCATCCGAACTGACCCTGCATCTGTGACCTGAGTCCCTGAAGCCCTGACAACTACAGCCACATGCCTTTTAAAGCTTTTGTGTGGCGCCTACCGTATATTTCACACATAGGCTGAGGGTCAGTGAAGCAGATCTCTAAATACAGTTCAAACATATGGTCTTCTATTGACTTCATATCAGCAACATTACACCATTTAATGATAGACATCAAAGATAAAGCCTGTTCTGAAGATGATTGATGTTTATGAGTGGTTTTCAGTTACTGGTATCAATATACACATGCTGTTGCAACAAAGCACATGTGCACACAGTACATTCTGATGTAGAACTGCTCTTACTACTATGTATCAAGAAATCAAGTACCTCAAACAATGCACGATAAGTGGAATTGTAAAATAGACATTCACAGTGACAGTGTTAGCTTCCTCCATATCCACGGTTAATGTGAAGTTAGAGCCTTTTGCTGTAGTGGCAGATAACTGCTGAATTGAGGGTGAACGGTCTACAGAAATGATTTCTGAGTATTACATGTGGTGGATGCGAGAACTCAACACTCTGCAGGTTAAGAAAACATATGCAGAGCACAAGTAAAATAAGAAAACAATTTGAAATGCAAACAAAATTCTGAACACATTAAGCAGCAAATTGACAAGCTACATGTTGCAATTTGTCAAGTAATACAATTGAAACCGTATGATATAGTCATGATTGTATCTGCATTTTATTCTTCTTTCACATGTATGAAAACTGCTGGCTGAAACAAACAAATTTCATATTTCAACATTATTGTTCACCACCTGATAAAGATGACTGTAGAGTTTATTCTCTTAAAAGAAAAAATGTTTTTATGCATGATATCACTCCTAGAAGCTAAAACTGTCTGTGGATAGGATCAAAGATATCTCTATTTTCTTCCTCCTAACACCATGTTTTTGTCTGAACTATGACTTGGCATGCCTGCAAACGACATGAGGGTCAAGTGAAGCAAAGCCAACCGTGCTGCTGTGAGTATTTTAAAATATGAATGCTACTGAAATAAACATCAGTCTCATCAAACAGAACAGATGTCACGGCTTTTGGATACGAGACTCAATTACACCCAAACAAACAGTGTTGTCTCACTGAGACGATGCTGCTATGCTTCATCCACAATTCATTACAAGTTATTTGTGATTTCCTCTGCGAAAGTAGCATGATACACCATAAAGACTGATAAATTCTCTCTTGTAAGTCCTCTGTTTCTTATCCGCTTACTTGGATAAATGACAACACATATTTAGACATTATTCTGCTGATAATTGAACATTGCGTGGTTCTAAATGGCATCTAGGGCAGAGGGATAGTGTCATGGGGATAAGAGGGGGAACTGTGGAGGATTTCTTGGTTGTTTGTTTGAAAGATAAATGACTAAAGCATTCAATCTATATAATCTTATTATCACTGCAAGTGCATATTAAAGCTGAGGTCCACGGGGAGGAAAAGTGGACCAAGCTTTTAATTCTACCATTTGGTGTAATCTGTGATAAGACAATAAACCAGTGATTGTAGGAAATGGTCTGTAATGAGGGAACTGTAGCTCATTTCTATGCCAATTGTTTCTAACAGACTGGGGATGAGGAGAAAAAGCTTAAGTGTTCCTAAAAAAACGAAAGTGCAGATCATTATTTGAAAAATAAAGGAATTTCAAGGGTTAACATTTCCCATTTGTAAATATTTTCATCAATATAAATATGTTGTAACCATTTGCATTCAACCATCTCACTTTTAATTTAAAAAAATGTAACATCCTGATGGTTCTGATGTCTCACTGACACTATGGATACATACAAGAACAATAATGGAGACGTTTGTTTGCAATAGCGCAGTAAGATAATGGTACCACACATGGGGTACAAAGTTCGGTACCCAGAGAAGGCAGAATGATGATCTCCTCTCACACAGCAAACATTTCACATACTACAGCTTTGTAAGTACATCTTGATATCAAACTAATGCTTTGACCCTAGGGTACCCCAAGCCATTATCTTTTCCTAAAACCACCAAAGTACTCTTGGTGCATTTACTAAACCTAACCAAGCAGCGGAAATACAAAGGCAAATTCTTTACACGAAGAACACTTTTTCTTTTTAAAAAAACCCTCTCTTTAATGTAACTACAGTCCATTTGTGCAGTGTCTGAATGGGGGGGGGGGGGGCATCACTCATCAGAGGCTTTGATTAATAGTCCAGAGGAAAACAAAATCCAGGAGGGGGAAAATGGATTGATTTCTTGCAAGGAGCGCCACAATTAACCACAAATACAGATGATGCACCACCTAAAGAAAAGACAGGGAAAAAATATTGGTATTAATTCATAAACTTGACTTGTTTAATTTCCTTATCAAGACAGGATAAATCAACAGGGCTCAGCCTAAGTGCTTCATTTGTTGGCAGAAGTTGGTTGATGCTAAAATGGTGCCAAGTAATCTGAAGAAGCAATCCCTTTCATATTGGAAAAAAAAACTATTCTGAAGGGCTTCAGATCTTAAAGGCAACAAGGTCACCTGTCTGGCTGTATAAAAGTGTCTGATGATGGATGGAGGCAAGTTACATGCAAGCAGAGCAAAACAGAAGAAGTGTCTCACAAAACGGGGACACTTTTCCAGTCCTTGCAAAAATGCACAGAGCTCTATGTGGACAGCGTAATAGAACTAAAACTTTGCAAACTCCCACTGGAAAACTTTTGTTTGGCTTCTGTAAATGTTTCATGCAAGCCTGTTGAGGAACTTGAGAAACACTGTAACTCTTTCATAGAGCAGCTTTTGCTTCCAGCAGTTTATAATCAAACAGCTAGAATATTGTGGACTCAATGCAAAGATAATAAGTGGTTTTGTTAGAGACTCTACAGACCATGTTATGTCTGCGGCAACACAATAGTCTTTGAGGCCTTTAAAATGAGAATGGGTTTGAATTTTCACATAGTTCATTCAACTGCTGTAAGGTTTCTTTGCCTTATATCCAACGTAGGGTGCTTGGACACCCGTTACACTTTCCTGGAAAACCAACCAACCAATAATTTGTGATATAATGTGATATAAAAGTAAAATATTTTCTCTCACAGTGCAGTTTTAAAATCAAGGTATGTTGAAATAACGTTGAAATAACCACAAACACGTGATTGTAAATATTGATGAATACTGACAAGATATAAAATATGAACATGAATTAAAACAAGAAAAATATTAAACTGACAATAAAAAAAGTAAACCACTGACCATTGGATACATGTAGCTGAACCCGCTCTGACATGACAGCCCACATTTTGTCAGGATAGAGCAGTCATTCAACTGGGTTGCTGAAATCTCAAATGTCCTGACTAAATGATGGAAAAAGGTTCATTCTTTCTCCAATTTCTCACTCCATTGCCCCCTCTTTCCTCCTTTTCCTTTTTTCTTCTCTCGCTTGAATTCTTACAGCTTGCTTTCCAACAGCAAAGTGAGCAATCTGTCAGTCATGTGTAGCCTTTGTCAAGTTTTCAACTAAGACCTGGATAATCCTGCCATCGCTAAAGCTGTTAACGGGCTAATTACAGAGTATATTGGCCGTCACAGCCCTCTAATCCTCCGCTCTCATTCACTTTTGCCCATTAAGGATCCTAGTGGATTACTGTAACAATCACACCTCCTTCTCTCTTTGATGGTATACGGGGATTAGTATTGAAATAGAGTGTGTCACAGAAACTGTGGCAGTGCTGTCATGAGAGGGGAGAAAAACACCCTTGCAATGAGGTAGTTATACGCTCAGAGATGTATTTTAAGAAAGTGTTAAACCAGCAAGTAATGCTTTAGTCCTGAAGTCATATACTACTAATGTGACACTACAGTGGCAGTAACTGTGTGCTGTAAGTGGAACTGTGTGCATAAATCCACCAGACTATCTGTCCTGCATCCTACTGAAAGTACAGTGATCATCTTTCTGAAACATTAGAAAGTGGAAATTAGTTTTCAAGTTTTCTTTGGCTCATTTACAAGCCATTTGTTGGATCTTTCAAAGGAAAACAAGAGATGAAGGCTTGCAGTTTTCATGGTACAGAAGCTTGTGTATGAAACAACAGCCTCTGTAAAGCACATGGAAACGAACAATTTGTACTGCAGTGGAATTAAATATAGCTTCTATCTCAGAACCTCTATGGAGGACAAAAAGCCACAGTATTCAAATTATCAAAAAGGATATGCAACATATAATACCAAATAATTAATACATTAACTAATCAACTGGAAATGGTTAAAGGACGTTATCTCTTTACTATTGAAGTTCTCAAAATGTCTTAAACAACCAGAAATCTATGCATAAGTATAGAGCATTTGGAACTGGTTTTGTTTTGTATGTTAACTGTGAAATGATCCAGTAACGTTTGCAAGTGAAATGTCAATGTAATTATCTTGGTCCTCCGTTCTCCAGGACAGTTTTGTTAACAGATGGTATTTAGTCCTTGCCATGTTTAATGGCAGCCATTTTCCATGGCAGTTGTGTTCCCTATTTGTTGCTTAAGGCTACCATTTGCATTTCGCAGAATATCTCTGTTGATACAAGGAATGATGTTTATTCTATATTTTTGTTTTCACATCAAGGCAAATACCTGTGAAAACCACAAGAAAACCTAAAGTATAAACCTGAAAATTACACATGAAACCACAGACATAAGTACAGCGACTATGGAATTATCAGGGAACAAATAACTAGATTGCAAAATAATTCAATATCTTCTTAGCTTTAAGTATGATGAATGGCATTTAATAAAAAAAAACTTGCCTGAGCAAAATATCAGATAATTGACATTTTGTTATGAAAAAAATATATATTATTGTTTTTTTCTGACCCTTTTGTTTCCAACAGTTCCATCCAGCTATTCATGACAATTACGGATTCTAATTAATTTTCATTAAATTTATTTTCACTCTGTAAGATGATGATGTAGGTCACTAACCTCCACTTTAAAAATGACACTAAAGGTATTCCTGGTGCATTCAAATGTGATGCAAAGGGCTCCTATAAATGCTTCATAATGTCACAAAAATATGTTTTTGTTGAGGATATGGCGCCTTTAGCATAAAGTGCCTTGTGTTTTGGAAGATAAAATGTTCCCTGGTTAATATTGATTCATTTGGCTGCATGTGAACACTCCTCTAAACCTCTGAAATCATTGTGCTTCTTCCGACAGTGGTGACACCATCATTAAATGTCAGTGTGCCAAGTGTGTTGGCAGCCATACATGCACCAGCAATAACTGAGCTACCGCCATCGTGTTTGACAGATGAGGTAGGATGCTCTGGGTCATCGGCTGCTCCATGTTTCTCCTGTTTTGTCGCTTGCATCATATGGTGTGTGTGCAGATTATAGAGAACAAAGATATCCTGCTGTCTTCATACTTACAGTTTGACTATGTATTGATTCAGTGTGTTTCTAAAACCATTTGTCATGCTTTTAGCTGCAAGTTAAACAAGTTGATGAAAAATGCACTCATTAGAAGCTTTTTATCTTTTATAAGTTAATAGAAATGTATTCAGAATAAAGCTGATGTCATCACAGTATCACAACAATTCAATTATTTTAGCCCACAAACTTGTTTCTCCACGAACAGAACAGATCTCTCTTTTTTTAATCTGAAGAACTACAGTATGTGTTCACACTTTATTTGATCTCTATCCCTTAACTATCTCAATAAGTTGGATAAAGTTTTGCGAAAAGTTATTATTCAACGTGGCAAAATGGGACAGTGGGATGGAATAGCAGATAAAAGGACAGACATCATAGCATTAACTGATAGGAGCCACAATGAAGTACACCTCCTCTGCCTTCTGGTAACACACTGTTAGAATAAAAGAACAAAAGAGATGAAGAATAGGGAAAAAAAGAAAAAAAAGATAAGCCAGCATATGTTTTAATATTTCACAGGTGGATGAGTTTGGCTACCACATGTATTTGTACCCTCCACTCATACATTCACTTCTCGCTTTTTGGTTTTCACTCACCTCATTTTCCTTCTTTAGCCAGCTCTCCCTCTTTTCCACACCTGCACACCATCTTACCATTTTGCATTTTCCCATGTTTTAGTTAAACCACTCCTTCTTGCAGTAATACCACTTTTAACCCGTGTCGTGCCTGTATTCAGTGCATTTTGTCGAGTTTGTTAACAATTTGTTTGAAATCTGCAACACTGGGAGCTCTGTATCCCTGCAGCATAATGCGTTCACCTGATTTTAGATCAGAAGAGATGACACCTCTCTGGTGTTTGCCATTTCAAGGCTTTCTCATTTGCACAGTAGCACAATGCTTATGCACACACATGCACATTTCCTTTTCTAATTTCCAAACTGTCACACACACACACACACACATTTTTTTCTTCTCTTTTCCGTTTATTAGATTGTTAGTTTAGATTAGATTAGATTGTGATGTTCCATCTCAGTCCCAGTCAGCAGGCACTAAAGCAAAGAGACTTTTACATCACCTCTTTTCTTTGTCTTTCAATTATAAAGGTCAGTTTCGTGGACCTTTTTCAAAATTAGTTCAATACAACTGATTTTACTAATGAGTATTCTTGCATGACAATAAAAACATATGCCCTGCCTAATTGCAGTATAAAGTTTTTACATATTCTATGTTTCCTGGTTTTGTTATTGGTAGTGGATTTAAGAGAAGCTTTCCATTCATTCTGATGGACTGAAATATTATCCAAGAAGACTTTTTAAATTGTAATATGTACCATACGAATGTACTATTAGTAGCTGAGCCTTCCAATTCAAACTTTTTGCATTGCGGATAATCTGGTTGTGCCATAGTGGTTATCTTCAAATGAACACAAAATCTGTACTGCATATAAGTATGTGCAGCTAAGAAATGCATGCATACAGGTTACTCATAATAATCCATTATCATCCATTAAGTATCCAGATGACCCAGCTTTCAGAATAATTGTACACACAAACACAGGTACTATTGAGAACAGGGTGTTTTCCTCCTTCCGAGGTAAGCCCACAATTGTTATGCAAAGAGAGCTTGGCCCATATTCTGACATTAAATCAACGAGAGAGCGGCGGAAAATCTGACATCACAAACCAAAAACCCAGGTTTTCCCATCTACACATAAAATCTAGAGAGAAAATCTTCACCCTAGCAGGTGCTTATAAAAAGGTTTGGTTTGTAGTGCCCAAAACTGGGTCTGCATGTGAACAAAAAAGATGTGGTTGTCAAAATGCCTGTGTTTGTGCGTACAGGACAAGTGTTGGTCACCATGTTCAGGGTCTTAACAGTATATATAAGGACCGGGTTTACACAATATAACGTCATCTCTCTGTCCCTCTTCTTCACTGCAGATGGTCCAAAAAGTAATAGCAATAACTACTCAGAGCTACAAAGATTACAGCACTTAACACTAACAGATACCTGGAACACTACTGTCGGTTTTCTGGTGGTTGAGGTTTATTTTTCATCAACACCAAGCGTAGTTTGTCACACGTAAGCTGGACTAAAGCAGTTTGTGTTTGATTGGTGCTTGGCTGGCATATTGTATCAGCACTTTTCACACAGTCCCTTTCAAAGCAGGACTGATACTTCTTCAAGCATTGATGTCTTGTCGTATGTGTGAGCGCAGAGATGGAATAGAGGGTCGAAAGTGATGCAAACACTGATGTGGCTCTGAGCTCCTCTGTTTGGTGTGTGTGAATGACCAAGGAAGACAGAGGGTTACAGAGGGTTTTTTTGTGCCGATAAGGCATGACCACTGTGTGAAAAGGGCTTATCGGCTGGATGCACTCCAGTGATCACTAAACTCTATATATGATAAACAGGACCCTGACCATCTTTTCACCCTAAAAGATTTAAACTATTTTCCAACCTGTTAAAGTCTTTGCAGGTAAACCCTGAGACACATCATCATTAAACAAATCAAATTTGATGTGAAGTCAAGCCATCTTTGTATGCCTACCATTAAAAGTGCATCTGTGACAGTACAGATTCCTGTGACACTCAGCTCAACAGGAAACGAACAGAAATGAATATTTTCCAATTGTGATGGTTTTAATGTAGATCAACTGTGCAGCAGTACACTTTACCTCCGTAGCTTTGTTTGTGCTGAGCTGGATGTCACTGCAGATGCTCCACTTGTTGCATTTCTCCTAAAATACTGCTGCACTCTGACTTTGCCTTTGCAATAAATAAATGGCTCTAATGGTTCCTAAGGAGAAGATGAAAGTGTTTTGGACACAATAACCCTCAATGTAGCCCCCTCCCTCCCCACCCCCCCAATCGACCACCTTCCATCTCTAGTGGTTAAAAGCCAGAAGCAATTTCTCGTTTTAGGGTGAAAGTAGAAGGCCAATCCTGCACAAAGCAATTACCGCAAGATCTCATTCAAACCAAAATACAAGCACACAAAAGCAAGGCAAAAAGCACAAAGTCGTCACAACATTAGAGCCCTCCTAAATTAACATCAAGTGGCCTGTAATTGCTTTTCCTGCTCAGGAACTTCTCAAGTCTAAAAAAAGTATATAAGACAAGCTGTAAACTCTAACAGACCATATCTCAAATCAATGTACATTAATGTAACAGTTATACATACAAACCTTGCCATCAAATTACCATATTAGTAGCCCACACAAGCACAAAGACGTCAAAGCCTTTTTTATATATTTAACAACACTCTAAAAGACATAACACTGGCATTTGAAAGTGAAAGGAGGATGGAAAAGAGTAATTATGGAATGAGAGAGAATTAAATAGAGGACAAAAAAGGTAAGAGAAGATAAGTTTGTGTTACGGCTTTTGTATCAAATAAATTACTACTTGTATTCCTAATGACTTAATGAATTTACTGTCATTAAGGGGAGATGAACCAAAGAGGGAAAAAAAGAGATCCTACAACACACCACCCACAAACTATCCACTATGGTGAGGGGAAATAGGTAAAGGCATCGAGTGGTGGGGAGATAGAGATGAGGACGAAAGAGTGAATCTGAGAAGTATGGAAAATAAAGTGGAGAAGTGAAAGCATGAATAATGTGGGAAAAAATGACAAAATAAGGGGAAAAGTGGGAGAGATTGGGAATAGAGTGAGAGAAATAGCACAGAAAGTGAGTGGGATAGAGAGAAAGAAAGCTTTATAGCAAGCCAGCGTGTGAAAGGATGAGATGGAGGGGGTTCTGGTGTCTACAGGCTCTCTGGTGTCGTCTATCTTTGATCTAAATGTACTTTGGCATTTCTCCTCTCCTCTCCTCAGATGCAATTAGAATTCTCGCTAGCCAAGCAGACGCAGATGAAATGGCTGCTTAATGACTTCCTCGGCAACCCGCCCCAGCAACGCAAACCTTCCATCTGGAGCCTCCTGTTTCTCTCCCTCCCTCTCTCACCTCCTTCTCCTCCCTCTTGTTTCTCTTTACCATTTTTCTACATATTTTCTACAAATTTGTCCTATTTTTCTATAATGTGGAGCTTCTTTGCTTTTACCATTGTACTTTTTTCTTTGAAATTCCTTTATGTTCCCCGTTCCTTATTTGCTTTGCTGTTTTACTTTTTTGAATGCCACTTGTATTTGTTTTCTTTACAACATAATATTTTATTTCTTTATTCATTTGTAACATAATCTGGATAAATGCCCCTTTGGGTTAGTTGTACTCTTTGTTTTTTTCTTGTCTTTATGTAATGAGCAAAGAGTTGTCCCTTCCTTTCACAACACTTATTTCAACCCAGTCTGGAAAAAAGTGGAATAATCATGTAAACTTTGTTTTGATACCATTTTTTACAATAATAATAATGACTTAAAATTGCCACAGCATTTTGTCAAATAGTTACATATCAACTGTTGCTTCACTTTTAATATGGGGAGGTGAAAAGGGTTGGAAGATAGCACGACACCCACAACTGTCAAGTGGTAAAGCCAAAATCAAGAGCCGTGACGACTCGTAGTGTTTTCAGTTTTTTTCACACAATTTTGGCGCTGTTTTACACATTACAAACTACTTGTTTAAAGATAGAAAATTATGTGGTTTGGATTAAAACAGACAATGTATTGCATCAAAATATTTATTTCCAGGATCACTGGCTAATGAGTCCGTGGTTGAAATACAATACTTTGCAAGTCCTGGGTGGCACGAAAAATAAAACAATGCAGATTTTGTCTTTTTCATCTGAATCATAAGCAGGCCATAGAATTTTCCAAATAACACCTTGTGCCAAATACAACCTCATTCCAGAGGCCTGATACATTGTGTAAACACAGATTTGAACAGTAATTTGAAAATAATTTAATGACAAATTTAGGAATCAGTACAAAAGAACTGAATCTGAAGCTAGCAATTGCTAGGTAACACGCGAATACTGGCAGCATGTACTGTATAACAGTGGTTCACAAACTTTTTACATCATCTAACATCTTAGAAAATGCTTGGCTTTTCAAGAACAACCATTATGACCAGGTGTCTAGTGCTATTTGTTAAAGTGCTTAAATTTACCTACATGAGCTCATGTACTTATCATACTATGTCTTTCCATTGTCATATTAGCGCTGTGTCTATTCATGCATGAGAAAATATGTTTGTGTATATCATCACTGACAATACAGCCACAGAAGATGAGAAATAGTTCTGATAATGGGTATGTATCAACATGCTAATTTGGCCATGTGGTAATTCTTTATCACGCATTGCCATCGCTGCCTGTCCACAACATGCTGTCAGTATGACAACCTTAGGAAGAAAAAAACGTTGTGGACCACTGCTTTAGTGGAGATATGTTTGATGAATTTTGTCACCTGGACAAAAACAGTGGCGGAGCAACATTCCAGTGTGTTACGCCAGCACCACACCTATGATTACAACTGACGTTACAATACAGTAGAACAGATCTGCGCCCTCATGAGCATGTTTTTCTGCCTGTTTTTTTTTTCTGCCTGGTATAAAATTCTACCTGGGGGAACTCTGCTACTTTTTTTAATCATGCACGCACACACATGGTTTTCCTGTGTGTTGCTTTTGAGGCTAATTAAAAGTAGTAATTTTCATATATCTAAAAGTGTGAAGCTTTACGCACCTCTGACACTAAAACCGAGTAAAAATTTAAAGGATGAATTACCAAGGTATGATTGTAAAATTTTTATTGGAAGAATGTGAAGCGAATCAAACAAGGAACCAGAGGCAATGAAATACTCATTAAAACAGCCAAACATGTCAACCTTAACCGAGATCTTTATCAATGTTCAACATTGCATTGAAAAAGTTCTGTTATGTTTATTTCCATGTATGGATTAAATGGTCTTTGAAATTTCTGTAAAGAAATAGTAAGCTTTGACTTTTCCGTGACCTGAAAAGCACACAGTTTCAACTAAGGTAATTCTGGAGAGCAAATTTAAATGTAAGATTATTAATGAGCTATATTTTTTCCTCAGTCAAAGTGAAAAAGATCAGGAAAAACCCTTGATCAGTAGCTTTGTCAGTTGATTGTTTCAAGTCATGCTCGATGATGATGTGTGGCTCAGTTTGAGTAGTTTAGATATTTATTACAGACAACGGCATTTAATTTGCAGACACGGAGACAGTTGAGAATTACTGACAAAAATGCTAATTTGTTAAAACTTGTCTATGTGCAGTATTATCGCTTCAGTTAAAACTCGGCCATCTAAAATGCAAGTGTAGCATTCTCAAGTAGCAAACCAGCCAAGCAAAATTTGAAATATTGCACTTTTTGCCATGGGTTTCAGATAAATATCAATCAAACTACAACACTTTAACTCATGCAGTATTCAGAGTTGGTGTTCATTCATCTCTGGAAGTCAGATATTTAGCATTCAAGTTACTGGTGCCTTTACATCCTTTATCCACTATTCTCATTTCTTTCTCTCACTAGTATTTTTCAATACTCAGCTCATCTTTTCATCACTCCACAAGAGGGAGGGCACACTTTCTAAAAGGGCTGAGTAAAGCAGATTTAATGAATTTGGCAGATGAGTTGCATGGCGTATGTGTATTCACAAAGTTACACAAATATAGAGCTTACAGGCACACACAGACAGGGATAATCAACAAAAGCACACTTGCTAGCACTCTTGCTCTCAGTCAGAGGTGGATGCCAACAGTCAGACGCAAACACACACGGGCTTGCAAAGCTATTCTTACAAGGACTTTTAACTTACTTTCATTTGTTTTGGACAACCTAATTCAAAATCTAACTGAGTTCTGCCAGTTCTATCAACAAACTTTACCTAATCTAAATTCACTATTAGTAATCCCAAGGAGAACCCCCAAATATATATTTTTCCTGGACAGCACTTTGGTCCCCATGAGGACTCTTTGGCCCCACAAGGTGGTATTCATAGCAGAAAGGTCTCAATAAGTTACCAAAACCAAGTACACGCTGCAGATATAGAAACACACACAAAAGCACAACCAACAAGACATTATTCAGTGTTGCCTCTGTAACTCAGGTCTCCATGGATACTGGTAACCTCACATCAGATGGATTCACAAACACACACTGAATCACAGAATGTAACTAACTGACTTTTCATTGTATATGCATTTTAACCTTTTGGTGTGTCATTATTGGATGTTATAGAAACACAGAAAATCATTTGTGTAGGATACAGAACAGGGCAGAATGTCTTAGTGTCACAGTACATAGCGTGAAATGACATGCAGCACCACAAAAAGACATTAACATGCAACATGACTTGGCATGCATTAAGAATCCCATCTCATACAACCAGGCTTATGCCACCTCTCTTTCATGTTTGCATGGAAATCAGTAGGTCAGGTTGTGTGTGATCCTGGTGACATACAGACAAGAACTTCAATCATCCCAAAGTTTCATCCGCATGCAACACACCTTTGTTTCCCATAAAAAAGGCACCAACCAACCAATGAGTTTAGTTGAAAGAATTTATATGTAATGATGGTAGAATTTAGCCTGTGCCAGAGTCCTTTTGCTTATCTTTGGTAAAATATTCCCATACCATGCTGTAACCCAATGGCACTTTCCAGCATTACACAGTCTAACGTGTACAGCTCATAAATTAATACTCCATTTATTCATCCCCATGTAGGATTATGATTTTAGTGTTGTTGCGGATTTTCTTTTAATTGTTTTCAGTCTTCAGTTACAATAACCGAAAAGACTATATATCCACTTTTAGGCTGTCAAAGACTGAGACACACATACAGAACACAGACATACAGAAACTTGTGTCACCAAGCTTTCATTGTTCAGGCAACAGAAAGTATGGATCACACATTTAATTTTTTGACTGAAAGACTTTTACACAAATGATAATCTGATTTGTCTAATTCAAAGAAAGCACTGATGCATTACAGATTTACAAAATTTTTTCTTAATTATTCTTATCGCATCACTCAGTATAGTTACATTGAGTCGAGCTACGGTTACAGCTAGTCCATGTGTGCATGCACTAAATTAAACAGTTATTGAACAAAGTATGTCAGATGCTGCAACACATTCTGCCACTTTTAACTTTCTTTCTTTCTGTAGAAGATCGTTCATGGAAATATAACTGACATCACTGCACAGACACTGTTTTAGCCCGTTCTGAGAAGCCAATTTGCATAATGATTTTCCTAATTATTATAATAATGCACTTCTTTTAATTTACCTTAAAACACAAGTTCCTGTTCTATTGCTTTTAGGAATATGTTTGTAAAGATGATCTGCTTTTGTGTGCTACATAGTTATATGTACGTTGAACATGTCATATTTCAATTAATTGTCTTAGCTAGTTACCATTTTAAAATTGAGACTGTGGGTAATTGTTTCTGGGTACACATTTTTTGTCTCACTTTGGAGTGATCAGTTATTAATTTAGGCTATGAGCTAAATTTATTTATATTCTTTCTCCGTTCACACATGAAGATTGAGGCCACTTGTGTAAACAAATTGCTTGGCACTCTTTCTAAAACGATAAAACTGGTTTTGGATTTAACACCAATTAGTCCTCAAGTAGCTTTATGGTCACAATAACAGTTGTTGTTAAATACTGGAACACTGCTGTGAGAAACAGACTCCGCTAAACTCAAACACAGATGAAAAATTAAGGGGAAATAAGTTAAATGTTGGTATCAAGCACTTATAACTATAGAACATACTTACTAAAAGACATCTTTCACATACAGATGAGAACCAAATAAAAAAAAACTGCCATAATCTGATTTCAGCGTCCCTTTCTTTCTGAAAAAAACAAAACAAAAAAGTTGTGAAATCCAAATATTCATCTTAAAATTATATTTCTTTGATTCGCTTCTGTTGTCTCTGAAAAAACTTAGTTAAAATCCAACGTTTTCATAATTTGTTTCCTTTCTTTTCAATGAATGCCCGTGGCAGTTCATAGACAATGGAATGTTAAAATGACATTGATCAAACAGGAATTGCATTGTTATTTAAATGTATTGCCCATGGCCTCTACTACCAGCCATCCATGAGTACTTTCAATCCTGCTTTATGACCCCATCAGTCACACTTCACTGTATACAAGTGCTTGTTTTTTTCCAAAACAAATTGCTTCCATCTAAACAGTACAAGGGAGACTTCTCTGTTGTCAGGTAACAAACAGTAAGTAGGTATTCACATATATATTATGAACATTCATAATATAACACAATGTTCGAGAATAATGGCTTTGCTTGAATTTCGAAAGAAAATAGCTTCCAAGGCTATGTTCAGACACCACTAGGAAGGCCTGTACAGTAAAGATGAATGACAGCTATAAAGCACTGAACTCACAGGTTTCAGCCTCTTGCTCCATGTCACATGCTGGGAGTGCTAACCAATGATAATGAAACACCTTCATTGTGACAGCAGGCTAGAGAGTCACAGCATGAATCTTCTACCACTGAGCATCTCACACATATACATGTACATGGATAACATGCACATACTACACTCTGCAAAAGGTTACTCTAAATGTTGACCTTCATAAGCAAACACACAAACATGTACACTGTCTAACAAGTTATATGTATGGCAAACGTATATATATTGTTAAAAGACAGATGGGATATAAACATAACTGAATTAAAAAAAAGAGCAATATAATATATAATATGTGTAATTATAACTTTATTTCTATAGCAATTTTCAAGCATAAGTGCAACCCGAAGTCCTTTACAACTCACGGACAAACATTAAAACACAAGTAGAGTGACATTAAAACAAGTGTGGAGCCAATATACAAAAAGCAATAAAGCAAAAAAAATTTAAAATAGCCTCATGGGCTTACAAAAATACATACAACTAACTGCCAAACAGTTTTCAGGTACTTTATTAATGTCAGTAAAAGAACAATGTGAGTCAAGTTGTTTCATTAAGTGCTCGTTATAAACTTTGTGATTAGAAAATCAACACCACTCCCATGAATCAATGGTAAGAAATGTATGAGCTGCATGACAAAGCCATCAAGCTAAATTATTTCAGTTTATGGAATTTAAACAGAATTCAAAAGAAATATCATGAAAATGTTACTTGCAAGTTATGGGCTTGGACTTGGCCTGACTCTGGATTTCCACATCTTGTTGCACATTGCACATTTTGTGCCAACTGCATCACTTCCTGTTTACCTCTCTTGTGTTCTGTATGATAGCCAGCTCTCTTTGGCTCTCTAATCACGATGAAATTGCTTCTAATAGTAGACAATGATACTCAATGATACCATATTAATTAGGCCTTGTAAAAAGTGACAAAGTGTCCAGTGTCTTTGAACCTGAGCTCTTCAAGAAGACACCGTTTATCTGTATAATTACTCTAGATAATTACATCATGTTATTTTTTGTAATTTATCTTGCAAATGAAAAAAAAGTTTCAACCAACTTTTTAAACCTACATTATATTGCCCAAATTAGCAATATTGTGTCTCACAGTGATGCTAAAAAAACTGTTTGTGCATTTGTTATTTAAAGATTGGACTTCTGTAATTCCTTATTATCGGCCTGTCCCACAAACTCTCCGAAAAGATTTCAGCTAATCCAAAATGCTACAGGGAGAGTTCTGATAAGATTTAGTGGGAGAGATAATTCTACAATTTTAAGTTCTCTTAATTTTCTACCTAATAAACCGAGAATAGAATTAAAAATATTACAATCCCTGGCAAAAATGATAGAATCACCACACTTGGAGAGTGTTCGTTCAGCTTTTTAGTGGAATTAAGATCCAGACTGTTTGCTGGCCATGTCACACACGCGTACACACTTTTTTGAGGAGATAATCAAAAACTCATCCTATTTCCAGGTGTTAACAGCTTCAGAGACACATTGATTTCAGTGTTCTGGGTTCTGTAGGCTTTATTTGGTCACTTTTACTTTTGAATAAACTTGGGGAAAAAGAAAAATCTTTAAATTCTTTGAAATCCTTAAACATGAAACCAAAAATGAAGTTAGACATTTGGAAACATATCCAGGGAGTGTGTGTGTCTGCACTTTTGTACAAGAAAATGACCCTGACATGCAGAGGGCCAGCTGGTAAGTGTGATGGATGAATGTTGTTGCTTACACATGAGAGTGACACACACTCTTTGTCACTCTCTTACACACACACACACACACACACACACACACACACACACACACACACACACACACACACACACACACACACACACACACACACACACACACACACACACACACACACACACACACACACACACACACACACACACACACAGGCTTAGCTTCAAGGGTTTCTTTGTCACCTGAAGTCCATTCAAACACACACAGTCTGCTTTTTATTCAGGCTCTGTTTTGAAGAACCAGACACATGGTCCAGTTTATTTAAGTGTACAGCTATTTGCCAACCGGACAAAGATTTTTTTGTTTTGTTTTATGTCTCTCTCTTTTTGTTTTCATTCATTATTTGTTACTTCACCAGGTTTTGTGGTCTTCTGAGGTACAATTTATCCTTAGCCCAGCCTTCAGGTTCAAAGACGGACCTGCCTGAGGGTTCACATTCTTCTTATGATCCAAACCCATTTTACATAAGTATTTCTTTGGATTTGCCTCCAAGAATAGTTTTCCAGGTCTGCAAGATGCAGATAACATAACCCCCATGGGGATTCTTGTTTTTTGTCTCAAACATAATTTAAATCAATGCACAGATACATGCATATGAAAACATAATGTTTATAGTGTACAGTATATGTGATTTATTTCATGAGGATGAACAATTAAACAAAAATAAGCAAATCTAGTTACCACTCATATGTGCATTCAAATGCATGCATGACTCTGTCACCTATCATACATTGACACCAAAAAAAAATGTAAACACAACAAGTGTGCATCTCTACACACAAACAACTACACACATCAAAGTGAAAATAGTTTTTCTTGATATTATTTTGGGTCTCAGTACTGCTAGCTTGAAATGGGAAAAAGAAAGAGAATAAATAGAGAAAAAGACAAGAACAGGTGACATCCATGTGTGAAAAATATTTGATTAGAGCTATATTTCATTTTCACTTAGTCCCCTGAAAGAGGCGGGTTTTTGTCTGTTTGTAGGTTCACTTTTTTATGCAAGCATGTGTATTGGAATGGCTCTAAGTGCAAGTATGCAGGGGTGAAAAGTGATGTAAAAAACTATATATATATGCTGTGTTATTTATTTTAGATGTAAAAAGGGTTTGGGGCTCCCAGTGTTTTCTTTTCTGTGGGAAAAGGGTCCAAATGGCTCTTTGAGTGTTTGAGGTTTCCAACCCCTGTACTAGACGCATAAAGAGTAACTGATACGAATCAGAACCTCATTTTAACATCAAAGATATAAATATATATATATATATATATATATACCAAAGGTAATTATATTAGTATATAGTTTCTGTCAGATCTATTGCTGAGAATCTCATCCACTTTCATGACATGATATATATGTCTGTTCCATGCGAAGAGATAAAATAGTCTGTATTTAACCAACAAATGTGTGCTGAAGTCAAACATGAACTAGTGCTATGAAGTACTAAAAACACATCTCATTAACGTCTTTTATTAAATGTATCTATTGAAATGTATCTATATTTCTGATCCAAAAGAAAACATTTATATCTAACCCAAATATATGAAAAATCAACTCAATTGGCCACCAAAGGTGTCCTAGTGCCCCCCCCCCAAAAAAAAAAAACAAAAAAACAAAGGCGTGTCTCAAAGATTTCTCTTATTGTTCTATGTCAACATGTGCATGTGTTTACGTGTGCATGAACTGAAATGTGCCATGGAATACTCACAGCACCATCTGCCCTTGCCCCAACTCATTCTGTCATGTGATCAGACACAGAGACGCAAACACACACTGGCCCATCTGGGTGGAGAAACTCTTGAATGTGTATGGTGTATAAAGGTGCATAATGCTGAAATAGTGCTGAAGGTTTTACAAATTTGTATTCATGCAGTCATGTTTGCGCATGCTGATGAGGCCTGGGAGTGGCTCCCCAGTTATTCCAATTGCAAATATCTTAATATCACTCTAATTTCCAATTTCCTTGTCTCTGTGTCTTTCCCCATTTCCATCCTCCATCTCACGTTCCCTTGTCTCTTTTTCGTATGCTAAATGCCTTATTAGGGATTTGTTGGCCTCCTGGCAGTTTGAGCCAATCAAGAGCTAGTTTAACAGAGAGAACTCATACCTGTCCTGACAGGAATGATAACCACCATGAACAAGGAACACCAATCTGTCCCGTTTCCACGGTGATCAGTCTGTTTTGGAATGCCCAAGGTAGTGTATGGGGAGAGGCATTGCATTCAGATTGTTCTGTGAACTCGGAGGCAGAGTCACATGGGGAATATTTGCTTTAATTTTACTCTTGAGTTCAAATAAGATTAAATGGCTCACTACTTGCCTTTGCAGAGGTTACAAAACTTTCTTGCCATCCTCCTTATATCCATCATGTGTCTTGGAATATGCTGTGTTATGAAACAGTTCACTGAAAGTGTAAGATGCATTTTGTAAACATCTTGTATATTGGGCCGCAGTATTCTTTCAGGTAAGCAGCTATGCTAATAAAGTTACATGTGGAATAACCTAAATAACAGGCAGAGAAATAGATACGGCAAGAGGAGAGGAAGGCTGTCTGTTCACCCACACATACCTTAGCCTTTTATCAGTGCTCAAAGCGTAGGCGATGGTGGCGGGTGTTGGTTTTTATTCATCTGATACCTCCGACTCGTACTTATTGATACAGACACTCCTTTATTTATTCATTATCATACTCATATTTTATTAATCCCTTGTTTCATTTTATTTTTATTTACTGCAACTCTTTCTGCTGAAAGAACCACCAACTGAATGTCAGAGTTTGATCAAATAGTGATGGGAATGAGTATGTACGCCTGAAAATAAAAAGAGAACGAAGGCAGACAGAGAAAAATGGAGAGGGGAAGTGAGTTATCTGATCATGTAGAGGCTAAAGTATGAATTGAAGTTGGAAAAATCAGTGCATGAATCCAGTTGATTAAAGTTAATGATGGTTAAAAAAAAATATCATGTAATAAACATCAAATTACAACCAATTTTTCATCACTGTTTATGTTTCAATTTTAAAAACGACACCTTCACATACTCATACGCTTTAACATAGGGGGTAAGAGCCATCCTTCCATCACAATGAAGTATACTCTTATCATATTAATTCCCCAAAGACCCATGAAGTAGTTTAATTTTTTAATTATAAACAAATTAGGGGAACACTACCTTTCTTCACAAAATAACCAGACATAAATAAAAAGTGTGCCATCTTAGCAACAATCACCACATTTCTGCTCTGAATTACATTTCCATAAAGGGTAGATTTTCATGTGCCACATTTTGGGGAAACGTTTGAGCTGAATCTATAAACCCTTGTATATTTATATGTTACTTTTGACCCTAATTATTGACATCTTGAGGGAGCTGAAAGGTTTGCCACACTTCTCTCCACTATGTCACCTCTTAACAACCCTAAAAACTGATCTGTGTTTCTCAAAATTGCACATTTTAAAAATGTACATTTTAAAAATAAACGAAAACAAACTTTCATGGCCTGAAAATAGCTTGAACATTACTACGCCCCATTTTGTTATTGTGAATGGTGATCTCCAATAATGTTAATCTGGGTCCGCCCACTCCGCTGTCCACCAGCAGCTGATGGAGTGGCTGCTTGCACCCAGCTGAGCGATCCTCAGTTTGCAATAGCCTATCATTTCATCTGTTCTTCACCACTCAAGCAAACAGGACAGTTACAAATGGTTCTGATGTACTGGACTGGGAAATCTAACTCCTGGTGGTGTTTTATTTGATTTTTTCCAAGTCAGAAATCTGGAAATACAAGTTCCTGATTGTTATCAAACACAGAACAAGGATATGTGTGTACATCTTTTAGCAACACCCATAAATGTTGTAGAATACTGCAAAAACTTCAGTAGGATGTTAGTGGGATTATGCTGTATACTTAATGTGACTAGAATAGACGTGATCCATATAGCTTTGCTTATTGTTTACACTGAGTATTACCTTAATTGTGTTAACCAATCAGGAAATACCGTTTACATGACAGTATCTTATGCAAAGTCCTTTAAAGGGGTAATACATTAATATTACAGTGCTTGTAAGCATATCTCGAATTAAAAAGATATAGATAAGTCCAAATACAACATTCTTGTGCGAGTGTTGCTTATTCGAGCAAATTTCTTTATTAGAGCACTTTGTGGGTGCTGAATGTAAAGAGGAAGAAAAAATGTATTTTATTAAAAAAATAAAACTGAAAGAACAGAAAACTGACCTTGGAAAAACACTGTAACTGTCAACCTTTAGGATAGGGTGAACTCTTAACATGGATCATAGTAAGAATGTATTGCTGATAGAGGAGATAATATAAAATGTGTGCAGTGTTTAAAGAACAAAACCCAGAGATCAGCCAATATTACGTTGTGAGTTTGTTCTGTGTCAGCAGCTACAAACAGTGTCCGTTATACTTGTGTCATTAAAATCCTCACTGCTGATTTGCCATACATAGAAATTAGACACCTTTGTTTTATACGCCAAGCGTGATATAAGTGTTTCTCAAAGTCAAGGAACAATCCTTAGCAGCTACATTTCTATGATACCACTTCATAAACTCTTAACAAAGTTCAGATGTCAAAAATCCTTTGAAGAACATGGGCTTTCGTTCAGTAAAAAATTCAAGGTTGTGTATCCTTGGTGTCAGAGCATCCTCAATCCTTTACACGTGTTGAAGATAGTGCAAACAGAGGATGGATTGGTGCAGTTTGCTGCAATATGCATTTAAATATTTTGTTTTCACAGAGTTCAGTGCGGCTGCAAAGTTAACATTGTAATATAGTTCATCAAAGGACAGCAAGGTAGAAATAACAGGTATTAATGCTTGTTATATTGTAAAATAGCCAGCTAATGACAGCTATTTTACAGAGACGTCAGCATTCTTGACTTTGAGAAGAACTTTTAAAAATACAGACAAAAGAAATAAACCACTGACATTACCTGTGAGCCCAGGATGGCCTAAATCAGATTTTCAAATCCAGAATTTTAGTTATCCAGTGAAACTTGTTTTTACATATATGGATTTATTGCAAAGATTAAGCTCTAAAAGCTCATTTACCAGTCAGTTAATGATACTAATCTGACAGAACATAAACAAATGTGACCAAAAAAGCATTACAAAACGCTTTGGGGTTCTGCTGAAGTTGTGTTAGTTTGGAGCAACGTTGCCTTTCTTAAAAATGTATTTGCAGATTATTTTAACTCTACCACCAAGTGGATTAAACTACTAAATTTGAAACAACCTTGTCTACTCTGCTTCAGAGTATACTTTTAAAAGTTCGAGTTAGCTCTGGCCATTAACAAAAATCACCTTTTCCCTTTTAGACTTAGCTTGCAGTGCTTCCTTTCCTATCCCTCCTGGATTAAACACCACATTTATGCTTGTAGCTGTATCTTGTACCACACAAATACATTCCCAGTATCAACAGAAACTCTTACACTGGCATTCAGGCCTGAGTTTGTCAGATTAGCGCAAGTGCTTTCATTCACTGAGAAAATCCAAACTTGCAAGTTCTGTAAATTGCCCACAATCCTTTCAGCCCCAAACTCTTTCCCCCAGACTGTGCTGCCGGCTCTGTTGCTGACACATTTCCATAAATAAGCACTGATAATGACCTAAAGCTTGGTTAAACCGGTGATTCAGGACAGACATGAAGCTCTGTGTTTTTGTTGGAACCAGATTTTAGCCAAAATTATTTTCATTATTACAGGTTCTTAAAAGTATTGTGCATCAATATATGAAATATCAGCTACATTACAAAACCGAGACAAAACTATTTTTCCTATAACAGTTTGTATATTGCAAGTCACCAAAAAGGATAAGGCCATTGTTCTAAACTAATTAGATTTTTAATTAACAAAACTAAAGCAGAGGTGCTGCGATTGCAGAGAAACCATACAGAAAACCAAAGACTCAGAGCATGGCAGAGTACCAGATTTACTCACTTAGGCCTACACAAAAGGAAGCAACAGCAAAGATCCGGCACACATTTTTGCACGTGGTATAGAAAAACTAACGTACAGAAAATGTGCGAGGAGCAAAAAAGAGCATGCTAACGCTAGCTAATGCTAGCTGGTGCAAATATGCACGGTTCAGTATTTGGATTTTCTGTGTAGAATGTCTGGTGAGCAAATAGAAGGAATCATATTTGAAAATTGTTCAGTCTAAACAGTAAACATATTAAGAGCAAGTTGAAATGTAGGTAACTTTTTACATATTTGCAAGCAAACTACGACACTGTGGCTATAAAAAGAGTTGCTGGTGTTTGTTTACGCAACACAAAAATGCAAAAAATTGGCACATAAATATATAATCATAAATATTATATAATTATAGCAGCTTTAAGCGATGGAAGCTCTTCTGCACAAATTACTTTAATCTCTGGAAATATCTTAGATATCATGTCTGGGAAAATGTTGGTGTATCACATGACTTTACTATTTGCCTCCTCAGACTGGAAACAGCTGGTGATGCAAATTGGAGCATTTCTATCCTTGCAGGGTTCGACCTGATTCACAAAGTTGTGTTCATTCTCCCTACTAAGCATCAAATATTTCCCATACATACAAAATCCAATTCGGGCAAGTGTGAAAAAAACTTTCAGTGCATGAATGACAATTTTTCAGATTTTTAATCACTGCCATTCACCTTTTCTTGTTCACATCTTCTAAATCAGAATTACTTTTAGAATGGGAACCCAGTTAATGTGTGATATGACTAATTACCTATCAGTTGATGCTTGAGCCTTAGGTCACTTCTATAGTAAACATCCTCTTTGGGTTAGGGTTACAGCCTTCTGCAGAGCTTACAGACCTGACCCATTCATTTGAATTAGGTGTGTTGGAGCAGGGAAACATGGAAAACATACAGGGCAGGGTGCCTTGAGGACCAGGATTGAGAAACACCGCTTTACAGTACTGGGAGCACACTGTTCAAACTTGTCAGTCCACTGGCTAAATTGTCTACTGGTTCTCCTCACAACACAAATTAATCTATTAATGGAAGCTGTCATTTTTTCAAACCCTTGTCCTTTTTTGGTCTTTTTGATGCCCAACAGATTCATGATTGTTAGAATGTGGTCTGTCACTCATCTGCACTTATTTGCACCGTTGATCTCCTCAGCAGCAAAACTCTTGTGTGGATCCCTATTTGTTATTATTTAACCTGACTAAGGATGGTTGCTCTCCCCTCTATGTCAACAACCTATTATTTTCTTTCCATGTTATTATACTGTGTGCACAAGATAAATCTTGCCAATGGCACTTAATGGCACAATTAAAAACCCCTGAATGTCTGCAAGCTAACCTTTGTACATCTACAGTATGAAAAGATAACAATTATCACCTTATAGCTCCTGGTTGTTTCTGAAGGGAACGTGCATACTTCTACACCTATAATAGATTAAACATCACTACACAGTAAATTACACATTTTGTTATTTTTTAAGCTTTTCTGCATGTACAAATCACTCAGCGAAACAACTAATGGCTTTGCCGATAAAACATGAGCATTGATTTTAAACACATACAGATGAACAAACTCGCACACACAGATGGTTGGATCAATTTGGCGTGAGCTAATTGGCTGTCACGACCTCTTCATCGAGCTGAGACCATGAAAGCCTTGATCTTGAAAAAATGCCTGAGGGCTACACTCAGATATACAAGCAGGTCAACACATGGACATACACACAGACAAATTCACACAAGCACACACTTGCACCCTTACACACACAATGACAACTGAAAAAGCATTCCAGTGAGATCAAATGTAGACTTGGGAATCTACCTCGTTGAACATCAGAGCTGTTTCTAATGTGTGTGTATGCTGCCTCTCATTTTCAATTGGCTGCGCTCACTATTTTAGCTCGAGGAGGTGCATCCTGCTCTAATGGCTTGCATCACAACGAAAGAAAATTTGACTGAAATAGTTCAAACTACCATAATCCCTCAAAAATAATGCAATATTTCTTTGTAACAATGTTTCTTTTTGGAAAACAAAACAATATGATTGTAACTGCACAAGTTCGAAAGTGATATTTTTGTAGCATTACATAGTGAGCTCAGGTTGAGACTGACAATGAAGAAATGAGAAGTACTCCTTTATTGGCATAAATCAGTATAAATGAACATTAAACAGGCAGAACAGGGAGGTCGTGAAAATGAATCTGACTCTTGCTCCCCCTCAAAAAGGAACTGCTAGCTAACTAAAAGGCACAAGAACAGACAAACTATGACTGCTGTATTGAACTAACACCAAGTTATAGCATTTTAAAACATAATTAAATAATTGCACAACAATCTGCAAAGCATCATACGAACTCGTCACCAAAATAAAAATGTTGATTTTTTATTTACTTATTTTTAAATCAGCAGTTTTGTTCTCAGCCTTGTATCACATATTCCTATTAACACTGATGTGTATTACCACTGCTGCCAGTACAATAGAGATTTTTTTTATTTTTATTTATTTTAAAAGGAGTCAAAAAAGTAAGCTTCAGCGCAGCAATTCGGTACATAAACTTAGACACCACGAGGGAGAATATCTGACAACCTTGGCAGAAAAATTGAGGTGTAAAGGAAAGATTGCTTCATCCCTTTAGAAACCCTTAAAGCGCTCTCGTAGTATAAATCCAAGCTTTGTGATGAAATACCAGTTCAAATCAGTAACTTTGACAGTGGACTTGTGTTTTAGTTTTTATTGTCTCAAACGCAATGGGCTTGTAGCATGGAACAAGCAGATATGTCAAAACCTCTGAACTGGAATGAGGTAACAACATAAATAATCTAATGCAAAGTGACTATCTGCAATATAAAGATTACAGTAGGAGACTAACTACTTTGTAAATGGTACTGTACAGAAAGGAAGAAAATCCGACCAACAAAATAGGAATAAAGATTCAACTATGACTACTCCAGAAAAGTCCCCATAAGCACCAATTATTGCGACAAATGAAATAAAAATACATTTCAGGTTTGAAAGTTGATATAGATGGTGGTTATACATGCAAGGATAACTGATGGAGGAATCTATGTGGATGCATTTCGTGCTGGGTTTTGACAGGACTTTACTGATCCAGCCAACAAGGCTCACAACTGTGTCTGGCATCCATTCCATACAGGAGGATTAGTACCTGGAGACTTTATAGACAATCAAATGTGGAGTGTAGAGGCCTACAGAATATTGTGAGGTTGATAGCAGACAGTATTTTAGTTTGTGGAGCTGCTTCTACTGTGTGTCGTTAAGGGCATCAGGTTGTCAGGACACAAGTGTACTAGACAGACAGTGACAGAGGGTGTAGAGATACAGCTAAACAGAGATCAGAACTGAGTGCTGTAAATAAATTGCAATCATTCTTCACAAGCTTGTTTCACACCAGAAACCTTTCTCCATATTCTTCTTTGGTCTTTCTAATGCCCATCAGTTTTATAGTTATAAGACTGGTGTGTCAAGTGTTTGTGCATCTACATTTTCTTTTGCGTCAAAACTTGTGTGGATCCATATTTCATAATGTTAAACATGTTCTAACCCCTCATGGTACATGACTGTTGGCATAAGTGTACAAACATCTGGCACCAAAACAGCTGTAAATACTATGGTTGTTCATATATAGTTATATGAATTATTATTATTATTATTATGAATGAATATTTTTCCCCCAATAAACCTTGTCCTTGCTATATGTTCTTACACTTAAGTCATTGAATGTAGGAACAAATAGCATTTCGATTGTGTCTTAATAATTTGGTAATTAGATGACCTTTTCACATTTCTAGGCACATTTATTTGTAGACACAAAAGCCACTGAGTGACTTAAAGGGTATTTCGATCCACCTTTTGACTGAATGAGCTTTTTAAGAAATACTATGTAAATATTCTACCTCCAAAGCCAGGTATTTTTAAAGAAATTAAGAATTTACTTCTCAACTATCCACTATAAAGACGACATCAAGGGCACATCCAGGGTCCATCCATATTCACCATGATTTGCCAGTTTTCACAATGGGCTGTGACATTGTGATAACCTAGAAAACTTGGGGAATAGCTCCTGTTTAGCTGACTTGCTGCCCAGCTTTCTTGCTGCCCTCAGCTGAGAAAAACACAATGGTCCAGCAGTCCAGCTTTTTAAAATATGGGAGAGATCAACACCTGGCCACTTCAGGTCCAAGTGCGTTCCCCCTCTTGACTTCTCTCTACATCTCCTGCTGCACTCTGAGAAAGTGTCAAAATGCTGAACACTGTAAAAAGAAGAAATTCATATTCACAACTCACATTCTATCAAACTTCTATGCCTCTTTACAACCCTCAGCATTTTCTCATCCAGATTCCATTAGCTCGTGTCCGTTTTCACCACTGTCTCCCATCCACTCATCTTTTTTTGTTTAATTTCTTTTTCTGTTTCCTCTCATTATGCCCCCCCCCCCCCCCCCTCCTCAGCATTTCTGCCTCCTTTCCCTGTAACACTTCTCATTTTCGTTTCAACTTAATTTCACTTCTCACCTCTCCCCCACCCTCCTGTTCCTCCCTCTATCTTTCAGTGGCAACATGAAAGGCTACCTGTATGTTGATAGCCAGGGGAAAAGGAGGGCAGAGAGTTAATTAACTTGCTATCTGGGACCGACTGTTAATAGGAATTGGAACTTAATAAAAATATAGTGTTGTGCACCATGTTATCAAAAACAGATTTTAAAGAGCCCACACTTTGATTTTGAATGTATAGTGATGAGCAAATGTAGCTGGAGCATAGTATAGTGTATACTATACACTTCAATGCATGTACGTAGCTGCACACATACAAAAATTGGAAGGTGGGTGATTATGTACACTCAAATACACTCAGACAGAAAGGTGGCAGGTGTAATTTCACGCATTAGGAAGACTAAGAAAAAAAAAAACCCCACACACACTCTAGTTAAACCCCACAACCGTCTACACGCACTTCGTCTCCCATCCCCTTGGCTCTCTCCTCTCTCGTCACACAAACCCTTTGAAGATAACTTTTTCTTATTAGCCGAACAATAGCAGCACGGAATGCAACTTTAATTCATGCTTGGAAAACGAGATGGGAGGAACAGGACATTACAACTCTCGCTTGTTCCTCCTGCAGGGTGGAAAAGCGAGCAATGAGGAGGGAGGAGAGGAGGACGTGAGGGAGAAAGAAGTAGGCAAAATGGAAGAAAAGTTCAAATAGAAATTGTAAGGTAAAGCTTTTTTTTTCCTCTTTCGCAGGCAAATTGTCCTTTTATGTAGAGAGTACCTTTAATGTTTTTTTCCCTTGTTTTTCCCTCTTCCAATTCTGAGATTAACAAAGCGCTGATGTGTACTCATCTTGACAGCCATAAACAAATAATTTTAACACATTTGACAAAAAAAACATTCCTTATTTCGTAATTCTTCTGGTTACGTGCCACCCACAGCACCAACATTACTTCTCTTGGACCAGACCTTATTGTCTTTCTCTACCACTTTTGCAACCTCTTTTCCCTTCACATCACTGTGGTAGGTAGACATGCAGGCAAGGTTGAAAGGTCCTCTTACTGACAAGGAGGAAATGCTCACCCTTTGAAGTGGAATTGGGTGCCCGTGGAACTGTCTGGATCATGATTAGCGTGAAGCTTTGAGGAGACAGAAAGAGAAACAGTAAGCAAGTTGAATGTAGGGTAAAGGAAAGTAGAGAAAAAACACAACTGGAGGAGAAAACAACATAGATGATGATGAATAAAAGGATGGAGGGTTAGAACCAAAGTATAGGAAGGATCTTGTAAGAAGCTGATGTAATTACGCACATGTACTAGAATTGTGAAACTACCCTCTGTGGAACAGTACAAGCTACTTTGTCTCAGCAAATGGTCAAAACCTCATGTTTTAAAAAGACCACGAGCAGCTCCAGAGATTCAGGGAGTCATCTGTGAGGTAAGAAACCATCTCTCTCTCTCTCTCTCTCAACAGCCAGTCAGCCACTATCCAGTGCTACCAGATATTCTGACCGATCCAAATAACCATATCTATGAAGACAGGACGGAACAATGGAAAATGAGACATTGAATGAAAATATCCCTTCCCGGTAAATGTCCCTCTCAGGTAAGATCCTCAAAATGAGCAATTACACATAATCATGGAAATGTAAACAAAATGTTTTGACTGTACATTATATTTTACATTAGATGCAAGTAAAATACATGTCATAACTTTGACATCTGCACTATACCTACTGTAGACAGCCTTTACAATGTGTTCATTTGTGGCAGAATCCAGTCTTTAAGTCACTATTTGCAGTCACTATGTTGTTCAAGTTCAAATTAAGTCTCAAAAGCAACAGAAAATGAACCAGTGCTCTCCGGGACACTGAGGCTACGTTCAGACTGCATGTCAAACGTGGCCCAAATCTGAATTTGTTGCAGTGTGTACAGCACAATTCACATGGAATCCAATTTTTCCAATTCCGATTTGTGCCACTTCTCTAAACATGATGGACGAGAGCACAGACTGGAAGACCAGCGGAGGTTCTGGGCATTTTGGGGAGATAATTTTTGGTTTTTGCTCATGTGTGTCACGTGTCGGAGGTAGCGAAGAAGGAGGACCCAGGTGCAGACACAGATTGGAAGTCAGATAGTAAAATGAAAAGAAAAAAAAATAGCCGGATAACAATTACCAAAAGAACACAAAAAAAACAAAACCCAGAAACTGACAAAAACGACTAGGAACAGGAATGAACTGGGGAAACAAATTATGGGGTAAAAAATTTTGATCCTGAACCCATGTAGGAAATTGCTAAGCCTCTACTGGATGTTAAGCCTGACTTAACTTATAGATCCGATCCGATCTAACTTTATTTGTTAAGCACTTTAAAAAAGAACCACAGTGGACCAAAGTGCTGTACAGAATAAGTAAAAACATTATAAAAAAAAGGTTCACAAGAAATTGCAACAAAATAAAATAAATAGAATAAAATAAAAGTCAACATCTGGCATAGTGTTAAAAGCCAAGGACAAAAAAAGATGCATTTTAAAAACAGACAGAAGAGGCCGGTCTGATGTGCAGAGGTAGACTTTTCCAAAGTTTTGGAGCTGCAACTGCGAAAGCACGATCTCCTCTGAGCTTCCTCTTAGTTTCTGGCACAATAAGGAGCAGCTGACCAACTCACCTGAGAGAGCGGGAGGGTGCATAAGGGTGAAGAAGCTCAGAGAGGTAAGGTGGGGCAAGACCTTTGAGGGATTTAAAAACAATTAAAATTATTTTATAATATTTACGTGGGCCAGTTAAAAGAAGTGCAGCAGCATTTTGAACCATATGAAGACGGGCGATGGAGGACGCATTAACCCCTAAGATACATACATCCTGGGAGGAGTTTGAGCCCGTCTGCCATTGTGCAAGAGGCAGCATACACCTTGGACAGGCCGACAATACATCACAGGGCTATAAAGAAATAAACAAGAGAGACAACCTTGCAAGCTCACACTCACCAACAATATATATATATATTTAACCTGATTAGTTAAAAAACTGAACTTTTTGCAGCACTATGTCTGCCAAACATAGCCCATTGTGCATCGTGTGTACAGCAGCACATTGTGGCATGGTGGCAGCAGCTTCATGCCATTTCTCAGCGGCAAGAACAGACATACTGGTCCAAAAAGAGGGGGTAATGAATCAGGAGCAGGTTCATGGACCTGACTGCCTTTTTCTGAATTCATTCTCTTAAGTGCTGTGATCTAAGACAGGGTGATGTGTCAACTTTCAGTCTCTCAAAGCATACAGCTAAAACAATACTGGTATTTTGCAGACACACTGTACGTGTATAAACCTTTTTTTTTTTTACCCAATCAAGGTACATCAAAATAAAGCATGCAAAGAAATCCTTAGTTTCCTTAGTTTATGGTCTATATTAGTGGTGAAAACCTCTCTTCTGTGGTGCACATGAAGGTTTTGCTGCTGATGTGGATTATCTTAAATGAATGATAACAGAATGGTGAGAAAGAGGAGGACAGAGAGAAAAAGTATTGAGTCGGAAGAGTGAAGCAGTAGTGACTGAGATCCATTTCCATTTAGATGGGAGGGCAAAGTATTTTTTTTCCTGAGGAGAGGGACAGAGTTTTGATGTGAATCACTCTGCACTGCCATCACTGTAAAATAGAGCTGGTATTTTGCATCTTCATGAGTTTGAATCTAAACTTTCAAAGAGTACATCATAAAAACTTTCCCAAAGCGCTGGACTCAACCTCCCGGGGTACATCAAAAAGAAGATGTAATATAATGTTTTTCTGAGAGACGTGAAATTGAAAGTATTATTTCATCTTTGTTTTGAACAAGTCTGTGTGTGTTGGTGTCTGTGCATGCGTCTTGAGCTTGAGGTTTTATGGTCAACCAGCAATTTCTACATTTCTGGAATTGGTATTATTTAGCTTTCTTTGTGCTCCAACTCTAGTATCAAATCTGTAAAAAGATTTCTGTTTTGTAAGAAGTTTCACATTTTAGCTTATTTAGACAAAGTTACCAATGGATCAATCAAAATCATTTTTGTCACTTTAAAAGAAAAACACAAAGAGCAAACAACTTATTGGGACAGAACACCAACTTTAAGTTAGCCACCACACAATGAAAACTTAATCCAATTCACAGTTGCTGGCACAATGAAATAACAAATGCATGCAATTTCTCTTAACCACGTTGGTTAGTACTATTGTTTCAATAAATAGAATTAGATGTTTATAATTAAGCACGGTTGAGGTGTAATAGATTAATCATATATATACTAAACTAAAGAAAAAACTATAAAGTAATTGATATGCAAATAAATTCCCTCCAACAAATCCAGTTATAGATATACTGTGTGTGTTTGTGCATACTTATGTCTTTGTACTATGCCGACTCATTCCTCCATCAGCAGTTTGGGGGACCTCGGGGTGACCCAGGTTGATCTCATTGGCACTGTCATTATGTTATTGATGCACCAACCAATACTCCGAACAATGCAATGCAGAGGTCTAAAGTAGACTTTAATTTCAGCTTTATTCTAAAGGGTCCTTAATATTTTTTTGTAAAGACTAGTTTATTATAGACCTTTGCTGGATGAATAATTGTTAAAATTATAAAATACATTTTAACTAAGTTTTGCTCGACACTAAAGGGATTGGAAATGTGAAAGCTAATCTAGTCCATAACCTTTTCAGTGAATAATCAAATTGGGTACATGGCTTGTGTTTAAATACCTTATCCGGTTCCCCTCAAAACCATGCATCTTAAAATTCAGGGCAGGGTTTGAAACTTAAGAACTCTTCCAAGTTCATGTTGTCTTTTTCACAAGACACTCAGCAGCCATCTTGGAAACTCTCAGACAGTTTTTACTGGTTAACAACACCGACAATCAGAGCAAATTGGGAGAGAGCAAAAAATGTGATTTCAATGGTTACTGCACACCTGTAACCATTGTATGCTGAAAAGCAGAAAAGTGCAGACATATTCTTTTCACCAGATTTATAAAAGCTGTATCTACATATGGTTCTCTTATAAATATATATATATATAAAAAACATTTGCAGTATTTGCACATCCACACCCATAGCTGACAGAATGGCTGTGGACACTCCCTTTATATGCAACAGACATTCATCGGTGAAGCATAGATAAAATAAATCCGTTTTCATAGGTGATCTCAGTTCTGTAGTCACCAACAGAACAAACTACTAAATTAAAAAAAAGTAACAAGCAACCAGCTGTGTGAGAATAGAGCATTTTTACTTTTGCATCTGGCTTTATGTATCATATGCATCATATCATAAGATAGAATCACTTGTGAAATCTGATAAAGAAAAAAAGCTAAGTTTTATAACTTCACTCCAAAGAGACTAATCTAAATGGGCACACCCACACGACCAACAGCCTTAATCCAGCACATTGGATTGTGATGTGGACATGCATGTTACATTATACATTATATTCCTCGCACATTAAAAACTAAGTGCGAATGGTAGCAGGCACTCATATGCAGCAAAACTGTTTCTGTATAGCTACTTTTTATTCAGATGCATGAGTCCCACTTAATTCTTTATATCATCATCAACAACACAATTAGTTTTTAACAGAACTTTTATTGTTTTTTTTTCTTTCTTGTAAACACATTTTGATAATACTCCTTTTTAGAAAACAGAAATGTACTTATATCAGCAATAATAATGGAGCAGTGCGGGTATCCATCCATTCATCCATCCATCCATTTTCTATACCCGCTTAATCCAATTTAGGGTCTTGAGGGGCACTGGAGCCTATCCCAGCTGTCAGTGAGAGAAAGGGTACACCCTGGACAGGTTACCAATCCATCGCAGGGCCACACAGAGACAAACGAGACACACAACCATGCACGCTCACACCCACTCCGAGGGACAATTTAGAGTCACCAGTTAACCTGACATGCATGTTTTTGGACGGTGGGAGGAAGCCGGAGTACCTGGAGAGAACCCACGCATACTTGCTGTGAGGCGATGGTGCTAACCACCCCACCACCGTGCAGCAGCAATGTGAGCAGTTCAAGTTCATTTCCTCACTCTATCACACACACCATCATCTGCTCCACTCCCAGGTTACACCAAACACCACAATAAAAACTGTGTTTAGTTCCCCTTAATCCTGATGTAGCACCACATGTTGCTAGTCATCACTTTGATCATGAAGATGGCACTACTTCACTGTGTATGGGGTTACAATACAGTAAAGAATTAAGTACCTAATATATACTATAGAATGTTATAGACCCAAGACAAAACTGACAAATTGGTGAGACCGAAAGGAAAAGGCCACTCTACAAATCAGCATTCTACTTCAGGCAGCACTGTGAATTTATCAGAACTCAACACAGTCAGGTTACTGATATTTCAGAGTCATGGTCAGGGCCATAGATTCTCACATGCACAAATGTCAGTAAGATAAAAGATCACTGAATCAATCAGGCAGAGTGACATATTCCGTTAACAACCCCTTCTGCCTCAGCATTCCCTGTAATACAGGGGGATGCAGAGTGGGGAATACGGGTTAAGGGGGTTAAGAAAGCATATTGGTCACATCGTTAATAAAGCAAATAAAGCTGTTGCCGCCCCCCTTCAAACTACCTATAGGTGTATTTAAACAAAGTTTAGTTGTTCAATTCTTTTGAAGACTTTCAAAAATTTTGACTTAATTAAATTGAACCCAAATGTGCCATTTTAATAAACTATCAGCAGTTTCATATGCAACTTATTTTACCCCAATGTTTTTGTCCAATTCATTACCGACAGAGCTGCCATAGCAGGATCTACATCTGTCATTTTCAAGGTTGTTCTGTCATTATCTGCTTCTTGCCTTCCGACCTTTTAACATCCAACATCTACTCAGTTGAATCATCCACTTTAGTGTTAAAAATAAAACGAGAAAGCGATGTCTTTGATAGCATCTGGCAACCTTTGTCTTCTTATCGTTCCTGCATATAAAATATGAGACGTTTCGAATCCACCATCTCAAAATCCTCCATCCTTGTATAAAATGCAGGCTGCTTTTGCACACTTTGTGTTTTTCCACAGCTACAGCCATGGAAGTGATTTCTCCTTTCCAAGATTTAAAGGAGAACAAATGTGGAGAAAGATTAATGCGTCACATGATAAAAATCTCTGTACAGCAAAAGGCTCTTTTGTTGTCATCAATCACGTGTGCGTGTGTGTGTGTGTGTGTGTGTGTGTGCATGGAAGGGCAAAATTGTGTTTCTGTGTGTGGCCTTGTGGATTGCGATGCCATCAATTACTCTTTACTTGTGTTGGGAAGTAAGAGGAAAAAACAAAAAGTGCCACAGTTGTATTGGAAATTAAACAAGACATTTTTCTTACAATGCTAGTTATGTTGTGAAGGAAGTTGATGAAAATCACAACAATCAGTAGTGCCACTGAGAGCATGTGACATGAGCATAGCAGAAGATACAGTAGGGCCAGTCACTGAAGGTGACTGTCCACTATGAGAAGTCTGCAGGATCTCTATGTTGAAGGTGCCATTCGGCAGTGCGTATTGCAGCAGTCTAGATTTGCCATTTTAATAAACTGTAATGTTGTGCTGTATATCAAATAATTAGTACGTCAAGAACAGACAGATTATATATAGGCATTCGGGTTAAATGGTGTAACAGGGAGGAATTGAATACTGGAGAGGATTAAAGTGAAAAAAAGTTCAAACTTAAGGCTATTTGTCAGGCTCAGCCCAAAGTAATGGTAGCAATAAGGGCCTTAACTCCTAATTTTCTTGATTTTATTTAAGGCCTGTATCTCTTTTTAAATTGTTGCATCAAAAGGTAGTTTTAAATTAAAATTTCTGGCAGTGTTTTTTTTTTAAATGGTTTTAACGCCATAAAAGATAGCAAATGGAGATGACATTTTTTTGCACAGAGTAGTTTTTATTGCAACAAAGAAAAATGCCACTGTTATCAGATAAACAGCAGACAATATCTGAGGCAATGAGATGAACAAAAAGCAGGGAGATGGAGGAAAAGACTGGTTTGTGGGGTTGGATGGTTGTCACGGAGGAACTGTCATGATGTGGACCATTGAGACGACTCCTGCTGCTACATACATACTGCTACATACAGTGATAACTTTGTTTGTTTCCCTTTAAACTTTAAAGAACTTCTTAAAAAGCCCCCTTTATCAACCTTCAGGGGAACCCATTCCCTGACTAGGTGATCAACAGGGATGAAATGTGGAGGAACTTTCTAAAAAGGAACATTTTTACCTTTTAAATAATTCACTAATGGCTTTTTTGTCTCACATTATACAGAAAACAAGTCATTTACAAGAACTTTTCAGTTCACTTGGTTGAAAAAAGAAAAGTCACTTCATGATAATTAACCTCCTCTCACATGACATTTGTGTTTTAGCTCTTTGAGTAGGAAGTTAATTGTACAGGACATTTCAAAAGTGCTGCCTCTTTACCAACATTTTTTATTGGAAAATCCAAAGTATGGCCTTTTACTAATATCTGCTCTGGAGATGAAAATGTGTTTAACATACTGACAACTGTGGCTAAAAAGACCAAGCAAGCTCTTCCTCCGGTTGGATAAACACTTGCCAATCTTTTCTTTAAAAACCTGGCAACTCAGAAGTCATTATCCACAGCAGTTAACTGATTTGGTCTCACAGATTCATATTTTGCAAAGACATTTTTTAAGTTCTTGATATGGAGATGGGTTTTCAATCAACCTTAGAATTATTGATAGTTTTGCTGGAAGTACAGGCTGACTTTTCAATATTTAGGGCCTGTAAGATTGAAAAGTTCTCCTTAAAAAGATGTTGGCTCTCTCTTAAGTGGGAACTGTGTTACAATGGCTGAACTATAGTTCTCCATACTCAGTGGCAGTTTGCATAAAGTAAAAATGTCAATGACAAACATGGAGGTCCACTGATAAACAATTTAAATGTCTCCAAGAACCTACACAGACAGGTGTAGATGATGAATGGAGGGCAGATTGATTCTGGCACGGTTGCACAGCGTCCTCTGGGCACTAAAAAGATCTGCCAGGTCCTGACACCTTTGATTCCTCCAAATCTACCTCTGGCTCAGAATCCAGCTACGATAAGAACAAGTACAAAAATCTGACTGACTGATGGGAGGAGGGAGTGAAAGAACACAGGAAAAGTAGAAAAGACAGAGAATTTAGGAAGTACAGTAGAAAAGAAGAAGACACAAGAGCAAAAGAGGAGAGAAGACCAGAACAGGGAGGGTATACGTGAAAATAGTTTTCACAGAAAGTGTCACCTTCTTAAAATCATTTTTGTCAATTAGAACTCAGCATTAGCAATACTATTTTTTTCCCTGTCATTTGCTTTGTAATAATAATTTCATTTGGACAGAAGCCAAGCCCTCATAAATAATAAAGCACAACATACTTTGAATGCACAGGGAGTGGCAAGTATGAGGTTATGCAAAAGGTTTCACTGTATTTCCGTTTGTTTTTCAATGTAATAACCTCAGATCATCATTAACAGTATTGCTCACGACATAATGCACTAATACCATTATTTGAGCTCCTGCCATTATTTGAATACCTCACAATATTCAGCTTGGCAACTGCTGTGGCTTCAGCCAATATTGTGCTGGGATTGTAAAATCTGCTGATTGTACAATCTGCCACAACAGTGATTCATGAATATTCTACCAACTTTTCTGACTTTTTTTGCCCTTCTCCTAAAAACCGATGGCAGTGATTTGAAAATTTCACAAAAATCAATATATCTTATTCACAATAGAACACTGAAGAAATAACATGTTTTACCATTCAGACACACAATTTCATGAAAAAAAGCACATCTCAAATTTAAGGGCAGTAACATCTCTCAAAATTTGCGATGATTGAACCAAATCTGGAAAAGCAAGTTGTATCGAAAAGAAACAGCTGGAGGAACAATTAATTAGGTTAATTGGCAAGAAGGTCAGTAAACAGACGTCTGAGAGAGGCAGAGTCTCTCAGAAGTAAAGATGGGCAGAGGCTCAGCAATCTGAGAGAAACTGCACTGCCAATTTACGGAGCAATTTGCAAATACCTGTGATCTTTGGGCCCTCAGGCAGGGCTATATTAAAAAACGAGCACGTTTCTTTCATGAATATTTCTTCATGGGCACAGGAACACTTTATCACCGTCTAAACACAGTTCACTGTGCCATCTATAAATGCAGGGTAATTATGCAAAGAAGAAGCTGTTTGTGAACATGATTCAGAAAACCCACCATTTTGTGTGGACTGTTCTGTGACAAATCAAAATGTGAAATTATTTCAGCTGCTTCGATCATGTATCAAGAGTGCTCAAGACTTAAAGGGGAACTCCAGTATTTTTAAACCTAGACCTCATTTCTGGCATGAAATACGTTTATCTACTCACCGAGAATAGTTTGGCGAAAGTCAGTGTCCTTCAGAAGCTATTTAGATAACTTACGATCAACGTATATAATGGAGTGAACAGGGCAGGGACGATGCAGCGTCTAAATAAGGCATTATCTGTCTTTATTTCACCAAAACTTTAAGAAGAATGAAGAAGCGAATGTGTACTATAGCTCTGTTAGCTCATAGGTGCTGTTATGTGGCTACTTGCGGCTATAGGAGAGCTAACGGAGGGATTTCTACACAGGCACTCTACTGGGACCACACTGGATTATATGGCGCACGGCTGTTTTTTTTTTTTTTTTTTAAATTGATGTACGTTTTATGTACGCCTTGTGGTGCGGAAAATACGGAACATTTTTTAAAAATTTGTTTTGTTTTTAAGAAGACACTACCATGCTTTACTGTCTAAAGAAATGTGTTGAACAGTATAAAATGGAAAAAGAAAGGGGGCTGCACGGTGGTGCCTGACAGCAAAAGGGTTCCTGGTTCTGTGACTGCGAGTGTTGCTGGTTGTCTCGTTTATCTCTACGAGGACCTGTCTAGGGTGTACCCTGCCAGTTGGTATAGGCTTCAGCCCCCTCTTGACCCCGAGTTGGAGTAGGTATTTGAAAATAAATTAGTTTTAAAAAATGGATAGGTAGAAAAAGAAAAAGGAAGGAGGAGTGTACAAAGGAATAGAGATAATAAGAAAAATATACTAAAAAGGTAAACACAGAACAGAGTAACCATCTTCCATGGGGAGAAATTAAGTTGTTTTTTATAGATCTAATGACCAAAGAAATGTAAAGTCTGTAGAAGGAAACCATTTCATCTCACAATGAGTTATTAAAGTGAAAGGCAATTTTCATAAAACCTTGTCTCATTTATGTCGCACTGCCAGGTCATTTCAAATAATGTGACAAATCTCATACCTTCGTATAATCATGAAAAGGTTTAGATTTGCTGCGCCAAACTCTTTCCTGCAATTCTAGGAAAAAGTCTTCTCTTAAATGCATTATCAAAGACCACAGCAATTAACTGTAAACTAGTGTCATTTCACAAGCCAGTATTAATCTGCAGCGTTCTTATGTGTCCAATAATGACAACTTTGGCCTGATGCCTTAACAGCTCATACAGCCTGTAATCTGATCTTGGCTCCAACACTACTTTAAATTTGCCAGGGTCATACTAGAAGATTTGTTTCTGTCGTCTGTCAGGATGTAGTTGACATGACTAAAGGTCTTTACACTGTTTGTACATTTAAACTAGCCTTATTTTAATAATTGTTTGAACTGCTCTGATGAGTTACTGCTAATTCAACTTGTCAACTGTGCAGACTTTAGTTTTGAGAAAAGAAGAACATCCAATTTTTAAAGAGCCTCAGTTCCAAATTACATGTAGGGCCTGCATATTTCAAATTATTTTCAGAGAGCACTGCTCAGTACTATGGCCTCCTCTTTCTCTTGGACAGACACCGACATGCACCCATCCCTTGTTCCTCAATCACTTCAAAAGTGTGACCTATGATTTATAACCCTGCAAAAGGACCACAGATGCAATTTTATCATTGATTTCTCCTGTATTCTCAATTCTCTTTTGAGCCTCATCCGCTCCTCCCAGTGGGTCTAATAATTCTGGGCAACAGAAAATGGGGTAGGCCCAATACAATGCAGAACTGCACACAAAAGTACTCCTATGAAACCATTTGTTGTAAAGTTAACCGTATGACAACACTAATTTACCTAAATAGTTCACTCACAAAATACATTTCCTGTTTTCCTTTGGTCATATTTGGCTCCTCTTTCATTCAAGGTTAAAACTTTATCTTGTAATAGTTGATTAGTTGATATAAGTAAAAGACTACCATGTCACAATTTTTCATAAAATGGAATTGTAAAACATTAAGAACCATTCTGTAACCCTCTGCATAACATACCAGCATACCTTTCAGGGCAAACACCCCTTTATCTCTCCATTGCACAACTCCTTTGGTCATCTTCGTCATTAATTGTTGGAAATTCTGTTTTACACTCTGTTGAAGCGTTTAAGGTTGCTTGGGAATTACTTGCCTACAACTGTGACCCCAGAATCTTAAGAAGTATTGATTAGTCTCTGAGGCTTTCGGTGTAAGGGAGTCCAATTTTCAGCAGGGCCACCCTTTCTAAAAATAAAAAGCACTCAATGAGGTACTTCAAGCCATTGTGGATAAAAGTGTCTGCCAAATACCTTTTAGTATATTGTATCACTGCTGTTAATGGTATATGGACCTCACTCTCACTGTCCATTGACTTCATCCATTCCCAGCAGGCAATCCGTCTGTCCATTGACTGCCATTTAGTGTCAACGGGACCCTAATTTGTTATCTGGATGACGTTTGGATATTCAGCAGCTTGTTACAAAGGTCAGAGGTGAGATGCCTGTAAAATGGACACCTCACTCTTTTTCCAACTCCCTTTCAGTTTTTACATGAACTTTTTCTTCCAAGTTGCATTTCCCATTTTCTTAGTAAATCTGTTGCCTCATTTACCCTCCGTACCCTTCTTTGTACTTTGGAACTGCATTTGTTGTCTCCATTTCCTCTGTGAGGAGCTACACTAATGCATCGTCATTTTCTGGATAGGAAGGGTGTTGATATTAGCATATGTGAATAATGAATAAGGGGAAATAATCTCAGCATTGCCAAAAAAAGCAATCTCCATGCCTTTTTCCCCTCTAGTCACCATATCACCTTTATTTCCTGATATTAAGATATTAACTAATCTTTGCCCATATCCCACAACACACTGCAGCTCAACTTCATTTTTCGTACCAGACATGCAAGACTGCTGTGACAGAAAAAAAAAATCAGTGCCCCAAAAGTGTGCAAAGTGACCTTGGCATTAGCCAACTATGACCATCTCAGTGCACACAGTTGGATTCTTTTGCTTTTGAAATATGCATACCAACAGTCTGCTACTGAGGTCACAACAAAAAAAAGTGGAAAGAAAAAGTTGGAGGGGAATTCAGACATGTTTTCAGCCTTTCTCAGATTCATGTGCCTACTAGTTTACAGTCTGAACACAAAGTTTTGCAAACAACATAGCAACTGTATTTCTTAAAAAATATATATGTATATAACTTTTTTTTTTTTAAATAGTCAAGTCAAGTCAAGTTGTGCATTTCATGTGCACAACAATTCAAAGTGCTTTTATATATATATATATATATATATATATATATATATATATATGAATCATCACCATCATGGAATAATGTGTATAGAAAAATTTGCACCAGTGTTACACCATCCAGGTGTGGACACAATTATTGTCCACGTTGACACCCTGTTAATAAGGAACCTCTGAGACTAAATGTTTTGTTGGCATTACAAACCTGGCTTTTTACTGTATACATTATGGAATATAAATCCATATGTTTTCTGACCCCCTGCAACAATGCAGATAAAAAGGTTAGCTTAGAAAAGCTGAGAAGGTTGAACTATTTGGTTGAAAAAATAAATGAATAAATAAAAGCTAAATAAAAAGAACAATTAAATCTCTCTACAGTTAGCGTTACTGGACATACTGACATGTAGGACTGGCTGCGTCCCTAAACCCTCTGACCCCACATCCCCCTCTGCTTACACACTAAGGATCATCTTTTGCTGATACAACCAACCCCAATAAGCAAGGAAGAGCTCAAATGTCTGCCAGTCATGTTTTTAAACCAGGGCAGCTATTTTATCTAATCTGACACCCTGGACAGCTAGAGTTTTACGTCACCCACAGATTGCATTAGATATCAAATATCAAGTCTCAGTCAGGTTATCCTTTGTCATTTTGGCATTCAGATGTCTATTGAAGTGCTTGGAAAGGTTTGGAAGGGGCCATTTTATTTAACCCCTGAATGCATTGGTCTTCAGAAGATGTTGTAATAGTTATACAGATAATGCACTAGATGACTGTGCCAAAAAACCTTTGTAAATCTTGAACAGATGTAGACAACCCAAACTTGTAACAGATTTTTACAAAAAATAAAGAAAAAATACCCACATGGGACATGCTGCACTTTTGACTCCATTAATTCCTAAATTCTATGGAGTTTTGAGAATATTTGGGCAGTCATCAAATTATTTTTAAAACGAACACTTAGGCTTTATGTCTGTAACAGCTCTGCCTTCAGCCAAACAGCTCTTTCCCAATATTGTGTGTTAGTTATGCCACTGAAAAAACTGAAAGCAAAAAAACTGGAGAGCTTAAATACAGACCAGGGCAATCAAGTAATGGAAGTCAGGTGCAAGGCAATTAGGCCACAAACACAGGAGTAAGCTGAAGGCAGGAGGTGAACAAGGAAAACCAGTTTCAAAAGAAAACAGAAAGTTAACCAAGACCGAGCATATGGGAATGCAAAGGATAACATCAGACTAAAACACAGAAAGAAAAAAAAACATGAACATGAAACCATGACACAGTGAACATAACAATCACGACACATTTCACATAAAAGATCACATGCTGTGGTCTGGCTCTTTTCCAACAGTTAAAGCCACACTGTGATTCATTTATATTACAGTTGAAAGCAGTTGTTTGCTCCCACTTAAGTAACTTGAAATAAAACTTGATGATGTCCAAATGTATGCAAGATTAACAGAAACGGAGATTAAGGAGCTTGTTATTGCAGGTAAGAAAGTGACATAGAGAAGAACGAATTCAAAGAAGGTGATTTAAGTTTCTATATTTCAAGCAATTCACCAAAATACATATATATATATACATATGTGTGCATATATATATGTTTACATTGTAGGAAAAGGCTTCAGCATATTTTTTGAGTTTACACATCGATCATGCATAAGCATAATAAGGATACCTTTGGTGCCTATACCAAAGTCTGCCATGACAAGGAGGCACAGTGAGACACCATCATTGCTTATCATTAAAGCTGGCCTTTATTTCCACTTTTTAGAAAGTGAACATCATGTACAACATTCAGATAATTGTTACACTTAAGCCTGGGCCCATCTTTATGTTGATTATTTGTCATTTAATCACCCACAGCATGTATCTTGAACCTTCAGCTAGGTTGTGTTGACATTACTCCACAGAGAGAAAAAGAGAATCATCACTTACTACAATGAGTACAGCCACAACCGGGTGACCAACAAGATCATCCCTGTGCACTCAAATGTAACCCATTCCACTCATTAAAATATAATGATTTAAACTGCATTAGGATTAATATGATCCCTCAGATTACCAATTCATTAAATCGTACCATGGATATTCATTAAACACAATAAAAACATGCTACAAGCACGTCTTAAAGACATAAAGACCTGGATGACTCAGAACTGTCTGCTTCTAATTTCAGACAAAACTGAAGTTGTTCTTTTTGGACCTGAGCGCTTCAGGGAGAAATTGTCTAGTTGTATAGTTACTCAAGATGATATTTTCTTGGCTTCTAGTACTACAGTGAGGAACCTTGGAGTTATTTTTGATCAGAATATTTCATTTGACGCACATATAAAACTCTTGGACTGCCTTCTTTCACCATTTCAATATTGCCAAAATCAGGAACATCCTGTCTCAGGGTGATGGAGGGAAACTAGTTCATGCATTTGTTACTTCAAGATTTGACTACTGTCATTCTTTATTATTGGGCTGTCCCACGTATTCTCTGAAAAGCCTCCAGCTGATCCAAAATGCTGCAGCCAGAGTTCTGATGAGAACTAACAGGAGAGATCATGTTTCTCCAGTTTTAGTTTCTCTTCATTGGCTCCCTGTTAAATTCAGAACAGAATTTAAGATTCATCTCCTCACATATAAAGCTCTTAATGGCCGAGCTCCATCATCTTTGAATTGGCTCTACATGAATGAATTGGATTATTTTAAAATTAATTAATTGGATGTCTTTGGATTATGATTACAATGAATTGAAATCCAATTGGATTGAATTGGACTATATTATTTAAGTGCCTTGATGACTTGACATGATTTGAATTGAATTGAATTAAAGCTAGGTTAGATTTATCTCTCTCTGATATGAAATAAACAAAATGTTAATATATACCAAGACACATCTAAAGATGGGTGAGTGGCCACATGTGTGAAGCTCCTCTGTCTTTATTATCTCAGTTGTCACTCTATAAAGTTGTAAACCTTATCTGACATTTTAACCATCTTTCTTCTCGACTCAAAAGAAGTGATTGACGATGAAGCTTGCTGTGTTTGTCTGCTTGCTGGTATCATTGCAGATGGTAGCTGGTTCGTGTATCAATAAGTCTGTGGAAGTCTTAGTGGCAGACGGAGTTGGTCTTACAGGGGATTTAACTGGGAAACCAGATCCCTATGTTGTGGTAAGTTTTTCTGTCTCTTTTATTTTAAAATATAACCGTAGAGAATTGCTGGTTATATTTTTGGTACAGAGAGCTTTTTACATCATATTCATAGTAAACTTATTGATCATTGGTTTAGCAAGAAATTTAATTGATGTTCAAACATCACCCAGTGATTAAACAGTAATACAAATTAAATATCTAGTTGACAGACAGATAGCCTCTATATTAAAGGCTATCTGTCCATATTAAATGGCTTATATTTTCTCACTTTTGATCTAACAGGTGCATATCGGTGGTGAAACTAAAAAAAACAGAGTCATTAAGTCAAGTTCAAACCCAAGATGGTGGGAGACGCTCCAATTTAACTCTACCTCCACTGATCTCATGAAGATAGAGCTCTGGGAACAAGACGGGGGTCTTGGTAGACCTGATGACCATCTGGGAACCTGCACGGAGCAACTTTCACATAGCAACAAATCAACAGCTGTGCTTTGCAAAGCGAAGGCCTCTGGTGTTGTCCAACTCTTTTATGATTGTCACTAAATGTAAGATTTGACTGAAAATCAAAGAGCACAATTTGAACTGAAAAAAGCCACAATGTTGGCTAGCTAAAGTAACTTATTATGTAATTAGAAAATTATTTTCTGAGTTTGTTTTTTCAACATTATGTCACAGTCTGCTCTGTCAGTTTATGTCATGTCACAGTTTATGTTCAATCATGTTTTGTTCTAGCCATGTTTTTCCCCTGTCACATTCAGCTCACTCACGTCACCTGTCTCATTGTTCACAGCTGCACCTCGTTCACTGATCACTCCCTTCACAGTATTTAGCTTCCTGGTTTCCTTTCAGTCACTGCAGAATCCTCACTACCCCTCCATGCTTTGCCACAGACAGATACGTTTGGTTACCTGCCTCATAGTCTTGTTTTGTCTTAGTCCTGTTCTTTGTTATTCATAGTCTTGTTTTGTATTTCACAGTCTTGGTTTTTTGTCATAGTCCTTTTTACACGTTGAGTATTTTTGCCGCGCCTTTTGTCCCTGCTGTTGCTCCCCGTTTTGTGGAATAAACTTTGCTTTTTGAACCAAGAGAGCTGCATCTGGGTCCTCCCTCACCATCATACCTGACACATTATTTGTTTTTCTATTTACAATTATTGTCATCATTTTTATGATTACTATTGAGATGAGAAAGTGATTAATCAATCAAATAAAGAAGACCGTGTGTTGGAATTCATGTTTTGAGTTCATGTTTTAAAGAGACTTTGAAAAAGAATAAAGTACTTGCACACAATTAATTTTCTTTAAACCAGCTGCAAGCTCATATATACTGTAGTTCAACTACGCTAAAGTGTCATAGGCTTCCACAAAGCTATTTAGGTGTACAACAACACACTATGATCATTCTGTACATCTCTTTCTCATTCCTGATCATCTGCAAGCAAGTCTGTGTTCGGTACAGACTGTGCGTTCAACCGTTGCAGATACAACAGGAGCTGTCCTTCCTCATATGATCTCTTGTTTATAATCAGAGCCCCAAAGTAAACATTAAAGCTGCACTTCTTCTTTATCATTGTTTCCATTACAATGCCCATTTAGCTGTGTTGTGTCTTGATAAGCAAATGACGAATCAGGGGAGTGTCCGCATGTATTCCTGACTAAATATGGGAGAGGAAATAATTTCATAGTGAGAGTCATAAAAGAGAACCAAACGCATGCTTTATAAATCAGGTTAAAAGAACGCACATGCACATTTCTGCTTTTGCTTCTTTGCTGGGTAGACAGTTAAAGTCATGAATCTCCAGAGAGATTTTTATGCAACTGGCCCCTAGAATGCACTTTTTATTGCATCTGTAAAACACACTGTTGGTACTATAATTATTTAGGCCTGTTAGTTTTCCGTCATTGACGGGACAATTGCTTTTGAATTATGCTTGTCAATTCCAAAGGGAAATATCAGGATATCTTTTCATGAACTGAATCTCAATAAACAATGTTGTTCTACTAAATAATGGTTAAATAAGAATAAAGTGAATTTCTATGAATGAAAAATCAGTTCATATTGAAACATGATTTACAATCTAGCTTCTATTGTTGTCTAGTGTTGTATAATCTCATTACTGTTGGGCAGAGGGCACAACATAGTTAACTTTTAAAAAAAACACAAAACACAAAAAAGCAAAGCAGATTGAGATGGACACATTTTATAACAGGGTAATAGGGTGGTAATAGTGGGATAAAGGTCTGATATTATGGATGTAATAACTGGGTGATGCTATGTCAGCCCCATAGTAATAATGAGGTAATAACCTAGCAGTAAAATGAGCGCATTGGAGTACTAACAGTCAGAAATTTAAAATGACAAGGTAATAAGGGACCAAAGATTAAGAGGAATAATGGGGAAACAGATTTAAAGTCTCACGTCATGCAAAACTATTTGTTATAGTCATATTTTAGTAATAATACGGTAACTTACTAACAATAACAATAAAATCTTATATAAATGCAATATTCAAATTTTAAAAATTGGTAACATGTCCACATGGCTGTTGTAATAACCTAATAATACAAGTTATGTTTTAAAAATCTTTTGGGTTACAATCACCCAACCTTCCATGTGGTGAGAGTAAAGTTCAAACTGGTAATTACCATATTATAGTTCTGAAATTCATCATTTTTGGTCAACATGGTCTGTTGTTTCAGTGTAATTCTGTAGTAACCGGATATCTATTTCTGCAATGTGTAACTTCACAACAGGTGTGTTTATTTCTATGTAATGAAAAAAGAATCAGGGCTGCAAAATTACCTGTTCTAACTAAGTTTCATAATGATATTGCATTGAATCAAACATCCAATGTTACACTGATTACCTGGAAACGTGTGGTGGTGTCTATATAATAACCATTAATGGACGCTTTGTTCCCAACCATATTGCTCAGATATTTGCATCAGTTCCAATTCTCACGTTATAGAAAGGATCTGAATGCAACCAAGCACCAGGCATTGAGAAACAGCTCCATTATCTGCTGTTCATGTACTCAAAGGAACTGCTATTTTATCTAATCTATCTCCCAGGACGCCTGGGAAGCATGTACGTCAGCCATGAACTATCAAATATGAATGTAAATATCAAGTTCCTGGCAGCCAAGTCAATTTTGATTAATTATTTTAAAGTCTAGATGTATAATTGAGGACTTAGAAAAGGCAGAGTAGCCACTGTATTTAACTCTTGTGGGTGAAAATCGATCAGCCACAAAATCATGGCCACTAAAACTTCTGTGCGTCTCCTTCATGCGACCGTGAAGGTGGAATAGCTGCTTTTTAAAATAGAAATTATTACCAATTTTACATGGGAAATTTGACACACTGCTCTCAGTTAAGTTCCTCTTGTCAAGCAATATTAACCAGTTACAGGCATATAAAATATAACGAACACTTCTGTGTGGTAGACTCTAGGACTGCTGCAGACAGCTGTTTATGCTGTGCAGAGTTCTGGGCAAATACGTGCGCCAGGAGGTAAAAGGCCCCTTTCATTGATTTGTAAACAGTTGTAAATAAGAGTTTTGTGGTTTATTTACCTGTGCTTACTATAACTAAAGCTTTCATGGGGGCAGAGTGAGTATCAAGGACAGAGCAGAAAGAAAAGCAAACATACCCATCTTGTCACTAATACAGTTGGTATGAAATAAAGCAAATGTTTTGGGAAGATGCATCTAATCACTGTGTCGTGTGATGTGGGCTTTGCCCCTTCTCACCAGGAAAGGTTATTATAAAAACTAATTATAGGAAGGAAAACCAGGGAAAAAATAAAAATCACTGCCTTACTGAAAAGTTAGCTTTGTAAAATGTTCTGTTTCCTTTTATGCCTATTCAGATTCTGTTACCTTTCTCCATTTCAGGCTTCAGTTGATTAAAAAAATATGTATGGATGTTCTGAAGAATGTGTTAGAGAGGTTTATTGTAACGGTCATTTCTATAATTGAAAACAGAACAGTGCATGGAGAAAACACGTATGCGTGGTGTTTGTGTGTACATACTGATTGTGCATTTGGCCCCAGATCGACTTCTTCTAACTACTGTCAGGAAACTTCTGGTTTTAGACAAGTATGGGACACAGCATCATGACTTATCATCAACTGCGTCCTTATTTCCAGTTCTGACACAGTGAACATTATGTACAGCATTCAGATAATCGTTATACTGAAGTCTGGGCATATCTTTAGGCTGATTATGCATAATCTAATTACAACCTTGCTCTGATTTTGAAATCAATGTTTACACAGACATGATAATGTATACCAATAAACATTCACAGACGGGTGGGGTGGCCACGTGTGTGAAGCCCCTCCCTCTTTATTATCTCAGTAGTCTCTCTATAAAGTTGTAAAGCTTGTCTGACATTTCAACCATCTTTCTTCTTCAGTCAGGAAAAACAGATTCACAATGAAGCTTGTTGTGTTTGTCTGCTTGCTGTTTCTATTCAAGGTTGCAGCTGGTTCGTGTATCAATAAGACTGTGGAAGTCTTAGTGGGAAATGGCATTGGTCTCACAGGTGATGTATTTGGAGACCCAGAGCCCTATGTTGTGGTACGTTTCACTGCCTCTTTTCTCTTGAAATATAACCAAAGATAAAATATTTGCTGGTTGTATTTTTCATAGAATGAGCTCCTTTTGTTATATTAAGAGTAAACTTACTGATGATTGTTTTTAGCAAGAAAGGCACATTGGATTTTTAAAGATTAATTTATCTTCTCATCTCTCAAGAACTACCTTTATCAGTGGATATAACCTCCATATAATTTATATTTTCCAACATTTGATCTAACAGGTGTACATTGATGGTGAAACCAAAACTACCAGAGTCATCGATTCAAATTCAAACCCAAGCTGGTGGAAGACGCTCAAATTCAACTCTATCTCCAACGATTTCATGACAATAGAGGTCTGGGATCAAGACAGTGGCTTAAATGGACCTGACGACCTTCTGGCAACTTGCACGGAGCGGCTCTCGTATAGCAGCAGTGAAACAGCCGTGCAGTGCGCAGTGCATAACTCTGGAGTTGTCAACCTATTTTACAAGTGTTATTAGATACAACCTTTACAAGTAAAATCTAAAGTGAAAAATGTTTTACTTTCTCCAAGAAATGTTGGCTGGCTGAAAAAAACAGGTTGTAGAATCCTGAGATTTTTTCACAGCATTGGTTTTACTTTTTATTCATTTTTAATCTTTATAATCCCTTTAATCAATGCTGCTTTTTAAAGCTGTCTTTTCATATGCCAACTTGGGCACATGTTAGTGTTAAATGACAGGCTTGATCGAACAAAAATCTTTACCAAAGTCTGTGTAACATCAAACTGCGTGGAAACTTTTGGCTTTGTCACCACACTGTTCACTCATTTGCCTGTGCGGATTTAATGACTTTTTTTTTTTTTAAACGTAAGTGATGGATAAAGTCAGATAGTGTTTGTGTTCTAAATTGATGTTTTTGAGAGCCTTTTATGAAGCAAAGGGTTTCTTGTAAAAAAAACAAAAAACAAAAAAAAAAAGTTTCAAGAGTTTCACTTTTTCCAAAACGCTCATCCGAAGAGCAAATGCACTAGAGTTGATGATGCTCATCCGATCTTCTCTAAATCATGCAAGACCTTTACAAGAGCAAGGCACATGATGGGTTAAGAAATAAACCTATGGTAAATCTGAAGTAACTAAGGGTCTCAATTACATTAATGCCTCTGCTCTCTTCTGCCTGTCAGCTTGTGTGGTCCTCTGTTTTTCAGTTGTTTAAACTTAAGAACAGGCTATTCAGTAAAAGGAAATCTAGAAATCTGCAAAATAAAAATGTTTACTGAATGTATTTGAAATAGCTGTTTTAGCTTCTTTTTTTATGAGTGAGGCGTTGGGGGTTAATTTCATGTTAGTTAGTGAAACAGGGCTGAAGAAGGAGGGCAAAATCAAGGAGATAAATTGTACATCACACCTAAAAGAAGAAAAAAAAGCCCTCACTTCTATACAAGAAATGCACTATAGAAAAACTATATAAAAGGGGGCTTTATACACCTAAAGAACAGTGGGCAATTTGTCATTGCTTATATTTTTGCGTCTGGTTCAGTTCCCACTTCAGGGAAATGTCCTTTAATGTAACTCCTCCCAAAAAAGTGATAAGCAGCTCTAATGTCTTCCATTCATGTTCTGAGCAGCATCAGGAGGAATGAAATGTAATTAAAAGGAGAGCTACTTTGTCTAAAATGACTCCCTGGATGCCTTCAGTGCTGCATCAGCCACTCTCTGGATTTGACAATGTCTTCAGTATCTTGGCTTTATCAAAAATTAAGTTTCTGGTTGTCAATTCAAGTTTTTAAAAAAATTATACAATATCTAGATGTATAATTAGGGCCTCAGGAAAGGAGAAAATATTTTATTGGATTAAAAATAGCTAAATAATTAGGTCTGTTCTTTTGATTTATTTAACACTGGAGGCGCAGAATCTGTTTGCAAAACTCTGATGTCTTCCCTGAACAGCGGTTTAAGACAAGACAGTGATCAATCAGCTTTAGAGAGAGAGAAAAAAAAACACCATTACTGAATTCTTGTATTTTCACAAGAATAATTTGCTTCTCAGAAAATTAAATGAGAAAAGAGAACTGGCTTTATTTTCCTCTAACTGGTTGCAAGCTCATGCATAGCTCAGCTGCACACAGCTGCTTCACTTTTATCAGTTCCAAATTATTGGCGCAGTGTACACTGAGAAGCAAGATGCCTGAAATGTTAATGTTGGAAAAATGTTTGAAAAAAAAAAAAAACAAGCATATCTTAATGCTTTGTACAATGGGCAGAGTAGGTCTGGGTATCACTACTGGTTTCCTTGATTTAGTTTCAACTCAGAAGGTCCTGATTCAGATTGATTTCCATTTAAAACATTTATTTGGCAAATGATATTTCAGTTACAGTACCAATTTTGCTCACTTTATGAATAAAAGATTGAAATTTTCTTATACAAAAAAACTAGTCTCACACATACATTGTCTGGCATGCATTTAGCCAAAGCCATGTATTCTATTGTTTGGTAAAAATAACAAAAAATAGACATCTTGTTTTAATCTTAGCCAGAAAAGACTTCCGGTGTCTTGTCTTGTGTATAATCAACACTGAATGCATTTGTTTTTGGCTAAGCCTACCACATGCGTGGTTTAAGGAAGCGACCCTTAGGAGAAGTATTTCAGGCTCTGTTTTAAAAGTTCTGATTAGCTACTGCTGGGGCCTTTCACTGCAACCCATTCAGAGGTTTTCTGGAAGTGTGACTATCCTCAGTAATTGGTTATTCTAAGTAAGATGTGATGGGCTGACATGTCCCTGGTTTACTCCACTTTTCATTCAATATCAGCCCTGTTACGAACAGCAGGTAAAGCTAATGGACTGATAAAATGAAGGTGCATATCTTAAAAAAGTAAAAATGTGTGTCCTCTTTTATGCTTTGGAGGGAAATAATTGCTCTCTTAGATGATACTTTTATACAGCTTGGATTTTCATTCATATGAAGCGAAGAGCCTTGATAAACAAGCTTTGTTTTCTGATTATAATGAGCTTGAAAATGAGTGGTCCCTGTGTTAACACTTAATCTTGTCCATAATTGCCGTTTTAACAGTTGGGGAGGATCTGAGTCATTGAAACAAGGTATGTGTCATTCTTTCTGCTGCACTGTGCTGCTCTTGAACACACACAGTGGCTGCCATTTAGGTAATTCCACTGTTTGCAGTGACAGGAAAACAAACTTTACTTATTCACTAAACATATTAACCAGTTATTTCAAGAAAATACGTCTTGTTAAAAGTGAGACTTCCACACCTTACAGTAGTAATCCACATATACGTATATTCTGCTTGACTATGAGAAAGAGCAGTTCTCACCCTGAGAGTAGAATGCATATAGGTTTATGTTCACTTATCAGGAAGGGATGGATGACGTCTGATAGCAGACTTCAATTTTGTTTACACTCTACAGCCTGAACCATTGTATTCCGCTGATAATAAACGGGTGATACTGGACTAATACTTGACATGGTGAGACTGAATTTTCACAACTTTTTGTACTTTGACAAGAACACATTTCAGCTTGACTGAAAGTGTCCGTAGAAACAGTAAAATATTTCATATTAAAGACTTAAAAAACAATATTTTCTGACCTAGTAGGTCCACATGACATTTTCCTTGTACATGTAAGAAGGCTGAAGAGACACGTTTGATATTTTCTGAGTCTGACCTAGTTTTACTTCAACGTTATATCTTCTACAGTCACTTTTTTTTTTTTTTTTTTTTTTTTTTTTTTTTACAATTTAACAATCGATATTGTATCTTCCGGAAAGAAACTACATTGTGACAAGAATATTAACTGAGCCTCGTTCTGTTATGTCAGGAGCAAAAATTGAAAAAGCATAAAAATATTTATGCATTTCTTTTCTCGGGATATATGAGGTTTTATCAGTGCGTTGGAAGAGATACATGCTGGGGTATCCTTTTGACACTGATGTAATGGGATCACAGAGTTATGGGCCCCGGAGGAACCTGCAGGCATGCTCCATCTGCTTAACAAAACACCTTGAATACATCCGATCTGCTATTAAAATATGATGTACTTGCTATGTGACTTATCTACATGTGGGCATACTTGAACAAACACACTACACATACATAGTCACTCAGACAAGTTAAATATCAGCGATACACCAGTGCACACAACTATCCTCAAGGTCACAGAGAACTGTGCCACTCAATGTGTTCTAAGAATAAGAAATTAAATTAAATATCAAAACAATCAGGTGAAAAAGTAAAAAAAAGGTGTCAGAACAAAAAGCAGGAAACAGATCAGTGGGGCTGAAAGATCTCAAATGTCCTTGAGCAAGACACTGAACCCCTCTTTGCCTACTGATGCGTCCATCGGTGTATGAATGTGTGTGAATGATTACAACAACAAGCACTGTGTGGCATGCTGTATGTGTGTGTGAGTGAATGGGTTAATGTGACATGTAGTGTGAAAATGCTTTGAGTGTCAGATTGACTAGAAAGGCGCTATACAAGTACAGTCCATTTACCATCAAGGATTTGAAGATTTGATTTGAAAATGTATCAGTATTTTTAGAAGTTACGTAAACTTATTTTATTGGCATAAATGTGTAACTTTTTCCAAATTTATGCTGCCCTTTCTGAACTGTTGACAGCAGATATTGATATTGCACTGGCAGAGTGTATGGGTTTAATTTGATGTGACATAAGATCCCCTTTGGAGTAAAAAAAACAAAACATACAAATCCTTTAAAATCCAAATTCCACAAATGACAACTAGGCCTCCTGGGCCTTTTTTGACAAAACATTTGAATAAACCAACCCACTCTCACCTCAGAATGTGAAATATATATTTTGGTCCACAGAGCAAAACAATTTCTTGATGTCAAAATCATTACATATCTGCTTGCCTAACTAATCCTAACATGCCTTTTGCATTATGTGAAATAAAATCACTCAACTTCCACAAAATGTATGCGTTAAAGGGGATGGTGAGATAAATCCGCTGACTGTCATTCACCCATGCAACTCATTTGGTATAGAGTTTGTTCTCTCAAGCTTTTGTTTTTTCTTGGCAGTAAACTAAACATCTACATCAGATGTGACCTCTACACTATAACCACATTATATGAAGTGTCAGAAAAATGCTCAAATTATCCAGATGTCAATAAAAAAATGACTGTAATTAAATAAATAAAGTTTCAAAATGAGCTGAGCCAATACTAAAAGGTAGCTTAAAACAGACTTAAACAGAAATCGTGACATTCATTGTCCAAAAGATGCCCAGCGCCTCTGTGCTCAGAGTCAGTCACGATCAGCCACACTGAACCTACAAACTTGGAGGTTTTGTAACATGGCTTTTCTCAGCTATGATATATAGGTGATCATAAGTGCAATTAAGATATATTAAATACTGTGGGAAATGAAGTGAAGAAAAGCTCTTGTATGGTATAAACTCCATACTTACACTTTTCATTGAATGGTATGAGCCATACCATGACAAGATCTGTGGTTTATTCACTGTAATCCATGTATGTTGAGAGTAAAATATTCACAAATAAGTAATCACAAAGCAATACTAAATGTGTTTTATATGTGGTTAAATGTTCTTAGGAAAAAACGTATTACTGGACCTCCAGCAATAACCGTAATTAAAATAAAGACAGCTGTTTACTCCTATTAGTCAGCAAAGTGGACTTCATGTCTAAAGCAAGAACTGCATCAGAGTTGAAGAAGATCAAGAGTCATTATCTGATTATCAAATATAAGACTCAATCCAAGTCAAAGATTTGTATCACAACACTACTGCTTATGTCACTACTGAAGTATTGATGACCCCCGGGATATTACCATTTCCTACTGTTAAAGGGAATCTAGACTATCACAAAAAAAAAAACAAAAAAAAAAAACCTGTCTTTTAGACATATTTTTTCTATAAAACCAGCAGTTCTCTCATTCTGGACCCCACTTCTTCTCCTGCAACTCAGCCACAGTGCCATTTTAATCCTTATTTCCATCTTCCACTCCTTCTCCTCTATTGTTCCAATAAAGTCCGACATGCATTGTAGCTAGAATAACTTATCTTGTTGCAGATTCAGTGCCCAGGGTCAATTTCCCTCCAAATGAGAGAATTATCTGCAACAAGCTGTCCCCTGATGTAAGCCAGTGCCCATGCTGGCTTCATTTGTTTCAGGCAGGCAAACAGAAGTCTAAGAACTCTCTTTGTGTTTTGTTGTCACTGCCTGATTGCTCTGTCAGGCTCCGTTTCTTTATTTGGTCTGAGCCATGATAAGGAACAACCAACAGTCTGTAACAAATGTCTTTGCATGCACTTAAATGACAGATAGTGAGAACAGAGGAAAGAACAAATTGGAAGCAGGGCAAAGGAGGAGGGAAGGTTCAGGGACAAGGAAAGTGGTATGTTGAGAGCATGATAGAAAAAAAAAAGCCTTAAATCTATGGCTTCTTCTATTTTCCACTTTTTTCTTGTTAATTAAATTCAATGTAGTTAATTTATATAGCACCCAATCACAACAAATGTCAACTCAAGGAAGTTCAATGATACAGTCCAATTCAAGTAAATAAGAACCCATTGCAATAAGACAACTCTGATATTGGAAAAAGTTGTCAGAAGAAGGAAGTCCTTGAGTTGTAAGCTTTTTTTTTTTTTCTTCAACAAAGACTTACTATATTCATTTTAATTATTCATCTTCTCAATGTTAAGCCTTACCTTATCTGAAATAAAAAGAATACATCGGTTTGTATTTACTTAAACATTCACCAGCAACTGTAATGGCTGTGATCTGCTTGATTCCTAAGTGTCACGTTTTCAGCAAGATGCTCAAACACAACTGAAAATATTTGAGTCTTTAAACATTAAATATTCCATTTATCATTGTTTTTCCTGTCTGTGGTTCCTCTGGGTCATTTGTACAATACCACTCAACGGTTTGGGCACATCAACCCAGTGGTGCCTGGATAAATGAATAAAAAGGATTTTTAAAAGGTCTGTCTCGCACAAACTTACTGGAGTCAAGCAGCACAGGTTAAATTAAGTTAATTTTGAAATGAGTGTGTAAAGCTAACCAGTTCATCCAATGAAGTCAGTAAGTGCAAGCCAATCAGATTCAGAGAACATGAGTCATGCCTTTTCCATCCTGGAAAAACGGACTTGCAGAATGTGACAGAATGTAATTGCTTAATGCTCGCTAAAAAGTGAGTGGGTATACTCCATATTCCTGCTTATAATCTGCTCTACACCCACTGATTTTTGGATGAATATGTCCAAACTTTTGAATGGTACTGGAAATCTGCAGAGCCACTTTGTGATAGCTTAAGGAAAAGAGAGAATTAGGGCAACAGCAAACTCAAACCTGTTCAACTTCAATGTTAAACTGACAAATTTTCCTGACCGCAGTTGTCACAATAGTAGAATTTCAACACCCAAAATGCTTATAACAAACAGAGCTCCAGTGTACCTTTTTAAAGTTGTAAACTTCTTCAAAAATAGGAGCACAAACACAAGAAGGAGCATTGCTTATGTTGACAATAATGCAACAGTTTCAGACTTTTTCATGTTGAGTGTATTAATGATACACAAACATAGTTTCCAAAAAATACCACTTTTATTTCAAAGGGAAAATGTCTTTTTCTTTTCCCTTTTCAGTTTTAAACAGAAGTCATATGAAAAAAAAAAAATCATGTAATTTTTTTTCCTCTTAAAATAAAACAACAGCTTGGTATTTATGTAGGCTAAACTGAGTGCTCATTAACAAAATATTTATCAATAATGATGTTAATGTGTTGAGTTGCAGGTTCACTTATTTTTTTTGGCCGACACATTAGAGTCTCTTCCAAAGAGCTCCTCTCACACAATGTTATTTATGAGGGTCAGATATTTTACTTAAGATCTTTTTTTTTTTTTTTTCATTTAAAAAATATGGACAAACTGAAACATAGTATACAATACTGGAGCACTTTGCCCCCATCTATGACTGACCGAATAAATGCTATTAAGATGGTATCCCTGCCAAAGTTTGTGTATATTTCTCAAACTTTGCAAATATCTATCTCCGTTGAATTTTTTAATAAGCTTGAATCAATTGTTTTAGATTTTATTTGGGGCTACAAAAAAACAGAATATCAAAAAAGCATTTATATAGGCCAACCGTGGAGGGAGGATTGGGTCTTCCAATATTCAGAAATTATTATTGGGCAGCAAATGTTAGAGCATTGTCATACTGGCAATGGGGTTCTCCAGACCATGAAACACCGAACTCTGCTCCCCTGTGGCTAAAAATGGAGCTCATGTCTTTAAAAATGCCAAATGCCTCTCTGTCTTCTTTACTTTTTACGAATCCTACAACTGGAAAATCAGTGAGTCATAGTCTGGTTGTCAGAAACTCATTAAAGATTCTTACTCAGATTAAATACACCTACAAAGTTCCTGGCATCTCAATATATACACCATTTTGTCATAATCACGCTTTCACTCCAGCCTTGCTGGATAATACATTTGTTAGATGGTGTGCAAATGGGCTTAAATGCATAAATGACTGCTATCTCAATAATAACTTTGCATCTTTTGGTCAACTAAGCTCAAAGTATAATTTATCTCTAATTTCTTTTCGATATATATGCTACTTCGGCACTTTGTGAGAGAACACATCCCTAACTTTGAGACGACCTGTGAGAATCACACATTCTAGGAATTACTTTCTCTTTCACCAGAGAGCAAGAAGTTGATTACTAAATTTGTAAAGTTTTTTTCAAATGATTCTACATCTGCTAATTGAATGAGGAGTACTTGGGAAAAGGAAATTAAGACTAGGTTGCCTGATAACATTTGGAGGACTGCACTTTCTCGTATTCATAGTTGCTCAATCCATTGCAGACACAGGCTAATTCAGTTTAAAGTGATTCATCGTTTCCATTATTCTAAGGTCATGTTACATAAATTTTACTCTTCTGCGTACCCACTGTGTGATAAATGTAAACTAACCGATGGTACGCTGTTGCAATTATTTGGGGACTGTCCACTTCTTAATTTCTTTTTGGACAAGGATCTTTTTTTTCTCTGGGAGTTACTACAGGACTATCCCTCCTGATAGGAATTTGGCTCTTTTTGGATGTTCAGAGGACTCCTTCATTTTGCCTTCACACATTCAACCAGTGTTGTTGATGGACATGGTACTAGCTAAAAAAACAAAAACTTATCCTTAAAGAATGAAAGGCACCAACTTCACCATGTTTCAATAACTGGTTACGTGAACTTGTTTCAGTCATTCATTTGGAGAAACTGCGGTGTAATAATGTGAAAGGCCAACATAAATGAGATGCAACATGGGGACCCTTGAGGAAATATCTGGACCCAGTCTGACTGTATTCATATACATATATCTTGACTTGTTTGCTTTTTATTTCGGATTTAAGATTAACTTAAATTCTACTTGGTTTTGCAATTACACATGGCTTAATCACTCTCCCCCAGGTTGCATGTGTAGGTGATTGTGTGCGAGTATGTTGGGTTTGATGCAAAATATTTGTATCCAATTAGTTACTCAATTGCAGCAGTATCAATTCCAACAGAACTATCTTCACCTCTGCCAATTGACTTCACACAGCGCCTGCAGACAGTGGGGCAAGTTGGTCCTTCCCCAGCTTGAAGCTGAAATTACAAAAAATTGCATGTAATGGAAGAGCTGTCCTCAATCACATAGATACATTGTGTATATATATATATATATATATATATATATTAAATCAAACAACATGACAATGTGTGCAGCTTTATAAATGAATGTTGCCACCACAGAATCAAAACAAAAGACGTAGATAAAATCTGAAAGAAAGAACATTTTGACAGAGACATTTCAAATGTCAGGGACAGAACATTTGATGAAAGTGATGAAAAGGAAGAAAAGAGAAAGGAAAAGGGAGAAAAGAGGTATAAACGAGGGTGAAGAAAAGAGAAAGATAAGTAAAAGCAGTATAAGAACAATAGACATTTGTTCTATGAGGTCTGGAATAATAAAAAAAAGTACAAGCCTAGAAGAGGGAGATTTTTTTAGAAAAAAAAAAACATTCAAATTGTAATAGGTAAAGGAAATAGAGAGTTATAAAAGATGTGTTATAAAAGTCCTATAGAGAAGAAAGTTGCTGGAAAGGGACTAAAAGAAGGGAAGGATTGAGGGAAAAGGTAATAAAAAAGTTGAGGCAGCAGAAAATGAAGGAAAGGAGGAAGAACGGATGGATGGGGTGAAAAACAGGTGAAGAAGCAGAAAAGATGGGATTAAAGGGACATAGACAGAAAGGGGCTGTGGGAGGAGAGAGTAACATGGGAAATAAATAGCTGGTAAAATTATTAACAGGCAAAGATGGGCAAAGCATTATGAGTGGATGAGAAAAAGGAAAACATATCAGAGGAGAGGTTGAGGGATGTATTAGGAGGACAATATAACAAAATGTCAGATATAAGTGGACATGGAAATAGGGCAAGTGATTAAAAATGGCAAAGCGTGTAAGAGAGGAACAGCAAATAAAAGTAAGAGCAGAATGCAGAGGAGTAAAAAGTAGAGACTGATGGTGTGTGTAAGAGAGGCAGGGAGGGAAAAAAAGACAGGGAGAGTAAGGTGAATTGCCGGACTAAGTGGCCGCGGTGCAGTCTGCCAAATATAAAATCAATAGATGCTATCTCAGTCCTACCTCCTACTGCTGAATCCATCAAAAAAATTTAACGATTCCTCTGTAAAAATGCAGCATGGCAACACCGGAGAACCTGAGTGACTGTGTGTGCAGATTTGTATGGAGACGGCGTGTGTTTGTGTGAATGCACACAGAAAAACTGATGTGCTTTCCAAACACTATACAGTGTGTCCGTATGTGAATGGTAAAGTGGAGAAAGAATTTGCATGTGTGTTTATCAGTCAATTAAGCTCACTGTCAACATGAGAGGTCTCTGTGTGCGTCTCTGTCCTTCTGTGGGTGTGTGTAAGCTGACATGTGTTTTATGCCAGAAGTAATTTCCAGGTAGAATACATACGATAAAACATAGCTGCGTCTTATGGACTTACAACTGTGTTGATGTTGTCAAGGTCTCATTGTTCACCTGACATACTCATGCACGCACCAGACTCAGTCTATGGTCCAGACAAGAGGAGATAACTTAATGATTCATTACTTTGCTGTCACACCCAAGAACACACACAGACACACACAATTTTGCTGACAAGCTGACTAACTGGCTGTGAAACTTACAGGAACACATGGCCTCTTAGCTGCTGAACTCTATTATTTGGAGTGAATATGAAGTCAAGCAGAGAGGAAGTTCAGAGGTACATTAAAGACAAATGTAAAGAAACGGAAGAAAGGAAAGGAAAGAAGAGATCATACAGGACAAGGGGAAAGGAGGAGTGAAGAGAGTTTGAAAGGTAAAGAGGAAGGTTGGGTAGGTGAGTGGAGTGAGCAAGATAGATGGATAGACTGAATGAGAGGAATGTAAATTTGCATAGGGGTGAAATTGAAGTAGCTTTGAAAGGCAATTCAGCTAAATCAATTTGAAGTCCTCTATTGAAGGACTAGGGTGACATCTAAATAACTCAGCCAGAGGTCCACACACATACAAACACACTCACACCATCTGAATATGCAAACTAAGTATTCACACCTTTTCACTCATTTTAACATAAGTATACTACAATAACACAACTTTGTTACATGCATACATTTGCACATATATAAATTATACACATAATTAAGTCATTTTAAACTTCAATGAGCCATAACAGAGGCCAATGAAGAAGGTAGCTGAACTCAATTAAAACCATAGCTAACCTCTATATAATTATGTGGTATTAATGGATAATTGATTTTGTTGAACTGTTCTTTTATATTTTGACCAATTTTTGGATAATCGAATCACTTAATTGGCATTCTAATGTATTGTGCAGCGAGCATAGCAGACACGACTCACTCTCAGGAGAATTCTGTAGTGCATTCACTCAACACAGCAAGGTTAGTGATTTTGACAAGAACAGTAACTCTAATCATAACTCATAAAATGGTAGTTCTGCTCACTGTTAGACAATAAACTAACTGAATTTTCTCTGTGGACTGGAAAAGTTTCACTGCACAAGATCTGTTTGATTGTTTCTCAGAAATATATGCCTTTCATTTTCTAGATTTATACATTTTAATTTACACTCTTTTTATACTGTTTTGTAGCCTTCCTTAATGTGATTTTTCTTTTCTTTTTTTCCCCTGGTATGATACTGATGCCTCCACCTCAACATATTTTGCTGAAAAAAAAAAAAAAAAATCTACAATTGATAAGAGGTTGTTTGGCATTACATCAAGTAGCAACCTTTCTTGAAGAGAAATTTTGCCAAAAACTGAATGCTCCTTGAATGTCCATTTGAGGCCGGGTCTAAAAAAAACAAGTCTGTCTCCATAGGGGTCTACTGTATGTCCTAATGCTTCACTCTGCAGTAGTAATAAAAACAGTTGCCCTCTGGCAAAAAAACAAAAGGCTTCTCAAACCTAATTTATCACTGCATAACAACTCCAGAGGAGTTAAATTGTATAAAACGGAAACACATATGACTATTCTGACTTAAAACAAATGTGCGCAGTGTTGGTTTTATACTCACATCTATCCTTGGCTTGTCAGTCTTGGCTGCAAAGTCCTAAAATGGCGATGACCAAAACCAGAACTCTTAGCTTCAAAACAACCATCGAAGTGCTTTGATAAGTGCTGTGCCCAAGATTGCGCTATAAATCGAGATTTTTGAAGTACGAGTAACATGCAAAACCTTGAGCCACCCCTCACTTCTTAATCTAATGCTGTGCGTAGACAACACAGATTCATCCCATGAGCGAGGTTTTTGTGCTTAACATAGCAGAGAAGTATAGCACAGAAAGAATTGTGATGAAGAGCATCATCAGTTGACGAATCTTTTCATGTTTTTCTCTTTTAAAATGTATAGTTTGACAGTGGAGTAAACGCAATGTATTTACAAACCTGTTCAGCTATTTGATAGTAATTTCACTCTACAAAGCCAAGCAGAAACAGAGGAACACATGGTATGAATTCCATTCAGCAGGAACACCGACTTTACATGTCACAATGTCATTCACAATGTAAATGTGCGCCCAAATACTGGAAACATCAATCTACAGGCAACATATGATCACTTTAATAAAAGAAGCAGAAAGTGCAGCTGAGCTGGGAAACCAAATACTATACTTTGGACACAAAAGACACAAAAAAAACAATAAAACAACCTGACAAGAGGAAAAACCAGAGAAGCGAGGAACATGGAAAACAGAGATTATTGAATATGAAGAAATAGCAAGGCTCTGACATGGACTGAGACTCACTAAGGAGTATATATACACTCAGGGGAACTAATGAGGAGGTGATTACAGCTGTGGCTGACTAAGTGGAGACAGGTGTGGAAGAGGAGCTGAGGACCAAACAGGGAAACTGAGGATAACTAGGGGTAATGACCAGAACAAGAATCTAAAACACAATACAAAGTATAAGCTCAAAGAAAATGCCAGCCAAGAACACAGAACAGAGAGCAAACCAAGGAACCAAGAAATAACAAAACCATAGAAAAGACTAGAAACCCAAAGGCCACAAAAAAACATCAAAACGCAAAAACCCAATTATCGTGACAATACATTCACTTGAAGAAAATGCATTAATTTGGTATGGTTTTATGTTTGTATTATTTATTGCTTATTTGATTTGTTATTTCAAACTGCTGAGAAAGCAACTATAACAGAAAACTGATCGGTTTATTCACTTAAATGAATTTAACTTTGACTTAGCTAAAAACTAAAGGGATGTCCCGGTATACCTCCTCATGGGACAGTGTAAGATACAAATTCATTTCTTAGTTTTCATGTTGAAATGCATCACTTTTCATTTGAAGTGTTCTAATGTGCAGCAGTCAAGTTAGAATTACAGTGAGGCATAAAGAGTGCACTTAATTTAAGCATTAACACATTTCTGGCATTATTCTTCTGAAAGATTTTTCTGGCCCAGTTTAGTGTTTTGCTCTAATAATGTTTTTATCATTTTTATAGTTCTCTCTTATAACAGCCTCCCCTTAACTGCAGTAGGCAGGAGTTTATTGGAAGACACACTGAGCTCCATTTTTAATGTTTGTGGGTACAGAGGGTCAAGAAAAGCTGAGGTTAACAAAGACAGCTGAAGAACACCACCACATTAGCCTTTGTCTCAGACTGTGGCTTTAGGTTTTGATGAATAAGCAAAGAAAGTGTCACAGGGAGTAACGTTTGGACCCAAACGCAGACAGCAGGCAGGTAGAATTTAAATCAAGGGAACTTTAATAAAAACTTACTGCTAAAGGCACTGTAGAGGAACGAAAACAGTCCCAATAACAAATTCCAAATGAGGAGTGGACAGTTAAAAGAAACCAAACTGGAGCAAATAGCTCTCCAAAAATAAAGCTTATTTTAGAATAAACCTGAATAAAGTTGGCTGCAGAAAAACAAACAAACATGGAATTCCAAAGAATAAGACTCAAAAAAGGAACATAAGAAAATCCAGAAACCATATCAGAAACTCTGGATGTGTTGAACTTCATGATGCATACTCATGGTCTTCTTTGAGTTTGATGGTTGTTCTGTGGACTGACATGGTAATAATTCATCACTTGCATTAATGTCATAGAGTATGGTATCTTAGTTTGCCTGAAAAAGTTTCAATACACAAATTATTCCACGAAAGCAGTGGCTGTATTTTCATGATCTGCTAAAAACTGGAGAGCTAAAAGCTTTGGACTGTGTCTATGGAAGTAAATCTGTGTCATCGGATTTTGAAAGAAAAAAAAAATCATTTCTAGAGTATTTATACATTGAAATGATGTATTTGAATCTTTTTCAACGTTAAAATATTCAACTGCAAAAAATTCAACCGCAACATCCGGGAGCCCACGGAATAGCAATTGATTCTTGATTCAAGATCGGGAGCGTGCGTCAAGCAAAAGAAGCGTGCACGAGTCAGCCCAATACAACTCAACAACCACACTAATGGCATAAAGAAGAGTTAAATCCCTCACCGAAGCCCCATTATTATTGGACATGGCTAAAATCCGGTCACATTGCTAGCAGACAAGCCAAAGTTGTATCGGGGAGACTCGTGCACGCTCCTTCTGCTTGACGCACGCTCCCGATTTTACCCAATCGAGTTTTACATATAGGGAAACGTTAAGTCATCTAAATTTTTTTAAATTGTCTAATTATCAATGATTACAAATCTTTAATGATTCATCTAAAAATCAACATTGATTAATATTAACATCACATCTGCCAACAAGTTCTAAAACTGTTATTTATCTTTTTTTTTTTTTTTTTTTTTTTAAATCAAGTTCTTCTAACAGGTTGATAAATTGTCAAAAGCAATGGTATCAAGTCAACTCCAACTATTTTTTAATTTAGCCATCCCTACATCAACAGAACAAATACCCGTTTTCACAGTCATTTGAAAACCGCCAGTGTAATTTGATTGTCAGTCAGTCCCCTGGGAAAATAAATCATCCAATTAACACTGAGCTAATGGGTGGGATTTTAATTAAAGCTGTCAACATTCCCTCTCTGCCTTATTTCAACAGCCATTCATCTTTTCTTTTTTCAACACTTGTTTTGTTCTGCTGATTGCTATTCCACAGAGGCTTTCCTTTCGGGTTCCCAACACTGAGTCAGACACAGACATGAGGAAACACTCACGTACAGCTGCAAAGGCAAGCACGCAGTTTTAAGTACATACACACACACACACACAATCGTGCAGAGCCAGCGCTCATCTTCAAAGTGATGCTTTGTCAGATTAGTATTGTGAAATGAGAGCTGGGGGAATAGAGAATATAATGGGCTGAAGTTGTAAAGAGTGGGTTTCATGTCACAATATCATATATTCACTGCGAGCAATTTCACTACAAATCAGTTGGGAATACTTACGTACTTAATAATCTGTGACCCTTTTATATAATGACAAGCTCGTTTTGTAAACATATTCAACCAATACCCAGTTCATGAGGACAATTATAAAAGAAGGGCTGCAGTTTATATTTGAGGCAGTTTGCGATAACAACTGTATAGTTAATGGGACTACAGACAATTAATTTACCTACTTATGACTAACTTGGGTGAAAAATGGTACATAGCTGAGGTAAGACTATAAAGGTAGTTATACCACCCAGATAAGGTCACTATTGTCTTATACCTATGAATATCATCCAAACACCTGCATTCACAGTGCATTGAAATAACAGAGTAGTCCAAACATCTCAAACATCTGTTTCTGCACACTGTGTATCATCTGCTGTTGCTTTTTTACATTAGAGTGCAAAAACACTAAAGACAGAAGCAAATGCAGTCTATTGTTTACTGAAACCTCTTTTTTGGATGCACCTGCCAGTTAACAATGCCTTTAAACTTTGATTCTTTATGCATCTGAGTTCACTAAATCGGCTTGAAAACTGTACACAGAGATGAAACTGAAGTCTCATAATGTTCAATCCACATGGATCAGAGTGTGAAAAGAATCTGTCTAACATCTTGTGGAGTCTGTTAAGGAGAACTATGGTTGTTTTGAGGTTCTACTCCAAATTACAACAGTGTTCCTAATAATGTGATGTGGTGTCTGTTTACACAGAATGATTAATGCAGCTTTGCTGGCTACCCGTTGACAGCTATAAACATGTCAGCTACATCACAGGTGCTTAAATGTCAATTTCAGGGATATTTAATTTAATACTCTATTAATTCACAAAATGAAACGCAACAGGTGTCCTCCTCCAATACAGCTTTTTAGAGTTGCCTGTTCATCTGGAAACAGGAATCATTAAACACATTAAACTTATGGAGAAATGTTGAGGGCTGCACGGTGGTGTGGTGGTTAGCACCGTTGCCTCACAGCAAGGTTCCCGGTTTGAATCCTGATGGGGCTTTTCTGTGTGGAGTTAGCATGTTCTCCCTGCGTATGCATGAGAAGAATGAAGAATTAAAATTGAATTAAGTGGGTATAGAAAATGGATGGATGGATAAATGTTATTGGCAAGAGTTCTTCCAAAGAAGTAATTTGGTGCAGTTCCCTAGAAAGAATGGATGACAAAGCTGAAACTGATGCAGTGCGTAACTTCTCAGTCCTTTTGACAACTATGGAGGACACATCCTGTGACTGTGGAAAATATGTTGTTCTGGATAAAGCAAACAAAAGAACAGAGGGGATTGCTGAATCTACTAATATGGCAATAAAAATTGTCCAAAATCTTGAACATATTGGACGTAGTGGTGAACAATCATCTTTGTGGAAGAAATTGGATTGGAAGAAAATCGTGAATGATTTGGACTAGAGATCAAGCTGAAAAGTTGGAGACACATGCACAAGCCATTGGAAAAAAAAAAAAAAAAAAACACTTATCAACGATCACTTATCAGTGGGATAAATGGTTACGCTGTACTCCTGTGACGAGCTTCCCCCTGTGCCCTGCTGGTGTGCTCACGCTGCACAGATATCGGCGCTGAATCCTCTGCTTGACAAATCTGCCATGAGAATGCAAGTTGCACTATTCAACAGTTGGAAAGTGACCGGAATATCCAATTCCGGTGCATTTGGGATTTCACACCAAAGCAGTTTAGTTAATTTTAAGAGAACAATTTGTTTCCCCTGTAGTGCTGTTCATTTGAGTTGATATGGCTGTCAGATCTACATGTTTTGTACCACCAAGAAAACTTATTTGGTCAATATATAAGAGAAAGGGCTTGGCTTATGCTGCAATGGTGAAAATGGAGATGTGCTGTTATAATATTATCATAAACATAATAAAGAGCTAATAGGCAAGAGTGTTTTTTATGTGATAACCCATCTGCAAGTGCTTCAGAGCAATCTGCCAAGGCTTTTCTGCCGAAGAAAAGCCTTAAGTTGATACAGGCTCCGAATGTGTGGCTATATGCATTTTTTAACCCCCACAGACTCTGCACGTTGACCCATCGTTCCATAAAGATTTCATGGCTTTCTTTTCTATGTTTTCCGGCTTATCTAATGTATTATTACCTTAAATGTCACCTAAAGCTAAAAAAAGATATGCTATTTTTTTACACCCATTTCCCACATACGTCACTGTGAGTGAAGGGCAGGATTTCCTTTTATGGTCAAATTCTCCAAGCAGTTTGCCCCAGCGAGAGCATGCACGTTATCGAAGGAGATCGTTTTAAGATTGGAAGATTTTTGTGATTTTGAGAACAGGACTTCATTTTTGTTTTGGAGATATCGTCAAGAAAATTGGCTCTTTATTGAGGGGGCAAGCCTCCCCTGGCCAGCAGCTCAGTCGTAAAAATACAGGGCGCTGGCTTTGCAAAAAGACTGAAACCAAAAGTCGAAGCTATTTCAGTACAAAAAAGGCATCCATCTAAATATCAGAAACCTTTGTCAGAGTTTCTGCTTTGTTCGCCAGTTGTAGTATCCTGACTGGTGTAACCCTAAGTAATGCACATTCACAAGTCTCCAAAATCCTCTCCCCTGCCCCCTCAGAAAGTGTCTAGGAATCAGAAGACACTTCATCCAAATCCTCTCAATAAGAGTTTTCCCCTGAGAGAGAGCTCTGCCTTATGATTAAATGTTTACAAACTATTTTGAGTTATGATGGATGCAAAGCTACTCCAGGCATACCAAAGATGAAGAATTAAAATGACTGATTGTGCCATGAAAAGATTGTGCCATGTCTACATTAACAGTATTTTGGATTTTCTCATTTCCTACAATGTAAAAGTTCAAACACATTAAACTCTCAAAGTTTAAAGTTATGTCATGGGGTCTTCACCAAAAAAGGGCTCTTGCCTTGTAGCACTTTCTTCTGAAGCACATCAATCCTCACAGTCATGACCTGAGGTTATCAGAATGGTACACTATCAGAAAGAACAGGCATAGACACTCATTGTGGCCATCAGCTTGCAGAAAGTTACTTTAACAAATTTATAAAATGCTAAAACACAGTGTTAGAGGCTAACCTGAAATAAATTTTCCCTGCAAAGGCATGTATGTGCACTCACCTTTGGACATCAGCCAATACGGACGCCTCTGCCTGACAAGACCTGTGATTGGGCAAATAAACCCTGTTACAGTATATATTTATACAAAGTATACAATAAATGATCAAAAACATCAACATGGTGACTATATTTGCACACATTAAATCTGTACTTGACTGGTGTGTGTGTGCACATCTGTATCATGGTTGCTTTCCGCCACGCTTTCTGGTCTCTCTGTTAAAGGGGAGATGTACTACCAGCTTTTAAATTAGTTACACATCACTGCAGGCATAATACATCCAAACACCCCAGGACAAGAGCAACCTAATAGAAATGATGCAAAGACAGCAGTAACACACCCTCACATGTGGACACATTGAGCACATTAGGGTGAATAACAATAGTGAAAGGGATAAAGCCTAGACAAAGCTTTCTAGCCAAAAATGTTACAGATGAGGAAACAAAGCAAACAATGATAAAAAGAACAAGATGAGTGGGGAGCAAGATAACAGATGCGACAGGACAGAAAGTGAGGTATAAAATCAGAAGAGGATAAGTGAGGATAACAATGAAAATAGTTTAGGAGTTAGGAAAGATAGGGGGAGCAATAAAAAGCCAACAAGGAGACTTTGTCCCACAGTGAGGACAGGTTTTTTTATTTTTTAAAACACTTACCAAACAGCATTTCTCAACCATTGTAGATATATCTCTGTGTCACGATCTGCATCTTGTGTTTTTGTCACATCTGTGTTTTGTGTTTTTGTCTCTCTTCTGTCATCAGCTCCACTCCTTTCACCTGTACTCACTTATCCTCAGCTGTACTCAGTCACCAATCACCCTCCACAGTATTTATTCCCCCGTTTTGTCTTCAGCATTTGTCAGATCCTCACCATCACACCTGAAGCTTACTCGGATTTTATCAAAAACCACATTATCTGAATGTGTGGTCTGGCTTTCAGAGCATCATATTCATACAATTTGTAGGACTAAAAGTTTAACATCCATTTTAACAGGCGAGCTGAAGTAGGATAAAACCTTCTCTGTTTAAGACTGTGCCCATGTTAACATAGATATTTTGCATAACAAAGTTTGAGGTGGTGAGGGATGAAGGGCTCTCCGCAGTAAAGGGAAAGTGGGTTCAAGTGGAAATGATGCTGATTGTCTGTGTTTACCAGCATGACTAAAAAGCTAGTGAAGAGGAAGGCTTTTTCTGCTGCAAAGTTCAAACTTCAACAATGTGACTTGAGGTAAACACTGGCCAACCCCCAAAGACTATGATTACCATGAACGGGGGAAAGTACTGTAAAAGCTTCAGCACAGCAACAGCAGCAGAAAGGTTAAATAGACAGCAACCAGGAAGAGTGTGCAGAGGGAGGCTGATGTTAAAGGCCATATGGATGTGTTTACATGGACAAGCAACAATAATGCTGTACAGACTATAGGAGCAGTGATGGATCAGACTGAGCTGTCATCAACAGAGGAAGAGGGGCAATAACGTAAGGACTAGATAAATATATTTGTTTTATCCTTTCCTTTTAAAATTTCTTTTCTCTTTTGAGGCTGCACATGTCAGGGAGCAGGTGTTTTGAACAATGACAAACAGTAAATATGAAATGTTGATTTTCCACACTGTGTATCAATGTTTCGAGAGGTTGCATAAGATCCACAAGCAACAGCTTGTGGACAGTGCAAGATACTTTGGTTCTTTTGTTATAATGTATGAGCATGTAAAGAGATAAAGGAACAAAATATGACAGGGAAATATATTAGGTATGTGACTTGGAACCTTAATAGAAGCAGCAATCCACTTAAGTGATGTTATAGACTGCCACATTTGAAAACCAACCAGGCGGATATAATCTTTATACTGGAGACCCACTTAAATGAGAATGAGGATTTCAGGTTTAAAACAGGCTGGGTAGGCGTCATTTCTCACTTTTCACTGCTAAGTGTACACAATGGAGCTATGATCCTATCAGGAGGAATATGCATTTTGTGCTTTTTAAAGAGGTAAAATATATGGAGGGACTGATGAAATGCATACAGACGCTTATAGAGGGAGTGAAATGTAGCGGTAAGTAAATGTAATATATGAATTAATGTATGAGGGCAATTCTTTGAATAGATGTACTGTGATTGGTCATGTTTGAATTTGAATTACTGCCATGAAAAAACACCAAACATGAGAAGTTAGTGAAACACAATCCCACTGTGCTAAAAGTCACTCTTTTTATTGTAACGTCAGTCTGCTTCACGGTCGGTCCAAACAAATAAATCACATTTATCCTTCTTTCACTGGACATGCTCCAAATGTTCTTCTCATGTATTTTGATGTGATGTTTGACATAATTGCCAAAAACTGGCCTGACATGATTATGTCAGTGGTTGTGGGAATTTCAGCATTCTCATCTGGATGGACATTTTATTTCTTTTTTTTCAATGAAGAAGAAAATCCAGAGTGGTACAGCTGGGACCTTAATTTAATACTATTACACAGTGCAGTTAAAAATTAGTGCATTAGTTGGATCAGTTGGATTCTAAATGAAAGGCCTTCAGTGTTGTTCCCGGAGGTTGTGGTGTATGTGTGAGGGAGTCTTATCGTCCATAGTAACAGAAGCTACAGAAAGTCTCTCTCTATCCATCATAGGTCATATATCAGTCCAGAAAACCATAAAGCACTGCTTTGTCACGGATTTAAACACCGCAATCGCCACTCAGCAACCTTTTCTTATATTTCCCCTTTGATTTTGTATCGCTCCATGTTCCACTTTCTCTATTTGTCTTCAATCTATTCAGTAATTTTGAATGAATCCATCCTCCTGTTCCAGTTTTACCAAATGACAAACAAATAAATGGTTTTTTGCTACATTTCTGAAAAGCCATTGCCTAACACGACAAAAAGAACAAATCTGAGGACTCAGCTGATAACTCGCCACGCATGAGAGACAACAACCATTCCAGAACTAAGTGGAACAACCAAAACTGCAGAAACTTTGAAGGTGAATGTTTGGTCCCCATTTATTTTCAGTCTGCTATGGACTATGGTGAAAGGTAACACGCTGTCTAACCACAGACAGAAGGAGAAACGAGATGGTTGATACATTTAATGGGCGTAGATCAACTGAATTACATGATCGGTTAAAATGAAACTAATTCATACAAACCTTTTGAATACTCACAGCCCTTGACCCTTTCCTCTCTCTATAATCGTATCTTTATATGTTCTGCTCCCCTCTTTTCCTGCCAGCTCATTGGTAAAACTCAGCTTTTGTCTCTTTCTCTCCCTCGTCCCTTAGTGAAGCTTTATGTTCTTCCACATAAATTTTATAAAGTCAGAGTCAGAGGTGTGTGTGTGTATCTGCACTCCTGTCTTGTATATTGCATTATATTGTTGTGGCACCTATTTTTAGGCCAGCACACGGAGAGGAGAGAAAGTTCGGCAATACAAGCATCATTCTTGATAACACCATAAAGTCACCTTGAAATCAGATGATCTTGCAGGCAGAAGTAATGAAAGAGGAATATTATTTTTCCCATTGTTTTTCATTACATCCATACGCTGAGGACACAAAAGATGCAAAGAGATGATTCTGAACTTTCATCTAATATCTTAGGGTGCATCCAACAGTTGATACTTTACTCCATTGGACTGTGTACTCTATACCATTGAAACCATTTACCTAAAAATTTAGAAAAAAGAAACAAAATCAACATGACGCAAACACACTGTTACTAAACATCAGCAAAGTCCTCTACTATAAGTCATATGGTGCAATTGGACACGTCACAACTTCGGGAGACGTTGCATGTTTCAACATCAAATAATCTCTGTGAGGCAGCTGAGGTTGATCAGACCACAGCTTGTGTCCAGATGGCCAACTGTTCAGCTCCCCTTGGTGCTGCTCACTTGAGTCACAGCCATCTTCTGGCTCACTCTGTCGCTTGAACATGTCTGTGTGAGAGCTGTGTCCCATTTTTGTTCCATCCGAGACCAAGAAATGCTGAGATCTGACAGGCAAGACCCCTCAACAGGCAAGCACATACTCAATTCATTTCTTGTGGGTATCCCTTTAGAAGTGCTGCATTTCCCACAAGAGTTTTCAGCGTCAGTAGCAGCATCCCCAACATTCTGAGAAATTTGTTCTTTGATTAAGACAAGTAACAACTGTTTTCAGGCAGCATTTGCAGATGGAGATTTCAGTTAGGTCTCCCAGTCCACCTGCAGCATCTTCTCTATTGCAGAGGACAGAATTCCATTTTGTACTTGCGAGGCTTCTTTGGATAGGTTTCAAAATCTGTTGTCTGTTCATTTTTGACTTATGCCACAAAGAAACAATGCAACATTCTGAAACAGGCTTCACTGACACCGCACACATATACCAGTTTCCATTCCAAGGGAGTGAAGTGCCAATGTTTTGATGCACACCAAATATTATTTGACTTCTGTGCCCTGATGCATCAGCCATGGCAATGTTAGACGCCGACTGCAAATGTAAATCTTTGAGGAGGGATTTACAACAAATAAGTTACAGGGTCCTCATAAGATGGCTGAAGAAGGAGTGAAGTACATTTATTTAACCTGCAAAAAAGAGACTAACTAGTGCATAGAGTACAGAAAATTAATCGGGATTCAGCAACACAGTCACTCACCACAAGAAACAGCCAAGAGTGATAGCTAATAGACAGACTTAAAACAATGAAAGTGAACGGGTCCAACAGATTCGATGGTGTAGGCAGGGCAAAGTGAAAAAACACGGGTGACAAATGTTGGCTTACTTTATCGACAGCCGTCCATCGGGTTGATGCGTTACTGCTTCAAAATGTGCTGCTCAGACGAGTGGAGGTGTTTGAGATGACCAAAGCTTTGTGTGTTTAAGCACATAATTAATGAGTTCACATGAACTGAATATAAATTGGGAATTAAGTTATTTGTAAATGTAAAAATAGCTGAGGGTGTGTTTCAAGAGCGAGACATAGGCAGATGAAAGAAAAAAAATGGAAGAGCGAGGCTATCAAAGAAGCAAAGGGAGAAATAGAGCGAATTATTCTGGCAAGCAGAAAAGATCACAGACATCAGGCACCCTCAGGACATTTACCTAATACACACACTGATACTGAGGCTGAATTGAGTGGATTTTTTCAGGTGTCTGTGTGTGTGGGCTTGGCTTTGAGGCTGATAAATCAGTACAAACACAGTGACGATTAATATTAAGTAAGAAAAGGGGAGTCTCAAAGGATACTTTTATACAAGAGGAACAATAAATCCCTCTATGTCATGTGTGATGAATTTTCATGTTTTCATTTAGTTTGAAACTTCAAATTAGAAAAATGTTAGAAATATGTGTCTTGTTAATGTACAAAAAAAAAAATCATAAATAAACACCAATATACATTTTGGTTCAGTATCATGGATCAGTTTGAAAAAAAGGCATGTGGGCAAAATAAGCCAGAATCTCAAAACTGACTAAAAAAATGTACATTGTTACAACTTTTATTAAGGATTTACCACTACAACTTCCAAATCCATGATGCAAAACGCTTTGTTCATCAACACGACCACTTATGTTAAGATTCTTTTTCAATCCATTAATGGATACATGATTTAAAACATAAAAAGTACAACTCTGAGGTACACACGTTTTGTGACAATTATAAGTAAAGAACACTTATCTGAATGTTTTCAGGTGGAATCCAGCCTTTCCGGCTGCTTTTCAATCACAGGAAGCAGAGTCCAACAGTGTTCTGGGGAAGTAATATCTCCTCCATAAACAGTAAGTCTGGGACAAATTCGTAAGTAAAATACTGTCCAGTTAGAAGATTTTAGTTGTAGGAGCAGCCAGTTTTACAAAATTACAAGTGATTTGTCAACACATTAGTATGTTTTTGGTTACTTCCTGTTTTATTTTGTAGAGCTCACTCTCCTTGTTTGTTCTGTTGATATTTACTTCCTTTCCTGTGTTACACCTGATTTCTGGCACTCATTAACTCTGTGGTTTTCAATCCCCTCGTCACTCCCTCAGCATTTATTCTCCTGGTTCAGTTGATCCTTTGTCAGATCATTTCATGTCGCACGTTGTGTCTGTTTCCACCTGTGTTCTTTGTTGTCTGTTCTCTTGCCTCAGCTTAGTAAAAAGTTGTAAGACTGCCTACCAGCTTCATCTCTCCATTGTCTGCACTTGGGTCCGCTCTTCCAGTTTTCCACATCCACAGTTTCCACAGTTTGACACATTTCGGGGAAATTCATGCTGACAAAGAACAAGAAAGATGCAGAGAAAAAAGAAGCAGACTTGTTATAGTTTTTAATGCCAAATACTGTTACAGTTGTCCATCCTACATGCTGTTTTATTTACTTTACTTGCAAATTAAGTCTGCAGTAATTCAACAAAACAAAATGCATTGGAAGAACAGAGGGAATAAAAAGAGGGCAGGTAAAAGGTTGAAAGAGCCATAAAACATACTTTTATCTCAGGCCACGTTAACAGCAAAGATAACAAATGCATCATATAACACACAAAGGGTTGCAATTACATTGCAATTATATCCTGCTTTTCAAGAACATGCAGTCAGAGATGCATGAAATACATGACAGGAAGACAGGAAGTGTAAGCAGACATTTGAAAAAGTGAGTGTGAAGGAAAAGATCTCAAGGACAGAGGTGCAGAGAGGAGGGATGGAGGTGAGAAGTCAGCTGAGACAGATTCTAAGGAGAGTACGGAGAAAGACTGAGAGGCAGAGGCAAAGGGTGAGAATGGATGAGAAAAAGAAAAAAAAACCTCATTGGTAGAGAGCCCAAAAGACTGAGAAATGTGGAGCGAGAGGAGGCATTGGAGGAAAGTAACAAATTAAGAAGAAAACACAACGCCACCCTGAAGTATTTCAAGTGGTAAATTAATATTGTTTTCAAAAGCCAAGGGAACTGGCGTGATAAGCAAGAAGAAAGGGAAAAAGAATGCAGGACTGAACAAAGTAAAAAAGGAGCAAGCCTCTAAAACATCAAAAGATCAGTTGGCTTAATGTCATTAGAATTTGCATAAAAAAACAACCCTTTTCATTTTGAGTTTCAGGATTGTATTAGAATGTGTATGTAGGAGCAGTTTGACATATTAAATCAAACATTTGGGAAAGCAAACAAACAGATGCAAAAAGAAGAAATGGTTTTGACAGCAGAACGTTTGGTAGTAAATGCTGAAGGTGTTACCTCTCAGGTTACACACATATCACATGACTTTGTATGTTGTTTGCAGGCCTCTAGACTAATTCTTGTAGATTAGCACATGTTGAGATTCATACACAGCTACAACACAAATGTAATGGTAAATTAGGGATGGGGAAAAAATCCTAATATTTTGAAGGCAAAGGTCTACATAAGAAAATATCTCTGTTTTTAGCTAATTTCATTTAATTCAATTGTTGTCCAGTTTTTGTGATCATTTATTTATTTATTTTTTTAATGAAAATGCTCAAATAAAAACAGCGACAGAGGACATGAAAGGTGGTTGCGTTCGGCTATATCGCAATTAATATTAGTCCACATAAAAATGAAGCTGGGCTAAACAGAAGTTACAGTGACAGAGTTATTTGTCAGCCTAAACTCGGTTAGCATGAGGCAGTGTCTATATTACTCACTGCCTTCAGGAGTTGTGGACACTTACTGTGGTGTTATTGTGGTGTCCAGTCTCACCAGAAATATTCTGCTGATTCTTACAAAATAGGCGGAGATGAAAGCTTTGTTGTCTTCCTGCATTCTCAGCCCTCATCAAGCAACAAGCTCAGTTAATAATAATAATAATAATGATAATTAAAGACAGAAGATGATGTGGAGAAAAGCGATTATCACTGAGTCCTCCCGTGCTGCCTTTGTGTCCTTTACTGTTGTCTAAACTACAATATTTCCAGAAGTTTATTTTTTCCAATAAATTTTTGTGTTTTCAACTCCACCAGAATGTCAAGTTTTGTCCCCCTTTGGAGCAACAATACATCACAAAAACCTACAACACATTTAATGTACTTAAAAGAAAGGTGTCCAAATTTCCACTAACACCGCTACAGAATTTAATATGTCTAATTACAAGAACAAACTGTATCTTGTCTAAAAACAGGCCACTAAATTAGAACTGTAGGTGAACCTAAGAGGAAACAAGAAACATATAAATCTCTTCTTCATCCCTTTGCTGGAAGAAAAAGGGCTTCACTGAGCACTGCAGAGAAATGGCTTTTGTACTTCCTTCCACTTCAGGGAGTTTGACAACTTAAGGGAGCTTATGGAAGTCTCATGCTCAAGGACACATAAGGAAAACAGTTTCCAACTAGGGTACTTGAGCCAGTGTCCTACAGAAAAAAGTACAACTTTTTGCTAAATTGCTTACAACTTGGCTAAATAATACTGTCTCTGCCACCCTATTGAAGTTACCCACTGAAAAACACTGTGTACTACATATTCATTGTAATTTTACAATCCACAAACTGGAATCCATACTGAGATCCTACAGCTTATATTTCACCAAGGAAACCATCTACAAATGTTACACATAAGAACAAAAACAACAGCAAAATCCAGGTTTCCTGATCATTTGCTGTTTTTGGTCATTGTAATGACTCCACTGCACCTCCCAACCTCATGTCTGCCTCTTCTGTACGGACATCACATTATTCATTCGCATATGGTATATTATAATTTCTCATTCTCAGGAGAAACCTGGTTATACATTAACCACTTTAACTTTGTTCACTCTAAGATTATGCTACATTTCAGTTCAGTTTCTGTTTATAGCACCAATTCACAACATGTCATCTCACAAATAAGTCCAACAAAATCAAATTCAAATTCAGTAAAGCTTGAATATACACTAAGAGAAAAACGTAAATAGTAATTGGGTATGATTCTGGAGGTGTGAATGTGTTTATGCAGACTTTTTCCAATGTTAATTACATGTAAAAATGAAAATAAAATAAAAAACACTTGCAAATTACATTACGCTTCAAGGATTAATAATTTTTGTTCTGTGACTTTTAACAGCTTTTCCTTCCTGAAAAACCGTACCTACTATGCAGCAAGGTCGAGGACTATAATGTAAGTGGTAACTGCTTATTAAAGCTATAACTGGCATGAGGACAACAAACAACATACCTCTCTACAGTCTGTGTTGTTCAACCACTGGATGGCTGAATTGAATCCTTCTTCTCTTTGATTATTTTGTTGGTTTGATTGAACAGGCACTATGACCCACTGATGTGTGAACTGCCATTCGTCATCTTGATACTTGTGGATAAAGAAGAAATCATCTTTTCTCAATCAATCTTTTGGGCCAAATATCAAATTGATAATAAAATAGTTTTTCAAAGGGCACCAGGATGTCTATTAGAAGGCATAAATCTCGCTAATAACACCTATGAAACAGCAAGTGGATTACGAGCTTCAACTGCAAATTTCATAATATTAAATCATATAAACTAAGAAGGCTGATGCCGTTCCAAAAAAAAAACAGTCTCTTGTAATTGATTTAACAGAATGACAGGTTGAGGCTCCATCCTTCATTTAATGAACTGGGGAAAAAAATTCCTTTTCCAGGAAATTACAACATCGAAAATACCATGAAGATTACCAACAAAATAACCTTTTTTCCTTTGTTGAGCAAGCCATGGGTGTGAAGGTGTTGCAGTATGCTGTGCCCAATGCACAGACAGTGCTGTGAAGATACAGTGGAAAGAATGATGTACCTCTCAGCTACAGCCACAACCAAAACTGATGTCTAACTTCTTTGTTGAATTGTGACACAACTACTGGAGGGAGAACAGTCTGTTCTCTTTTTCCATTCATTGCAACAGACCTTTATGGCTGAGTTTGAACACAACAGAAATTATGGGAATTATAATGTTGCAGTAATTACGCATGGTTATTACTGCTTGCAGGAATGACTTGTGTTGCAGCAGAGCTGAAGAACCCCTTTACTGAACACATTCCATTGTTTCAACGCTGTTATGTAGAGGGTGTGCAGCATTATACATTATGGTTGTCAACTTGTGGAGCACTCTTCTTTGCACTATCAGCACCAGGGCCTGCAGAACAGTCCTCGGCACAGAGCCAGCCTTCTTTATCAGTTTGTCAAGTTTCACATGAATCACTGGCTCTGATGCTGCTGCCGCAACAGATGGCTGCAAAGCAGATTGAACTCTCCACAACAGACTTTTAAAGAATGTGCAACATCTTGATGCAGATATTGAAGGACCTAAGTGTACTTGAGAAGTACAGGCCGTTCTGTCCCTTTTTGAAGACAGCCTCAAAGTTGCATTTCCAGTCCAGTATGCTGTCCAAGTAGACTCCCAGTCTACCCCCAGATAGTGTTTGGCCTATTCCTGGTCTTCCTAAAGTCTGTAATCTACTGTTTTGTTTAGTTTAATGTTCAAGATGAGGCGATTGTTCCCACACCACGCCCCAAAAGTGGTCGACCAGTTCCCTGTGCACAGCCTTTTGTCCATCTCTGGCACACCCAACTACTGCAGATTCATCTGAGTGTTTCTGGATAAGACAGGACTCTGATATATATAGTGGAAATCTGAGGTGTACAGAGTGAAAAGCAACAGTGAGAGTACAGTCCCCTGTGGTGCTCCGTTGCTGTTGACCACCTTCTCAGACACACAACCCTTTGGTGTCACAAACTTGTCTGTTTGTTTGGTAGTAAATAATCCATGTTGTTTTGGAGATATCCAGCTGCATTTGCTGCAGCTTCTTACATAACAGTACAGGTTGAATTTCATTGAAAGCACTGGAATAATCAAATAACATAATCCTCACTCACTGAAGCAGATAGATGATGGCATCTTCAACATCAGGATGATAAGCAAACTGTAGAGGGTCCTGAAAGATGTCAGGACTTTCATAATGCAGGATGCTGGAGCGACTGGTCAGTGGTCACTGAGGGCAGATAGATGAGATTCTTTTGATACCACAAGAAGGCATGATGTTCTCCTTATGTAATTATGTACTATTTAACACAAAAACAGACAGATAAAGGGAAACCCAACTGCACATTTTAGTGTTAACCCTCAGTTTGTGTAAAAAGATAAAAAATGACAATAATTTTGTAGATACTGAACTTACAGCATGCTGAGCAGAACTCCAAAAAAAAAAAAATTCTGATTATAGTATGACTAGATAAGTCACAACTTATGGTACACTTTGACACTTTGATTGGGTTGGTTTTTATAATTCTATGAGGAAATACTAAGGCACATGCTGCTTTAAGATACAGTCTGCTGTTTGTTTTAAGAACCACATCCACATATGTACATATACAGTAGGTTTTCTGTGTATGTCAGTTACTGTGGGGTGGTATGGGGTATGTGACTGAAGCTATTCTTGGAGAGTTGTAATGTGACTGCTTTCTCATGTGTTACAGCCCTCCAGGGCGCTGTAATCTGGGCACATGGTGTGTTTATGTCCTATCGATAGTCCATCGTGTTGAAGAGCTGTAATCTCCACCAACTATAACCCCGAGGAACACAAACACCTATGACACAATGTAGATGCTGTAGGTTTTTTAAATGTTCAGAAAGTGGTCATTCCACAGTTAGACTCAGCAAAGTACATGCATATATTTCATTGTCAGATGCATCTTTCATATTCATATATTCATATATATATGTTCATATTGTACCATTCAAGATGCATGACATCTTGAATGGTATATGAATATACCATTCATATTACTTAAAACATTACTTAAAACTTAAATTACTTAAAACTCACTTAAAACATTGATCATGAAAGCAAATACTTTATATAAACTAACTAAATCATTAAACAAAATGTAAAAAAAAAGATTAAATAAACTGATCGTTTTGGAAAGATTCAAGGGGATATTCAGAGAGAACATTTAACATTTTTATGTAAGTGCTGTTCTGTTGGAAATGCTCCTCTGAAAAGGGTATGTTGTCAGAATACTCTTTTTTTAAGCAATACAAGTGGATTCAAATTCTACTTTTTGTGCCTCAGCATGCAGATGCTTAAAGTGCTTTTTTTCACACCATAACTACGAGAGAGAGAAAAACAATTGCTGGTGAAGTCTGCTTCTTCTTAACCTACCTCCCTGCTGATGGTTTTTTCCTATTGCAACTTTGTTTTTATCAGCTTTGTAGTCAGTCCTCGTATTTTTAAAAAACAAGACATCATTTAGCTGTTTGATTCTGATTCCCTTCTTTAACCGATTACTAGCTCCTGTCTCGTTCTTAGCACTCTTCAGCCATACCCTCACCTTCTTAAGAGGCACACTTGCTCAACCTTCCTGTTGTTGCTGCGAAGCTAATATTTCCAAAGGCATCCTTCCCCTTAATTTTTACTCATTTAAGTATTTCTTACACAGTTAATCTTTTACACTCGTCATACACCAATTTATAGTCCTCTTCTATGGTTCGTTCAGAGATGTTTTCATTGATTAATTAACAGCAGCTCCGCAGAGGGATACTGAATTATTGCGTGAAGAATATTGATCGTGAAGACTATTAAGTCTAGCTAATTTAAAGTTATGGAGTGACCCATTTTAATTTCCTACAAATTATACACAGATGCAAATACACACACTAACTAATTCTGTCACTTCAAAAACTTCAAACTGACATTTTAGTTTTATAAATTCAGCAACAACAACAAAAAAAATTGTGAACGTGACTCTTCACATGCAACCATGTTTCTCATATGTCTGAAGCACATATAATCACAGAATGACGTCAAATGTTCTGAAACAAACAAGCTGCTTCATTAAGTAGTGAGCAGAGGAAAAACATTATCACCTAAATGCAAAAATCTAACCAGCTGGATCATTCATCCACTTATAAAAGGTACAAGTTCATCTGTAATTACCCCCAGACACAGTTTTACTTATGAATACTGTGTCAAACCTTTTGTTGGAATATAAAAGCTATATGAGAAAGGGAAAGCTTAAAAAATAAAAACCTGCTCTTAAGCCTTGATGTCTTGCTCTCATACTGTAAAAATTATCAAGGTGGATGGCAATAATTACAGATGACAGAGTAAGAGACATATTTAGAATAAACCACAAACAAGAGTTTAAGAACAAGGCTGTATGCAATTTGATCACAGACTAACGTTTACGTTTTTTTTAGTTATTATAAATTGTATGGTTATCGTATTATAGTTTAGACTATTCAGGTTAGAAAAACATCATGGCTTTCTTTAAAACAGACATTGTAGCATTATTATAAAATCTGAAAATCCAGCTTTTTCACCAAAGACAAAACATATTAGACACATAAAACTAGATGTCCTCCTGAAATACAGCACTTTGAAAACTGTGCTGCAAGGCATGAACATGAAAAAGATTTTGTCTTAACACAAAGGGAGCACTTTCCAGTTTTGTTAATATTTCACATTTTGCTCCGAAACTGGGAGTAAAATCCTTAACAACTAGTTAACACTAGTACAACATGCACCTCAACATTTTTCAGCACTTATATTTTAACACATATGACAGGTTTTAATGCAATTCTCAAAATTTGCTTTACATTGACCTTCCCACATTATAGCAACCTTAACTTGAGTTCTTGTGCTCCAGTTCTGAATAAAATCTGTTTCAGAATAATGCAGTTGTAAAATGAATATTGACTGTTCTTAGAAGAAATCAAGTATTTTAGGGAATCTAATGCTTACATCCCAGAGTTGGCAGAATTTCAGTGAAAATCGAAACACATTTTTGTGTCTTAAAGGAGCAGTGTGGAAGTTCCGCTGTTCGTCAGATTCTGTCATTTCCGATACTCCGCAATACTCCATGCAAGAAACTATGGTGGCCTGAAACTGTGTGCAGCAACACAGACTACCCAACACATCCATCACTCAAATGTGTCACGATGTCTTCTCCATCGAGTGAAACCATCTTCTCAAGTTCCGAGGTTACTTTTAGAGGTATAAATTAAGAATACATTACAGTAATTTCTGTCCAGCTAACAAAGCTACTTAGTAGCTTTGGTGCATCAACTCAGTGAATAAACAGTTTTTAACAGGGACACGGAGAAAACATTGTGTTTGTTTAATCAGATCAGTTGATCGTCTGCAAAGTAGCGGTGAATTGCGCTTATGTCATCCTTTGTCCCTTCTAGGCCATTTTAATCAATACGGCGACGCAAGTGGTGTCCTTCTGGGTAAGCCTTTGTAAATGTAAATAAAAAGGTGAAATTTAAAGTAATAAAAGCATAACAACTCATTTCATAGGGTGATTATATAGCACTAACAACATAGTTATATGTATTATAGTCTAATTTTGTTAATAAATCACCCTAATTATTACACACTGCTCCTTTAATTGTTTTTACATTAAAACTTCAGTGCGTTACTTCTATCGCCCTCTAAAGGATTTCTGCATTATTAAAACGATGCGGCAGGCACCTCAATATGATGTATGACCCAGTGTAACCTAACTTAGGAAGTTAGGTTTTAGTAATTGTCTCTTTGTTATTTTCTTTAAAATCTAGTTAAAATCTGCCAACTGTGCTTCACTTGTGTGCACAAGTGAGTGAAATTCATTCCCAACCTTAAAGGGATAAAAAGTAAAACAGTACTATATTTACAGATTTTTTATTTTTTTTCTGTTTTATCCTCAATCTTTCTGCATCACACGCTGCTACATTTCTTTCTTAATTTCATGTCTGCCTCTCTGCAGAAGCAGCACAATTAAATTTGCAACCAACCACCACATGAAGTGCATCCAGTCGTAATAATTGAATGCCTGAAAATGTATATTTACGTGAATTCAATTGTAGCCTACTGGCTTCCCACAACTTCCAATAGAGGCTCTGTTAGACTAACCCATAAATAACATCACAGATTTCCCACACCTTGTTGAAGAAAACTGAAGTGAAACAAAAACTGGCCATGCTATTGTGGGCAGTGGTAGAAATCCTCTCTTCCATGCTACATCTCCCCTTCATTAGTGTAGACACAACACAAAACCTGAATGCACAATTATGCAGAATTGAACTCTGACAAGGGAAAAGAGAGCCAACTGTGATAATATTGACATACAATTCTCAATTTTTCTTTCTTCACAACAAATGACAGCAATTGCTGCAGTTGAGTTCATGTTCTTGCTTCTGTATTTAATGGAAAACTAACATTATGTACACACAATGGGCTTTACACACCCACACACATCTTTCTCAATCATTTTGCATAAACAAACGAGAACAATTTTATATCCTAAAAGTAAATTCTAATATTGCAAACGTATGAGGCCCCCAGGAAACGTCACCAATGCCAGTGATCTGTATTGCAATTAAATGAAAGCACACAAAGTGATCCTCATTTGTATAAAAAAATCTAATTGGTTCATAGCTTCTGCTATACAAGTCCAGTAGGTTTGTTGTTGTTTGTGTATTCCTGTTAACGAATGGCGAGAAAAAACATCATAGTAAAATGAAACCTATGACACCAGTTTTAGATTAACTCAAAAATAACTAAATACCAATTACTACCACTCACCACATCAGTGTCACAATGCTTTAACTTTGCCTTCTTTCTGCTGACTAACATTATTATCACTACTCAAAAAAAAGATTGTTAACTTTGCTAAACTCAGATGGGAAGACCGGTCAAGTACATTTTTCTTTTCTCTCAGAAATGTCACAGAACGGAGACAGCACCGACCTAACAGATGACATTTTAAAATGCAAATTCAAAAATTAGTGGAGCCCAGTCAGAGAATGGAGGAAAAGTATAATTCTGGATCTAAAAATGAAGGGAAATAGTAAGCTCATTACTCTGAACATGAAGTTGATATTCAGCATTGACTGTAACACTTTGTTATTATTGTGGTTTACACAACAAATATAAAATTGGGAAAGACTGATGTCATGCTGTAGATTGAATGTTCAAATCTTTAGAACTATTAAAAAAATCACTTGTAAATGCTTAAGAACATATTTGTTGCTATTAGTTTGTATGTTTTCATTACATAAAATTAAATGAAAATAAATAGTGTCTTTACAAATTAAACAGATACATCATTTTGGCAGTTTATCTTTGATGTTGTAAATCTGTAGAAACACACAGTAGAAACGACACAAAGACAAAATAATGAAGTGGAATAAAGCAAAAGCAATGAAGAAAAGTAATAAGACAAAGTCCAGTTTTCAAAGATGATTCTGACCTGGCTCAAAATGTTCATATTTATAATTCTGCTTGGTGTATCTGCATTGGAAATTACATATAGAAAAGCTGTGCATACAGATTGGCAAATCAATAGATTTCCTCTGGGGTTGTCATTTCAAAGCCTGCTTAGAATCTAATTTGAATTGGTGCATGTGGTCACATCCATACACATGCATAATATATTGCTGGAGTTTTACATAAGGTGTATGCTTACTTTAAGTGTCTGTGTACACATACACATAACACTCAGACATGTGCATGGATCTGTAAAAATGTGCATGCTTCAGGCAGCCAGCTGAGAGTGCAAACTGACAGTCGATGGGTTCTCATTCCTAGCAAATCAAATATGAAGCTATTGTTTGAAAAGGTGCCAAGAATAAAAGTGAATCAGACATTATTCCACAGACAAGTTAAAAGTGCATAAAATAGGCGGCCTACCGTCACCACAGGGTGGTGGACAGTAGCTATTAGTTCTAACTCAAAAGAGAACGTAGTTGTCCTTATCAGAACAAGCTCTAACCAACATGAGGTAAAAAGAAAGAAAGATGGAAAAATGACAACAAAAATATGCAATGAACATGTACAATAGAAAAATGGAGACTACTATTTTTAAGGAATTACTATAATCTCTGGAAATATATGTGCTGTTTTATCATTTGTGGGAAGGTGCAGGTGAAGACTGAAGCTGGTGAGTTATTTTGTTTTAATTTCTCCCAACAAACAACTTTACGAAGTGAAACGTACATTTTACTGTGCGTCACCAGAAGTTCCTTTTAATATCCACATTTTCGATCACATTTTCTTCTATCTTCGAAATGCAAATCAAAACTGGCAATGGAAAACCAACTCTCTTCCACATAACAAGTCGATTTAAATCAGCTCGAGCATCCAGTAGCTCATGTCTAAGTCAATAGTTTCCAAGTCTTCCTCAGGAGAGTATAATTATTACTATGTGAATACGAAACTGTACAATAATGCAGACACAAGTGAATCAGACAAGACAAGAACAAAAATAATTCAATGAAGTTTCAAGGAGTGAAAAGCATTGCAGGAAAAGATGCAGAATAATGAAAATGCTGGCAAAGAATGCAGGCACTAAGGTGGAGAGGCGGCTGGGGAAACATGGTTATCAAAGCAATGTTTTTGCAGTTGGAGTTTGTGTGTGGGGCCTAACTTGTCAACTGGTATGCCAGGGAACAAAAAAAATGTAATGTGGACTAAATCACATCCTACTGGTAGGGTAGTTCAAGTTGGAATTGTATTCGGCAATTAAACACAAACAAGAGGAACGCAAAGAACATAAAAGAGAACAAGATGAAATATTTGAGAAAATGTATATGTGACAGTTTTGTCGCAATGATGATTATCTAACCAATATGTTTTTAATGAATAAACGTATCCAGGTGAATAAATTATGACTACAGAAATGAATGGAGAGTTTAAAAGTAGAATGAGTAAAAAAAACTGGTCACAGGAGGAATCAAAATGTTTGATGTGTAACTCTGCTAGCAAACCTCTCCAGTCTCCCAACACAGACCTTTTGCTGGTTTATAAGAATAACTCCTTTTGTGGCAGTTTCATAAATATCTATGAGACATGTTTAAATACTGCATATGTTGGTTCTCTGTGGGTACCAAAACGCATGCATGTCAACTTTAATTGATTGTAGGGATGAATGTGTTTGTGCATGGCTGTTTGTCTAATTTGTCTCCATGTTGGCCCTTTGTTGGACTGGTGACCTGTTCAGGGTGTACCTTACCTCTCACCTGATGATAGCTGCGGTAGGCTTCAGTCCCCCTGCAACTCTGAACAGGATTAAGCAGTTATGGAAAATGGATAACTGAATGCTGCCTGTCTAATGAAAAGTGATTTGGACAAAATAGTCCCAATAGGTAAAAGGGAATAAAATAAAAAACGTTCAATTAAAAAGTCTTTGTAGCCTGGTACATCCCACCACTGGGATTTCTGCCCATTCCTCATGACAGCTGTTCTAACTCACTGAAGCTGGATGGGTTCTGCTGGCATGCAGCAGTCTTTAACCCTCTGAGATCTATGATCACGCCGGCGTGATCAGATCGCATGACATCATTACGGCTCAGACCCCAGAGGGTTAAAGCATATCACAGATTACGAGTACACCATTCTGAGAGATTTGTGTCCTCTGAAACCACTTGAGTTGCTGTAGCAGTATACTTATGGTGATTGTCATTCTAAACAGTGAACTCTTAATTCTCTTGAAAATTTAAACAGATTTACCTCTGCTGAGGAATTTTCCAGCCTATCCACAGTTACTATTGGTCTATTTGATACCCCTCTAATTAACACCCCACCGGCCTGGTCAGTGAGTCTTGGTGGTCTGCTCTCTCTTTACCTGCGATTGGTGGTTGTAGACTCTGGAACCTTTCACAACAGGTGCTTGTGTATAATGGTGTCCCTCTGACGCAGTGAACAGAGGGCATTCACTAGTTATGTGTCCTCTGATGGTAACTGCCAGAACCAGATGATAGAAATCCAGAACAAATGAGGTCAATCAATATGCACACACACTGCTTTTCATTTTTAAGTTTTTTTTTTCTTAAAAGTCGCTATGAGTAAAGAAATACCCAGTATGAGCAATGAGTTTTCCCTCAGTGGTCCATAGAAGACAGCTGGAAGTCTTGAAGTGACTACAAAACAATAAAAACAGCGTACACATATTAAGCTACATAATATTTCTTAATACTTGTGTTAAATGTGTTATCCATTTTATGGTATTATCTTAGGTTCTCAGCATCGTGTATGTGCATGGTGTAAATCAATTTATCAGCACTGCTCAGTTGAGTGGATTGATATGCACTCTCCTGAACCCTATTCATGAATTAAGCTCTATCCAGCCATTTCCGTATCAGTTTTTTTTACTTAATGTGTGTCATCTCTCTTCTTTTGATCTGCTCTGAGATGAAATGTTCACGTCTTTTTTTGGTTTGCAAAGTGATGGCGTGAAAAAAATTAACGTGATTGGATTCATGCTGGACTGAGAAAATGTACAAAAAAAGTTTATTCAAGAAAATATTAGACACCAAAACGAGTGAATATGACTTACTGCAAATCTGTACAGGTGAATCTGTAACTGGAGGTCAACTGGAGGTAGTTTAATTCCATCGTCAATATGAAAACCCTGAACACATAAAAACAGAGACAATTAGCAAAGGAAAGCTTCTATGACACATCACTCATATGGCGAGTTGTCTACGTATATCTGATAATCTATGAAATTTAACTGAAAGGAAATATGAGACATTTTGGGTATGTGTGTGTGTTTAACTTTACTGCAGTTCTTCTTGCAGGTATTACTAGAGGAAATTGTACATTGATCTCTTTCAGAAGACCAGATAATGAGAGACTTAAGACTTAATTTGGAAATATTTTTCAGTTTTAAGACAGATTTTAAGTGAGTCATGAGAAGTTAATTTTGAGGCAGGGTTCTTTTTTAAGGTAATTTAATATATAAAGAAACTTTTATCTTAGTTCAGCAGTGAGATGTTTTCTGACTTCCAGTTGCTGACAAAAGCATATACTGCCCCTGAATTCTACACTTATGGTACTTAATTTCTCTGCACACACATGACACTCCTATAACATAATCATACATTTACAGTGTCTCCATAGATGGTTTTCTGGACAATGTTAAGTTTAATTTTCTAGCATACTGAGAGCCCTGACAGGCTTCCGATATCTTTTCTGCACACCAAATTTCTTGTTAACATTCTTGTGATCTGTGTATTATCACTGTTCAATCAGGGACTGTACAAGACAATACCTGTGCAAGCACGACTTAGGGTAACTGCAGATAAATTTAATTTGCCCAGAGTTCTCAGTTCATTCAAGTGTTCCTCTTTCAACACATTTTCCTTTTGGCAGAGCTGTCCAATGTCTTTAAGGTTCGTAATTACCCACCAAATGACACATTTTGCTAATTTCAGATTGAGATAATTGTCTCTACATGTTGCTCTTATTAGGAATCTGCTACGATTGGCAGTAACACAGAGTTGATTCCTTTGATAGCCACCATTAAATAACATGCATCACAAAAATTACATCTGAGACCACCTGCCTCGTGTAATAGCTTTAGGAGAGTTCCACAGGGGCAAATCGAGGGGGAAAAAAATCTACTGTAATAAGAATGCTTTCCTGGTGCTCACTGCAAGAGCAGGTTTGTGGTTATGGCAAGTAGTTCAGAATCTTATGAAGCAACTATTGTGTGTATTAGTGACTGTCATACCATATTATACAACAGCTATATGTGCAGCTATATCTATCGTAGCTTATTTAGGAAAAAAAAGTTGAAAACAGAACACACCAGAAGTGTTAGCGCCCCTCGTTTGGGGCTTTTGACTCATTGAAATTAAGTAATATCTGTTCACACCCTTTCGTCACAAGATGCATAAAAGGGCTTTCACATAGGATTATTTAATAGGATTTTTCACATAAGATGCCTGAAGCTGCTTCTCTCCTCCTCCTCAGTAACAGTAATCCTAGGGCTTTCCTCTGTCAGCTCAAGAGATACATCCTACATCAGAGAAAGACTACAGCTGGAAAAACCTACTGCTTCTCGGATGTCTTTTTGGTCATCTCTTAACTGGCACTGAACTTGGATGCCATTTGCACTTGTGCACCCTCCCCCCTACTCTGCGCCCGACCTCTGAGCATAACCCTTCCTATGTGAAAGTCCCTAACAGTTATGAACTTTGAGTTATTCCATATCATTATTTTCTTCTCCTTTTTCCCCATTTAAAGGAACTTAAGAAAGAGCCCCACCCAAAATATTACAGGAAATTATTTCAAGCCTTGTGAAAAAGACTGTATATTCAAAATGGTAAAACAAAAACAAACAAATGTTGTGGTCTGTTCTGTATGAATGATGGATTTCAGATCATAGCAAACCCATATTTTTAATGCTGATTTATTGCCTCAGTGCTTTGATTTCTGACAGTGTCACACGCAAATTCATCCATTGTACATACCCACTCAATACTTTTTAATTGGGCTGGAGCTCCTGGCTGTCATTAGATCAGGGGGTGGGTACACCCCACCCTGTACGAGTTACCAGTACATCAGTGTCAAGACAAAGACTGAAAACCATAACAATCATAACTTCCATGTTTTAGGAATACAAACAGCAACTAAACAAAGAGATATCCATGCCAAAAAACTTAAGACCTGCAATGACATCTGCAGCACCAATAAGACATTATAAAGTTATATTTATCCTTTGGGATCAATTTGACCCCATTCAATGTTTAACGTTTAATAATTAAATAAATTATTGACATTTTTTTTTGCTTCATATTTCATGACTTTTCCTAATTTATTGGGGACAACTGGGTAAACATAAAATTAACAAGAAGATATGTTTTCAATTTCCTGTACACAACTTGTACGCATCGGTGTTCTTCAGGGTCAATTTGATCCCAAGTTGTTTTTCACCATGTAAAACATAAGAAATATCAACAGGTTACACACATTGGTCCTGGTTGTTTTGGATGATATTGAGATCACTATAACAAACGATTGTATAATCTTCAGAAAGTTTTAGGGCCCTAACCTTACATAACCCTTGTGGTGTGTGTGTGTGTGTGTGTGTGTGTGTGTGCGTACGGGTTTTTATGCCTCTGCCTGTTCCCGCATAAGGTTGCAACATTGTTGATGAATTCAAGCCCCGAAAACCTGTCTGCTCTCACGTTCCCGCAAATTTTAGCCTCAGTCTTGCGGGAACCAATCTTGATGTGCTCAGACTCTATCCCAGCTGCAAATGGTGGGGGCGGGAACTTATGTTTCCCTTGAAGACATTGATAGTCCACACGACATGAGGGGTGGAGCAAACTTATAAAAGCTTGCACAGCAGTCTTCTTGGATTTTTGTGTGCTCTCTTTCTGCTCTCTGCACAAACTACACAACTTCTCAGAAAAGGTTTTGTGTCACTGATGTGTTGTCACAGTAACATGTATGGGAAAGTGTCTGAGACAGAGGGTGATGTTGAGGAGGACCCTGATTATGAGGCATCCTCTTCTGACAAGAACAATACCCTCAGTGTTGACCCTCCTGTCTCTCAACCACCAACAAACATACTGCCTTCCAAAAATGGAAAGTTAGTATGGTCAGTCTCCTCACTTCTTGAACAACAGGGTAGACTTAGTGCTACTAATGTAATCAAAATGGTTCCCGGCCCCACCAGATTCGCTGTCAGCCATGTCCAAGACATAAAATCAGCATTTGAGCCATTCATTACACCGTCTATCAAAAAGGATGTACTTGAGATGACAAATTTAGAGGGGAGCCGCGTGTATGGGGAGAGTTGGAAAGACTTGGATGTGAACCACTTGCAAGCCTACATTGGGTTGCTCATTTTGGCCGGAGTGTACAAGTCAAAAGGCGAAGCAACAGCAAGTCTTTGTGCTGCTGTAACTGGAAGGGCAATATTTCCAGCCACGATGTCTCTTACTATTCTTGATAACAGAAATTGTTTTTCATTCCAAATAATATAGATATAAAAAAATATGTTCTTAGACATAATATTAAGCCATTAAAACACCAAAAATATATCTCTTTCCAATTTTAGGTCAACCAGTGAGAATTTAATGGTGATCTGCATATTTTGCCATAATCGCGAACAGGTATTCTGGATGTATCAGGGGAGGGGGGGTGTATTTTTATTCATTTAAAGTGCAATTTAGGCAGTCAACAAACAAACATAAAGTACATGACACTTAAACTTGGGAAACAATATTAACTCTAATTATTAACTCTTTTCTGAAGGTTTAAGTTACTGGGGTCAAATTGAACCCAAGGGTAAAAGATGTTAGTAAATTTGAAGGTAACAGGAGGGTTAACCTATCAAATTACTTTATGTATGTCTTAAATTCAACAAAGTGTGGCTCCTTACACACAAAGTGAACCAGAGCATTGATGCAAACATGAGGCAAAAAATATCCTATCTTACATATTAAAACTTCAGATCTACCTGAAAGCGTGAAAGTGTTTGCATAACATACATTTTTTTTAAACGTTGCACCGTTTTAAAGAGCAGCATTGATAATCTTGAAAGCATTTGCTGTACCACTCAAAATTACACTATAATGTTGAGTGACTGCAAACCTTGGATAATGGGAGATCTGGCAAACAAATGGCTTAGAAATACTGCCTGGGGGTTGGCTGAAAAAACTCTGAGGGCTCCTTCAGGTCAGTCTCCCATCTTCTATAGAATAAAAAACATATATTGAAAAAGTCAACTTATTATTCTCACTGTGTCGCTCATAATGAGGTGGTTTTTAACTACCTTAATTAAATGGAATGAGAAGTCTCAAATGAAACGCTCTAATGGGTTACTTTGTCTACATGCAAAAAAAAATATTGCATTTTCATAAACAAGGTTTGAAAATCAGAAGAATATAACTGTTATTTTCTGTAAGGAAACGGCCATAAGTCACTACTGTAATGGAAATGTGCAAATATCTAAATGTGTGAACCCAAACTGTTTGAGAGAGGTGGTATTGTAGAAAAATGAAAGGAGTATTTCAAAAGTTGTGTGGGATGGCTCTAAAATCTATGGCTCTGTTGTATTAAAGGGTTCTCAGCAATTTCATCTTTCACCTCCCAATAAGTGAGCAAATCAACAGTATGCAACAGTGTGTTAAGTAGTAATACGTCGCATGTGAACTATAACACCCAGAAGGAATACATGGCAGTTACCATGTAGCGAGATTGTGAATGAACACAAAACTTCTACACTGTGACGTAAGCTTCGTGTCTGTGTACAAAAAGAGAAACGAGATAAAGACATAGTTACGGTACAATTTTTGTGGCATTGTCATTAAACTGCAGTGTTTGGCACTGTGGATCAGTGTAGAGATAAATTCTGCCATGTGGTCGGGTTGGCATTTATCCTTTCTTTAAAACGGTTGTCTTCTTCTGTTAAGTTACACATTTACAAGACGAAACAAGACAACGTGTGCTGGTGTGTCTCATAATTTCTGACATTTATTAACGGTAAATGAGACTGTTATAATATGAAATATGAGTTACAACCCAGACTCTGAAATTGTCCTTAGGAGTGAGTGTGAGCGTGGTTGTTTATCTCATTTGTCTCTGTGTGGCCCTGTGATGGACTGGTGACCTGTCCAGGGTGTACCCCGCCTCTCGCCCAATGACCTCTGGGATAGGCTCCAGCCTCCCCGTGAACCGACCGACGGATTAAGCGGGTATAGAAAATGGATGGATGGAGTTACAACCCATATGTCCCATTAACTGTTGGTTTGTTCACTCTATCTGCCCTCTTTAAACCAATCTCCCTTGTACAAATGGGAATATTATCACTTATCATTTACACTGATAAAACACCCCTAAAACCTTCTGCTCTAAGGACAGATAGTACATATATTCAGAAGATAGCCTGGTGATTCTCTTATGCCTATCAAACTCTATATGTGGAGCAAATTCACAACCATAAATTGCAAATTAACAGGCAGCTACTTTTTTTAGGCTTTAGCAGTGTAAAATAACCCATCTGGTGTCACAGTTTTCAGGATTTGAGCAAATCTGGGGAAATTTACAATCCTCCCTGTGGCTCATTTGGTCATATTTTGTCACATTGCCTACTTACTGTTTCTGAGACATATCTGTCCCACGGAGAAAAATAGATTGAGGAGACTGGTGAGATACTGCTCTCTGGGAGAATGAAACTGAAAAGCCAACAGGTGTTGTTTAAATAAAAAAGAATCATCATGTCTGATCATGTGTTTCTGGCAGCAAGACAGATAAGCCAAGAAAAGAGGCAGCCTTTCACAGCATCCGTAGACACAGACAGACCAGCAAGCACACACAGAGGCAGACCTTGAACACACACATCCGTATAAACCCATAATAGCAGAATCCTCCTATATCTTTATTTTCTGTCTCGCCTTTTTTTAGAAACACATACACAAAACTATATTAAAATGATGTCCTGGCATGGTGCTCTCCTCTCCATCTTGCTGATGGTTTAATTTTTATCCGTGTTACTTTGATTTATAGGTCCAACAGGCTGCTATTAGTTAGCTTAAAAAATGGGAGTGCGCTGAGCAATACCAGCTTTCATTGGACCAGACATGTTCCTCCACCTCCTCACTTCCTGTAGCCTGTAGCCAAATGCATTTAGCAACACTCGCTTAACGTACGGACATGCAGATACGCTAAAGAAGTTTGTAAAAAAGAATTTTCAGCCTCTCACCTTCTCTTTTCTCCCTGGAATAAAAGGTAAAAAGAAAAACCACTAAGAAGCTTTACCTCTTTTGTGGCCAATTAGCATTGAGGTTTAATATGTATGCATATATTAGGGCTGTCAATTGATCAAAATATTTAATCACAATTAATCCATAGATTGTTCATAGTTAACTTGTGATTAATCCCAAAATATGTTTTAATAAATATTTCAATATGTTCTTAATACAAAGACATTTTTAATACTCTCAACATGCTTTCTTTATGCAAATGCATTCTATAACAACCCAAAACAAATTGTCCTGATAAATACTGTCCAGAACATTCTTCATCTGACAAGCAACAGAAGGGCATATTGACCTGAATGCAACATTCTCTCCTATGTGTAACATTCACACTTTAAGAAAATTATTTCACACGTTGTAACTGTGTCTAACCTTACCGTAGGTGGAGTTGTCCAGCTGTCTCTGTTACAAACTACTAAGCGAGGTCTGCCTTTGGCGAGAGGGAGTGGGGATCTCTGCATCAGACGTGTGTTTTGTTAACAAGTGATATTGAAGACTCAACATACTCCGGTAATAACTCAACTCACACAACTTTGGTCCTGTCGAGAGAACCATCTGACAGGGTTTTGAAGATGAACTTGCCATTCAAAAGACCCTTTTCTTTATCCAGTTTAGCTTGCCATCCACAAGATTATGCCAAATCCCTTCCTGATTTGTCAAACTATGGAGCGGACCAACAGTCCATGTTAATCTTGCATCAAAAAAGATAGTGGCTTTAAGAGGAATTTCTATTAACTTGTTATCAACGTGTTAATTTTGACAGCACCAAGGCAATACCATAAAGAGTAACTATATTGTTGGACAATGTCTCTCTAAAGTTCTTAAGACCAAAACCTCTGAGGTAATTGTTTTTACAGCCCATTCAGGTCTTTATGTCTCAAAGACAAGCCTGTAGTTTTAGTAACTAGTTTGTATCACCAGGTTTTATTAATAAATGAAGTTGGGCGTTATCAGCATAGCAATGGAAATGTATATTGTTTCCTGATGATACTGCCCAAAAGTGGCATGTGGAAGGAGAACAGAATTGATCTATGCAGTAAGATGTAGTAAGATGTAGTAAGATGCTATGGTCCATAATATCAAAAGCTGCACTGAGATCTCAACTGAGGTCACAAAAAAGGCTTATTTCTTACTCACAAAGTTATATTTGTCTCTTAAAGTTTCTCAATTCACAAATGTGTCTGATAAAGTCCATTAAATTATCTTTTGCATTTATCAACTTTTGGACTAGCTTAAAATTATATCACCAGCTCTGTTGTTCAACAATCTGGAAATTTGATGCCATAATTTGTCCAAAGATCTTATTCTACTGCCCAAACAATGTCTTTAAATATTAACTAAAAGTCTAACCAATCCAAATCTTGCTTCGAGTAACCAACGCAGAACTTCATACAATGCCTAAATACTTTCAAAGGAGTTGGATCATCCGTCTGCATGTGCATGCTTTGTATTCTATGCACTGTTCCATGTATATCCTTTCTAAATTTCTTTATATTCTGGTGTATTTGCCTGTTTTAACTCTGACATTTCCTCCCTGCTCACCATATCAAAGTATCAGTTTGTTCCACTCGTTGTAATTTATCAGTGAAAGGTCAATAAGCCATACATCTGCAGTCCACCCAATATAAAAGCCTCCATTAAACATAAGCCTTAAATCATCAAATGCTACCTGCAGCTGTCCACCAAGGTCACAAGAGCTTGTCCCACATGCATGAACAAGCCTATCTGTCACTTTTCAAGATCACAACTTGGCCTTAACCGGGAATACTTGAAAGTAAGTAAACAGATAACAGCAAAAAAGAAAAAAAGCAGTTGGTATTGAGAAAATTACACGCTTGAGAGGTACGAGTGTGTGCCTCGGAATCACAAGTACAATGCCACATTTCCAGGTTCAAAACTACCCTCGAGCGGGGGGTCTAAAACCACAGTTCATAACTTTGTTTTCCTGCCTGGCACCACACTGTTTTGCTTCATGGTACCAAGTATGGTACTATGAGAAAAGCAGCAAGAATAAGAGTTTCTGTGATGGGGGGAGGCCTCCTCCTGTCTTTTGGTTCTCATAATAATATGTAGCAAGCAAAATTGTTTTGACTGTCTGAACTCGTCTTCCCATAACAATAAATGGGTAGTAATGCCTTTTCCCATAACATTGTGTGGCCAGCAAACATAAACAATATAAATAGCAATAGTACCATTTTGTGAGTCAGACAACTCTGAGCCAGCTTCCTGACAGGTTGTGCAGACTTGTCTCTTTCTCGCAAGAAATAAATGTTTTGTATTAATCGTATCCAGCGACTCTGAGCATAACTTTGAGAGAATTTTTCTGACACATGCCAACTATGAAATAACAACATTCCTCTGATATAATAGAGTTGAGAGAAAAAATACCTTAACAGCACAATCAGAAGAAGTAAGTTATATGCGATAATGTATAAGAGACAGGATGAGAGTAAACATCACACCGACTTTTACTTGCAGGAGAAAGCTCAGAGGAAAACATGGTCCAAGATGAATGTAATGTGTCATTCACACACACAAAAAAGAAATTCTTACTAAACACAATCCAATTTATATACTACTTTAGCAAACAGAAAAGTAAAATGAAAGCTCAGCTTCAACAACCAGCATCACCTTTGATTCTGTATGCGTGTGCATGTTTGGGAGGTTAAAATGCAGAAGGCCTCATAAGCTGGGGTCTTGAAAGTTCATACACAATGTCAGCACATAGTATGCATGAGTGACGCTGCAACTGTGTGCGAGTGCGTGTGAATGTTCGACAGAAAGAGAGGAAGCTACCGAGAGGAAATTGAGTGTTTGTGTGTTGCTATATTAGCACGCCCTTGGTGCCCTTTCCCCAATCAATCTCAGGAGAAAGTGATGGGTTAGACCCGCCCCTCCACCAGGGATAAACAAATTAATATTAATCAAGCATTGATTAAGGTCGTAACACTGACCAGTCATTATTCACAACTCTATCCTTTTTTTCTTTCACGCAATCTCTCCCTACTCGATTCTGTCCTCTTTCCGTCCACAAGGCTGTCATTCTGAAGGTCCCATTTGTACTTCAGTCCATCCATTTTCTTCTTTGTCCTCTTCTGTGTTCTTCCCTTAATTCTTTAGACTAAAATTGATCATTCCTTGAATCCTGATATCAAATTGATTGTTTTATAAAAACCTGTGCATTCATCCCTCATCTTCCTTGTTTAATGTTCTCCTGTTCTTTCTGAACACTCCCACCATTCCCCTTTTGTTCCCTGGCTACCTTTCACAGGTTTATGTATTTATTGAATGTAACCAAGCGTCCTGGCAATATTCATCAATCAGCCTACCTTAAAATCAATTAAAGAGTGTGTGTATGTGTATATATATATATAATATGTATATATATAAACCAAAAGGGATAGTGATATAGGACAAGAGTGAGAAAAGGAGATTAAAGAATCCCAAAGCAGGAAGAAATTAAGAAAGAGATGGAGAACAGGATGTGGGCAGCTCAATAAAACACAATAGACCATTGTACTGACATAACATTACTCAACTGGGCAGAGAATAGGTAGAAGAGGGAGTTTGGGGGTAAAAGGAATGAATACGAGAGATGAGACAGAAGGATGGATAGAGAGGACAAAGGCTATGCCGAAGGGTAAAGTGCTGGAGGCATGGAGAGGTCATCTGCCTACAGCAACAGAACAGAAAACATATTTTTCTTTGTTTTTGTTCACCTGCTCTTATGGCTGCTTAATCCGGAAATTCAAACACACACATTCACACACACTTATATATTAGACCACACCTAAACCCAGATGTTAGATAAATTAGTTTTTTAAGAGAGAAGCTCAGACTTACTGTTGTTTTGGGGTGTTGCTCATACTGGGCCTATCACACTGTAGGTTGCAGAAAAAATACATTCAATGATTACAGAAGAAATTGCAGTCCCTTTCCTCTATATTAATGTTGACCTGACAACAGACAAGTTCAAAGAAATTTCTATGAATTATTCATTATGTACAGAGTGTTTAACCCGTCTGTAAAATCCAGTAGTCTGCGTTGATATCAGTTTATGAATGAAATATGTAAACAGGATACAGGATTTTTGTCAGTGCAATTTGTGAATATACATGAAATCTCTTCGCAAACCCATTAAAACCATTGAAATGAAATAACTCAAAACAGTACACATGAATCTATAATAAAAGAGCAAAAATAAAGAAAACTCAATGACAAACATTCTTGTCTATTAATGCACTTTTTTCAACAATACAGCACAAACGTAATGATCTGTGAATGTCCAGCGACAGTGTTACGACAGGTGGGCAGTACTAACTGGCGCTATAAATTTTATGATTGGTTTAAACAACTCTGTCCTCCCCTATAATATTAAGCTGGTTAATTTTCATAATGTGGGTTACATAAGTATGGCATTGCGTCAAGATAAGACAGAGCTTGTGGTGACATTTATCAAAATAGACAAATATGTGCCAGAGTGGATGTTCATAGACAATCATCGTAACAGATTTAAGCAGGTTAAAAAGGTCAGATATCATCAGATATTAGCGGGCCAAGAAATGCTAATAACTAAACAGTTAGTTGGACTGCATGACACATGGATAGAGAAAGATCATATGAAATGGAATGCTTTTAAATCAGCAAACTGAAGGAAAAAGGTTACATACTATGAATTGGAGGGAATTGTGGCTGATAAAAACACCAGCATCCATACTGACCCAGATGACCCAAAAAAAGAAAGATTGTACCACAACTGGAGCTGACAGACAGAACAGATGGGGAACACATCTGAACAATATGATGATGCTGGGCTGAGATACCACACACCACCGATGATAGCAGCATCGACCAAGCTTGGTTCCTTGGTATAATTCACAGCTGCATGCTTTAAAGCAGAGAATACTGGAGAGAGCTGGAGAGACAGTGGCATTCCTCTAATTTAGAATAACAATAATAATATAAAATAACTTATGAGAAAGCCCTTTGTAAAGCTAGAACTGCTTATTATTCATCATTGATACAAGAGAATAAAAACAATCCCAGGTTTCTTTTCAGCACTCCTTTAACTCTCAGTAGTGATGATTTCATGAGGTTCTTTACCAGTAAAATAGCTTCTATCAGAGAGAAGATTAATGGAATCATTCCCACTATTATTACTGATATATCAAGTGCAGCAGCCAAAGAAGTATTCTAAGAACCTGATTTGTATTGAGACCGTTTTTGTCCAGTCAATCTCTCTGAGCTAACAACAGCAATAGTCTCTTCAAAACCATCAACTTGTATTTTACACCCAATCCCAACTAGACTGTTCAAGGGGATTTCCCCCTTAATCAGAACTTCCATATTGGATTTGATCAATCTGTCTTTGTTAACAGGATACATACCTCAGACTTTTAAGGTTGCTGTAAGACCTTTAAAAACTACTCTTAATTCGGAAATGTATTAGCTAATTATCGACCTATATCCAAACTCCCTTTTTTGTCTAAAGTTCTTAAACAAATGGTTGCAGCTAAATTTTGTGATCATTTACACAGAAATAATCAGTTCTTGTCTTTGGACTTGAGCGTTTTAGGGAGAAACTGTCTAGTTATACAGTTACTCTATATGGTATTTCCCTGGCTTCTAATACTGCAGTGAGGAGCCTTGGAGTTATTTTTGACTAGAATTGATCATTTGACACACATATCAAACAAGTTTCAAGGACTGCCTTCTTTCACCTTCAGAATATTGCCAAAATTGGGAACATCCTGTCTCAGAGTGATGCAGAAAAACTGCTCCAAACATTTGTTACTTCTAGATTGGACTACTGTAATTCCTAATCATTGGGCTATCCCACTAATTCTCTGAAAAGCCTCCAGCTGCAGCCAGAGTTCTGATGAGAACTAAAAGAGAGATCATATTTCTTGTGGAACCAGCTGCCAGTATATGTCCGGGAAGCAGACACCCTCTATACCTTTAAGATTAGGTTTAATCTTCTTTAAGATTAGGGTCTTCTTCTTTATCCCTTTGCTCTCTTTTCTCCTTTTTATTTTATTTCCTCATATGACAATATGTACATTTGGCATTATATTTATTCTTAACTTGTGTTTCTCTGTCCCAACAGATATCCTTTGAGTGATGTTATGGTGTTTGTTGTCCCCTCTTTTCTGTATTCTCAAACCCCAGCTGGCTGAGGCGAATGGCCACCCTTCCTGAGTTTGGTTCTGCCAGAGGTTTCTTCCTGTTAAACAGGAATCGTTTCTCTCCTCAGTCGCCTCATGCATACTCAGAATGGAAGATTGGACTGAAGAGAAGTGTCAGTGCAATCTGTTGGTTTCTTAAGCAAGGAAATTGTTTTTTGAACAATTAATCAATGCTTTTCAACCAGGACCTATAGCTAAATCCATCCTCCACAGTGAAGACATTGGTACATGAAGTCGAGACGCTTAAGCTACAGAAGACAGAAAGACGTAAGATAAATTGTGGCATCAAAAATGTTAAACTGGCCTGCCCATAGTCCAGACCTCTCAGACATATAAAATGTTTAGCAGACTCTAAAATCAAAAGGAGATCCTGAAGTTCTGAGGATCTGAACTTGGGGAAACGAGGGCACGTTTCACTTTCTAAACTACCACTACTTGTGTTTTCAGTTCCTAAAATTCTCAGAGAATATTGTTCTAACAGAATGAATGCAAAATTATTTTAAGGAAAAGAAATGTATCATCTGTACTATGAATGTTCTCATTATTATGAATTCATAATGTCCTTGTTTTTAATACTTTTGGCATGTAGGTTTAGTTACTGTAAGTTACACCTTACAAATATCAATATTGATAAAACAGATACTTATATTGATACAGTTTTTGTCGTTTTACTTTAAAGAATTCATTGAAATAAAAAGAAATACAGTTTTCACACACAGCTTGGCAATGGTTAGAACTTCAGCATTGAATTAAATAACTAAACATTTTGCATCTATGAGATCAAACTATCAAACTGTACTCAATGTAAAGATAAACATACACGCATACACTTCCTAATCATTTTCCTAATCATCATCACTTTTCTTTTTTTTTAATAGCAACAGTTGAATGATAGTTTTAAACAAAGGTATTTCATGTGCTTCTATGCTGTTGTTGGTGGTGACTGCTATTCTTTTCTTTTAGTCATCTGTGTATGATAGAAATGACAGTCCTATTTGGACTTTTGAAATTATTCAAAACAAAAAGAGGAAGGCAATCTAGGAGCTAATTTGTGCATAAATGGTCCATAAAAGGCAGATCTGGTTGATACACCACAGGCAGATCATTTTCCTTATTGAGATTCTGTATCTAATAGATTTGATTTGATGGAAAGTGTAACTCAACACATTCATCCAAACAAAGACTGACAGAAAAAAAGTATGCCAGTTGTTGCACTTTCCGGATTCACAGATCATAACAGACTAACAGATTAAACAAAAATACTGGTATATGTTTGAATATCAATCACAATTAACCCTTTTGTCTAAGACCGTAACAAAACTGTAAATGACAAAGTATCTAAATATTTATTCATGCCATTCAAGAATGACAAAAACAGAACTTCAGTATGGAAAGTGACACTGCAGTCACTGCTTTGCAAATAATATGGTGTAGTAGTCAATAGATGTCCACTTAGCAGTCCTGTGAGAAATGTTGTCACACGCATACCCTAAGTTTTATCACCACTACAATATGACCTATGGGGGTGTCACATCATGGGTGCAGTGCAGGGAATAGCAAATGACAAGCAAATGGCATCCACAGAGGCATCCAACTTAGGTGCCACTTCTGAGGAAACTGGAAAAGATATCCCAGACTTAGCCTGTATTAACTACTTTAGACTTGGATATAGGATATATCTGCCAGGCTGCCAGAAGAATATTTATATGTCCTAACTTTGGATTTAGTGATTTTAAAAAAAAATGGTTAAGGTGTCAAGAGCAGGAAAAGAGACAAGACAATTGTTTTACCAATCAGCTCAATTTCAACTTTTAATTTTTTGCTGTAGCAAATATCTTTCCTATATCTATCTTAAAATTTCTGCCTCTTAAATTGGAACCTGCCTTCAGCCTCACAGGGACTCATCATCCAACTAATTGACATCGGAGTTTCCACACATCCACCATCAACTTTTTGAGTTTGCAGGACAGGGAAACAGGCCCTGAGACAGGCAGCAAACTACAGATCAGAATTGTAGTTTGCTGAACTTGATTCCCTACAATCTCTGATTTAAACACAAGAATGATTTAATTTGTCTGTGGTTTGGCCTATTTATGCCTTAATTAGTAAAGAACAGCAGTAATATAGCTAAAAAGTAACTTTATCACTTATTCAATAGAAAAACTACAGTTTGAAAATCAAATATAAAACAACGAGAGACTGATAGGGGATAGTTAAATGAACAAGAGAAGAGGGAAGCAAAGAAAGATGCCTCAAATAAATTTAAAGGTAAATCAGTTCCAGTGATTGCTCTTTGAAAAGTAGTTTGGTGGTCTAGAGATGGGTGTTATCCCAGGACCAAACAGAGCAGTCAATGGACTGGAGTTGACAGAAAAACAATCCGGATAAAGAGAAGAATTACTAAAATAATTACAAACAGTACAAGAACAGAGGCATCAGGGTTTTACGCTTTAGCTGTACAAAATGTAGTTTTCTAATAATTGAAAGCCCTGTGAGTATACAATAGCAGCTGGTCCTGAAATCAATGAGAAGAGGGCGCAATTTTGATTTATCATTTTATTCTTTATTTATTCATGCCCATGTTGAATTTATTTAAAAGCTGTAGTTGTATTTAAATGCAATTTCTTGTAGAAACACACAGTATAACACGAAGACTAAGGACATTTAAACTTGTCAGAGTAAACTGCTGGATAAATATATATCTTATTTTTTTGCCTTTGGGGGATTTTGTTTATAATAACAACAAAACTACTTTGCATTTTAACAAGCTGAGACATTATCAAGTTTATGAGACAGTATGATGTTTGAGTTACAAAGCGTAAGAGGAGTTAGAGAGAAAGAAAAAAAAATAAAGCTAGAAAGCTAAAAAAAGACTTCTCTCCAGAACAGTCTGAGCCAAAACCAAAGCCAAAGGGACAGGATAGGCCCACCACACAAAGCATTGCTTTCCTCTGGACACGCTGGACGATGTTGGGACTCCTGGGGTATTCAGCCTCGCTCTGAATGTAAATAAGGCTTACAGCATTAAGACACAGAGCAAACCTTAAGGGAGGATGAGAGAGAAAAAAATAGAAACGTCAAGCGCAGCGAAGAAAAGTAATTTTCACCAAGAATGCTCATGTAGGGATGACTCGCATATTTACGGTGAAATACAGGGCTGATGCAGGGATGCCATTTGTATCAGCTATTTATGGGACCACCAGGGATACAAAGGTTCAAACTTGCATACACACAAAGACGTATATTCAACACTGGCACCCACACAGACGAAATGCACCTGCAGCACAAATCCACAAACGTATACACCTGCCGCATACACAGACATGAATTTGGGAAGATGCTGCCAACCCCCCTGGAGAAATTTGCATGCTTCAACAATTCATATTTTCAAATATACACAGATACATGCACATTGTCACAATCAAAGAAAATTGGACGTAAGGAAGCAGAAAGTTTGGAATTGGCAAATAATAAAACAAAGATGGAGATATATAATATAAGAAAACAAATAATGACGTGACAGGAGGCGCACTTTATCTTAAGCCAAGTTCACGCTATGATATTTTAAGCCTGCTTTTCCCCGTCACATACAAATGTTAGAGGTCGCAGACAAACGGTCCAGATCTGAAGCAAATCAGCAGTTCAATTGTCAGGCATTAGTCACTATGTGTGAACGTTTCAAAGACAGTAGATCTTGTTTACTGGATGTTTCCAGTATACATGGAAAGAAACTGACATGTTCTCCTTGACAACCCGGTGAGCAAACCTGGCTGAATCACCAGAGGCTGCTTGTATTCTGGAACGTTGGAGGTTTAAGTCTTATAAAGAAATCTTGTAGTTTGTAAGCCTCTGTTGGAGATCAGCCATGTAGTGTGAACATGCTTTGACAGTAAAAGTCTTGAACACAGAGACACGACTTGCAATGTGAACAATCTGATGATTTTAACAGTCTTTGAGTCTTTGAGCTTTAGATTACAAATCCAGGTAGGGTTTTAAAGCCTTTGTATTTGGTTTCATTAAAAAAAAAAAAAACATTGTCATCTCCTGTATTTAAAAATAATGCCAGTTTGAATCTCCCATACACCAGAATTTTGTATAATTCAAAAGGTAGACTGTAAGATTAAGAGTTTTAGTTCATATGTGCTAGATTCATGTTAGCAAAGCTGTTAAGAGGATTGCCATCTAAACTTGGAGAGATGTCCATTCCTGGTAAGGTTGGCAAATGTCCTCAATGTGTTTCTATTACTATAATTATGACAATTATGACAATAATGATAAAAGATAACAATTCCTTCCTGCTTGCCAATTCCAGACCAGTAAACTGTCAAAACCTTTGATTTTGTTGAGGTAGCTGGATGAATTGTTTACTGTGTAAGAATGCGGTGCCTACTCAAGAATAAGCCAAATGCAGAAAACCGACCAGATGGTGCTTTATAGTAAATATGGACACTGACCCAAAATATTGTGCCCAAACAACAGTGCAACTGTTTGAGTTTTTGCAGGTAAGGAAGTGAAGAAATCTGCTGATTCATTCCCCTGGTCTCAACTTGTGATTAATTTGCTCACGACAAAACGTGAGGTCCATGAAGTTAAGGGTCTCATTGTAAGAAGAGTGTATTTTAGTCCTAATCATGACTATTGTCTTACTATTCCTAAGTAGTTTTTTAAATTCTTACCCCAACCAAGTGATATTACGTTCCTAAACAACCCAGACAGTGACAAATGTTTGGCATAACGATGCTTGTTTAAATGTAAACTGCAACTAGCAAAATGGTGTCCATGAGGGTGACTATTGTGTTGTGAAAAGAATTCATTCTAGCCTTAACCCTGATCATTTTCTAACCTTGACAAATTTATCTTGCTGCCTAAACCAAACCAGGAAGAGTAAAAAATATTGTACAAACGCACACACTTCATGTTCATAACTAATGTGAGAAGTTCAGTCGTGTTTCTGACTGAGGGTAACTTAGAGGTGACAAAGACTGTCATATGTTGGTCTTGGTCACAAAAAGTGAATGGTTGAAAGTGCACTTAACTAAAAGACTTGAGAGTGACATTTGCTCTGATGTGGAAATGTTCATATGAGTGATATTTATCGCGTACATCTTGTAGTAGTTTGGTTGGTTGTAATTAAGGGTATGAACAAATGACCCATGTATCTGTAATGATTGCAAGGCTTGTTGGTTTACCTTTATGTATGGTCATCGGTATAATGATGCATTAAGTTGCAAACGGAAACACAGGAAGTGGAGGAAGTATGAGTATAATAAGGAAGTACATAGTTATCGTACATATTTTCAAACCTGCCTGCAAGATATTCCCCTACAGTCAAACTTGACTATGCCCAATAAATAAGACTTGATTTGCTCTGTTTTTTGGGTGTGTACACAATAGTCTGTGAGGAAATCAGAATTCCTGGGCCTGCTTCCTTGCTACAACAAGCTGAGAAAAAGTAACTACCTGCAACAGACTAAACCGTGCCTTCTTTTCTTTCTTCTTTCTTGAGAGAGAACAACAGTTTTGCTGTTGCTCTCTTTGATAGTCAGTTTGTTCGCACGATTAGTTTTAAGGTGATTTAAATCAGCTCTTTCTCGTTAATTTCTCATTTGGGGTATTTTTTTATTGTCTTTTTAAGACTATATACCTATTAAAACTATTCTAATTCTAGCAGAACAGAGTAATAAAGAGTAATAAACATTTTATTCTTAAGAATATTTAGATGTTTTAAGTAGAGCTAGTATTCAATTTTCTTTGATAAATAAAACAAATGTAATTAATATTTTTGAAAAATTCACTATTTGAAATTCAATTTACCTGGTTCATTGGTAAGACCTGTGCACTTGCACAAGTGTTGAGGAGCTGTCTGAGCCTCTGTTTACATCAACACTCCAACACAGAGATCAGAAAAAGTGAATAGAGCAATATAATAATAGAATGCGTTTCAGAATATTTTTTCTCTCCATTATGATGTAAAAAAACCATGCAAGATGCAGCACCCAAGTCTTTAAAATGTAGTCAAAAAATCTGTTGTTTATTCTGACACGGTGATATTGGGATGTTGGTGACATTTTTATCTAAATAAATGTGCACTTGTGCCCCACTGGTAATATTGAGGTCAGCTAAAATGATTGAGGTTACATTTATTTATTTTCTTGTGCAATAAGTCGATAACACAAATTTAGCAAATAAGATTATAGCCCTGGGAGCAGCTACTGGATTTTGTTTGGGTCATTTCCTCTGCATGCAATAGTGATTTTTCAAAGTATTGAAAAAAAAACCCAAGTCATTTACCAAAGTTTCAGCACATTCTCATGGAAGTTGTGGTTTTATAACATGTTCATAGAGTGTTTGTCTCCTTTCTGCCAATTGCAAAGAGATGATTGCATTCAAGACTTGCCGAGTACTGCCTCACAAACGGCTCTCAAAATTAGAAAACAAACACTGGCATATCGGCAGTGCTGCTAGTGTTCTTACCATAATATCCTACCAAATAAATTGCCTGAACTCTACTACAGGTTGTCTACAGACACAGAAAAAGAGCATGCAGCTGATCATTTTTTAAGTTCTAGGGCCCAGCATGTCTGGTCTCTCAAGAGGGCTGAGAGTGCCTTGATTCTCATCACAGTAAAATGCATTCTTTATTCTGAACAACTTTCCTGCAGAATTACTTGCCAACATTACAACCTTGGCATAAATGGTATGCCGCTCCAGACAAGTTATTGCAGCTATTGACACTGTAGTAGTAGTAGTAGTAGGTCTACACCTCCCTAGAGCAAATTTGCACAAGGGGGGCCTGTGATCAGACCATGCTTTGACAATGTCTTTTTTTAATTTAATCTGAATGATCTATTTTATAAATGTATTTATATAGTTAGTTATTTTAATATGCAAATAATGTATTCATTCATGTTTGTCTTTTGAATGATCTCTAAATTCAAACAGGTACTTGTATGTGCAAGCTGCCAAGTGAGACAGCTCAGAAGATGACTCTATGACACAGGAAAATGGCCAGCCCTTAAAACTAGAGATAAGGTTATCTCAGTCATGCTCCAAAGGGAGCCTGAGGCTAGCTAAATGCACAAGCACATCACAGATCCTTGGAGTTGATCCTAACTGAATTTTATCCCTACAGAATTTCAAAAATGACTATTTCAGAGTTTCTTTAAATTGATAAAAATAGATTAATCATATTTTTCTTGGTAATTAATAACATCCTTGTTGATAAAAAAATGCAATGCAAGAGAGATTTTGGTAAGATTATAGTTGATCCTGAAGTTGACCCCTGAGGTTGCCATAGAAGGTTTTTATCGTAAATGTAAATGTTGCTAAATGATAACTAACATGAACAGAATTTTTCGGAGACGCATTTAAGGAAGACCTTGTTATTTTTTTATGTTGTTATTAAGTGTTATCAGGTTACATTACTAAAATCAAAATCTAGAGTAGAAAATTGAGACATAAATAAAAAGTAAATAATAAAAAAATAAAATAAGTTTTTTATTGCTCAGAATGAACTTTTGTGGGTGATAGAGGACAACAGTAAGCAGGATAAGACTGGATGCAGAAATTACTTAAGAAACTGGTTAAGAAATTATTTTCTCTCAAACTTGAAAGGGGTGGAGATGGAGAGAGAATAAGGAGGCTGTGATGTGAGCTATATTACAATCCTGTGTGCTGTATACATATGTTTATTCTCGTTATCAGTCAATAGTATAATTCAACATTGATTTAGGGTTATTATTATTGCATCAAGTGGCTTTGTGTAGTTGAAGCTAATATACAAGTATAGTCACAAAAGCGTATGAAAAATGTGATTTATAACAGATTTGTGAATCAAGGCACACACAAAGCTATGTATGAAAGTAAAACATTATTGCCCTTTTTGTTTTACATCATAATGTCCTTTATCGTGTTTTTTTAATTACTGTCTCTGTTGATTCTGCAGTTGTCATTAAAGAGACAAGTTTGAATGGATGAGGATCCATTTATGGCTGTGAGTCTGACTGAGCATCCCATACATCATGTATCTATGCACATAGATGCATATCCTTACAAAACTCACATCTATTTATTTGTGCACATATGCACTGTATGTTCACATAACGTATTAGTACAGGCCTATATGAACACATACTGACATACAAATATGCAGTCATAAATCAAGACAGACTTTGTTGGACCCTTAATAAGGGAGATGGGACAGATGGTGCAGTTGGGTGCGCTAACAGGCATGTGCCTGAAACTGAGGGGTGTATGTGTGCTTGTGTTTGCTTGCTTGTGTGTGAGAGGAAGAAACAGAACATTGATACAATAGTTGAAGAACTGTGTGGCTCACTTCTGACAGTTTGGCAGTGAGCTCTTGGTTGTATTTTGTGCATGTACTTTGGCAGAGATGTAGAAATAATAGGTGTCTGCAGCTTACATCATGTTTGGAGAAGTCTTACAACTTTGTAGTTTTTGAATCCAGAATGTAAGCTAATGTATGCAGAAGAAACTGTTACTGCACCAAGATGTCGGGATTTTATGTACTTAGGTGCATTATATATTTGTGTCTAATACCACGCATTGTTCTGTGTATGTGTTAGTGTTTTCAATAATTCCATCTATGAGAGTGCAAGATTAGTAAGAGCTCAGACAACTCAGGAAGGTCAACAGCTAATGGTCCATGAACTACAGCAAGCAGCATGTTTGTGTCTTGGCTTTATCATAAGATAAAGATACATTCTTGTAAAGAAAATCCCTTTTTGTCTAATACACTAATGAACATCTGTAGATGTACTGATCCATGTCAACCTTTAAACTTATACAGCTGTTCCTGTCACTTATAGTCATGGTCAGATGTTGTCGTAATCTCATACGCCATGGGCCTTCAATTAGATTTTAATAGTTTACCAGTAGTTTTTTTTTTTGGAAGTGCATAAGCTCAACATTATGTTTGCAGGTTCAAAAATAATTTTAGATTATTGATGTAATGATACTTGCGACGTTGCATTAATAATGCGACAACCACACCATAAGGATGCAAACTGCATGTCAGTTAAAGTAATGATTGACAGACGAGAAATTGCATGAAAGCCGTTAAGACTGAGATCCGGCTTTCACCTTATTGGTGCAATATGTTTCTGTAACTGGTCAGCTGACCTTTTCGCCAAACTTTTAAAGAACAACCAGTTGTTCCACTCATGCTACATGTATGCATAACCATGTTCCAAAGCATGGTTTTAACACTTATCGGTTATCTGCTTCTTCTTCAGTTCTTCCACAGCAGTTCTCTGCTGGAGTCTGAATCTTGCCCATTCACAGGTAACTTTTATTCAGTACAAAGTAGTAGATGAAGCTAGATAAAGCTACGACTTTACTCTTATGATGTTTATGTTTCAGTACGCTGTCTGTGATTATAAAGTTTAAATCTAATTCAGTGGTCATACAGACGTGTAATATCAAAAATAGCTGCAATTTATTATTTCCTCTCCTTTTATGCACAATCATCTAAATAGTGTGTATGTAAACACATGTAACCGTAAATGTATAAAGTAAAAAGCAGAGGTTTTGTGGGATGAAAAGCTCCACAGTATAAATAAGATTCATGAGGCTGGCATCCTGAGAGTAGATAGAGTAAAGTGATCATCACCATGGTCTGGACTCTCACTACCTGGAGCATGAATGTTCAGATATAAAATGTATATTAACTAGGATCTTTATCAGGAGCATGTGTACATATGCTTAGTCATCTAATTATTCAGTAACTGGGGTGACAGCATGCAGCAATGCTAAAAATCATAGAGACTGATGTCACAAGCTTCAGTAAATGTTCATGTGGGATGTCAGATTGAGGAAAGATGTCTCAGTGGCTTTCACAGTATGCAGTGATTAGCAGTTCAGTAGATGGAAAGACCTTGTTGAGAGATAAGATGAAAACAGACGGACTGGATGAAGTAGACAAAAACACCACCAGTGATTTAGATAACCATTCTCCAAACTTTTAAAGCAGTCTTTTGTCAGTTAAATGTAACAGACAAAGAGCACCTACCCACCTTCTCAGTTCATATCTTAAGGTTTTGGATTGCAGTGCTTGGTAATAATTAGTAAGATATGTTTACTGGCAATATAAGAACTAAATTACAAGTTAATGAGAACAATGTCATATACACTATATTGTCAAAAGTAGTCACTCACCCATCCAAATAATTAAATTCAGGTGTTCCAATCATTTCCATGACCACAGGCATACAGACTGCTTCTACAAACATTTATGAAAGAAATCTCAGGAACCTGTCCAACAAGTCCAGTCGTGAAATTTCCTTGCTACCACATATTCCACAGTCAACTGTCAGTGGTATTATAACAAAGTGGAAGCGATTGGGAACGACAGCAACTCAGCCACAAAGTGGTAGGCCTATAAAATGACAGAGCGGAGTCAGCGGATGCTGAGGTGCATAGTGCGTAGAGGTCGCCAACTTTCTGCAGACTCAATCGCGATAGACCTCCAAACTTCATGTCGCTTTAAGATTAGCTCAAGAACAGTGCATAGAGAGCTTTATGGAATGGGTTTCCATGGCCGAGCAGCTGCATCCAAGCCATACATCACCAAGTGCAATGCAAAGCGTCAGATGCAGTGGTGTAAAGCATGCCGCCACTGGACTCTAGAGCAGTGGAGACGCGTTCTCTGGAGTGACGAATCATGCTTCTGCATCTGGCAATCTGATGGATGAGTCTGGCTTTGGCTGGTGAACAATATTTGTCTGACTGCATTGTGCCCAGTGTAGAGTTTGGTGGAGGTGGATTATGGTGTGGGGTTGTTTTTCAGGAGCTGTGCTTGGTCCCTTAGTTCCAATGAAAGGAACTCTGAATGCTTCAGCATACCGAGAGATTTTGGACAATTTCATGCTCCCAACTTTGTGGAAACAGTTTGTGGATGACCCCTTCCTGTTCCAACATGACTGTGCAACAATGCATAAAGCAAGGTCCATAAATACATGCATGGGGGAGTTTGGTGTGGAAGAACTTGACGAGCCTGCACAGAGTCCTGACCTCAACCCGATAGAACACCTTTGGGATGAATTAGAGCGGAGACTGTGAGCTTGGCCTTCTCGTCCAACATTAGTGTCTAACCTCACAAATGCGCTTCTGGAAGAATAGTAAAAAATTCCCATAAACACACTCCTAAAGCTTGTGGAAAGCTTGCCCAGAAGAGTTGAAGCTGTTATAGCCGCACAGGGTTTGCAGTCGTTATATTAAACCCTATGGACTAAGAGTGGGATGTTCAAATGCGTGTAAAGGCAGATGAGCGAATACTTTTGGCAATATAGTGTATAAACATAGTAAGTAAAATAAGCAGAATGAGAAGAGGAACTCAGGGAATCATAGGATGTCCTCCAGCAGTCTAGGTCTATAGTGGTATAACTTAAGGTATGTTTCTGGTTCACTTGAGCCATCTCTAATTATAAGCTTCTTCTTCAAAAAAAGTTTCAAGCCTAATCTCATCGGTAAAGAGGCTGTGATCAGAACTATTAAAGCCCATCAAGAGAAGAATTTTAAATTCTGTTCTTGAAAAAACAGGTAGCCAATGAGGAGCAGTTAAACTGGTGAAATATGATCTCTGCCGCTAATTTCCTTCAGAACCCTAACTGCAGCATTCTGGGTTGGCTCGAGGCTTTTAGGAGAATTTTTGTGACAGCCCATTAGTCCAGTCTTGATGTAACAAATGGATGCACTATCACTCTGCGAAAGGATTTTCTTATTTTTGGCAATATTACGTAGGTGAAGGAAGGAGGCCCAAGAAGATAGTTTTATATGTGACTCAAAACACTGATCCTTTTCAAAAATAAAATGAAGGGTCCTCATGCTAGTACTGAATGCTAAGGTAAAGCTATCTATGTTACCTTCACAGCTAAATAGTGTCGTTCTGACGCTCTCAGGTCCAAAGAGAACAACTTCAGTTTTGTCTGAATTAAGAGGCAGAAAATTTAGTCATCAAGGCCTATATGTCTTTATGACCTGCCTTTAGTCCAACTCATTGATTGGTCTCAACTGGCTTTGTGGATGAAGTGTAACTGAGGGTAATCTGTGAAGCAATGTAATTTCATGCTATGCTGCCTAATAATATTACCTAATGAAGCACATACAAAGGGAAAAGAATTGGTCGAGGCACAGAACCCTGTAGAACTCCATGACTAAGTCTATTGTAAAAAAGGAAGATCATTTTTTACATGAACAAACTGGAACCTATCAGATGAATATGACTTAAACCAACCTAATGTGGTTCCTGTCATCTCATATGTGCATATATATATATATATATACATATATATAAATACAATTCTAACACACACAGGAGCACCATTTATTGATTTGATAAAGGTGCAATAATTGCAATAACTTAAATTCTCCCAGACTTGATCGATCTGAACACTGTTGCTTGACTTAATATTATATGCTATTGGTGGATTGTTTTTGTATGTAGGAAGAAAAGGTTTTAAAGAGCTACGACCAACTTAAGTCAACAATGCTGGTATGATGTAGACTAACAATGTAACAAATATATATATTGTAAGGACTGTTTGTTTTATTCGTGGGTATTAGCTAGTTATTTGTAGGATCTGACTATTTGGAAAATATATTGGCTAACTGTAATTGGTTTATTTGATCTCCGGTATCTTATCTTATTTTGCTAATATAATTGTCTGCCTCCATGATAATTCAATTCAGCAAACAATTAACCAATGACAACATGAATGATTAACCTTTTTCATTTCCCATGGTTGTCATTTATGAACATCTATTTCTATTTATGAGCTGACATGGGACAGGCTTTAAAGTGTCATTTGCATGGATCTCACACTCTGCATGGGGATTCAGTCCTGTGGCAAATGTCAACTCTTCCTCTTTGTTCATAAAGTCGAGGTGTCTTTCATCTGATCCCATCAGACATTTTTGTCATTTTGTATACTTTCAGCTGTAAGTTCTTTCGTCTTTGCATTTGATAAAAATGGCATGTGGGTAAAGGTTTTATTTTTAGGAAATAGTGCAAACGCACAAACTTACCCTGGGATCTGCAATTGTATTCAATGAGGTGTTTATTTTGGTTACAGTTTTACTGCTGCCGTTAGAAGATAACATTAGTTCATGAACTATACAAATACAGATACATACATATACATATCTTGGCCTGCATTGCAACGTTATACACTCAAAATGATATATTATTAGTCTATATATTGAAATACATCAATCTATTTAAATATTTGTGTCCTCTCTCCACTCTGCTGTCTGTGTGCCAGAGTCTGAGCCACCAACACATTCAGGCATACAGAGCAGAACTTTCACAGGAAGCAGGCGTGTATGCTACAGTGGTGTGGATGTGTTCATTTGTACTTTAAACTGTAACCACTACTAGACATCTGCTGAATCATATCAAATTCCTCTAACTAAATTTCTTTTTCTATTTTCATCAGCTCACTTGAACTCTGCTGCTGATCCATCCCTTGCTCATTGAGGATGGAGCCAAATATGAATGCCAATTTTGAAAGTAGTCACTGAAGGTTTTTAGCTTTTTATACCTCTAAATTAACAAACAGTAATTCCCCAGTGTTAACTAGTTTGCAACAAATCATTGATCCCTGATACTTCAGTTACAGGAAAGCAATAACTTTTTCTCATCTAAATGTTTGAAAAGTACTATTTTTTAGATATTAGTTCTACGATAGATCATCCATTCAATTTTTTCCGTTTAATCCAACTCACGATTATAAGGAGGCTGGGGCCTATCCCAACTGCCTACCCGGGTGTACCATCCACTGGAAAGATGCCTGATTTCCTGACAGCTGTATAGTCAGTCCTCTGCCAAAGAAAGGTCTGCAGTTCGATCCTAGGCTTCCAAAGTCATCATTTTGAATTGTTCTTGGTCGGGCCACTGAGCCACCTTTGTGTTTCTGTAGTGTGTGTTCATGATACAGACAAAGCACTTCTTAAGTTAAAAGAAAAATCTATGAATGCATACATGAATGGATCAGTGTGACTTGTACAGAAAAAGCAAACTGAGTGGTCAACAAGACAAGAAAAGCTCTTTCTAAGTGCAGTCCATTCACCAAATCTGGCCCCTTTAAGGTGTCATTGGCACAATGTGTACCATTGTGAGGACCCAGGGAACACTAATGGCAGATAGGTATACTTAACCTCACTTTGTGTTTCACAAGCACAGACTACGGTGCCGATGAACCTTCATGCACTTGAAGTCATAAATTACATGATGAGGAATGTACTTACACCCCATTGTTTTATGGTGAAGCTTAAAAAACTCTCACACTGGACTGTATTCCCTCTATAGCACTTTTTCTTCTACTCTCTCTCAAACACACACACACACACACAAATATAGAAATATATATATATATATATGCACCGTCTTGGCATGCATAGCAGCAGCCATTTTTCTTGTTAATGTAGCGTGTCAAATTTGCAGGGCGGTAGCGTGCAAATGAAAGGTTGCACGTCTCACTCGCTTGGCAATATGTATTTGATAAGAACTGTAAATCAACTAGTGTAGCAGAGCACAACCTGCAGGAACAGACAAAACACATGTTAATGAAGAGAAGCTCTAAATTGTTGTGAAATACTATGTGGGTATGAATAAGTGAGACAGAGACGGAAGGTCAAAGACATCTTCAGAGTCAGAGAAAGGTTGTGAAAAAAGGAATGTTTATTGTATGTTTTGTGTTTCTCTGTGGACAGTTGGGAAAGATTACAAGCCGGATGAATATCAAGGACATCACAACAACAAGTGTAAGAAGCACAATTTGACCGAAAAATTGAAAGTTTGGGACACAGGAATTTAAATCATGAGGATAGGATATAATAGAACAAAGCTGATATCTGTCAATATTTTCTAATGAAATATTATCTCTGTGAGACGCTTCAAAAAAAGAAAAATGTTTTGTGACTTTCTTACTTTTGCATCACTATATGAAAAAGTCAAATTCAGAAAGTTGTGTTAATTGCATCTAACAACGAATATGAGTCCATATTTAAGACATTTGAAACTTAATTAACTTATGCTTTGAATTTAGAGAGATTTCACACTTGAAAGTTTGAACCATGTACGCAGACAGGTTAGTGTTTGTTTCATTGTATAAATTTGGTTTAACACTGCAGTTTCCACTCCACTGACATTGCTGGCAGGTTGCCTGTAAGCCTATGAATGAAGAAAACTTAACAGTTTAATTTTGTTGCTGCTGCTTCAGGTGTGTTAGACTTGTTCAAATTTGTTTATGTAAAACTGTATTGTCGATAATTGGCAAGAATGACAAGACTGAGCAGTCATTTGGGCCTCAATGGGAAACTCTGATTTGGGAGAGACAACAATGATGAGTGGAAGTATGTTTCATAAGATAAAACAGACCTGGGGCTGCACAGTGGTGTGGCGATTAGCACCATCACCTCACAGCAAGAGAGTTCCAGGTTCACTCCAAGAGTTTAGTTTCACTCCAACACATTTGCCTGCTCACATCACTAGAAAAAGACAGTAAGTATGTTTTGTCTGTGTGGAGTTTGCATGTTCTCCTCATGTATGCATGGGTTTTCTCCGGGTACCCCGGCTTCCTCCCACTGTCCAAAAGCATGCATGTTATGTTAATCTGTGTCTCTAAAATCCTCCCTAGGAGTGTGTGTGTGTGGTTGTTTGTCTCTGTGTGGCCCTGTGATGGACTGATGACCTGTTCAGGGTGTACCCTGCCTCTCGCACAATGACCACAAGGATAGGCTCCAGCCCCCCCGTGACCTGACAGTAGGATTAAGCAGGTATAGAAAATTGACGTAAAATAGACCTGGTTTCTTTTTTCCCAATGGGTTACTACTGCTTTTTGTTCCCATTTCAGGTGTTGGCATTAGCCCATTTTAACTTTCAGTGATTGGTTCAAACGTCTAAAAATGGGTCAAACCATGTTTCAGCCTGATCTGGTCTGAGACCACTAATTTTTCTCAGACCAAAGTCCACATCGCAAATGGGATGTCAGACCTGATCGAGCTGAACAGTCAGAGAGTCTGGATCAAACACATTTGTTGTCAAAGCATCCTAAATGATAAAAATAATCTATAGTTAAAGTAGACCAAGAAAAACTGATTTCACAAGAATTCAAAGTTTACAAGCAGAGAAAAAAAGTAGAACAGCAATAGGATAACAAAATATTATCTCAACTGAAACTGTGAAATTAGTTAAAAATCAGTATAAACGTATGCTTTAGTTTCACTCCAACACATTTGCCTGCTCACATCACTAGAAAAAGACAGTAAGTATGTTTGGTCTGAGGGAGGGAAATTGTATTTATGTGTCATTTCACGGAACAAAATGAGGCTGAATCTGAAGTGTGTTGATGTTGTTTGACTTGCTGGAGCAATGAAAGGGATATTTACCTGTCTGGGTGGTTTTATTCCTTGTGTATATGTGTGTGTATTCCCTGGCACCATAAAAAAGAAAGTGGAGAAGGTGTGTTTACTTTAATGGGCAAAAGCTCTATGGGTCTATTTTGACAAGGTGAAGGTAATACTGTCATTACTGTGCTTCTTCCAAAATAACTATATTATTATAACAACAGATAGTCGTTATCATAACATACATGGTGCTCACATACTCGCACAGACACCAACATGAATAGATACAATGATACATACACAAAGAACAAATATATAGCAACCTTAAGAATAGATTAAAAAAAAAGACGACTGTCCAATTTTATCCTAAATGAATTTTACAGCCTTCAATAATAACTGTTATAGTATTTGGTCCTCATAAGGACAGAAGACATTACATGTCCTCTGATGCATTTTGACATCAGTGGTAGAGGAAAATTGGGTGATATTTGGAGAAATGGCCAGAGAGGTTCTACGTGACCCTTATTACTCATGAAGAGTAATAAAGGGTCTGGATGTGGACTACAGCTCTTGTTTTCCCTCGTGTTTATTCTCACTGAAGCGTAAAATACATTTCAGTGCAGCATCCCCATGGTGCCATGTGTTTAACATTTACAAACAACATTCACAAACTCACAATCCTCAATCTGAGGCCCAAGGGCAAAATCTACTTCAGTAGTTAAGAAAAAAATAAAATTTTTTGATAAAGCAACTGTTCATGCTTTAATCAATCAATAAAAATGTTTAGAAAGGTTACCAGGAGCCACATGTGAATTACAGAATAGGAACAAAAATGTGTTAAATTACAAGATAAAAAGAATTAAAGCAGAAAAAGGAATACTTCTGGGAATTATTCAACCCTGAAGAAAGTTTAATTAGAAACAGCTAGTTTTGTTTTAATTCACTAAATAGATTTAAACTTGTAATGCTACTTTAAACTGTGGTGTGTAAATATCTTTGTGTACGTATGATGTAAAACTTGAATAAATGTACCCTAAAATGAGAAGCACTGTGGAAATGAAAGTACTACTTCATTTTAATCCATTTTTCTTTCCTCATCTTGAACATTTACTTGACAAAGGAGATTATCGTAGATTTTAGAATAAGCAGGAACAAGACAAACACTATTTCTATCCTGGAAATAAAACACGCATGGTCGTGGGTTTTGGTTCTGTCTGTGACTTTCATAAAATTTTGATTTCAGGTTTTCTGCGTTAGCTTGGTTTAGTTTATGTTGGATTCCTGTCTTATTCAGTTACATTCAGTCAATTTCAATAATACTTTATTGATTCTTGAACATAAATTATATTGCTGCAATATAAATGAAAACAGCTAAAATAAATAACAAAATAAAAATGAAAGTCAGTTGATGAACTTTTGGAAAGTGTTGAAGTGTTGCAGAGACATTCAGAGACAACCATAAATGCATCGGGGTGTTGTGTTTGTGGCTTGGCAACTATTTAGCAGGTGATGTTGCACGCAGTGTTGGCAGGTCACAAGACTGAACTCTCTTGACATAAATCATGGACAGAAACACAGCTTGGGTGCAGAGATGCTCCTCCTCACTGAAATGCCATGGATTACACCATATGTTGTTAACAAGAATTGCAATCACTCCTCATTTACCGTTACCTCTCTTTTTGCAACATTTGTCAGCCCATTTTTTTCTATAGGTTAGTAAGAGAGTTGTAGGAGTTGTTTCTACGGCCATGTCTCTGTGAAGCCAGTAATACCACCTTCCCGATATTCCCACTGCATCCTTGTCAGGGTTCCAAACTCCACCATCTGTCAGTGATCTTGCATTTCCCATCATGATAAAGGGGAGAAACAGTTTTGTGGAACTTCTTTCCTCAACCGTGTTGTTCCTGCCCTGTTTCCTAGATATCTCCTCTTCAGCTTGTCTGGATTCGGCTGTTTCTTTTTTTTTTAAGCATTACTTGGGCTCTTTAAAGCTATTAGCTGCTCACATATGCAAACAACTTTCCTGTTGACATGGTTACACATCAATAACAGGTGTTAAAAATGCCAGAAACACCATCAGAGATCCTTCCAGCAACGCAGCTTCTGAATCAACAAAGAACATTTTTTGACACAGAGCAAAGCTAAGTAGAAAATCTCAAAAAGATACAAAGGCACAATATGACCCAAACTACAGCAAAAGGCTGCCACCAGTGCAGCACTATTCCAGGACTCATGCCCCGTATTGTTGCTAAATGTTTGTTTCCTTGCTCTCACACAGTCTTACTAACTGCTCACCTGAACACCTGGAATCAGTATCTCATTTACCATCACTTACACTGCATTAGCTTCCTGGTTTTCTTTGTTCTGTGCCAGATCCTGATAGTTGTATAGTTTTCCCTGTCAAATTTATTCAGTGTTTTTTCGATTGTATGTTTTCTAATTACAAAATGCCTCCCGCATGTACAGCAAATAAATGGTCTCTTTTTTTTAGATAAATACAAAATGTATTTTCGATGGGTAAATTCATCCACAAAGACAAATATGTTTGTATGAAGACGAAAAGTCTGAACCAGAGGAAAAAATAAAAATATGTGTATTTATAGAGCTGAAGCGAGTATTCAAGATAAAGCCCTTGAAGATATGCACTAATGTAATGGGGGTGGGGGTCTAGTGTTATTGGTACCATGTGAAATCACTTGTTTTGTGCAGTCTTGCTGACTCCTGTTCAAAGCCATTTTCAGAAAATTGTTCTATATGTCGTCAGCTGCCGCAGAGCACTTAAGATAAAGGGTGGCTGTTGATTTAGTAGTGACATAAGACATGAATTTTCAGGTTATTCAAACATCTAGCTCGTCAGTGTTCTTTCTTTATTTCTACAGTCATCTCCAACTGTCTTCACAACCAGGTCAATTTGCCACTAGCAGTTCTGGTCCATTTGAACCACAGGGGTCAGATTGGGACCAGCTGTTTTCCTCTTTTTAGACAGCAGACCACTAACATCAATGGTTTCCAATCGTTTTCATGTCTCACAATGAACAACACAACAGCATCAATGAAAACAAACACTCTTACACATCATCCAAAAAGCATGGGGTTCAATAAATATGGTCAGCAAGGAATTAACAGAAAAAATTGTTGATTTTTTTCTGCATACATTTGATAGAGTGGACTTCTTAAAGGGGAACACCAGTATTTTAAAACCCAGACCTTATTTCTGGCATGAAATACGTTTATCTACTCACCGAGAACAGTTTGGCGAAAGTCGGCGTCCTTCGTAAGCTATTTCGAACTCTAACTCGCAGCGAGTGTTGAATAATGTGTTGAATAAGTTCACCTGTTTTCAACCATTCAGAGGCCTCACTCCTGTTCATCTGAAGGGTAAACAGATCTGTTTGATGATACAAATAACAGTACTCAATTTTGATTTCAAAAGTTTTAATTATCTGTTTTATTACAATGCGAAAACTAAAAACGCCACACTCATAGGTTGTGCACTATCAGAGCTGTGACTCTGCTTGAACTTTCTGGTTCTCTCCAGCTAGAGAAATCTTTTGTAACAGAAGTGGCTGTGGAAGTTGTTTAGATAAAGCGTTGAGCTTACCATGGTTTTAGGGCAATGCGAGGTCTGAAAAACCAATCTTAGCAAATATTAAACTAAACAGGTCGACATTTATACATTTTCTAAATTGCTTTCCTCTTTAAAGCGACTTTAATGTTAGGTGTAAATGCTAGCTTGTAATCTTCAAAGTATACCCAGAGGGATGCACTTTGAAGCAAGTTTGATGGGCTTAGTGAGGTGTGTCGAGAGTAAAACAAGTCACATAAAGGTGACTCGCCCTGTACACCAATAATTTAGATAATTTATGTGGTACATTTCATCAAAAAAGGTTGTATTCAGAAGGTTCCCCTTAATATTCTTATTTTTCTTCTTCACAAATCTACTAAGCCAAACCAGGGGTCTATACTAACCAGCAGGTTCAACACATCCAGGATATCTGTAGGTGATCTGACTTAAATAACCCTAACAACAGAGGTCTCGCTATATGGTGCCACAATGCTGGTATCAACTTGGTAGGTCAACCCAGGTTTTCTGACTCTAGTTACATGTGGTCATGTAAAACAGATGGTCGCCAGATCACCAATCACAGCTACATATACTCCTGGCAGACTTAAAAGCAAGCTGCTTTGTTAACAAGATGGATGGAAAGATGCAATAAAGAAAAAAAAACAGCCTTTCCTTTTGGAGAAAAAGTTTTGTGAATCATCTGTAGTGATGATTGCATGATGATTCTAATCTTTAAAAGTGGACAGGAACAGGTGTTAGAGTAATCAGCCTCTGTTTTTAGGCTAAGTATTCTCTGTTGAAACTCTCCTTAAAGAATATTTCAAGTGAAAGTCAAACAGTGTAGCTGGTCTTGACATTAAGAGAGTTGGCGTCAAGAGTATAATTTTAATTTTCTATTTTTAAGAGAATTGATTGGTCAGAAGATTGTTCAGAGATAAACACTGAACAAAATTCTTGAGCTGAACCTGAGCTTATATTGCTAAGCCACTTTTTCTGCTTTGTTGTACAGGGTAAAGTTGAGCTGAAGAGCAAACATTACAAATGCTACCTAAATACATTCAGCTGCTGGTGTAGAAAATGCCTATATAGTAATGCAACACTGGTATTCAGTCTAATTGGACAAGGATGAAAAAATTGATATTTTATGTATCACAGAAAATTCAGAAAATGACATCAATTAAGTTTGCTTTGGCTAAATTGTAAATTGAGGTCCATCTATCTTTCATATGTAAAACAGTACTTAGTTTAACTGTAACAACCAAAAACAAGCAGATAATCAATTGAGGGAGGTCGTATGGTGAAAAACAAGGTCAATACCTATGGTGGAAGGTGGAACGTTTGAGGTGTAAATGTTACTGAGGGAAATCAGGTAAGTGGACACGAGTGTGCTGGTAGGAAACAGAGAGCAGCTGATGAGTGACATGCTGGAAATGAGACAATGATTGACTCCAAATCATTAAATACAAAGATCTTCCTTGTCAGCTTGAAAAGTGTTTACATGTCAAAACACAAATGTGCAATTCTACATTTCTATGCCCACTAGACAAGTCCTTCATATCCCTCCAGTGGGATATCAAAGCAATCTGTTGCAGATGGAAGTCATATTCCTGCTGTCGAGCCACTTCTGAATGCATTATGTCTAAACATTTAGCTATGACTGTATTGGCACTCTATCACATCCAGACAGTCAGCAGTTCTGTTGAAAGGTTATTCAGCTTGCTTTTGGCATCATCAAATTCACAGTGCTAGTGGCTCAGATGCTGATTTGTGTCCATATCTTACATATCTTCCCCACGGGCCCTCCTTATTATTTCATAACAACTTTGCTTAGCACAAATGTACTATGGTGGGTTGTATTCCATAGAGTACTAGAAGCACTTGAGATGAAATGTAAACCCTATCATAGATCTCTAATTTCATACTTGGGCTACAAAGCATTATCTTAATTAACTTTTTGTATAAACACTCTTCTATCATCAAGACTCCCTTTGGGCTTCCTAGTGGTAGCTCATGGAAATGTTACAGTATATGATTAGAGCTCCAACTAAATTAACAAGGGATGTCTTGGAAAAATTTCTTTGATGAGATACAGATATCTCTTCATTCCTAAAATGTGACAATCCAACCCATGTCCACTTTGCAAGAAAATAAATGCTGTCGGGGTACTTTAAACCACATGGCTCTAAATTTATTCCTGAATGAATTCATCCAGGGCTGGAGTGTAACTACAATGGAGCCTGGTCTTATAAATTGTGAGAAGCAAGTAAGACTTCTTTTCACCATATAAAGCAGTGAAAGAATTTTGTTTTAATCGTGTGTTGGTACTAAATAAAGTGACAAGCTTCTCCTTCATTGAGATGCTCCTCTCTGGTCTGGCAGAACAACCTGCTCGGTAACCAGGGTGAGTTATTCAGGAGGCAGAGTCAGATATTGATCATCTGATTTGCCTCTAGAGACCTTGTCTTACATTTTTGGCAAATACAACTAATCAGGGAAAAGCTTTTTCATGTCCATAAGTTTGGTCTTTAAATTTAAACTCTACAAAACACTAATTTTAACTCTTCTAAATCAATGTGAGACTTTAGGACACTCCTCAGCTATATATTTAAAAAGAACAGACTACCAAGACAGGAAGCAGAATGAGTACTATTTCACTTAAACAGATGAATCAATAAAAGAAAAAAGCAGTCAGAGTTTGGTTATGGGTCTTTATTGGCCTCCTTTAACCATGTTTAAACAATGACAATAGTAAAAAGAAAGGCAAATTAAATAAAAGCGTCCCACTAGCACATCTGCTACTTGTATGTTCAACAGCTGCCAATGTGTTTTTCCAGCTGTAACCACACAACAGCTTTGTAGAATGAAACCATTGCTTATACCTGCTTATGTGGTTGAATTCTTTACATCACAGTCAGACATACCCATGGCGCTCCATTTTTTTTTCATTTTTTTAATTTTTACTGCTTACTTGCTCAACTACTGCTCTGCACCAGCTTCATAAAAAAGGAATTATTTAGAAATGTGCTTCAAGTTAAAAAGAAATGTAATGTATTGGTTTGATAACAAACTTGCTTAATGTAACGAATGGCAGAATGTATTTTAACATATTTTTCATAACAAAACATTGCAGTTTTAGAATAAAGGCTCCAAAATTGCACCGTTATTGCACCGTTTTCCACACTTATTTCCATTTGACTAAACAGTGACACAGCTTAACAAGATGATGTATAGGTTCTCACTATTCACATACTCGTCACGGGATGACGTTCAACTGCCATGTGTCACTGCATGAAAACATCATTAACCTGCAACATCTTTCCGGAAGGCAAAGGAAACACATTTCAAAATGTTTATTTTTTGTCACATATAAGAAGGACCAAAGGTAGTCGATTTTCTACTTATTTTTTTAAATTTTTTTTTACATTCTTTTCACTTAACGACCTTTCATTCCATCCTCGACTTCTTAGTTTCTACTTCCCCCTCTCCTGTGAATGCTTAGGGTCAGTGATTAAAGGTCCTATGACATGCTCTCTGTTCATGTTTTCTGGCTTATATGCAGTGTTGAAATGATGAATTATCAGTTTAAATGTTACCAGAATCTAAAAAATGCAGGAGGAACTTGTTTTGTCTAGTAGTCTCAAGAATTTGACTGGAGAATTTTCATCACAGTGAGTGTAAGGCAAGATTTCCTTTTGGCAGTGCATGTACATGGGAGCTAGAGTGTACACGTTATCCACCACAAGCATTTTAAAAGCTTGCCCATGAAATGGAACATTTGCTCATATTTTTCAGAGAAAGGTTTGTTTTTGCTTCAGAAATATCTTTGACTAAATGCATTTTTGGATGTGAGGGCAACCCTATTAACCCTTTTCAGCTTTTCAAAGCTGCTTATGAACAAGAACCAGTGCAATGCTGGCTTTGCAGGGAAACTGAAGCTAAACGTCAAGCACTAAAAGGGCACAAATCTGAGCCTCAAGTAGTGAGTGAAACTGCTTCCAGTGTCTGTTGTGTTGACATTAGAAATGACTGGATTTTGACACAAACATCATGGTAACACTGAGTGAAAAGGGAGCTAAGAAGGATTATGGTACTTTGTGTTAATTACTTTATACACAAAACAAAGGAACTTGTCCATTTGTTGCTTCTACAACTGCTCAGAAACAGAGTTACTCACCCAGGCAATTGCACAATTGCATGTAATTACCATATTTACCATACAAAGATCTCCTGCTGTAATCTTCATGGTGACGGTTGGTCATGCTGCTCATTTTCATATTTGGGATCCAACTCTGGCATGAACACATTCAACAGGATCTCGTGTCGTCATGCTTGAAAATGTAGTTTCTCAACTCGGTATCTTGTTTACGTTATGTCTTAGCTGTAGTATTGCATGTTCACAAGTCACTGTCATCCCTTTCCTGCCCTCTTGCAAACCTCCAGGAATTCGTCTAGTCAGAACACACTTTCGGCAGGTCCTCTTGTTCTCAGGAGGAAGCTTGACCCAAGAGAAAGCTCTCCCTCGTTCTGAACTAATTACAAACTATTTGGAATTATGAGGTGCACAAAGCTTCTCTGGTACACAAGATTAAGAATTAGATGACTAGAAATGATCATACCAAATCCACTTTAAAAGTAAATGGTTGGGGTCACAATTGAAATAGATGGTTTGGCTGAGATGTAAACAGATGGATTGGGTCACAAAATGCACATTCTTACAAATGACTTATTTTGATACTCATGGGTCATAAGCCCAAGTGATATATTGCCATTTCACTATTTTTACCATTGGATTGTGACACTTTGTTTTATACATATGGAGAGAGGCACCTATTACATTTTTACTGATGAGACTAGGCTGAAAATGATCTAATCTATGGTAGCATAATCATTTCACTGGAGAGTACACCTACTGTGTCTGAGGACTGAAGACATTGAGACTACAATCAACACCCCTATTATTTTTACTATCATAAAAATGAGGCAGCTTCATAACTGCATACCTACTGCGGATACTTAAGGGCTTACAAAAATTGTATAACAAGACTAAGTGACAACATGTAATATTGCTGATTCCTCCCGCTCCAGGGCAAATGGCCAGGACTTATGTTGTTGTAAAACTGTCTTGCACGAGTTAAAAATATATATTTAAATAAAATAACTAGTGTAAATTGGTTTAATATGACTATATTTCTTTAGAAGATGGAGTCCCCGAAGATGTAAGCCATCCATTTGTCTCAAGGTTTGAATGGATTTTACTGGTAGAACCAAGTTAGCATGTATTAGCCTATATAACCTCAGCATTATGCAAAATTCAAGTCGCAAGATGATACAATTGCAAAGATAACAAAGGAGCCAGACTTTTAATATTTTTGAAAACTATCTTTCTTCCTCTTGGACACTGTCAAAGTGCAGCAGTAGTTTAGTAAGCAAGCAGTAAATTGTAGTACCTCACTGACATTTGATGCTACATACAGTAGATCTGCCCTTCACGTGGGTTAAAATAAAAGCTCAAACAACTTGAAACTAATCTCTGAAAAATATCCATATATGTTTTTTTTCATTTTACATCCAAACAACTTTAGAAATAAAAACAGGTTGAACTGGTGCACAAGGCTGTAAAGTGTGATTGAACTGACAGCATGTTGAGAGTCCAAACGTTTCTCATCTGAGAGCATTGCTACACTTATACCTTAAGCAACTAACTCAGACCCATTCAACTATTCCTTTTGATCACAGCAGACCCGCAACTACATAAGAGTCGGCAAAATACAGTAATGTGTCCAGAACATATAATATAATAATCAGTAAAAGTATCTATTGCTTTGGTGAAGCCCATTTTTTGTTCCTCCATTTGGAATCAACTCAGGTCTATCCTATTGTTTCAGATCCATTCATTTGGATTGTGATTTTATGTATCATAACATACGGTTTCTTGATTGAGAAATGATTAAAAATAGAGATGCTCAGTGTCTCTGATAATACAAATTTTACCTTGGTATTTTCTAGAACAAGCCCACTGATAAACATCTTAAGTTTTGGTTTGTTTTTTTCTTTGTGAAATGGACCTCTCAGAGTCACCATTCCCAAGCAAATTTAAGTGTAATGCATTGATGGATTGCCTCCGTTTTTACATATCATTATGGAGGCAAACTGATTCCTACCCTGTACAAAGACAATAATTAATTCAATACTTGAAACAAAGACAGGAACATATTTAGAAAAAGAACCAGTGAGATCACTTTCACATTGTGTTGGTAGATAGCATTCTGTACCATATTGACACTGTAAAATGTACAAAATATCACCATGTTGTTGGCTAGTGACCTGCAATCTTATTCACAAGCACTTTGAAGCATGTTTATTTATTTACAACATACAGTGTACTCTGAAACAGTAACACATTTATAAATAAATATTGCAGTCTTAACAATCTTACAGTTCTCCTCTATTACTGTCGGTTCATCATGACTCGTCACCTGAGCTAACGAAGGTGAGGCAACCTCTGCCTGATCTGTCTCCTTCTTTTTACTTATTCTTTTACTGTGTGCTATCATTCACCAGCAGGTCAGCAGGGGATTCCTGTCTTTTCTTTCCTTCCTCACCCTCTCAAATGTCAATTTAAATAAATAGATACAATATCTAAGAGAAATAAAAAGAATCATATATTCTTAAACTCTTAATAAATCTCTAAAATAAAAATCTACAATTGAATATCTTCCTAAATTAAAAAAAACCAGAAGTAACATAATAAACTTATTTATCAAAAAGTACAAACAAAGGGAAAAATATATTTATAACGTTCACCAAGATGTCCCATGAACCCAGACATATTTGTCAGATAATCAGTCTATTTTCACTTGTTTTGTAATATCATTTCCTGTTAGTTCCCTGTACATCACTAAATGTACTCCTGGCTGTATTGTTGCCTATTTGTGACATTGTTTAATCCTCATTATTAAGTGTTCAGTCGAGCTTTGCAAATCCCAAGCAACTTCCTTTTAATTTCAGTCAGTACCTCTTTAGTTTCCAGACAGCTTTCCGCAGGATTTCACTGTGTGTTCTAGTTCACAAAGCTCTTAATACTGTTCAATCCCAGACAAGGATGGGGGCAAGGGGCTGTCAGGATTGGTTCCGAATACAGGGAAACAGCAGTCAACAGCTGCAAAGTTCAGGAAACAGAAATCAAGCCTGAAAAATGGCTAATGTCCATTTCTGTTTAAAATTGTGCAAGAATAAATGCCTCTGTCTTGGATCCAAGGGAGAAACAGTCTTTTTCATGGTATGTCACTTTCAAACTCTCAACACAATTGTTTGAGAAAAGAGCATGATTGCCTAAATCTCCACAAGTGAGTATATGGAATATATATTTTTTTTACATTTCACATTTTACTTATGAGCGATACCCAAAGAAAATGGGTCACATGATCCAGTATCTATGTCAGAACAGATGGTATCTTTGAGGTACATCTACTCTTCAGGGGCCTCAATGATTCCTTCTGTGACCATTTAGCAGACTTGGTCTATAAATGACAAGTGTATATAGTACAACTAGATCAATAATTATTTGACAGCCACAGCTGAAGTTGTATGAGTTTTAAAAAAAGGGCTTGTGAAGTCAGTACATGATGACAGTTTCTCACCATCTTTGTTTGGATGTATAGTGGCTTAATAAAGTCAAATAACATACCCTGAATTTATAATGTGTGAAAACAGTGATTTACTGGTTTTCTGAAAGTAAACATTCATAACCAAAAGTGACTAATTGATTTTTACACTAAGATTTTTTCGATAATACAAAACAAACTCTTAATATTACTTATAGTTTGCTACCATTACTTTTAGCATGAGCTAGTGATGACTTAATGCTTTTCATAGTTTAAGGGGAGCTCAAAATAAGCATCCCCTGTACTATCTGCTCAATAATCTTCAAAAATTTTAACCACTCTTTTTCTTGTGTTACTCCTCTCTTACCCCTCCCATTCTCCCTCCATTAATCCATAGCAAAGGCATTACAGGTGAATTGTACTCATTGTCCATCCTCCCCCCAGCACTCATCCTCTGCCCCTCTGTTTCAGTCTCTTTCCTCATCAGTCACAGATTGTCTTGTAGCCTCTCCATGTAGGTTCTCATTTCAGACTGACCCAGGTCCATATCCTGGCACACCCACTTGATGTCATCCTCATTCCCATTGGTCACCAGAACTGAGGAGTTGGTGAATGGGCCACCCCCACCCGAATTATCATTGGGCAGAACAGTGGCAAAAGAGGTGAATTTGACACGTTTGCGTTTAGCAACTGCAACTGCAGCTGTGGCTCGGGGTGAATTATTCAGATGCTCTGTGTTGCCAATGGCATCTTTGCCACCAGTAGTGATTGCTGAAAGGCACTGATGTGGTTCTGGAACAGATCTTGGCAAGGTTTGTCCATGGGTGATGCCCCTGTGTCCACCTGTGCCACCACCCCCACTAATAGTCCCCATACCTGTGCCCACACCCATCACCAAAGTGTTGCCTGCCCCATTAAGTAGGTACTTGTTCTCCTCGTATCCTCCTTCATTCCGGTCAATGATGGTGGTGCATTCGTCAGGGATCCCGCCCTGGCATTGGTCAGAGTGGTCAGCTAAAAGGTCAGCCTCATTTCCAAGCCACACCCAGTCATGGGCATGGTTCATGTTGCCTCCAGCCTCTAGCACGGGGACCTGCTTGTGACGGTATCTGCAGACGAAAAAATAAGTTATTCTGCAATATAGGTCAAATTTTCTTTTTTTAAATGAACAGTAAAAAAAGTATGATTTAATGGCATAACTGCATAAAAAAACAGTGGATAAAGGAGTTTCCTTTTAGAATATTTCAAACTTAGGTTGCTTTAAATAATCCCTGCTTGTATCCAGGTAACTACAATATACAAACAGCTTATATGTGGACCAAAATGGCAAGTTATCAGGTGTTTGAGATAATGATCTGCACAGAAATTTTATCAACTATGATTTCACAGGTAGGGATGTTTTACTATTTAATCTTCAATTAATCAGTTTGAATGATGAAATCAACATAGTCTTTATACTGTATTACCTGAAAGCAAAGCTGACACAGTTGATTAGGAAGACCAGTATTGCCAGGCAAAATACTCCCAGAAGTGCATACATCCCGATCTCAAGGTCTGACAAGCCTCTAGTGGTTTGGCTCAGCTCACTGTTTCCTGTCCCTGGAACCTCCACCTGAACGGGGTAGCTGCTGTCCCCTGCTTGGCTGGGACCACTGCCTTGGCTGCTGCTGCTGCCACCGTTTGCTGCTTTGCCACCTGAAGCACGATGGGTTACTGTGCTCTTGGTTGTTGTGCTAACCTGATTAATAGAGACAACACAAGCCCATGGTTGAGTTTTATTCAGAAATGTTTTTTATATATTTATGTGGATCAATTCAAATACTGCATACTGTAGATATTTCACATGTTTTCAGTAGAAATGTTTAGATTTGACTGAGCTCTCAAATCTGGAAGTGTTATTGTAGTTATCTTGAAAAAGGAGAAGAATGAGGTTAAACCTAAATATTTTGAATAGTACTCCCACCTTCCTCATAGCCCCTTCCTCTCTGTCCACAGCTGCACTGCTGGCCTTCCACTCGCCTCCATCTTTTGTCCTTTGCTCATTTGTGCTGTTGTCCAACACTCCACCATCCTCGTGTCCACCTCTCTCCTCGGGCTTTGCTCCAAACCTAACTACAACGTTACCAACTCCAGAGGCTAGCACACTCTTCCTTTTGGACTTCTGGCACGTCTCAGATATGACCATCTCGACACGAACCAGTGGCCCCTGTCCATCACTCTCCGCAACAATAATTGGCCAGTGCTGCTCCTAATTGATAGAAACAATGCAAGATTGACATGTTATGTCTGGTGCAAATGCCCACAATATTACATGGTAAAACTGTCATGTTAGGACTTGAATATTTCTAAAAAAGTGGAGTTTTAACCTGATTGGTTATGGAGATGACACTTTCATCCAATGAGACAGCTGAGAGGAGGAAGTCTTTGGGATCGTAGATATCAAGAGGTGTCACTGAGCCATCACTGTACTGGATCCATGCGCTGAACATGGCCTCCTGAATTAAAAAAAAAAAAACAGAAAACAGAATGAATACAATTCCAGGGTCCACAGAGAGCATACATCAGAGCATCACACATTAATGACATTTTAGCCATAGACTGAGGTGGCCTTTTAGTGTCATGGATTGTAATTAATGCCAACGCTGCATCTGAGAAATGTCATTATTTCATGAGCAACAAACTTTATATGGCAGTAACTTTGCTACTTTGTGTCAAGGTATATCTTCACTATATCTATACTATATCTTTAATGCTTATTTATTTGTATGGGAACTGTTTGATCACATTTATATGATCAAATAAGGACTATGCAGAATTTAAAAGATAATACTTGGAGTGATATGCAATATTACGAGGGATGTACAAATATATTGGCCTTACATCAGTAAGGGCCATTATTCAGCTTGTTGGCAGGAACTGGCCTTTCAGCAAACAGGATGACATCAACCAGTGGCATTGGCCAACATTTATTTAGATTCAATTTTAATAGGCATACAAAAACTGTTTTGGCTATGTGAGCAATGAAAAATCATTTGTGTTGGTTGTGCTTCAACAGTCTGAAAAGTCTTCTGACAAAGTTATTTATTCATTCATTTTTATATGTATATAAATGAGAAATATAAATTTTTTAAGAATGCTACCTTGATTCTGTCACACTGCTCTCAAATGCATCGCAAAATTGTTTTCCATCAAAAAGCTCTAAATGTATTCTACAAAGACTGCTCAGCAACAGAGAGGTCATGTTAGCCACCAGCTGTTGAGAAAGATGAAAAGTTTTACTCTTCTTACCCTTATAAGATATTAAAAGTGTTTTCCATGGGTCATTTTTGGGGCTACAGAAAAGAAAGATAATGATGAGGATATTTTGTTTTATTTGGTGAAAAGAGCAAATTTTAAAACCCTCAACCCTCTGGCTTTGTAGACTTGGAGCTGTTTTTAGGCCTGAGCACCAAAGGCAGAGCAAAGGCCCATTGAAGCTGTAGTGTTTATCATTCTTATTCTTGTGCCAAATTAATTGCTTATTTCGGTGATGTGGCAAAATGGCTTCACAGCGCCCCCTCAAATGCAGCCCTCCGGCTACTTTCATGTTCCGGCTACTGCATAGCTAGAACATGCCTGGACAAAGGAAAAAACCTCTAGGAGCCATTTAAGCTCAAAGAATCCATTTTGGCGTTTTACACATTACATTTTAAAAAAATTACTCCCACAGATTTCATAATATTCTAAAAAAATTGACAGTATAGGCCAAGAAATTTGTGATTAAAATGTATTGAAATCTTGAGTTTTCGTCAATGGGCAAAGCCGTGGCAATATCCTGGCAAAATACTATACATGTGGGTAGATGGATGTTCTGTTTGTTGTTTTGTGCTGTGTGTGTGTGTATGTCTGCATGTTTGAATTTGGTTTGAGGCCAGGAATCATGTAAAATAAATACCTGCAGATGTTTAGGTGATTTTAACTGTAGCTGTGTTGCACTAGCCTGGAAATGATACAGTTCTAATTAGAAATTGATTGTGAAAGAGATAGCTGCCGTTCACAGCCCAGCATTACTGTTTAAGTCCCATGATTATGACTCCTGGGGTATTACTATAGAGATAAGGATAACCTAAGTTATTGTCCATCTCTTAATGTGTGTGAGGAAGTCAGTTTTATGTGTTTTTATGTTTGTGTTGTTTGTGAGATTTGATATCTTGTAGAGACAGCAATACCTCCATCTCTGTATGTGAGAACATGTAATACAGCAGTATTATTGGTGTAGTTAAGTGTTGGGGTTAGAGTAAATCTACACTGCATAAATGTAATTCCATGCATATACTTGTGTGTATTTGAGTTTGGCTTGTAAATACAAATGGTTGTAAGTATCTCATACCTGTTTAGGTGTGTGCAGCAGGTCTGTAGCTGTAGTTGTTAGCTGTATAGCCTGGTAATTTCCTGGACTTGCTGTCATACTGAGCGACAAAGATGCAACCAGCTGGACTCCCAGGTCTGTGATTGTTACCTAGACCAACACATATGTCATTGATGGAGACAGTCAATGAAAGGTGTGACCTATATTTGTTTGCCATCCCTTCGGGGCTGGTACTGACAGACAAAGGGGATTTTTATTAAGAGATAATGATGGACCAATGGGATTCTCCTGTGCAATGGTAAATAATAACTGTAACTGAAAGTAAATCACTTTGTATCTTAAATTAATCATTACAAAGATATACAGGTAATAACAAGTACGACACAATATACTAGAATAGGAAGATGTGCAAAAAAATAATACACAGTATAATTAAAATGATATATTTTGAATTTTAATTGCAATTGAAAATAGCAAATACAAATACAGCAAATAATAAAGAATATGTACAGATTAATGTATATGCATAGTGTAAAAAAAAGGTAATATGCAGGGTTTTAATAGTAGTCTTCATGGGAATAACCAGTATGTACAATAATGCAGTACAATAATATCTATAGAAACAGTATAGACTACCAAATCACATTATTTTTATTATCTTTTTGTGTGAAATTGGGTGATCTCATTCTGGATTGCCCAGTATCAAATGTACTTGGTAAAATTGGATTCAGCTTACACATGGGTTACCTAAATAAAAAAAAGTTTTATATGTAACTTGCTTTGGGACACTAATGTGCTTTTTTTTGTATTAATGCATTTGCATTTGTGATTATACCCGCTAAATATTGTCCCCTTGTACATCATTGAGGGGAAAATGAAGTACTATGCAAGTCTTTTACACCGCATACCAAAACATACCAAAAGTGCAGAGACCTGCACTTCAGTTACATAAAATATGTTACAGTACCTTGTCATCCAGCACTGTCACAGTCTTCTCTGCCAGGATAGAGTCAGATAGCGGGGAAAGAACCTGCAATGATCAATCGTAAAAATACACCGTAAAAGAAAAAGAAAAGTTTGAAATTTTTTTTTTTTTTTTTAAATGTGAGGATTTTTTTGGTCTGATAAGTCATGAAATTATATCTTGTGTCTAAAAATGGTCCAGATTAATGATAATAATGAGGGTGACAAAACCTTGTGACTAATACTTTGTCTTAGAGTGTCTTAAAGTGACATGTTTGACATACTGTGAGTGAAATAGCATAAGCTAGTTAACTCCAAAGTAATGCCAATACTTGGGAGATTAGATTGAGACATAATGAAATGTAAGTTACCTTAGCAGTAAATTTGTGGTTTATTTAGATGACAGCAAACATTGTCCTAACTATCTAGGAAAAGATTGAGAAGGACAAGCAAGGCTGGAAAGCTAGCTTTTGCTGCTTTAGTGGATATTATTATCAGTGCTGTGAAAGTGCTGTAGGTTCATGAAAATAGTCCAGTCATGCATTAAAACAAAAAGCTGCATGGAATCTGATATGAGCATTACTCTGATATGAGCATCTCTTGTCAGACCTATGTCCAATAGCCAAGTATTAGATATATATTCGATCTAGGACCAGACACTAAGGTGGCACAAATCAGATTCGAATGACCTCAGCCTGGTAATGTGAACATAACACTGATGCAAGCAGACAAACACGGACCTTTGGCAGATGACAGTATTGTCTGTGTAATTAAAATGCTGGTTCGGAAACGCTGGTGCTGACAGTAAAGCGCACACTAAATAATGAAAACCTTTACTCTCAAACAAACATGTATACACAGTGTTTTCATCTGTCCCCCTCGCTCAGCTGCTGTGTCAGCATTCAACTCAGTCAACAAAGTCAAGACCAAAGAAGACCAAAACGAAAGAAAGTGGATGAAGAAAGAAGAAAGTGCGAGGAAGATGGTGAGCTAGGGTGAGTAATAAATGAAGCAGGTGTCAGAGGGGGAGAGACGATGACAAATAGGGGGGGACAGAATGGGAGAGAGGGGAGGAAGAAGGAATACGAATGAGACTAGGGTACATATGGAGAGAGGGAAGACAGACAGTGATGAAGATTAGGAGCCCTGTGATGTAGAGTATTTCTCCGCCTGGTGACATGAGGACAGACAGATCTGATTGGTGTACAAAGAAAATCTCTCAGTGAACATGTCGGAGTGTCAAACTCAATCCCCCCCCTCAGCGAGGTAACAAAATGCAATGATTGACACCTCTAGGATTGCTCTTCAAGACCGGATGAAAGGGTGGAAAAGGAGAGACTGGACGAGAGGAGAAATGAAAGAGAGATGGGGAATGAAGGAAGAGGTAGGATTCAGCAGAACTGAGCAGGGGGAAAAATTGAAATGTCAAACTATCAAATGATAGCTGTCGACTCTGGCATCTCGATGGGAATGCTGGTTAAATTCTCTCTCCTGGCTTGCAAACAGAGCACAGCTGTCAATGCCATGTGCATCTGTACAATGTGTGTGTCTCTGTCTTCAGTTGGTTGGATGGTGAAACACACTCAGCTGTCTCCCACAATCCCCCTGCATTTGCACTGAACTCAACGCCAACCTATTTAGCACATACGCAACATATTTTTAAAAGCTTACATTGCAAGTGTATCCAGTCAGACTTTGACTTAAAATGCATTGCATATAACACAACTGTAAAAAATCTCAAAGGCCATACTGAACTATCACAAATGTAGTGGTTTTGTTTTGGCTGTGCTGTACAGTATTCTGGTAATATAAGCAGTGGCTTACAAAGCTTTACTCTTTAGCTTACAGTAGCAAGCCTCATTAGAATTCAGCAAGTGCACAAATGAGTTCCATGTGCATATGTGATCAACATCACACCTAGATGTCAGGGCCAAATCCCCAACAGTTAATTGTAGCTAATTGTGTAACAAGCCAGCAGGGGAGGCTTAGAGTTGCAGGAGATGAAGAATAACATGATAGTGTTTACATCACCCGGGTGCTTATGGCTGCAATGCGAAGTGCCAAATTACACTGCGCTTGACATAATCATAAATTTTCAACTGTTTGTTTTTTGTATTTGTTCTCCTAAAAGTGATGAATACGTTGCTTGTGGAGTGTATTTTTTCAATTTTATATGAAAGCAAATGGCCCCAGTAGAGAGATCGAAAGTTGTTCAGTGATTTAGGATGATGATATCAGCCAGCATAGTTTGTGTAGCTTGAAAAGGAATAGACTGGGTCACTTGTTTAGTAATAAAAGAACGCATACCTGTATAGTAGTGATTCCCAGGTCCCGCCCTATCAAGATACGTCCATCTATGAGACTGGCAATGCGAGGATCTTCTACCTATGAAAATAATTTTTTTTTGTTAGATAATGTGTTAAAAGAAACAATTACAGCCTGTAATTTACTCACTTATTTCTAATTTGGATTAGTGCAGGTGCTAAACTAACAAAAAACAAAGGTCGATGACATATACATCTCAGCTGTTTCCTACAAGAGGGATTTGGTGAGATTATGTGCAATCATATTTGTATACCTACCTTCAACTGGTCCAAAACCAAATGAGTGATATCAGCTTGCCAGTCTGTTCCCAGCATGTAGACCATCTCCCCTCCTGGGTCAGACGGTTCAGCGACAAAATGGGTGAGGACCCGCACCAAAGCATACTGGTACTGAAAGGAGAAGAGAAAGGTTCAGATAATAATCAGTATTAATGTCGATCAAATCTTTTTACAAACACATAATTAAACTTGAGGGTCAATAAGGTGAGGCTTATATGGTTTAAGGCTTACTCTGCTCTGATTGGTCAGCTGCCTGTTCACAAATAAATGAGAGGCATTTGTGTTTAAGGGTGTGCCTAATGTGTCACTAGACAGGCATTATGCAAAAGTTTAAAAAGTCCAGAACGAAAAGCCTTGATTACAATTACAGCCCTTAAGGCGGTTTAGTAGCAGTGTCTCCTGTGGGAGATAATGTCGCCCTCAAGTGTGAGCTGTAATGATTGGGCTTTTACATGTTTAACCTTTAAGATGTGAAAAGATATAAGTATTACACAGTGAAGGAAGAGGGAAAGCCCATAAAGCACAATATAGTCTCCTTAGCTCAAGTCAATATAAACATTATCTCCACATTACATCCTCAGTATAAAGTGAGAAGACTCCTTTCTTCTATATTTTGAGGATAATGACACTGAAAAAATAATTAAAGAACTTGCTTTAAAAATGCAATATGAAATCCAATCAAATAATACCTGTAGGGTGCAGCCTTTGCCCTTCCTGTCATCATCTTCATCATCCTCACTGTCTCTGGTAGGTCTGGGAGGACAGGAGATAAATGAGACGGAAAAAACCAAGAGGGGCTGTTATTATCTGGTAATTAAAGGTCTTTTTAATACTCTGCACTCCAGCAGATCTATTATATAATCTCTGCTTTGGGTTACACCTTCAGTTAAAGAAGAAAAAAAAAAAACAAGTCCATTTCTAATATATGTGAGACGTGTTTTTATGAACCATATCAGCACGGTGTACATTTATCAAGAGGCCCGGATGAATTATTTCCTAATGTAAGTGATATGCGTCATTCTTCTGTAACAAAAACTGTACAATTGAAAAGCTATGGTAGTTTGAAGCAAGGGAAGTGTGCACTGGGCATTTTTCCATTACTTGGTTTGGAGCAAATAAACTAGGCTGGAGAATGTTATCAGCAGGCTTCTGTGTAGGATGTAACACATGACTGCAATGGACAGCATGGTAACCTCTAACCCAAAGCAAAGATTTGAAGAAACAGACAAACAAATAGTTGATATCCAGGCTAAGATAAGATAAGACTATCAAAATTTGTTAACTATCTGCCAAACTAGAAACATTTCTTTAGCATCTTCAGCACAAGTAAGTTGTCTTGGAAGGGTATTAACAATGTTCCTCATGTTCAACATTTTTAATGCTTGGTTACACAATCAACAAACATTCTTTTTTGTCTCTTGTTTGTAATCTGACCATTTATGTTTGTACTTGGGGAGGATCTTTCGCTCTAAACTGAGAGAGTTGTGCAGTTTTCTTTTCTTCCTTTTGTGATTTTTACAACTGAGAAACAAATCAATTTCCTCTTCTCTGTATCATTAATGAGTGTTTAATTTCACACTCTGTAAAACAACACTCCTACTTTGCTTTTGCTTTTACTGTCTAGCCTATTTGGCTTTGTCGAAAACAATCATTGTTTTCGGCAAATGATTTTGTAGGGCAGTGTCGCCCATTCATGGCTCTAAATGGGACTGGATATAATTTTGCCTGGGGTGACTTACAGAGCCCTCATAGGGAAAAATTGGGTGTCATTGTTTTAAAAAAAAATAAAAAATCTTTCCTGTCAGAACATTGTTAAATTTCCAAATGATGATAATAATAATAATAATAATAATACTACATGTTATTTATAGAGCGCTTTTAAAAGGGTACACAAAGACGCCTTACACACAAATGTTAAAATCAGGTTAAAAGATAATAGCGGGAGTAAAATATACAAGAGGAGATAATAGGGCATACAGAGTTATTCATATAAAAGCAGTTTTGAAAAGGTGGGTTTTTAGTGAAGTTTTGAAAGTGGACAGATTGGTGCAGTCTCTGATGTATTATGGGAGAGAGTTCCAGAGAAGGGGGTGGCGATTGAGAAGGCTCTGTCTCCCCAGGTTCGGTGCTTGGTACGGGTGTCTGCGGGGGGGGGAGTGTAACAGGGGAGCAGGTCAGTGAGGTAGGAGGGAGCCTGGTTGTGGAGGGCTTTGTGAGTGAGGAGAAGGACTTTGAATTGGATGCGTTGTGGGACAGGGAGCCAGTGGAGTTTTTGGAGGACAGGGCTGATGTAATCATAGGAGCGGGTGCAGGTGAGTGGGCGGGCAGCAGAGTTCTGTATGTACTGAAGTTTATTGAGGACTTTGGATGATGTACCGTGAAGAATGCTATTACATTAGTCGAGTCTGGAAGTGATGAATGGATGCATGGATGAGTGTTTCAGCAGCTGAGAAGGTGAGTGAAGAGTGTAGGCGTGCTATGTTTTTGAGATGGAAGAAAGCAGATCTAGTGATGTGGTTGATGTGTTGCTCAAAGGAGAGGTTGCTTTCGGAGGTGATTCCGAGGTTGCGGATGTGTGGGGAGGGGGACAGGGTGGAGTTATCAATGGAGAGGGAGAAGTTGTCAGTGGTTCTGGGGAGTGATTTGGGACCGATGATGAACATGTTGGATTTATTGTAGTACAGCAGGAGAAAGTTGGTTTGCAGCCATGATCTGATATCAGTGAGGCAGTTGGTGAGAGTGGCGTGAGTTGCAGTGCTGATGGACTTGGTGGAGAAGTAAAACTGGATGTCGTCGGCATAGCAGTGGAAGTGAAGACCGTGGTGACGGATGATATTGCCAAGGGGGAGCATGTAGAGGATGAAGAGTAGGGGGCCAAGCACCGAGCCCTGGGGAATGCCTTGTGACAGAGGAGCAGTGGGGGAGGTGCAGTTGTTGATATTGATGAACTGTTGTCTGTCAGAGAGATATGATTTAAGCCAGGTGAGTGCAGTGCCGGTGATGTTGAGGGAGGATTCCAGGCGGGAGAGGAGGATGGAGTGGTTGATGGTGTCGAAGGCTGCGGTGAGGTCAAGGAGAATGAGGATGGTGAGATGTCCAGAGTCTGAGGAGAGGAGAAGGTCATTGGTGATTTTGAGGAGGGCTGTTTCGGTGCTGTGTCGTGAGCGGAATCCAGACTGAAGTGGTTCAAACAGATTGTTGGAGATGAGAGGGGTTTTGAGTTGAGAGGCAACTACACATTCCAGTATTTTTCACAGAAAGGGGAGATTGGAGATAGGCCGGAAGTTGTTCATGTCATCAGTGTTGAGGCCGGGTTTTTTGAGTATTGGAGTAATGACAGCCAGTTTGAGTGAGTGGGGGATGGAACCAGAAGTGAGGGAGGAGTTGATGATTTGTGTGATGAGGGGGGAGATGGCTGGGAGACAATCCTTGACTAAACTGGACGAGATGGGATCTAAGACACAATTGGAGGTTCTCATGCCTGATGTGAAGGTGGTCAGTTCAGTTGGGGACACCAGGGAGAAGTAAGACAGTGGCTGGGTGGTAACAGGGGGTAGGGTGGGAAGGGAGGTCGAAGGGGTGGAGTATGTCGGTAAATAATAGCAGTGACGAGCGAGGTGGGACCAGAAAGTTTGAAGGATGTGGTCGAAGGAGAGAGCAGCAGGAATGGGAATGGTAGTTGTTGTAATGTCGTTGTTGTAGACTGCAGCAACTTCGCCACCCCTCCCCTCAGGACGAGGTTTTTCCCTATAAGAGAATCCAGTTGGTGTGGTCTGATTTAACAAGAAATAATCCAGGGGTTTGTGCCAGGTTTCAGTGAGGCAGAGGAAATCAAGTTTGTAGTCCGTTATGAATTCATTCAGAAGAAGGCTTTTATTGTTCAAAGAGCGGGTGTTGAGTAGAGCCAGTTTCAGGTGAGTTTGCTTTCTGAATAGTTGTGAGGAGAGCAAAAGGGGACGGAGGTTGCGCAGGTTCGCGGGCTGTTGGCTGTGGAGACGTAGTGCAGGGCTGCGTGAATGGGGGAGTCTGTGCCTGATGGCGGTCTGTATAGGGAAAATCTCTGGTGAGGGGGTTAATGACAGCTGGGGCCACTGGGGGGCGCTTGCAGCTGAAATAGTGCTCTGTGTTGACCAGGTGAGTGGAGATGGAGTATACGGGGAGGGGGTGTGTGATGTAAATAGTCAGGAGTGTGGAGAGCATTGTACAGTGTGCTGAAAGTTAGCCGCAAGCATACGGCTACCAAGTGCGTTCGGGTGGAGTCCATCAGTCTTAAACAGCGAGGAGCGATTCCAAAACAGGTTGAAATTGTCAATAAAACCTATGTTGTGCACACTGCAGGAGGGCTGGAGCCATGAGTGGAGACTGAGGATCCGACTGATGTTTTTTTAGTTTCCCAAAAAAGGTCTGCTGCGGATGAAAGCATAAATTCATATAAAGCACTCCATTTTGAAAATATACATGTATGTCTTGTTAAGGCCTCTGAATACTTAATAGGATGATCATTGTGTTAAGACTTTTCAGTTCTCTGCTTTTGCTTCCTATAGTTGTGGATCTTCCACCCCCAAAATATGTGGTATTCTTGCTTCTTTCTTCTTTGCCTCCCTCTGTGTAATGTCTACCCAACACACAGTGGAACATCTCTGCATCTTATAACTATCCCAACACCTGTGTAACCCAGGTAATATTACAAGAATTATTTTTCCATTTCCTAGTGCCACAGTTGTATGTGTGACTGTGTGCAAATGTGTGCCCTAATAGTGCCCTAATCTTAGGGAACATTGAGGTGTGTCGGTCTGCGCACACTGGTTTGTGGTCATCTGAGCAGAAATTGGCAAAATTGAAAAATAGACCCAGCAGAGCAAAATGGAAAAATGGGGAACAGAAGCAACACAAAAGCGCACACACATAAATAATCATGCACACACAAAAAATGACATACAATCAAACATAGAGGCATGTAGGCAGGCATGAACATGCAGTATTGAGAAGTGTGATTTTGTGTTTCGAGGTAAAGAGGCATGCTTGCTGATTGTAAGTGTGTGGGTTGCAAGTCAGTAGGTGTAAGTTTTTATTAAAATCTGAGCCTCAAAAACACTACGATATTATGGCAGCAAATTTCAGGTTAAGCATTTGTATCTAGCCTGTGTATCTGAAAGAGGCAGTTGCTTGCCTTCTCTTATTAAAGTTCAGTTAAGCTGATTTCGCTCAAGGCTCAACAATCCTCAGAATTGTTCATTTTCTGAGTCAGACTTGTTCCCAATATACATGATAGGTGACACATGATGCCTGTTTGATTGTTTTTGTTCAGACCAAAATGGTCCAAGCTGCAGCTAAAGTTACCCATTAGTTCATTGCACAAAATGTGAAAATATGATCTCATAATGTTAAAGAAACAGTATAACAGTGTGGAAGTTTAAAACTATAGGCCTCCGAATTGTTTTGAAGGATACTGACTTTTTGTACAGTTTCTATCTTAGAAACTGTCCTGGAGTGTATGGGGGCTGAAATACCGCAATTCACAACTTTCATAGTCGCTTCACATTTTCATGGGCTTTTGATGGCGTTTTTATGGCCTCTTCAAGTTGACAACAAATTTAATGTGTATGCCTGTGCATGTGCAGGAGTCACATTGAGATTTTTTTTATGATTGTGCTGTTAGAACTCACAACTGTAGGGGGAGCCAAAGGGCAAACAGGTGCCAAATACTCTAGTGTTACTTTAAGTGCAAAAAAAAAGAGAGAAAAGAACAGAAAAACACTTTCTTAGCAGGTATTTATTAATTAATTGATCTGATCTTTTGATAAACTAAACTAAAAACTATAACTAAACTAAAACATGAAATTGTTTCGGAAATAATTATTTTTGTGAAAAAACATCACTTCTTTTCTAGAATAATTCAATTCTAATGTATATGATTCATAAGATTTTATTATTTTATTCTTGCTGCATATTGGACAAATGATAAATGCCCTGTAGGCACTTCATCATTACAAGATTCCACTCTGTATTCTGTCCATCTCTATATTGATGTGCCTTCCTTTACATAAACTCACAAGGAGTTGCATGGAATAGTAGACCAGAATTTTTATCAAATTAAACACACACGGGTAAATGAAAGCACAGACAAGAACTGACAGACCCAAGCATCCATTCGCCTGTGCATTCTCTATCAAAAAAGAAAACATAGCTTTTCAGAAAACACTAAGTGAGCTGTAGTGGAAATATATAATATGAAGTACTGTACTGCTTGTATAAATTTGTAATTGTAAACACACTATAAAGCACTTGGCAGAACCTTTACAAGGTTAAAGGCACTGTATAAATGTGGACAATTTATTATCAATTGTATCTGTTTGACAGACCTTGACCTAATGGGTATACTTAGACCGTCAGGGATGATACCTTTTTTAACTGCTTAATTAACATTGTACCACATAAGATAACTGAGAGACAGTGACACCATCACACTTTGCTTTGTTTTCTTCTCATATTGTACAGATTTGTTATTTTAGCTGTGTGCTAAAACATATAAAGCTGAAATTATATCATGAATATGAGCATTATAAGGAAAGACCAACATTTAAGGGTTTTGACAACAAAACTGGATAAGCCTTTTGGAATAAAACCTCCTTAATATTTACAACCCTTTATTTTAGGGTCTTAAATTAAGTCAAATTCACCAAAACATGAATAAGATGTTACTAATAATTTGTTCAGAATACTTTGCAGGCAATTCAAATCTAGAACCTATGAATATGATTAAAGAATGTGTTTCATCCTTTGTCATGCTATGCCAGATCTTCTTGTAATTTTATTTTAGTTGTAGGGTTGTTTGTGGTGTCCAGCCTTTAGTTTTGTCTACAGCAAGTGAAACACAGGTTGCAGTCAGATGAAAAACTTGCCCACTGCAGAGTATTCCTCTTCTTCAACTTCAAAAATCCTGAGTTACTTTCCCAGTCTGTTTTAGGTTTGTACTGTGAAACACTGACTGATCGGCTTTTGAGCTGTTACCTGAGAGTTATATATGTGTAATCCAAGTGCAAACAGCAGTGTCAGTAAGAAAGAAATGGTAAATGGACTGTACTTGTATTGCACTTTTCTAGTCTAACTGACCACTCAAAGCTTCCAACACTACATGCCGCATTCACCCATTCTCGTACAGCATCAACATGTGGCCTGGGGGAAGCCAGAGTCGAACCAATGGCCCCAATTGGTGGGCGACTGCTGTTCCTCCTGAGTTACAGCCGGCCCAGAGAAATCATCACATGGCAGCATTTCTGAACAGCATTTGCACAAGACATTATTTTCCATCCAAACAAACACAGACACAAGGCTTTTACATGTCTGCAACTGTTCAACACACATTTACATGTGAGGTTGACTTTCAATACTCTCCTCTTCTTTTATTGGTTATTGAGGAGATAAAAATGAGATTAGATAAGATAATTTATTAGGATCAGTGGCTTGTAGATATAAACTACCATCCATTTTGTATGATCTATAAACAGATTTTGATTATACTACAAAAATGTATGTGTTTGGGCTTTACAGATTTTGCTATTTATAAGTCATGATTCCTGTCATGTCAACAGTAAACAATACTCTAGGGAAATGTTGCATTCTTGCAATTCACAACCATGGATTGAGACACTGCTATTATTTGGATGTGGCCAAGCATACCAATTATATGTTGTCTGGAGAGACTGGGCTGAAACAGCAGGTAAGGGCATCTCCCAAAAAAAAATAATTATACACAAAAGCTACTTTCATAGAGAAAAAGCAGAACTAATATAAACATATAGGATTCTTAAATAATCTGGGAGAGTCTCTTGTTTCTGTATTCAGTTACAAGATAGTGTTTGTAGAAAAAAATTAAGAACATAGACAGAGGGAGAAAAAAACCCAAAACAAAACTTCCAATTCTGGCAATTTCTTATATGTCATTGCTTTGTTCTTGCAGGAAATGCTCATATCTGTGATACATTTTCTGACGTATGTTGATGTTAGGATGTCTTTCTGTTCTTAATAAAAGGAATGTGGAATGATGCAATGGAAGCAGTATTCAGACATTCCAACACAAATCAGAGGGTTTTTTAGGCAATGCAGTGCATTTTGAGGAACAAATGGTTCGTTAAACTTCCATCCATCAAAGAAAGATTCCCTCCAACATTCCCTTGGGGTTAGGAGGGTAAGTTACCTCTTGTTGGTGATGATGGGCACCCTCCAGCCTTTGACCTGACTCAGCTCAGTATCTGACACATCTATCTGCAGGGGTAACTTGGGCACCCAGACAGTGAGCTGCAGCTGAGCAGATAGGTGGAGGTAAGTGAAGTTGACTGCCAAGGACTCCCGGCCACGCATTTCCTTACCATTTACCAAAACCTGGTCACAGTTTGGGGAAACCTAAATTGAAAGAAAAAAACGGAAAAAACAGCAAAATATATGAAAATTAGTTTGTTTGAGTCTGAAACAACATGCTAACTAATCAAACCAACATAGCTCAGTGCTTGACTTCCAAATAGATGTAGCTTCTTTTATAGCTGACACAGCCCGGTGTGATATTCACCACCTTGCTCTTGCAACAATTAAGGCATTTTATCACTTAATGATATTATTACTATTACTCTCAAGAACATTAAAGGCCTTCTAGCATTCTAAAGGCCATAACTCACATTAATTCCAAGGCATTCATTTCCATAAAAATATTGTTGAACCAAACATTTGGTTCAACGTCTTTTATACATTTTCTGTCCCCATTATTTTGTGTGTGCAGGTATCTACTTTTAGAAGTTTCATTCAATATATTGGTAAATTGTTTTTTAAAAATGAATGTGGACACCAGATTATCATGGTTGTATTTCAGACATGGGCTGGATCACGACAGAAAATCTGGACGGCAGAACAATGGAAACCCTGGAATTACTTTGAACTCCCTTCACATGGCTGACTCTGTAACTGATTTTCTTTGGACAAATAATCCCATATTTGTATTCCATATTTTACCAAAATAACCTTCATAAAAGCCTATATTCTGTTTGATGTGAATGTATTTGTCAGTCTATTTCTCAGCATACTATTTCCTGTTCCCCATCCTTGTTTCCATTTATTTAAATATTTCTACATTGATTTTTCAAATTCTAGAAAATATGCACCTTCTTAACCCCTCCCCCCATAACCTATTCTGATCCTCCCTCAGTGCCTTTCATATCTCTGTGCCACACCTGTTCTGTGCACCTAATTTATTCTCCTACTTGCTTCTTCTTCTCTCAAACAGCTTTTACCTGCTTTTGTCTGATATAGTCTGTGTTTCATTGTTTTTTATGTTCTCACATGTTTTCTTGTCTGTCTACTGCATCGTTTTTCCTTTACCTCTTCTATATAAATGCTTTTCTGAACCAATCCCAACTTCATATTCCAAACTCGTCTCCCAGGAATGTTCCTTTTTAAGATATTAGATCAATACTTTATATTCAGAAGGTGTATTTTGACTTCTAAAACCTTCTTAACAACCTAAAATAACCACATTAGAGGTTTCATTCCGGCAAAGATGTGGGTATTAATCAGCATTAGACCACTTCAAGGGATATTGTTCAGTGAAATTCTATAGCAGAAACCTAGCCCACATCTCTCAAGAAAGCACCTATCTACTAGAAATTATACCAAGAATCAAACAATAAAAAATGATTGCATTTGTGTCCATCAGAGTAATCTTGCAGTGTTCTCCCCTAATATTATAAACACTATGATCATTTTTCTGTCACCAAACTTTATCTTGTTTAAACAAAATGTTTCCATATTAAATTTGTATTTCTTGTTTCTTGAAAACAAATTTTTTTTGTTTATTTATTTAAATCAAACTCTTTTTAGTGTCACAAAGTCTTCTTTTTGGAGAGAAATTCACAAACGTTTTTAACATGGTACGCAGCTGTAAATATTTGTATTATAGTATGTATAAGTATGACTCCAGTAACATACCCATGCCATGTAATTGACTGTTTGTTGATGTTCAGAATGGGTACAAAATCGGTTAGCAATTGTGTGAGTGCTGGAAAGTGTATTTGTAGAGACCCTATTCCCTCTTTTTTGTTTTACTGAACATCCAGCATGTAACTGCTAGTTGAAATGACAAAAAGGTGACAAAGAAATACTGCTTTGTTGTTTTGTCAAAATGTGCCATTAAAAATGTTGCGTCATAGTTGTGTGTACATCCAGATTGGTTAAAGTAAGGTATTATTAAAAATCTACTTTCAAAGATGGTGTGGCGGCACTGTGTAAGCATACAGGACTTTCACAGAGGACACTGGGGTTTGTCTTGTCTAATAATTTATAGTTATTAAAGATTATTTTACTTTAATTTTTAGTTGATGTTTGGTTAGGTTTTTGTTTTCAGTTGTGCGTTTATTTAGGTTAAGGCATTGGAAGTGTGTGAATAGGTTTAGAAAAACCCCTCCATTAGGTTTGACCACCCAGTCTACATGTGTTTTGTACACTTGGAAAAGGCTTATGACCGTCTTCCTTGAGGGATTCTGTGTGGAGTGCTAAGGGAATATTGGTACTAGAGCTGCTTTTAGGAGCTAGCCGGTCCCTGTATAACCAAAGCAAGAGCAGTGTGCGTTCTTGGCACTAAGTCGGACTTGTTTACAGTCGATGTTGGACTCAGCCAGGGCTGCCCCTTGTTACTCATCCTGTTTGTGATTTTCATGGACAGGATCTGAAGATGTAGTAGTGGAGAGAAAGGCAAAGATTTGGGAACCTTAGGGTCTCATCTCTACTTTTTGTGGATGATGTGATTCTGTTGGCTCCTTCCAGCCACAGCCTTCAGCGGCCACTGGAGCGGTTAGCCATGGTTCTCAACCGGAAAAAGGTGGAATGTTCTCTCTGGGTTCGGGATGAGTCCCTGCCTCAGGTGGAGGAGTTTAAGTATTTGGGTATCTTGTTCACGAGTGATGGCAGTTTGGAGCGAGTAATGGACAGATGGATTGGGGCTTTGTGAACTAATGAGGACGCTGGTATGGTGTGTTGTAGAGAAAGAGGGATTTACAATTAATGGTCTATCTTTGTTCCAACCCTCACATATGGTTCACGAGATCTGGGTTGTGACAGCAAGAACAAGATCATGGATAGATGCAGCTGAAACGGGTTTTGTTCTCCACTGACAAGACATAGGACTCATTGGAGGGATTACATGTCCCTTCTGGCCTGGGAACTTTTCTCTCCTGGACCTGTTGCCTTAGCAACCTGACTTCAGATAGGTGGATGAAAATGGATGGATGGATGGACACATTTTATTTAAGCAACATTTTATCCTGCTTTCCTGACAAAAGTGTTTGATCTCAAGCTTTTAACATTTTGTACATGAGAGCTTAACTACTTCCTCTCTTTTTGCTCCCACCTATAATTTCTTTCAGTTTATCGTTCTTCTCCTTGCTTCTGCTCTTCCAACATAAAAGGAAAGGTGCCTCTTCTTTCCTCCCTTCCTTCTTTGCTGTTTTACTTGCTTTATATCATACCCCAAGTCCACCATTGTCCTCTCTTGACCCTCTTGCCTGCTTTTGTCTCCACGTCTCCACCCCCTCCTTTATTGCAACACCCCCCTCCCCGCCGAAACCTGATTTGCCGCTTTTTAACATCAAAGGAGTGTTTGACTGTTAGTGCCTCAAACTATTTCCCCAAATCATCTTTAAAAAAAATTTTTCAGGTAGAAATTTGTGTGAAATCTTCACAGTTACCGTGGTGGCATTTGGTTTCCAATAAGGGCAGCAGAGGTAAAAGGGGAGAGTATAGTACTGTGACAATTGTTGATATCTTTTATTTACACAATAGGTAAGTTGAATTTCCTCTGCACAAAGAATGAAAATGCCAAAGGGGGCACTTTTCATTATATCAATATAAGGTCAACCAGACTTTTTTCTGAAAACAGTTTTGAAACTTTGAAGGAGGTAAGGACACACAAGTTCTGAAATATTACTTTTAATTTGATGGAACAGAAAAAAAACCATAAATTTCAACAGTAGAAATAACATGGGGTAAATTTTTTTTTCTTTTTGTGAGACATAATTATTCTTTTGGTTGACCTTTTGTGCCTTTTGGTTACAGTTTTCCTATAGAAAACCTTCAGTTCTGAAACTGCTGAAAACTACACGGCACCTGCCAAAATACTTAATTATACTTCACGCTGCCAATCAAATGATTAAAAGGCCACAAAAAAAACAAAACAAAAGGCCAAAGGGTAAATTAATTTGCACACAAACTCAATATCTTGCAATATCTTCTGTATAGTAATATTCTGTATAGCAAGTGTGCCATTTAAACTTAGATATGTTAGAGTTGCGACCACAGCTTGTTTCTGCTTCCCCTAGAGGCCAAAAATTGAGTGTAGGATGTAGTATTAGACTGAGCATTTATGTACAGCTGAGCTGTGCTTGGATGTGCATGTTTGTGTCCACACGACAAAGAGTTGTGCAGGAAAGAGCCAAGAAAAGAGCTGCCAGAGACATGATGTAGACATAGTGACACACAGAAAGAATTAAATATGACTACTGGCAGACACACTGCAGCTACACAAACATACACACAGCTGGGGACATGGCAGTGTAAGTGACGGTATGAAAAATGTGTTTTGAAAGATGCTGTCTATTCCTTCTGTTTCAACAGCTATTTTTACTGTTTACAAATGTGTCATCTGCTCTATGAATCATTCCACATGTAAAGGAATCCATCATATAATTAATGTCTATTCATTCTCTCTGACAGCAGTGTATAAATTCCTCAACTGTATAACAAAAATAAAACATGTGCGGCTCTCACTACTTTGTCAAGGTGTGATCTGTGTAACTTTTTCTACAACAAAATTCAGAACTCAGCAAAGAATTGCTGTATCACTGATGATAGCTGAGTAGGACTGTCACATACAGTAATTCTGGACTGACCAAAAAATAAATATGATGAAGTGCAGTCTGAAACTAGAGGAGGGAGTCTTGACTAAATACGTAATATAATTATACACGTTTATGCATTTGGCAGACGCTTTTATCCAAAGCAACATACACTAATATCCCTGGTAGGGTAAGGGGGTCTTGCCTAAGGACCCCTACTGGAGCATCTTTCACTGGAGTATCTTTCCTGCAGGGGTGTTGGGATTTCATTTCATGCAGGTGGCAATCTTACCACTACACTATCCAGTCCCCCACACAAGTCAGATACATATGCCCCATCATCAGATTCTTACATTTTGCCCTAATGAAACACTTTTTTCTTCTCATGTTGTATTTTGTTCGATTGTTATTCGAGTGCAGTCCAATTGGATAATACAATGCCATAAACACAAGTGGAGTAATGCACACCGTAATACCCTGAATACTGGCTACTGTCAGCTTTCATCAAGTTAGGAATATTTTCTATAGATTCCATTGCTCTGAGAGGCAGGAAGAATTAATGGATCTATAAAACAAAAAATAATTTATGGGCAAGTAAACTTTTTCTCATTTTACACATCAAAACTAGATTTTTACAAATGTTAAACTTAATGTTTAGTTCAGTACTTATAATTGTAATATTTGCTTGTGCTATGCCTGATGTCTACCCATCTGTTACTGACCATGAATGGTCAAATGTTTATGACATGCTTAAAGACATACTTAATTGCTCTCTTACCAAGAGTTAGATCAGAAGATCCATACTTGAATTTAAATGTGTGTGCTGAATTCAAAGTGAGAGGAACCGATGGTTTGAAAAGGTCTAGCAGCACCTAAAAAGGATACAAATAAAAACTGTGTCTTTGATTAATACATAGTGCAAAGGTATTTTTGTGAGTCTCATCTGGCCATATTTTTTAGGATCTAAATGGAAAACTTAAATTGTCAAACTAAATGAGAAATTGGAGGACTAATGTCAGTTAGAAAATAGGTCAATGAAAAATTAAATGGTCTAAAATATATACTAACTATGAATTTAAAATTCCTCAGCCTGACTGGTTTTAATCAAATTAATAACAAAAAACAATATTACCATATCAATAACAAGTTAAGGCTGAAGGATTTTTGAGATCCAAATTAGTAGAGGTTTGAATCACTCACCCTTGCATAACTCTTGTATTGTTTGAAAAGTCAACTATACAATATAGTTGACAACTAACTACTGTCATCATCTTGAAAACTGGATTAATTTAGTGAAGAATGAAGTTGAAATGGGCACCACCGCAGATATCGGAGGAGCTGCAACCAACTCAGAGAAAAAGACTTATTTCTCAGCTGGGCCAAAAACCTTGTACTGTGATTGTTACAGGACTGTATGTGCATGTTATGCACAAGTAATAGGTGGATTCATTTTGTAAAAAGAAAACATCACATCATGAAGGTTAGAGTGCTGTGCACCTACTTTCAAGATCAAACTTGGATTAAAAACTACAGACAGTGGATGCGCTGCAGTTTAATTTTGTAAAGAGTCACAGGGATAGAGAATTTAGGATCAAAACCAGCACCTGCCTCATTTTCCACCTAATGTTTTAACAGACTTTTACCAGAGATAACTCTGAAATAATGGATACACTAAATTTCCACTGTGAGAGCTGGACTGAATCTCTACCCCTCCCACTGGTGTGCTCATGCTGCAGCATATAACCACCATAAGAATTGAAGTTGCACAATTTAACAACCATTTAAACCAAATATTAGGTATTTACAATTTGCATTTATGATTGCACATCTGTGCAGTTGGTTTAATCTGTGATCCCCATATAGAGTTTCTTTTAAACTGAAACTGAAATCTGTCATTGATTAACTTCAGTGGTTAGACACTTGCATCTCGGAGTAGAGAACACTGATTATTTTCTAATGATTTAAAAAAATTGATTGATTCAACCATTCATGTTTGGCTGGATGGGTAATCGCCAATTATTCTGTCATTTAGAAACTACAAATGGGCATTGATTTCTGTATTACTCTGACCTTTAGTAATACCCCTTGCCTCTCTAGTTGAGAATTAGATGAGAAATATAAAAAAAGGACCATGAATTATTGGTTATCCTTTCCTCTTGGTTGTGTCTCAGTCACAGGGAATTTTCTGTTAAGTTGGAATGGCTCCCAAAGAAAAATTGGGGCAGAACCGCCCCCGTAAAACTTTAATATTAGACAATGTTGTTTTTTTTTTAAACAACCTCTAAACAAGAGAAACCACTTTAGAGCAGCAGGTCATAAACATTACATGAAGAATTAATATCCAAAAGCTTTGCATTCCTATGTGTAATACAGAATATCTTAAAATAACATTGTTTTCAAGTTTCAACGTAAGGAATGTTATTGTTACAGAGGAGAGCTTGTGTCACTTTGCTACTTATCACTTAATCTAAATAGAAGTTCTTTAAAAAAATCATACTTGTGGGAGTTGTGAACTGAATGGTTGCAATCACACATACTAACATACGCATTGTTAGAGACACACACACAAATACAAAGCTGACCACAATCACAACAACACACACAAATACAAAGCTTTGACACAAACACACACACACAGACAGAACAAGCACATCATGTTTTTAGAAGTAAACAGCTGAGTTGGAGGTTTGGAGACACTGAAGAATGGATTTAATCTCTTTGTTTCTGAGAAAGATTCTTAGATACTGTAGAACAGGACAAACAAGTGCGGGAACAAGGGGAAGAACAAAGCAAAAAAAAAAAAATGAAGTCACAGAGAGGGCGGTAAAAGAAAACAGCGGGAGAAAAGTTGCAGAGAGAATGCAAAAGTGTTGCTCTCAGCAGTTAGTACTTGTTGAAAGCACAGGCCTGAAAAAGCCGTCTTCACCTTCAACAAATACCATAAATACCTGCACACAAAACAAAGAGAGTAGATAAAAAAAGTTTGCCACCTCTCAGCAGCAGTTCAAGCAAGAAACAGAGGGCTGTTAAAAGTAATGACGCGGTCACAATCATACAGTATTGTACTTTAATAACAATGAACACACTCAGACACACATTAACCAAGATGTTACACAGGCACAACATGTATTAGTGGTTAGTTTTCTGTATTTTCTTGTTGGAGATCAATGTTTTTTGAATATGTGATTGCTTCCAAATATAAAAACAAAAAAAAACTTTTACCATTTTTACACCATTATACCTACAGAAAAAAACATCATTATCCTCTCACATGAGGTTCAATCCTCATTTAAATTCCCTGAAAGTGTATTTTGCCACAGGTAAATTCTCTGACTTTTAATGATGTGCCTACAGTTAAAGTATAGTATTATACATGCAGGAACCTCTGACCCACAGACCTCAGGCTTGCTTCAGATAAAATTATACGTTTCATCTTGGCCTTTGAATGGAGGTTAATTGATGGTTATGTCTCGATGTGATGGGCATGCAGCTTGTTGCAGTTCCACTAAGTGTGCACTTGTCATGCTGCTTTGGGGCCATGTCTGGATGGAATCATTGCTTGTTTTTTTTAGTAAAAAGCCTTGAAAGGAGTTGTGGTGTTCATTTAACTGTGGCTTGTTTTATGTCACTTGACACCATAAAATTGTTTAGGATTAAAGTAAAAATTTAGCAAAGAAAGTCATTCCTTTAGAGTATGTTGTGTTGAATGGAATGTAAATGACTAAACAAACAATTTTTACTTTAAGACAGCCTATACAGAGTGTGGATTTTATTTATGTGATTTTAAATTAGCTTTCAGGTTCACAATAACGAAAATTTTTCAACAGAATTTTTCGATATGACAGCATCTATGTTTAGTTGGCAAATTATTTCTATGACATGGTGACAATCTGCTGAAATGTTGGAGAGCATTCCCATGGAAGAACAGTATCAGATTGATGTGTCATGCTGAACAGTCTTGAACACATGTATAATGTTTTAATAAGTTACACCAAGCAACACCTTTGCTGCATCTTATAGAATGCTTAAAGTCTGGACTCCAAAGCTTATTTCTTCACACTGTTTTCAGGCCCCTACACAAGCTGAAATAGAATAAAAAATCCAAGCAAAAAAAAAAGAGAACAAAACAACCAAACAAAAACTTTTCTTTACTGGTTTGTGATGGTACATAATACTGAGTATATAGAATGAGCTGCTTGTTTATTACACCTCTTTCCCTGCCTTCAAACCTGCCCAGGAGTCTCAAAGCTCAACCACCCACTTTCCATCTACCGCTAATCTCCCTTGGCTAAGTCATTTATTTAAATCCATATTCATTTTCCTTCAAGCCAAGTTATCAGTCTGAATTTACAGTTACTGCTCTCTCTGTCTTCTGCCTATCTCTTAGTGTGTCAAATTTTCTCTATTAGTCTCTCTCAGATGTATATTTTCTCCCTGCTATACCATTCATCCATCTCTTTTGCTCTCAGGTTTCATTTTACAGTCTTTTCCTCTGTTTGTTTCACACTCTTTCCCTCTCCAGCCATTTCAACTGTTCTCCGCCTCAAGCAGTTCAATCCATCTGACTTTAGGAATCATATCATCCAATCAGGGCCCACTCAGTAGACAGGGGTGGGCCCTGCGGGACAGGCTAACCAAGTCCCTGATGGGATTGACGTCCCACCTGTCTGTCATTTAACAAAAACCCACACAAGGCCAATCGCCTCTTCACATAGTTTCATATGGCTGTCATCTAGGCACAAGGCTTTGTTTTCTGCACAAACAGAGATGAGTGCAGCCATTATCAGGCTGTAGCCCCATATATTATTCTGCAGAGGCTTAGATAATAGACAGCTGATGTAGAGATTGGTGGGAAGGTGCACAGACACAAAAACACACACAAGTTAGCGTCTTATCTCCGGACCTGTCATTTTCAATTTGTAAAAGTGGGGAGTCAAGCATTCTCTGATGGCCATTTGCACTCTGCTTTTCTTTACATCACAATAGGATAATTATGAGACAAAGAGCCACAGCTAGAGAAAAAGATGAACAGAGAAATAAATACCAAAGATTTATAGTGCTGAAGTTAAAAGAGTAAGGGTTGTCACAGAAAGTTAAACTATTTAAAGAACAGGACAGTCTCAGGGTGAAACAACAAAAAGGCATAGAAAACATGAAAAATGTCAAGAGTATCACAACACAATATCTATATTATATTATTTATAACTGTGAGGCTTCGGGGTCATGTTTTCAAGGAACTGGCATTGACTTATAGGAAAAGAACACCAGACTCAACAGTCATTTGTTTAGCTGAACAATCCATCCACCCTTACCAAGAGCAGCAAGGAGGTTTTGACACTTGATCTTTATTGATTATATAATTAATCTGTGGAGGACAGATTTAAGATGGCCTGTATTTGGATTAAGTAGCAAATAAGTGGTTCAGTTTAAGAGCATTATATTTTAAGTGGTAAAAAGAATTCCAGTAATCTTCATACAGTTTCATAGAAAAATGATCTAAGCTTACAACCATGATAAAAAAAAAGTAGTTTTTACTTTGAAAACTTTCTCACTTTGGCTCTCCTGTCTATGTCAAAGAGGTCTTCAGGGCTTTAGGAAAAGGCAGTGAGTGGGTTTGTGTGTGTGTAGCTTCATTCTTTTTTTCTGAAATGTTCTCAGGCCTTATGCGAATTAATGTGCTTATTAGCATAGGGATATAAGTCAACACTGCCCCAAATATGTCTGTTTGCATGGTCCTGTTGTCACCTAGGTGTGTGTGTGTGTCTGCATGTGTGTTTATGTGCAAGGGTTCATTCTCAAGTGACTGTGTATGTATTTAGGTTTGCCTTTTTTTTTGTCAAAGTTAGCCAAACGAATACAATAGGTTGATAAAACAGAAAAATATATATCTTGTCAATGACAAAAATGTCATGAGCCATCTCATCACACTAAGATTGTCCCTCATCTCTGATCGTTGAGCTGAGGAGAGTGCCCTGTTGGGGAATGTCAACACCATACAATTGAAGTTATTTTGGTGATATTTGATTCTGTTGGCTCTACAGAGAGAGTCTAATGCCATGATTATCAGTTGGAAATTGCATGATTACTCAGGATGAGGTGGAGTTGCTACCTAAAGCAAGGAATACCTTAAGCAACTTGTAGTATCTTGGGATTCAAGTGTGGGGCGAAATGGAGTGTGAGATGGACTGTACCTGTAATGATGGATTGTACCAGACTGTTGTGGTTAGGAGGGACCTGAAACAGACGGCAATGCATCAGATTTGGTGAATCTACATTCCAAGCATCACCTTTGGTCATCTGCGGAGGTGAACAAATGCCAAAATAAGTCTCCTCTTAATGGTGGCTGGGTTTAGCTTCAGAGATACTGTGAAGAGCTTCGTAATCCAATGTGGGGTAGGAGCAGAGTTGCTGCTCCCATGTGACAAAGGCAGTCAGCCGAGGTGATTCAGACATCTGATTAGTTGTCTCTGGGGAACTTTTCTTTCAAGGATTTACGGGCATGCCCTGCAGAAAGAAGACCTACGGGTAGACCCAGAACTCTATGGAGGAATTATATACATCATTTGGCTTGGGAATGCCTCAAGGTCACTTGTGAGGATATTAGAAAACGTGGGGGAAAAGGGATATCAGGAAAACATGACTCAACTGGTTGCCACAGCTACCTAACCTTGGATAAGCAGAAGAAAATTATGGGATGGATGGATGGTTGGCTATTCCCTATTCTTTATGTTTATTCTTAATGTTCTTTATTACTTATATTCAGTTTGATTAAAAGAAAAAAAAATACCAGCAGCAGTGAACCAAAGTACTCCAATTAATAATGTTTCCTGTTCATTATACACAACAGAATATATATTTTTTAGTTATTTTTTTTTATCTTAAACCTTTTATATGCTGACTGTGGTAAACTCACTTTCAGCTTGGAATAAAATACCCTGTGACATACAGTATATATGAAAAGTGAGTGAAGTACTATATCCTAATAGTAGTTCTTTCTTAATATTTTCAAGAGGAGGAGATGTGTTATATAGCAATATAACAGGCATAAGTCCAAAACTTCTGTTGAATAAAACTTAAATCACTTCACTAGACCTTTACTCAAAATACTATCAATGAAGGGAACCCGCTGCTTGGACTGAAAACTCAAAATGTGAGAACAAGTATGCACCCCAGGCGCTTAGTTCACCCTGGGACAGATTGGTATGAACTTATAAGTGGACTCTGTCCAGCTTATTTGTTCAACACCGGGATAATTGGAATGATGATTACCTGCTTGTACTGTGCCAGCTTTTTCCCCCTTAATTTTACACTACATGGTTTCATAACATTTAGCGAGGGATGCTTAAGTGGATGTAAACATTAGTGTTCTAATGCTGGAAAGACCAGAGGTCCAACCTCTGAGAAAGTGGTTCAACAGCTTGGCCTTTTCAGAATTTAATAGCTCCACAGTGGAAGCCAGTCGCTTGTTGCTAACAAGAATAAAAGCGGCGATACAGCATCACATCAGTTGATTTAGGCAAGGCCTCTTTTTTTCTCTCCCCTACAATTTCAGTTGATTTCTTTCCTCCTTTGTGTTAGCACTGCTTAACATTTAAACATGCCGAAATGAGAAAAACAGCATTTCAGAAAACAGAAAAAAACAGAAAAAAAGACAGAAATGGCTGCAGAATGAGGAAATTTAGGAAGCAAACAGCATCAACTGCTAAACCATCTGATCAGGATTCCTCCTGAGCTGTTCAGGTGAGATCCATCTGAGAGGAGACCCTGGGGAGGCCGCAGAAGAGTTTGTACATCCCAACCAGCAAGACACGGCCTTAGGCTCCCCTAACATGAGCTGGAGGACATGGTTGGAGGGGAAAGGAGATTTACTGCTTTACATTTTCTGTAACACCAAACTGACAGGAAAAGTGGCAAGCAACATGTTATTGGACTGATCTTTTATTTTCCAATTTAGGGAAAGGAGCACAATCTACCCTATTTTCTAAAATCATTTGTTTTAAAATTTGGTTTGAGATGTTTTATTGATATCAATAAAGAAATAAGTATTGAAATAAATATTAGACTTTTATTTAGAATTTCATGGCTGCTTGTCCCTTTATACTTAAACATATAAGCAATAATTATCTGTTATCTGCCTTTTTCTGACTGTAAACTAATTTAACACGACTCATTGTTTTTTGCTCTTTCTCTGTCTTTTCCTCTTATCTGTCAGATTTACTTACACTTTTTACTAGTCCCCATGTAAAACCAGGCAAAATGTACAAGTGGGATGAAATGTGAGCCACTAAAGGAGGGGATGCTTGCAGGTCTGTTACGTAGTTGGTGAGACACAAATTCCTACCATATGCATTCCTACTTCTGTCATTTAAAAACAGATCGTGACTCACTATTCGTAACACATGAAACTCTGTGTGATCATACTGTATGTGTACACTGAGAAAGAGGAAATGCCTTTTGATGTCCAAATACTCGTGTTGGGCCTCTGAATAAAGGTTGAGTGAGGTTACATTTCCATGCATGTCACTGTCACATGTATACAAATCTACACATACATTTACACGGTTGCTAATCATCTCTTTTACCAATAATAGTTTGTCTTTACAAAGACAGGCCAAGACCAGAGTATTACATACTGACACACACATATGCAGTCCTGTCCACGATGTCTGAACTGCATTCCATTGATAGGGCGCTAATGCAGCAAAACAGCTTGACTTCCTGAGGGAGCTCAAGGTGGAGGCATGGCAACTGCTGCCAACTATTCAGGGCAAGAGAGATTGGTGGAAGCTGGAGGAGATAGGGGAATGATTGAGAGAGCAGAGTAATATGAGGGTGAAACTTTAGGGTTTATTTAAAGAGCAATACTAGGTACTAGTAAAGTTGGCTTTTTTCTTCTCCCTTTATCTGTTTACTGCTAGTAGAATGGAGCCTTTGACCTTTTGACTTCAATGTAGTGAGTATCCTGAATGATGGTTTGTGTGTGATTCGTGCTGAGAAACAGCCTGTGGAGGTGTAATACATGGCACCACCCTACTTAAGATATCAATAGGTGGATGTTTGTGTTTGATTTTAGCATGGTAATTAGCAGTTAATTAGCTATTGATTGAGGCCAGTATATTTTATGGAGGTGAGCGGAAAAGTGTGACATGAGGCGCAACATAACATCCCAGCCATAATTCAGCTTCTGCTGCATTAACACACACGTGCACACACATGCACTTAATATATCAGTCTTTTTTGCACCTTTCCCATCTATTTCTCCTTCGCTCATGTGTCAAACATCCACTTTGATTCTGCAAAAATTTTAAGTACTTTGCGGTGATGATGACAGTACATTTATTTATTCATTATTAGCCATTATTATTTAATCATTTCGACTTTACTTAAAAGATTAGATCAAAAAGTCAAATTTGCCAATCCTATAGGAAGGTATGGTTTCTTAGGCAAGTAATGAAATAAATCAAAAGTAGACAAAACAAATCTAATTAGAATTAAAGAAACATGTTTTCAAAGATATGAATGGGATCATTTTCAATGTTTGTTAAAATATATCATGAAACATTATTTTTGGTGGATTTTACACTGCATATTAATACATGAAAGTACATTAAACCTCTGCTGAAAAAGGACAATCTTCACAAGATGCAAGTGAACAACTACAGGCCTATCTCAAATCTCTAATTTTTAAGTAAGATCATTGAAAAGCGGTTTTTCAACAGCTTAATTACTTTTTTTTAACACATAATAACTGCTATGATGCCTTCCAAACAGGTTTTAGACAGCACCACAGCACTGAGACTGCTCTGACCAAAGTGTTTAATGACATATGTTTGAATACAGACGGTAGAAAAATGTCAGTCTTAGTTTTACTGGATCTCAGTGAAACAGTTGACCACAATATGTTACTCAAACGACTGCAGAACTGGGCGGGTCTTTCCGGAACTGTACTAAACTGTTCAAAACATACTTAGAGAACAGGAAGTACTTTGTGTCGATAGGTAACTTTACATCTGAGCAGACAAGAATCACATGTGGAGTTCCCCAAGGTTCCATCCTGGGACCTCTTCGGTTTAACATTACATGCTCCCACAGGCACAACAAAATAAACGACCATAGCTATGCAGATGACACACAGATATATATTACAATGTCACCAGGAGACCGAGGCCCTGTACAGGCCCTTGGTAAATGCACTGAGGAGATTTATGACTGGATGTGCCACAACTTTCTCCAGATAAACAAAAACAAAACTGAGGCAATTGTCTTTGGAGCCAAAGATAAACAATTGCAGGTCACCACAGAGCTTCAATCTATACACCTAAAAACTACCAACCAGGCCAGAAATCTGGGTGTAGTGATGGACTCAGACCTAAATTTGGACAAACACATTAAGGCAATAACAAAGTCAGCCTACTATCACCTTAAGAATATATCAAGGTTAAAAGATCTGATGTCTCAGCAGGACCTGGAAAAACTAGTCCATGCATTCATCTATAGTAGACTTGATTATTGTAATAGCATTTTTACAGGTCTACCTAAAAGTCAGTTAGACAACTGCAGCTCATCCAGAACTCAGCTGCTCGAGTCCTCACTAAGACCAAAAAAGTGGACCACAGTACAGTTCTGAAGTTTTTACACTGGCTGTCTGTCCATCAGAGGATAGACTTTAAAGTTTGGATGCTGGTCTATAAAGTTGTGAATGGTCGAGGACCAAAATACATCAGTGACCTCCTGACCCACTATGAACCTTCCAGACCCCTCAGGTCATCTAGATCCGTTTTTTTTTTTTTATCAGTTCCCAGAGTCAGAACCAGATATGGAGAAGCTGCATTCAGCTTCTATTCTCCGCATGTCTGGAACAAACTCCCAGAAAGCCTCAGATCAGCTGAAACACTCAGTGTATTTAAGTCCAGGTTGAAGAAACATCTATTTTCAGCTGCATTTGAATAAAGCTCCAAATAAGCTTGAGTTTCAAAATGGAATCATATTTTAACTACTGATTTTATCTTTCATATATATAATTTTATTCTGATTTTATCTATTGTTCTTATTTCCTTCTTTAGTTTAAATTTTAAATCATGGTTTTTAATTATTCTGTTTTAATGTCTCTGTAAAGCACTTTGAATCACCTTGTCATTGAATTGTGCTATACAATAAACTTCCCTTGCCTTACATTATAAACTCAGAGCAACTTTTTGTTGCAGTTTATATGAAGGAAATTATATGCCTAGATTTACTTACTAATATAAAGGCACATTTTAAATATATCACAAATACTATTTTTAACTTTGTTTATTTTTTTTTACTCTTGTTGCAATATCTTTTTTGTGTTGACTGCTATGTTTAAGACACAAGGTAGGAAGAAAGTGATGTGACACAATAGTTTAAGGCACTTGAGCACTTGACTATTTCGACACAATAAGTAAAAGTTCCCCAACATTTGTATCTACTGTCTAATTTACCAAACTCTCAATATCCAACTATGTTCTACATATAGTAATAAAGTTCTGTAATGTAATTCTTATATAAACCAGTTCTGATACAAGACAAATGTATGAAAGGATATTTCTGTATTCTACCTACACACTTCAGCGACTCTGAGTTTTCACATTTTGCAAAAGCTCAAGTTAAGCAGTTTTTCCACTCTGTGGTAGTTTTTACCACTGTGCAATCTGTTGGACATTTTATGGAGAGGAATGGGCTTTGCTGATTTAACAACAAAACCTTAATCAATGTCACAAGAAAGGAACCGCTAGATATTTCCAAAATAGCTTTAGACCCCTTCAAGGTCACAGCTCCCAAAGATATGTCTTTGGGTGTTGCTAATGGTCTGGTCTGATGTTGCTCAAATCGCTGGCTATTTCCTAAGCCTGTTACCACTAAATGGAAAAGGTTTGAGTTTAGATGACAGTGAAAGCGATGTGTGTGTGTGACCTTTGCCTTTAATCCACTTTACTTTTCATTTCCTTTCGAGGCTTTCAAATGACCCAGGGCACCTGCATTGAATCTCCTTCCTTCACTCCTCTTTTTATTTGATCACTTGTTATTCAATTTTTACTAATTGTTCCAACCATTACAGTGAACTTTAACTTCAGCTTCAGTTTGACAACGTTACTTTTAAACCAATACTTGTCAAATTATGAAATACTGCTTTGATCAAGCCACAAAGTAGTGCAGTGTAACCCTCACTCTGAACATTGTTTAAAATGTCCAAAGGCCGACTTGATTGGGTTGATGAGGTGATCTTTTACACCAGTTAACTAAACAAATTCAGAGGGCCATGGTTTGATTATTCTTTTTGTGACCCCAGAGCTGCTGCTTTGCAGGAATAGAATTACATGATTTCTGGGTTCCAGCTTGAGATGCAATGTGGTGGATGTAATTTACAATCAGTCATATTCAATCACACAATTAAAAGATACTGATTGTATGTAATTCTCTAAAAAGAGGACATCTGCAATTGAAATAAATGGCTAATTTGCAACTGCAAAAACACAAGGTTTTTATTGTCTTAGTCTGTACTTCTAACCTGACCATAAAACAGCAGAAAGGCTTTTAAAGATTTTAAAAGTTTTTTCTGGGCATGTTCATTTCTTTTTTGATTACTTTTATCCATTTTATTCCACAGCTGAGTAGTAGCTCCTAAGCTGAAACTGTGGAGCACAAAGAAATTAATTGATTTGCCAGGAGCAATAAATGTACAGGGAAATTGTCCTTATGACTTTGATGCATGTACACAACAACCTAGAGTGAAATACACTGGGTAACAGAACAGAGTTTAGAGCTTTAGGGCAAGTTGACATTACAAATATCACCTAATATTTATTCTGCATGGCATATATAGATATCATTACCAGGTGTGGCATAGGGCGGTCAAAGGGCATTAGCTTTATTTAAAGATGGAGAACTGAAGCAATGTATTGGAACAGTTTGCAATATTTACTTTGTGTAAAATTAAATGAATTTCAATTTGGTGCATTTATTCCCAGAGGATTTATGATGCTCTAAGTTTCTTTCTGACATTACAAATAGTCTGCCACAGTCAGTGTTGATAACAGGAAATAAATTCAAAAGAAATTACTGGAACGGTATCATTGTTAAACCCGGAGGGAGATAAGGGATTCTGTGTCACAAAATGTCTGTTTATTCAATTTCTTTTTATTCTTCAGCAACATTTGATATGCAACCTGTGCTCACTGAGACACTAATGATTACTGGAGATGCATACATATATTAATCCAAAACAAGGGAAAGAGCTTTATCAGCACAGAAGAAAATTACTATTTTTTTGCTTGTTTTTAATGCAGCACATCTTATTCAAAGGATATGTACTTGCAAACTCAACTGTTATTTTGCTTTCCCAATGTCAGACATCTATTACAATGTACACGCACTCATGAGTCTAAACACATTTTTACTTGTGAGGAGGCTGGGTGGACTTGTAGTAGTTCCCATAACCTTGAATTTACTGAAGAAAGATATGCATCTCAAGCTATATATGTATTTGCATATATATTCATTCATTCATTTATTTGTAAAACTGCAAGTCACCAAACTGTGTTTTTGTAGTCATACTGTGCACTGGACTTACAATTTAGATTTATTTTCTTATTACTCAATTTGTGTTAAAACTATATTAGGACAAAAACAAATAGATGGATAGATAAATAGCAATGGAAATTATACAAAGAAATATAACTTCTACTGTACTTTTCATTATGAAAAAAAAACTATTTGAATTTCAAATGAATGCGCAAAGATGTTGCTGTGATTTGATCACAACTCTTATGACGTCGTCTTTGAACTCTTCTGCGGATTTTTTTCTTTAGAAAATTAGTGGTCAAACCGCTGAGTGTGTTTCAGTGTGAAGAACCTTTCACCACATGAGAGACACCTTTAACAGACACAAAAACATAACTGAAAACTGTTGTTCATTTATTTCTACCAACAAAGAAATGCAATTTTCATTTTCAATTTTTATGTTATAGTATTGTATTTACTTGAAATTACCACATGGCGTGTGTTTGCTAGTGTTGTTTTTTGACTGGTGATATGTGCATCCTTCCTGCATCACTTCTTTACATCTGTGAATCCAGTTTTCATTCATTAATGTTTAGAATTACCAAAAGGAGGAAGAGTACTGCCCTATGTCTTAGTTAGGAGGTTCGGGACAGTATACATGTACACAGCACCCGTCATGGAACATGTAAAAAAACACATGGCTAGGTTTATATGTTGAAAAAATACATGGTCAAAGTTAGCAAATATACACTGTGATAGACTACAATGCTTTTTAGTCATTGGACGTGGTTTCTGTCCTGTGACCTCTGATTATTTGGCACAACATAAGTCCCTAAGAAACACAGTCACCTGCTAGTTTTGGATGTGTGAACAAACATTCACATTTTACAATATCTGGTGAAACTGGGCTGCACGCTTACCCAGATGGGCCAGTGTTCAAACTTGTTTTATTGGTCTTTTAGACAGAAATACACTTGTGCATTAATGGTCATTGTTGTAATGATTACCTATTAAAATGGTGCACTTCATTGAGGCCGAGGTGATGAATATTGCAGATTTATCATCTGAGTTTGCTCTAAAGTTTTTGTGTGAGCCTTGAAAATAAACGGTACCTCTTATATAACCTTCTTGCTCAAAATAGAAGAAAATGCTGAATCATGCTGTCCTGTTATTTTTCAATGCTTGACATATACACTTTGGAAGTCTGTCTTCCTACCATCATTCTCATACACACACCTACAGAGACAGAGACACAGATCATCCTGCAGACACACCCAGGGGGATGAACAGTAATTGGCTCTTGTGGAGATCCCTTTAATGATGTCGTCAGTAATTGAATTTTAGTAAGATGAAGGCTTTAAAGACAAAGAAGTGTTAAAAGAGGGTGCATGTGTGTATCTATGTATTCAAAACGTTTAGGGTATGTGTGTATGTGTGTTACTGCATTTGTTAGGAGAGATAAAAAGCAGATTAATAATCGATATGTGCGCTATTTAATGAACCAGTTGCAGAGCTTGACAGGGAACTTATCTGATCCCAGTCGTCTCACTTACATTTTATGTGGTCATTTTATTTTATTTCCAAATGGTTGTTACTGTATCATATCAACTTTGTCACAGAAATGGAAAACCTTCCTACTGAGATAAAATTACTATGTATTTTGAAGGTTGTTGTCAATGTTAACCTCTGGGATAATATAGGGCTGTGATAAAAAATTTATAAATCAACTGAATGTTGCAGATCTCAGACCTCCCTGTGGCTAAGAAAGTGTTATTTTGTAATTTGTTTGCCTGGAAAGGAAGTGTTACAGTTCTTACGTTTAGTAATAATTGCTTAAAGAAAGCACTTCATCATAGTTTGAAGAAAGCAGACATCAGTCAATTGGACGCTGGTTTCTGAAGGTCACATAGCTAGTCTTGTCAACGAAGGTGGCAGAGCTCATCATATTTAAAATACAGGGAAGGACAATTTTTAGGGAGGTGAGACTACATGCTGTCACTGCGCTTGAATTTAAAAGAGGGCGACGATACGAGTGTGTGGAGGAAGTAAGGTGAGAGAGATGCCTGAGTTAGCTTTTCTTAATGATCGTGTCTACTACCCTACACAAAGGATACACATGTCTTTTCACGGTCACATTGTGTGAATTTAGTATTGTGATAAGAGTTAGTTTGTCCTATTTGTAAAACACAGAAAGAGAATATGGGGCAACGTATGAGCTGAGTAACTAGTGTTCATTTCACATGTCCAGTTTTAATATCCGGTGTCGGTCTTGGCTGTCATGTCATTGCCCAGCTGACATTTCCTGTCTCCTCTGTCACTATCACATTAAAGCACAAAAGTCCAGAAACAAAAAGGAAAAAAGGATTGTAAGGTCAAATTTTTTTGCATAACACATTTGACACAATTGTAGTTAATCAAAGTACTAAAAATGGCCAGCTAATCAGATACTCTTTGATGTTCCACACCAGGTGTAATGCGCAAGAGTTTTGCTAAATACGGCTTTAAATCGGTCTTAAAACGTAAACTATTGCCAGAGGAGGGGGTTATGTCATCCTGCAGATATGCATCTGCAGTTTCTATTATTTGCATGCAATGTACCTATAAAGTTTTGCATAAGGTAAAGGACAGGAATAGCCATCCATCTATCCATTTTCTATGCCCGCTTAATCTGTCGGTCGGGTCGCGGGGGGGCTGGAGCCTATCCCAGCAGTGGCAGGGAGAGGCAGGGTACTGTCTCAGGGTAATGTACCCTGACAGGTCGCCAGTCCATCACAGGGCCACACAGAAACAACCTGGAACCTTCTTGCTGTGAGGAAACAGTGCTAACCACCACATCACCATGCAGCTCCAAGGACAGGAATAACTTTTTTAAAAATAGTTTGAAGACAGAAATGCCTTAGTCTTGACTTAAAGTAAAAAAGTCAAGACAAATCTCCCCCCCCAAAAAAGGCATCATTTTGGGTAACGCTGCTCTGGCCTTTGAGGTTGGGGCTGTTATTAGATCAAAATTTCGCTCCACAATTATCGTGGTAAAAAGCATTCGGGGTGCCGATAATATCATCAAATCGATCGAAACATCTAATAAAAAAATAGACTGCTGTCTACTACTTTTTACCATTTTTTTTTGCCTTTAGGCAACTGAATTAAGGTTAAAGTAAGAGGAAGGCACTGTAAAAACTGTACCGTACGCCCAATTTACAATCTTTTGGGTATCAACATTTATCACAACATTAGAATGTTAACTTGATTCATATGAATAAAAGCACAGATGTTTGAAACACCTGGATATTGTTTAGCTTTTATTTTATCTTCCTTCTTCACATCTCAGCATAAAATGTGATGATGTCTGGTTGCCTACCAAAATTCCTTTGTCCTTTTAACTTGCCTGATATCCTAGATATTTCCTGTTCTCCCCTCTTCCTTTCCTCATCGATCTATTCATCATCTTCTCACCACCTCATCCCATCTTTTCTCCTCTCACCTCCTTGCTTTGCGTGAGGTCAGGATAATGGTACTAATTTGTGTGTATGCTTGTGTTTGTCCCCTATCTGTCCCCTCCCAGCTGTGACACAGCTGACCTACACATACTGCTGTGTCAACAGCAGCAGCTCATACGCACATCACAAATGATAGAATCTCAAGGGACCTTAACAAGATAGTTTACACTGAAAGAGAATGTGACAAGAGGAAGGGAGGGCTGAGGAAGAGAAGGGGAGTTATTATCCATGTAGCTCTTCGCTGTTGCTTATGTTAATGTCAAGGATATGTAAATGAGCTAAACTGAGTGACAAGAACTGCATCAGTGAAAACAACAGCAATGTGTTGTGGTGCAGCGACGGGATCAGCCAGTCATTTCCATACGTTCATCAGTTCGGTTACTTCCTCTGCCAACATTTAACTACCGTAAGAAACTAGTTTAGTTGGATGAAAGTGATGTGAAGCCACATGACAATCAAATTTCCTTCACATCATTACTGACTAAAAATCTGAAATATTTAAAGTCTGAAAATTAAGACAAATAACCAGTGATTTAATAAAAAAAAACATTAGAGTATGGAAGCATAGGTGTGAATGTCTGAAGTCCCTACCAACACGATAAAAATACATCATTTAATTTTTGGTTCACACTCTCAGCTCAGAGTAGAATCCAGCCTCACAAATGTAAATCTACACCCAATTTCAAATTCTTTTGCTTTGGTAGTAACAGAACATTCTCATCAGCATAGTTCACTTTAGAGAGAAATTAGCTAATAATACTCTCCAATTACTTAAGTAATAATTTAGATTCTGATAAGGAAATCATTTCAATGACATTCTTTCTTATTCCCACTTTGGACATGTAAGCAATAAGATAACAGAGGAATGGATGGCAGTGAAGCCCAAGGTTTATGGAACCTGTGATGTGATGGAGAAATTACAATATGATCTTTGTAATAACCTGCCATGCAGCTGTCAAAAAACTCTACTGGTGGTAATTTGGAAAAGTTCAACACATAACTCATGACATGATAGTGCCTAAAAGGGGGATCAGGTCTTTATAGTTTGATGGGTGTTATTCTGAACTCAGTTTGCTGTGTGTGACATTTGTGGGCCACGTTTATATTTTCAATCATCACCTTTGAGTTGTAGTGGTTGTACTGTAAGGACCTTCAGTGGTTTAAGTCTATCATCTACATCAACAGATAACAAAACAGCAAAACAGCAAATATTGTGTGAACCCTGCGAGGAGGTGCTGCCTTAGAGGCTCAGCTCAGGGTTCAAGTTGTCTGTGTACTGTTTGGGTTCTCTGGTTGGTATTTTTCAGCTGTCATCGTGACTCATTGACATCTACCTGGAGTTTTACCCTCTGGGTGCCACTGTGAAACAGCTGTTCATGTTCAAAGCGGGTGTGTGTGTGTGTTTTATTTTTTTGGCTTGTGTGGGGGAATGCGAAAGGGAGTATTTGTCAGATCGAATGTCATCAAACAACACATATCCAATGTTTCATTATCACATGTAGAATCTCCATGTGACTGAGACAAAATTAATATGTAAAAGTTCATGTTGATGACCATCTTATTCATACACAGTGGTGAGTTTACACTAATAAGAAACAACATTGTAACCACCTGCATTTCTTGTCAAGGCCGCTATTATGCTGCCTAAACAGGCAAGTATACTTGACCTTTGGGGTTGTCCTGTGGTGAATTTTTCTGGGACCCTAAACTGTGGATGAGGTTTGTTCCAATGCAATACGGAAGAGCACAATCTGTTTAGCTTTTTTTGAGGCTTGGTCAACTCCTTACACTGTCTGCTCCTTGAGCCACGAGCAGGTTTTGTGATGTTGCAGTAAAGTCTTACTGGGGAAACTGCTGACACAAGGGAATGATGCCACCATGGTGAAATGTTCTTTGGTCTAAAAAATGCTTAGGTGGATGGTACATGTCAAAGTAACATCCACACGGATGCCAGAACCTAAGGTTTCTCCGCAGGACATGGCATTGTTACAGGATAATCAATGTTATTTACCATTCCGTGATACTGCTCTTTTCCTCAAGTCTGAATACACCTTAAAGCTGTTCTTTCAGGTTCATTCAGACTGAATGTAAACTTCAAAATTTGAACAGAAGATTTAGCACAGTTCTGTTATCTTCATGTTATGCTGTCTCCATATAGTCACCCGAGCAGTGTGCTTTCATTATAGATTCTTTTAGGTTTGTGTACTTTTTTTATTGGATTATTCATTTACATGGCTGCTCTTGAGGACATAGAAACAACCACATACTCACCTACAACACACACACTACAACACACTGTTAGAGTGCAAATATTACACTTCACAGAATGAGCTCCTTCCATTTCCACTCTGCTGTTATTGATTGTTCTTAAACAGCACTACTCCTGTCGGCTTGTACCAGGAAATTGGCATCATATTGAAACTGTCACAGCAAGGGTGCGTTTCATTTTAGGTCCCGAGGGCATGCTGAGCAATGCACAAGAGGAATCAATCTTCAGTCGCTGGCATTGACTTGTTTCTGGAAAGGTGTTAAAGGTGTTTCTGCCTTATCAATTAGTATGGTAGCTCTATAGCTTTTTTTCTCTTTGGCTCAACATTCAATCCTGTCCTTCCATCAGGTTAGATTCTAAGTGTTAGCAAACAATCATTTTGTTTGAAAGTCTTTTAAACAGAAGGTGGACCCCTTCCAAGTCCAAAAAAAGACTGCTCCACATGACCTCTATCCTCCTTATGACAGAGGTTTACTAAAAAGCAATAAGAAATAGTAAGACGGCAAGATAAGGACACACGCTTGAGAAAATAAGTTCATAATAATAAGTTTCAGGTTGGAAATGAGTAAAAAATGTTTTCCAGCACGAACCTGATAATCGAAACATTTTAATAAGGTCATAACTGACCAATGTGATACACATAGCACAGAAGTTTATGTGATTATTTTGTAACAGACTGTTTGTAATCATGCAAAAAATAATTTAAGAAACCAGACTGAGAACACATAATTTTTTGTGCATATTCATGATGTTCTTTGGTTTATTTGGACAATTATTAGCTGTATTGATCTATGCAGAGAATCATGCGAATGGTGCTACACATATTTCTATTCATGATTTTTGGTGGATATTTATAATTCCACCAAAGGTTCTCTGGCTGACTGAGAAACTGAGCAATAAGAATAAGAAGATGACTGTGAATCATTTATATACACTAAAGTCTTTGTTAGATGTGACACAGAATCTGTTGAGGCAAAATGTAAAAATATTAAGTATACTTATAAGTAAAAACATCTCTGGGAAACCTTTAATCAACAGAGTGAATAGCTTAGTACTTATACACATTAATGCAACATGCTTAAAGCTATCTTTTTATTACAGGCTCAATATCAACTATTCTCAATCAGAAAACACAAGCAAACAATTTACTCGCCAGTGCTATGGCTGTGTAATGATGATCTTACCAGAGCATGCAGGCTTTCTCTCTCTGTGTGACTCATATTTCCTTTTCATGAGCTAATCTGTGCAGTGCAAGTCTCTGGGAGCAAAGATCTAGGTTTTCCTCCACTAAATGAACCACTTTCCTCAGTCAGACAGACTCAACTGAGCAATAAGATCAGAGTCTGTTTTGGTCTGTTAGATCTAAAACAGAGGACTTATGTTTAAAGATATACACTTCAGTTTTATCTAATGGTTTTGGCTTGAGTGGCAGCTGCCTAAAAGCATCATCTTGTGTCATCTTAATGTTGTACAATACTGCTTTAAGCACCTGGTGATGGAAAAGATAGCAAAACACTTTATCTTGAAGACAGGATTAAGATGGAATTATAGTTTGGTTATTACAAGGTAGACTATTATGTTCTGTTAAAAAGCCACATTTGTTTAACATAGTAGTCAGTCTAACTCATCACCATTAAACTATTGCAAATATCTAGCTTTTTCCTAAAGCCAGATATGTGTAAGTTTAGACAGTGTTAACGGCCACGACCACTTTTACACTTTGGTATAAGTTTAATTAAGCCAACAAAATATCAACTTGCATAGCGGCCACACCTTTACTGTCTTCCCCCAGAGCGCATTCCAGGCAAAAATGTTAAGAAAATATTCCAAAACACCAAAGTCTATTTGAAAAGCAGTTGATAAAATGTGCCTTAAGTGTCCTGGAATGTCCAGGTGTCACAAGGTGCATGTGTATGCAGTGTTACATCACAAAAATGTTCCATCCAAATACGTATACACAAATGATATTATATACTGCTAAGTGACCTTTGTTTGATTTAGAAGAAATACCTTGACCACATCCACGTCTGTTGAGCTGCAGGTGACGGAGTCATCCACCTCCCTCACCTGCCCATCAGTTTCCACAGTTACCAGTTTGATGGGCACTGCTACACGCCGACCAGTTAGAATGGCTGTGTTCACCACCTGTGTGTCCTACAGATAAAGAGAACAAAAAAAAACATGAATTGAAAAAAAAACTACTAAAAACTTTCTTGAACACCCAGTTAACCAAGTTATTATAGTTTGTTCAGCCATTGACAGGCCTCAGTATGAATCACGATTTAAAGTCAGTGTAGCCTTAAGCAGTTGTAGAACCTATTGTCAATAGTAGACAATCTTGTCATATGATATTTTATAAATATTTATTGTAATCTAAAACATTATTTACTCAGTACTCAATTATTTTGTGAAAATATTTTGCTGGTAAATGTGTTTTCACATTGTATTTCTAACTTTACACTTTGACAAAGACAAAACATTGTCTGCTTCAATATGAAATTCAGCATATTGTACATGAAAAGGGAGACATGGTTAACAATAATGAAAAATCCAGGGTGAGAATCAAAAATGAAAAGGTTTTAGAGAGCAGGAGAGAGTTTTGAAGGAAGAGAAAGATGGAAAAAAGAAGTGATTATAAACCTCTCAATTAAAGTAATCAACATGATTACATTTGATTAGATCCTTCCAACAAAAATAGCCCAAACAAACCAACACACATATAGACCTCGGAACACTGTGTACCGGCGTCAATCTTGATTATTTGGCATTGAGTTTCCAAGGGGGCATTTATCAACACCAACACAGGCCTGATTATAGGGTATTTTGCAAGGCCCACTTATTCTGGATAGGAAATATGTGTATATATATGTGTGAGTGTGTGTGTCATTTGACTTATAGAGGAATTAAGCACTGACAATTCCAACAGAGAGGATTAAGGAGAAATAAAGAATAAATGTGCAATTAAAGACTGTACATAAAAATCTATTGTCATCTGGTGTCAGATATGAAGCCAACAAGGAAATGCCTTGAAGTGCAATCCCACTCGTAGCTACAAAGCATGTCTGGCTCCAATAGACTCTCTTTTAAAAAGTGTTAATTCTTTGACAAAACAAAAAAATCTATATTTTTCTTTCCTACAAGCCATTAGTTAGATTCATTCCTTCTTATCAGTATACTTATGGTATACAGTTAGGTATGTATGGTAATTGCACATAGCAGTGGTTGACAAGGAGCCATCTTACCTAAATAACACTAAAGTCCTGTGAATAGACATAAAAACAACAGCGTATGCAAGAAGGCTCACCAGTCTCATAAAGCAAAAGCCTTTTGCTGGAAGAATTAGCAAAAAAGTCCCAAAACAACAAATGAAAGACTTTTTGCTGGCTGCAAAAAGGGTATACACGTTGTGATATTTGCCTAAGGGGATGTTACTGAGTGCTGATCAAGCAGAGCATGTTGGATCAGTCGTAACACACACACATGAGATAAAAAAATTATTGGAACAGTATCACATCTGCATCACATTCACAAATGCACATAAAATAAAGCTTACATTTAGACATTATCAGGCTTAGTTGTATATGCAATGGCTAAACACCCACATAATTATGCAAAAAGAGCAGGAAGACTAAACAAAAGCAAACACAAGAATATGCATAGTAAGCAGAATAGCACATCAAGGCAGGGATACACACCTACAGAAAACACTCAAAGGGCAAACACACACGGTGAGATGGGAATTCTCAGACACTCACACTTGACACTCAAGAGTTTAAGCGAATGTGACCACTGACAACCTGCCTCGTGCCCTATTCCTCTATGCCACACTCCGCAGTGTAACCTTTACTTAATGAGATCTCTTGCTCTTTCTCTATTAAACATGCACACTCACTTTCTCAATCAGTAATTCTTAGTTTTGCTCTCTCCTTCTTACATTGCTCTGTTGTGTCTGAAATCGGAAAAAATGTGCGATACTGACACAACGTAGACACTGTTGTATAGGTTGGAGCTGAAAAAGGGTGAGGAGGAGGAGGAGGAGGAGGAGAAAAGACAAACAGGATTAAATCTGTGGAAAATGATTAAAGACACATAAGGAGAGGGCAATGCAGGGCACAAGGAAAGTAGATATAGAAAGAAAAAAAAATAAAGATTCTTCCTAGACTTCTAAGTAAAATGAGCAGATGGAGGACTAAAAACAAAGAGGACGAGTAAATTTTTTTGTTATCTGTTACTGTGTGCCTGTTTTAGCACATCAATAACAGTATGGTGAAAATTTGTGTAGTGTTGTCACTACAACACCTCTGCTATCTGGACCACAGGTTACAACAAAATGATTTCCTGAAAACTCAAATGAACTGACTCAACTCTGTTTACCTTCTGCTTTGGTATAGAGTTTACCTTTTATTTGATGCATGTATCCTACGACAAAGGCACCTGAAGATAGACTTTTCTACATTCCTGCTTAAAAATACCAACATAATGTTGAAGATTTCCTGGTCTACTTCAGGAGAAAGAGTTTCCAGTGTGAGAAAGGCACATGTGTGAACAATATGTCTATGCAGAAAAAGTAAAGAAAAAAGTTTACATTTTGAATTTAGCATGGCGGTTGAATAGTAAAAGATACTTTATCACAGCAGGTTGACATTACAGTTCCTTGTGGATTAATTTTGACCTTCAATTTTGAGCACCATCAGGGAATGTTTTTTTTCTCCAAACTTTTGTTTTACTTGTGTTGCTCTTAGTGCTCACAGGTTCTGTTTGGTCTGTTTTGTGTCTGACACACAAAAAGATATACACAAAAGAAAAGACATGTAAATACAAAAAACACTGCTGTTGGCTGTATTACACCATCCACTGTTTTTAAAAAAATCTGAATTCTATGACTTATTATTAGAATTAGTTAGTCATCAATTCTGTTCTCCCTATACATGTTAACTTTGGACTATATCATTAGAAAACATGAAATACATTTACACTGTTATGCTGATGACACTCAGGTCTGTTTATCTATCAAGCAAGCAAAGAACTAATAAGTTTCTGAAGTTACAAAGTTGTCTTAGAAACGTACAGTCCTGGATAACATGTAATTTTCTACTTTTAAACCAGGCTTAAAAATTATGTCCTTTTTTATGGTCCTAAAAACCTCAAAGATTCTCGAGACAGGGAGATGGTTCCTCTGTATGTCATTATCTTGGCTTCCAGTTTTATTATAAGAGACCTTAGAATAGCTTTTGACCAGGATTAGTTTTTTAGCTCTCACATCAATCAGGCCTCTAGAGCGACTTGATTTAATTTGGGTAATTTATGTTTCCCCAGAAGTGCGATGCTCAGCCCTCCATGTGGGGCTCTTGTCCGTGGCCCCATACCATTAGAGATACAGGTTTTTGAACCGACTGATAAAAAGCTACAAAGTTGCTTTAGTCCAGAGGACAGAGAATCCATAATATGCTAAACAAACTTTGATTTATCTGATCACAGAACATTTTCCACTTTGCCTCAATCTATGTTAAATTAACTTTGGCCTAAAGAAGACGGGATTGTTCCTGGATCTTCTTCATATATGGCTTCTTCTTTCCACAACAGAGCTTTAATCTGCATTTGTGGATGGCATGATGAACTGTGTTCACATACAATAATTTCTGGAATTCCTGAGCCCATGTTGTGATTTCAATGACAGAATCTTAATGCAGTGCCGAATGAGAGCCTGAATATCACAAGCATTCAATACTGATCTTCAGCCATGTTGTTGGTGAAAATGGATGTGTCCAGATATGTAAAATTGTTGACGATATTATGTACTGCAAATGATGGACTATTCAATGTCTTAGCAATATTACGTTGAGGAACACTATTTTGAAACTGCTTTTTTTGTTTTTTGCAGATTGCTGAATCTCTTCCCATCTTCTGAGAGACTCTGCCTCCATACGGTGCTCTTTTTTAAAATACATAATCTACTTATTGCCCTGTTTCCAGTTAACCTAAGTTACAACAGGTTCCTCCAGATATCTCTTTTTTTGTACCACTTATTTTTCCAGCGTAATGATAAACAAAAAAAACCCAATCATGAAATTGTGAATTGTCTAACTTCCATAATTAGTTTTTATGTTTTTATGCTGTTTTTATTTACATTTTATACAACATCCCAACTGGAATTGTTATTTTTGTATTAAAGATGCTCATAAATGTTATGTTTAAGTGTGAAAAATGATTATAATTTTAGATATCAGTATATAAATGATATCATAACAAGAGTTTCAACAACCACAACAAAGAATAATTACAGATTGGAATGGATTATCAAAACAAAATGTGTGATGAGTGACACATACTGCATTTAAATCCTCCTCTAAAAACCAAAGAATTTGGATTGAAATTATCTAAAAATGTTTGGATGAAACTGAAATTTAAATCAGTAATGTCAGCCATCCATCCATTTGCTATATGCGCTTAATCCAATTCTCGGTAGGGGGGCTATCCCAGGTTACATCAGGTGAGAATCAGGGTACACCCTGGACAGGTCAAAAGTCCATCACACAGAGCCGAGCTACCACGCACGATCACATGCACTCCTACGGACAATTGAGTCATACGCTAACCTAACATGGATGGGGTTTTTTGGACGATGGGAGGACTCCAGGGAGAACATGCAAACTCCACACAGAAAAGCCCCAGCCGGGATTTGAACCAGGAACTCTCTTGCTTTGAGCTATGAACTCATCGCTTATTCCAGTAACATATTAAAAAACATATTTCAAAGAAGATTTCAGGATAAGGTTTAAGTATGCAAATAAGATATTTGTTGATTAGCATAAATGTCAAAAAATAAAGTGTGGTGAAAGAAGACGTGTTATGAAAGGGAAAAGATGACAGAGAAAGTGTAGTTTTAGAGAAAGAGAGGAAAGAGAAGACAGAACTCAAACCAACGTAAGACTTTACTTGGTAATTATGAAAATTGCAGAATGTGGTTTTGCTGTTACACACACTCTTTGCTATTTGTGACAGCCAGACATTAACCTATGACAGCTGCCTCATTTAATTGTCCACTACTGACTGGACATTGGTTCAGAAAACCTAAATTATTAGTCATTCCAAGTGCCTTAGTAACCTTCATATTAATAGCAACTTGATTTTACGATAGAATACAAAAATAGACCAAATCGAGCTGAAAAAGGACAGAAATACTGGTTAAAAAAACAGCAAAACAGATGAGACAGGGTAAGTGAGACCAAGCAGAAACAAAATGATGAAAATATAGCTAGTGAAAAAAATTATAAAAACACAGCTGGAAGAGGGCTATTAAAACAAGAGTCAAGGAGACAGAGAAAGAGATAAGGGAGAAAAAAGGAAAGAATTTCATGCTTGTCCAAGGGAATTATTAAGTGGCTCGTCAACGACTGGCTCCCTACTGCCTTCAAAAGCTGCTTCCCACTGCACCGAGATAAGCTCAGAGATGTGTATGTGTGGTGAATTCTTGAGTGTCAAGAATGTATGATTTAATACGTTTTTTCTGAGCGTTTACATATTTCCCCTTCACACCTGTGTATAGTGTGCAAGAGAAAATCTCTTGTGCACACTTGAAGACTTTACAAGACAGAGGGCGCAAGAGAGAATAAATGTGAGTGCGCCTATGTGCATCAGCAACACACTGACAAAAATGTTTCTGAGCATCGGTGCAAAGAAAAATAAAGTCTGGGAAACGGCCTCCCTGCTCAGCGAAGCTTATCCATGCATGTTTGTACTTTTTAAGGTGTGTGCGCGCAAGTGAAGCAACTAGAGCGAGACCACCCATCAGAGTAGTGCACACACACATAAAAGTGTTGACACTGAAAGAAATTGGTGGGTTTTGCTCTTCTGTACAAATTAAATTCCAACTGACAATAAGAGTGTGTACCGTAAGCACCTCTCGTTGCGTCGTTCTTTATTTCTCCAGTACTCTATTTCTCTCTATCTTTCTCTCTTTTACTTGCTCTGTCTTTTCAACACACACAAATGAATACGGACGCACACACACATAAAAATTCTTCCAATCAAAATGGAAGTACTGACATGTAATCTGCAGTTGTGTTTCCAGAAAATGCACAGAGGCATCAACACACCCTCTCACACATTCACACACACATAAAGGGAGGCATATCTGCCTTATCTACGTCTGTGTTCATTCCTTAAATTGTCAGGTTTCTCATTTGGGGGAAATTGCTTGGAACATATACAACTCAGAGACTTACTTCTTTCTCGCTGTGACCTTTTCACCACAGTCTAACAATCCAAACAGTGAGGCACCGGGCAAAAAAAGCTCCTGCTTCTTCAGCTGCTGTATGTAATAAATTCAAATGTTGTCATGTGAGAGGAAATGATAAACACAAGGAATTGTACCCACTGGTTACTTTTACAGGGGATGAAGTTTGTGTTCTTTAGCTAATCTGAAGTTCTTTTATTTCAAAGCTCATTCCTACATTTTATTTTCACATAGTAATGGGTAACAGTACTCTGTGACATTTTACTTGTAGAGGTAATGGAAACAGTGTGTTCCATGTTGCGGTGAATCCAGACATACATGTGTTCATGGACAATTACATAATATGCGGATGTGTATCTCCCAGAACGGACATCATTTTAAGTTGGAAGCAATCGTTTAATTAGCCATTGCCCCTCTGGCTCTAATCCATACCTGTAACAATCAAGCTGACACACACAACACAAACACAACATATACTTTGTTGAAACCAAATCACCAAATGGCCATAAAATGCATTAAAGCCACAAAATCTATTGAAATACTTAACAATTAGCTAATTAGGTAAATTGATATTGGGGGAAATGGCTTTTTTAACAGGAAGTTAACAAATACCCTCCAGCAATAGAAAAGTCATTTGATCCAAACTGAGCCTCAAGCCATTATGCAATCATTGTTTGTATTTCCCCTGTGTGACTGTTTGCATAAATGCCAGACAGAGCAAGCATCAGCTCCGACAGAACAGAGAAGCTCAACTGATCTGGTATTAATCTTCAGTGTATCTTCAGATATTTCCTGTGTTACTGTAAATGCCTGATGCTGCTGTCAGCCTCTTAAGAAATAAAATCCTTCACCACAGTACAAAAAGTAAGGGATGGAAGAAGATGAAAACTAAGAACGAGAGATGCATAGGGCGTCGTAAAGTGTACGAGACTGAAACAAGAAATGAATAAAAGAAGAAAGCATTGGCGGATGAGGGTTAAGTGTGATGGGATGCATAAGAATCCTTCCGTGTATTCCGACAAAAGCTGAGCTGTACAAATGCGCAAGGAGTTCATCAATTTGAGTTTGCGTTCAATGGGAAGTTTATGGCTTGCCTGACTGTGCAAAGCTCAAAAATACTAAAAAGCATTTCTCATCTGGTGTAAATGTTAGATTACAGCATTTATTACGAAGCACAACAGTAGCAGACAAAGCTCTTTTTTTTTTTTTTAGAAAAAGAGGAAAAGGGCCTAAATGCAGGTTGACATGATTAGTATTTGAAATTCCAAAAAACAGTGTTAGAAATGTAGGAGGGAGAAGACTTTCTTGTTACTGCATGGACTGCGATTCAAGAAAACCATGTATGTGTCCCATCTGAAAATTGTCTGAGAATTTTACACTTTTTGACTTCTCTGCCAGGTGGTTAGGGGTAGACATAAGAGAGTACAGGGTTAGGTTTAGATTATGATAAAAATATGCCAAGTATTAAGGATTAAAAGTACATAGTTATGCTTAAACTTTTATATAAAAGTTCCCACGCTGAATGAGTTCCTTCACAAAACAACAAGAAGAAAATATTGTATCGCCTTTATTGTAATAAAACATTTGTAATAAAAAATTAACAGTTGCATTTTCTTTTTCTTTTTGTAAGACTTGATGGGCAGAATAGGTCTTTCAACAAAATTCTCCAAATCTATCTTTGCTCATTGCAGACAGAACTCGTCTTTCTGAAGCAGTCTTTTACAAAATTTCAGGCATGTTTACATGTTTATTTGCACACTTACAGCACCACAGTCTGTGGTGAGCATGAATTAAGGATTCTAATTTTCCTTTTTAGCAGTCCTATGGCCAGTAGTCTAAGAAACATTTTCTCATTTTCTTGGATACTTAAACTTAGACTCATTCCTGTTTAGTTACTATACAAAATTGATTGTGTTGCATTCTTCTTCTAGTCATTTCCTACTTTGTGAGCATACATTATTTCAGTTTCTTAGAGGAGCCCATGGATGCTGATCGTAAGGACAACGTTTTAGAAGTCAAAGCTTTGCAACTCTGTCATTCTTCACAATGACTATTAACTTGTGTAGCACAAGCAAGCTATTGTTAAAAAAAATATTGTTCATCTGTTCTGTTCATCCTCTGTTCACTTGACAATTCACAGAAACATAAATTTTGACTAGAAGTGCACAGTCAGAGACCTAAGTGACCATATGAAAGAAAGGTAATGTAGCATGACGTACATGTTCCATGTTCATTGTTTATTGGACTGTACAGGATATTAACTCAGATATAAAGTCAGTGAAGATGCACATGTGTGCAAATCAGATGTTCACAATGTTAACTGCTTAAATTCAATTTGTACTTGCATTCTGAAGGTGCTGGAGTGAATGCATTAGTTTAACAATGCATTTCCTTCATTTGTTCTTGAACAATGGTTGACACGCTGCACTAATTGTAATGTGATTTTGGTATTTTATGTCATTCCAGTGAAAAAGCATAAGATGCTGTGTTTGCAATATAAACATGATGGAAAAAATTATAGGGAAGAAATTACTAAGTAAATGTAATAAAAATTAAAAGAATAATAACAATAATGATAATAGGTAGAGTTTCTGTTAGGAATTATCAAAAAGACTGTGGAAAAGACTTTAATATTGAGTAAAAACACCTGTGAATTAACTGCACACATTAAAAAAAAACATGTGATTACTGAAACTGAAAGCAAACCTATTATTTCCACTATGCCTCACCACTCAAACATGGCTTTATACGACCTGTGAACACCTGGGGCCTGTGCTACGAAGTGGGCTCAATATGTCCAGGGTACCTTTCGGTGATCTGGCTTAACTTACCCTGACAGCAGAGATCTCACCAGCCGGTATTACAATCCTGTATGTCCACAGGGGAAGAACTATGCTCAGAAATGCTGAGATGGCAACGTTTTGTTTGGCCATTTTATTTATTTATCTTATTGGTAAGTCCTATCATACATTTTTTTTCTCTTATTTCTAAACTTAACCATCTAAGTTTTTTACTTAATATATTTTTGATAGTTGATCCTAGTTACTTTTCAGCATTTAATGCTGAATATGTATCTTTAATAACAAAACTTAACCAATCACAAGTGACAGTGAAGTAAAAAAGTAAGGGTCCAGTAGGTCTCAAAGTCAGCTTTATTGCATGACAGTTCACTAACAAAAATCCAACAGCCATCAAGCCATAAAGTGTTTTTGTGTATATCAAAAATCACTTTCACATAGGACTGCCACAAATGATTTTTTTTTTTTGCTTAGTCGACTAATCGGATCGTACGTATATTGAATGTTAAACATACAGCTTATGGCACCAGGATGCAGCTGCTCTTATATAACCATCATTAGCTTTTAGCTTGGAGTGTTATATGCCAACTAAAAAAAAGACAATTGATATCATAGTTCATTAACCCTTTAATGAAATATGCAGCTTGATGCAACAAACAATTATTTAACTCTGTAGCAAACACACAAAAATTTAAAAAAGGGTTTTCTTTCCTTCATTTGTCTCTGGCATCAAACATAGCTGCATTTAAATCAAACGAGGTAGGCACCTGAAACTAAGGAATTATTCACAAAAAGGTTTGGTCTCACTGACTCAAATATAACGCCAACACGTTCAGTATGGACTGAGTCAGGACATTTGCTTGCTGAGGTGTGCATGTAGCTAGCTTTGTAACAAAGCTGATATTGAAGATGACCGTACTTTTTTAGCACTGAAACATAACCTATTCAAACTCATCACTGTTATAACGTTACAGAAAACACATGAAATATGTGTGCTAAGGCTAATTAATCCAATCGTCATCGCTAATGTTGACATTTACAGCTACAAATATGAGTAAGTAGCAAGTTAACTCTCTGTTTATGCTAATTTTAGCAGCTAACTAGCCAGTTAGCTTACCAAGATAACGGTCCCTCTTCACAATCAGCCACAACAACATGCTTTCTTTTCAGGTGCTCATGCATCGTCGTTGTGCTGCTGTGGAAGTTAAATTCTGCCATACAGATATTGCATTGCACACATTTGTCTTTGGTTTTCTTAAAATGCTCCCACACTTTTGAGCTCCGTTGCCGGGTAGCCAAGATACCAGAGCCCGTCTGGTTTAACTTCCTGTTAAAATGACTGCTGACCCCGGTTATCAATACTGTGCATGTGTGTCAAGGACAGAAAGGCAGACGCAGCAGTGGAAGGTGCCGCAGCAGTTTTGAGAGAAAAAGAAAGTTTGAAAAAAAAAAAAAAGACGCATCAACAATTGTCAATTGTCGACTAATCGTGGCAGCCCTACTTTCACATAATGCAAAACAGAAGTCACATGTTTAAGAGCAAACGTGTACATGTAGTTGCTTCACAAATTTTGAGCCTTCACTGTGATACTTTTCGTTTGATATAGTTAGTACACATCTTGGAGTGAGATATTCTTGTGTCCTCTTTTGTCTTGAAGGTCAGAAGTCCGGGAAATAAGTAAATGAACCACAACTTGAACTGATACTATGATTCAGCAGAGAGGCTGTCTAAAGCCAGAAAAGTCAATACTGTTTTCTAAAATAATTAGAAGCTGGCATTCTAATGAACAAACTATCCCACCGTCAATATTGCATCATTTTCATATATCTGCTGCAGGAATCTGCGTATGAGTGTTTTGTTGTATTTGACTAATCTGATTAAAAAACATGGCTAGAATAGATGCAAACAGTGTGCTGTGTGTCTCATGCTGCACCAAAATGACCAAAATCTACAAATATAAGTCAGCCACGACAGATGACACAAATGGTTACCAAACAACTGTTACCAAAGCAAAAGATTAGTTGCTTTAATCCTAAAATTTAAGAATAACATAAATGAAGGAGATGAAGACAAGTAAACGTATGACATTTTAGCAAACTTTTAATTTAATTTGGTAAAGATGATTTAACAATTTCAGCATCAGCAATAATATTAATAATAATAATCATTATCATCTATAAATAGATAATATATCTGTTATGTGTCAACTTTTTCTCCAAATCTGAGACTAGACCTTCTTGTTCATTTAATTTCTTTGTTAGATGACAGATAAATTAGTTTTCTGATATTTGATGTGATTATTGAGGACACAAAAACACTGTGTTCCTTTACCTGCACTTTTTTTACTTGGAACTTTTGACTGTCAAGATTAAGACTCCTTAATGACTTGAAAGTCAATATTTTTGTTAGCTTTTCTTTGTCTCTCTTCTTTTTTCGACTCAAAAGGAGGCAGATTGCAGTATGACCAACAACAACAAAAAAGCTATGAGAATTATGAATTATGGTCTTAGTATTAGAAAACAATGCAAAAAAAGAGACAATGCAAAATGACAGGATAAATTAAATGAGAGGAAATAAAGGGAAAAAAACGTCCAAAGTCTTAAGACATGAAAGGAAAGAGGGATCAACAGAGAAATGAGAAAACAGAAAATGAAGAATCATGAATGATGTCTAAATACTGGTGAGGAAGAGAGGAAAGGAGGTAAGGTGAGAGAGAAAGAAGGAAACAGATGAGGGTGTCGACAGCTGGGTGACACAGAAGATTTGGACAATAGGTGCATATATGTGTGTGTGTGTGTAAGTGAATGTGTGTGCGATGTATCAGGGATAAATGGCTATTATCTCTATGACAATGTTAATTACAGCCAGACTATTAGGCTCGAGGAGCACTGCCTCATTTATTTGGCTGCCTCACAGATGTGTGTGGGTGTATGCAAGTTTGAGTGTGTGTGCTGAGGCCACTTTTCTTCACTTGAATGTACATGTAAGTGTGCGTGTGTGGGGGTGTTTGATGGAAAACCACATCTATGTTAGACAGAGTAATTACTTCAGGCTAAATGATAGCCAAATGCTGAAATGTTTCTTGTGATCGCTGAGACTTCAGACTAACCATGCAGAAACTGAGCATGAACCAAATTTCATTGCGAGTTATTCCAGCACATCCAGTCCTTACAGTCACCCAACAGAATCATATTGTTTTTATACATCGCAAAGTAAGACTTTTTCTCACATTTGCTTGGGCACATTAGTGAATGAAGTGTGAAAACACAAAGGTAATGGAAATATTAATGGGAAAAGTAGGCAGAGGAATATGGAATATCAGAAATTGGTGGTTTGCATTTGTCCATCGACTTAAAAATGTAAATTTGCTAACATACAAAAGCCAAATTTTTTACCCAACCCTCACTGCTTGATCTGACAAGATGCTAAAGATCCTTCAAAGTTAACTTCACAGTTACTGCATCCACTTGTGCATGAGATTTGTGTGATGTAAGGTTTTGTTATGCACCAGTTCACCAGGTCCCTCTGCAGCAAACCACTAGCAGGACCAAAATCCATGACAACACAGATTTTGCATGCTAACTACAAATGCCCCAGGGCAAATTTTCCATAAAAAAAAAAGACAAAAAAGAGCAAAACAGATGAAGCAGAAGAAGAACAACATAGACATTTGTTTTTAAGGAGAGACTGGAGAATCATTGATATCCACACCTCCACAGTGTTTCATTCAAAGAGTGGAAGAACTGTGGATCCAGTGCAAAGAAAAATGCACAACCACTCATCTTCCAACATAGCCCTGACTGGTTCATGTAGGCATATAGAGCAATAATTAATTTAGCTGAACACTTCTGATGATCAGAATGTTTGCTTTACTTTATCTTTGTGCATGTTTCAGTTTTGCTTCCAACATACATGCGTATGTGTGTGTTTGTGTATGTGTGTGTGTATTAATTTTGGACCAATTTGATTGGTTTTATACAACTACCCTGCTTGTTTTTTCCCCCTTTAGCATGTATATGTCCTGTATCTGAGCTCGTTTCTCTGTTCTGATCATGACACCTATGAGCGCCTCTTAAGATTATTATAAACATTATATCATTAAGATATTGAATTTGTGCCAAAAAAAAATTGTAATGAATGAAAATTAAAGAAAATTAAATGAAGCAGCGAGGTGCTTTATAAATGATGCTCAAAAAGCGCTCATGTTCTTAGTGAAAACAGCCATTGCTGTTCAATTATAAGCTTTGAATTGAAAGCAAAATGACAGGAAAACAACTGTAAAACAACTTTAACTTGAATAATGTAATCAAATTAAAATATATTAGTATGTTGTAGATATCTGACACATTTAAACTTAATCTTACATGCAGCTTTTACAACATGAATTGCTTTAAACTGGATGTGGTTTCATTATAAACCTACAACTCTTTGTCATTGCCTGTTTATAGCTAAAAGGCAGGTAAGATGAATCAACACAGATGCAATAATTACATATTCCAAACCTCCCTGTCATTTGTCCTGCTGGCAACATTGAAATTGAATATATATCTAAATACTAAAAAAGTTCAAATATACAGGCCTCTTCAGCTTAGCATGTGATTCTTTATGGATGCATACATTTTGCTTTGCGGCCACCACATCACACTACATCAGTTTGCTTTTCTCACTCTTTGTGCTAAATTACACACTATACCAATACAGCCAAATTCCCAAATAAAGCTGTTCTCATTAACATATTTTCAGTTTTTCTTTTTTGTCAGATGGAGTACGAAGTTGCTACATGTCAAAATAAAGTAATTATCAAAGCATTTCAGCACGGTTGCAGGATTTGTCTTTTGAAAATGTTTTCTTTTTAAATAGTTGCTCAAGGGGTGTAAAACATAGTTAAATATGCTGACAAAAATTACAAGTTGGCAAAAATGCTGATATCAGTTTCCTCTAATTTTAAAAAAAATAATTGAAACCTTTCATGTGTGCTTTCATAAAACTATTACGTCTCACTGTATTATCATCTGCTGTGAAGTTATTTTTCACAATATAAGAAATGGATGTTTGGCATAAAAAAATGGGAGTTGAAGGAATTTCACGTTCGGTGCATGAACAATTAGCAGTTGGTTAAGTTTTGTTAACTTCCATTCGACCTTTACCTGAACACCAGTTAAAAGTTTACTCTGCCAAATTTGAATTATAAAGGAACCATGATGTTTTCTTTACCCTAAACCTAGGTATGGCCTAAATCTAACCAGGTGGTTTAGATGCCAGAACAGAAAATACATGTAAAAAGGAAAGTAACAAGTGAATTTAGGACAGATTCCACTTTTAATGCCCATGAAAAACAAATGAGTGTGTTAAAAAAAAAATAAACCGACAAATTTGTGTAATGATGGCCTCCCAAAATGTTCAAGCTGAAATCCGTCAGTGCTTGTTGTCCTGCTCTCTGCATCTGCCTCTGGTGAAGCGTATCTTTAGCCTCTTCCCCTCTGTGGCCTGTTTCAGGCTGTCTCTCCCTGTCCCACCTGCCTGTCTGACATGACACTAATTGAAGCTCCTAATGAGATACTAACAAGCCTGTGGGGGTATCCAAGAGTCAATCACCTTGTTTCTTGGTTAATTAGCTCACAACTAACCTTCCTCCTTTCTGTCCCACTGCAAGTATGGAAAACAAAAGGTTGGCTCTACAGACGAATACACAAAATTACACAATAAGAAAAGGGTCCAGACTTAAAACAATGGAAATGCTAACGAGGTCAACAGTTGGCTTGTATAGTATTGCATACAAGTGATTTGACAAAGATCGGTGGTGTCTTCAGCATTTTTAAAAAATTCCTAAACTGCCAAGTAAAATATAGATGGAACAACAGTGAGCGTTTCTAAATTAACCCAGGGTTTATATAGTTTACATAGACTATGCAAGTGTGTGTGAATTTTTATGTTTGTGTCCATAACTCAGTCCAAGCAGAGACTCTGTCTTTCTATTCTACCAGTCTATGGCATATGATCGACATTTCATAGATTTGCATTTTAAGCAAATTTTCCGGTAAGGTAAGCATATTTTTTCAATAAAAAAAAAATGTAGGTCAAAGCCACCTATGGTTTACATACAGATACTGTATCAGCCTTAACAAAAATATGTTATTAAAAGCTTTATGATGATTTCTATGTTCATTATGTGGCATCTTCATTTTGGTGAAAAAAAACTAAAATTGAAGTAAATTGGGGTTTATCGTGAGCTGAAATAGAAAAGGGACCAGCAAGATACAGAATGTAAATATAAAGCAGATGACATTTTGCTTTCCTCTTCACAAATTAATGAAACGAAAAAGCAGAAAAGGATGGAGGTGAAGAAAGAGGTAGAAATAGATGGATGGAGCGAGAGAGAGAGAGATGTAGAGCGAAAGAGCGAAAGGAGAGGGGGAGTGGGAAAGAAGCAGAAATTAAATGGAGGGAGTGGACTGTAAAATGAGAGAGTAATTTTGAAGAGTCAAGCTGAGCGAGGGAGCGACAGAGAGATAGAGCAGGAGGGAGGAGGGATGAAGACATTTGGTAGATATGAAAGCTAACAGCCCATCCAACCATGCATGCACACACACACACACACACAAGCACACACACACAGACACGACCACTCTTGCAAAGATCCCAGAGAGAATTGTACTTTCAATTTCCAGAGCCCTAATTGCATTAGAACTGCCCTGCTCTCGTCTCCTCTCTCGCTGTTTCTGTTTCCCTGTATCTCTCGCCCTTTTCTCCCCTCCTCTATGCTTTTGTGGACTTCCAAAGGACTGTTACATGATGCTCTGCACCTCCACTGGGCCCTCCTCTTTCCCTCCATCATCCTCTCTCCGTAATACTCTCACTCTCTCTCCCCACTTTGCGTCTACTTCTGCCAATTTACCTTGTTTCAGTTCATTCTTCTTATGCTCCCACTTTTTTTGTCCTCATGTTACTTTTCTTCTTTTGTCTCCTATATTATGGTTCTATCAATTTGTCAGTGTCCCTTCTTTTCTTTATCGTTCTCTCTTTTTTATTCAGCTGTCAGGTTTAACTACTCCCCATTTCTCACCCTTTTTACCTTCCATCCCCATCATTTCATTATACAATTGTTCTTTCTTATATTTATCTTCCCATTTTAACACATTTATTATTTCTCTGATATCAGTTGATCTGAATGTTGAAAAATGCTTGGCTTGGCGGACTTAGCTATATCCCAAGCTAACACTCTTGTGGCAAGACTCCCCTCTTCTCTTTTTGATTGCTGTTGATGTATAAATGTTTAGAGCACTCCATCCCCCAACTGCTCCGATACAGCTGCTTCGGTGGCACATGAGTACAGTGTGGTTGGTATAATCATTTCCCAAATGGGATTATGTAACTAAGCATGAAGTAGTGTGTTCTTCAGTTTCAGATTTGGTTCATGCAAAAAATCTGCAAATTTGGAAAACTAAGCACTTTCACTTTTTCTCCATTTTGTATCGTGTGTAAGGTTCTATCTCCTCTTTCTTGCAGGAGTTTTCTAATTCTATGTGAAAATTTCAGAAAATCAGAAAATGTGGAATACACATTAATTTGAAAAAAATAGTGTTAGTGTCCTCCTCTTGCCTCATAGCTTTTGTTTTCTTGTGTATTTCTAAACATTTGTAACTGACTTTCTAAAACTGCTACCAACCTACATATTCTATTCGATACATTCTCCTTCTCTTTCTCCCATTCTTGTTGACTGATTGGAGTGAACTGCCGCTTGGCATGGTAATGAACCTGCAGCTCCGGACAAGCAAGTTCTTAGTGACCCAAATACAAATACAGACACACATATACATTGAACATGTCGTGGTTGTTGATTAAAAAGTGTGTGTGAAGGCTCAAACAGTCTATAAAATGTTGAGAGTGACTGCAAAGTGACTACTCAAGTGTAAGTGAGACTATTTTTTTTTAAATCACTCTTCCAAGTAAATTTTAGTTAGTCTTTTTGACAACAAAATAACATAAAGCTGCACCTAACAGTGTAAAACAAACAGAAATCCATGGGAGTGTGTGCGTACAATAGATTGATTCCACCGCATCTTACTGAATGTGTAAATTAACAAAGAACAATTAAGAGAGAGACAGAGAGAGAGACAGAGACAAACATACACAGAAAAAAAGGACTTTGAAAACAATAGCTCAAGACATAAAGATTAAAGACACAAAGGGAAGATAGAAAGGCTGCTTTTAATGAATATCTACTAAAAATGCTAAATCTAAAATTGAGTTTGAAAACTGTATGCGTGTGGCTGTTTTCATCAGCAGATTATTGACTTTTTGTCTTTCTTCTTCATACTTTGTCTCCCTGACTTCCTTTTACACTGAGCCAATCAGAGGAGGTAAATTAAGAAGCCACTTTGCATAACTGCTCTGCTACGTGGTCTGCGTATGCACCCAAATGCACGGGCATCTTTAAGCAACAAAGATAAACAAGTGTTCTAATTAAGAATTAATTACATAGCAAAGCCTCAGAGAGAGGTGGAAGTCTGTGGAGAAATAAAGAGGCTGAGGATGAATAAGAGATGCAGGGAGACAGGGAGGCAGCAGGAAGAACGGGAATAAAAAGAGGAGAAGAGGTGAGGTTAAGGAAAATAGAGACAGGAAAGTGGGGTGCATGAAAGTGGTGAGGAGCTAATTAGACTGGGGAAGGAGAGGAAAATGGAGGACAGATTTAAAAACTATCCAATTCAAGGACAGGCAAAAGGAAGACGGTAATTGGAAAGAATATTTCATATCACATGTCCTTCCTCCATATACAATAAATAGATAAACATATGTACATTGGAGTGGCTATTTTTAAATGTATTTATTATTTTTTAACTGTTAACTAACTAACAAGCAAAACAGAAAAAAGCATTTATCTTTGCTCTATGAGAGAGACAGAAACCAACTCATCTCAGGCAGCGATGTGTAACGACAGTTGTTGGGAACATGAAGCAACATTATTAGGGATCCAGTTCATCAGACACAAAAAAATACCTAAAAAGAGAATAAAAAAAATAGTGTGACCGTTTCTGGCCTTTTCTGATTTCAAGTTTTCCCACTGGCTAAATTAACAAGATATTTTCTTCCTATTTCTTCTCAGTCAGTTCTTTTTTGTTACTAATTATTTGTACCACATATATGAGTTTCTTGTAAATCAGGTAAAGTCAAAGACAAAGAAGGATCTAAAGTTACAAGAAAGTGCTCCATCACTGAGCATATGCTGTGACGCTGTCCTTGGTGCTGAAACCAAATCCTTGTCAACTCTGTTTGTTTTAGATATATCTTGATATGCTGCATGTCTATGACTGTGGTCCTTAGCTACTTTGGGAATACATCATATGGCATCTATACCATTCAGGTTGATGAAATTATATTTTCTTTTACCTAACACAAGTACAGAAAGAATACTTATTTCTTCTCATTTTCCAATTTGTATGTACTTTATTCCTCTTATTGACTCCATTCTTGTCTTAGTTTCTCCCACTTGCAATTCCAATGGAGGGTGTGAGGAGTAGAGATGGGGAGAGTTGTTGAGGAAATTAGCATTTAAAAGAGAAATAAAATCCATGTAAAAATCTTTCAACATAAACATATTTATTAATTTTCTATGAGTAGAATTGTCAAGACTATTAACTGGTACTGCTGCATTTTATGGTTTCTTTCAGCGCATTGACAATACCACAATAACTTCCACAAAGCATACATGTTGATTCTGGCTTATATCCACCATGTCAGTTCATGGGATTCAACGTACTCATAGGATGGGACTCTACTTGTGCAGCTTTTGAATTGTCCAATTCTGTCTGTGCAGCTTTTTCATTCTGTACTCAGCTAAGCACCCTTACACAAACACTGACTGTTCAGCCCATGGAAGTGGTCAATCAACAATTTGTTTGAGATGTTCATGTCGTTGGCAGAATTTTTGAATACCATGTGAAATTAAAATTTACTTCTCAGTCCAGTGATTATAGCAGTAAGGAAAAATAACCAAGAAAAACATAACCAACAGTGGTGTAGGTGGTAGATTATCTGCCTATAGACGATGTGAATGGTGTGAATTTCTAATTCAATAAAACCAGGAAAGGTGGATGTAGCAGAAGAACTGCAAGACTCAGACTTGGTGTATAAATAGTCTAAGTAGGAAAGAAGCACGGATGACAGTTTATCGATATTTTGATGGTGACTTAAAAAAACCCAGCTATTTGCAGCCAACATCACTGTACATTTCTTTCTTTAATTTTTGTTTTGCTGCAGAAATTGTTAAAAATATGTTACTGACTACTGTCATCTTAACAGTGTCAAATTAAATCTCTATTAAATTCAATCTATAAATCCCTATCAGTGTGTGGTTCTGTCTCTCTATGGCTTACTTTTTTTTCTCTAGTTCCTCTCTCCCTAACAACTCCTCCACCTTCCATCATTGCCTCTCATCTCCACGCTAAGAGATGAAACCAATTTTTTAACCCCCATGGGAGACAAATTACAGCTAACAATCCCTTGTTTCCTAGAGATGGCTTCTTTCTTTGCAGCTCAGCCAAGAGACCAGAATTTATATGTGGAATTTCTATTAAAATGTTAAAACATCTGATACATCACAGATAATATTCTGATTTTCATTGATGCTTTAAAAGAAAAAATAAATAAATGCTGCACTATCGCAGCACTATTGATGAGCTGACTTCTGAATTAGGAGCTGATAGTTGATGGCTGAGGTGGAGGGGAATCACCCAAAGAGATGAAGCCGAAAGATAGTATCAAAACTGGCACATATACAATTACGAGTGACTTTTAGCTTTTAAGTCAATTTAAACAGCTCTAAGAAAGATCCAACATTTTCCAACATAGTTGCGTTTGTACTATTTGAAAGCTTCTGTATCTGTCTCTCTTTGAAGATGCACTTCCTCCTCATAATCATACTCCGTTACCCTTCCTCCTCTGAAAGACACAGAAAACCTGAAGCTTTCATCTCGGTGACCTATCACAATGACCCCTCTCAGTGGCTGACACCTTAAACAACCAACCAATAATCAACACCTGGTCAGTAGCTCTGGTAAACAAATCAGGAAGCCAAAATGGATTGTAATAGCGGCCATTTTGATGCTTTTACCTAAGGAGAAAGGTAAAACAGAGATGGAGGAAGAAAATTTAAAATTGGCTGAGTAGATATGTGTGCACAAAGATAGGTGGGATAGTTTGCTTGTTTGTCCAGGCAGTTTGTTGAATTAACATTTAGTAAAGTACAGGTGATGCATTTTTTTCATCAGAACAGTTGTAAATTAGTAAATGTTGAAAGGTAACTGGAAGATGTCCCCCTCTAAATAATATAGATATTTTTGGCAATAATGTCTAAAATTAATTGTCTAATAGAATACAGGTTTCTCTAAGATTTTGTTCAAATTGAAGTGTAAATAAATACAGAAAGAAAAGTTATTCATAACTGAAACCAATTGCAGTGTCAAGACTTTGGTGCAATAAGAGAAAGTAGCACTTTCTTGGTGGGTACATTCCACAACAGAAAATGTGACATTAAGGGTAAGTGTCCCCAGGATGAATAATTTGCCCACTTTCTGTTTATTGTCTACCTAAGCAGTCTGTGCAAGGCATTCAAATAAGCTAGGCAGAAAGAGCAGAAACCTTGAGAGAAACTGGTTTGTCACTGGGGCTTTGCTGTTTGACGGAAGGCTATCAGAGCACATTGGCTCTACCTCAGTGGTAACAGAACTAGGAGCATTTTGAAAAACATCATCCTACTCATCTTTTCCCCAAAACTCTTGGTTGGTTTACTTAAAACAGTATTGAGGTTTTGGGTTGTAAATGTTTGATGTAATGGTGGTCATATAGCTGATTAGTTATAATTAGATTATCTAAAAAGATTCAGATTTTATCAGATCTTACAAGTTATGTTTTCATGGTTCTTTACTCATTAAAAATAAGAATACTCAATCTTGCATCTTACACTTCTTTCTTTAGTATTTGTAATCTCTTTTGAGACCAGTAGTCTTTAATTCAAATGGTATTTAATTGTATGTCTATAACATAACCAGCAGCACGGGACGTGTTGAATGTTTTTCCCCATTAGGGGTGTGCTTTTATTTTCTAATTCATTGTTTCACATAGTATTCTTTAAAGCTGCCGGATACATAATCAGGGAGAATAAAAGCACTAATTCAAGATTAGATACTAACTATTGATCAGCATTCCCTGCAGAATCCCAACACCCTGCTATTTTACAAATCCCCCCAAAAAAACCACTGCTGAGGTAACTATTCTTTAGTTGCTGTTAAAGAGTCTTGCTCTTGTCTTATCTCCATCGATAAGACACACACACGCAGGTTTTGTTGAAGTGTCAACAGAGATAACTACTTCCGCTCCTCTTCTCTCACATTTAATGAAGGCATCCTGCGTTAAGATAAAATACCACTCTCTACTATGTTGGAGTGTCAACCTGGTAGTAAGTGGCAGTGGATCACCTATAACCTCATCATATGTGCATTATAAACACAATAACAATGTTGTTGTTTTTTTTAATACTAAGGTTATAATACCAGTGTATTGCAACACCTCTGCTTCAGACAATATATATATATATATATATATATATATTTATTTTTTCAGAACCAGTTCTGAAGACCATGAAAGAAGACCATGTGTAGACAGGGTTTCAGCTTGTTTCTTTCAGTGTGTATACACACAAGTTAAGCTGTGGATCTACTTGATTTTTGTACATCTTTCCACATGAATGACACCTGCCAGGATGACATATATAAAGAGGATGCATTTGTCCATGAATGTGTGTCAGTGACTTTGACTGCAATTAAATGTGTGAGTCTGTGTCAACTTGTCAAACTGCATGGTTGTGTGTCCATATAATCGTGAGGCTGCTTGTTATTTTGAAACCTGCGAGGGTGAAACCCTGCTGTGTGTGTGTGTGTGTATGTGTGTGTCCAGGAGACTTGTAACAGCAGGAGGGGGTAAACAAGGTGACCTTTACAGCTTTGATCACCCTGGAGGAATGGGGCAGGTTGAACATGTCAGCAACAAGGTTAGGAGGGAAGAAATGGAATAAAAAAATTTAGTCCATTTCAGCAAAAGAAATGTGAGCTGCTGCCAATATGTGTGATCCCAGATATTCATATCTCTTCACATCTGACGAGTTATCCCTTACCTCGGCCAGCGGTACAATGCCCTGTATGTCAGCATTGCTGATGTAGAGGTGTGAGACTTTCTCTGTTTGTCTGGAAGATGTCTGTGTGCCAGCTGGGTATTCCACTGTCCAGTGTAAAGTCTGGGTTGGCACCAGGTTAATCACATTATCCACCTCAAAGTCCAGCTGCATCACCTCATATGAGGGGCTTTCCAATCTATAAAGACAAAGAGAGGTCGACAGAGAGACTTTAAATTTTTGTTGTCTTTGTCGGATGTTTTGTTGGTACCTAATATGATGACACACTTAAAGGTTATTAAACAGCAGCATAATTTGTTTGTCTTAATTTGAACTTCTTATGACAAATGCATCTGTATTCAGGACAGACATTGACATACACAAAAATAAAGTATTGGACAGTGCAATAAGTAGCATTGCATATGATTTTAGACGTGCACTCATGTTGGTTTCACTTACACTGTGACCAGTTTAACTACTGGGCCAACCTGGAGACGTGAAACTCCATTAAATGGAATAAACAGTACCCATGCATTAAATGTGTGAGTGTTTTTGGATCTTTTATGAATCAGAAATAACTAAAGACCAAGTTGTGGTCCAAGTGTAACTCTAAAAAGGTTTATCCTTTAACATTTAATGGATTCATACTGACTTGTGCCCTGCTTTCTTACTTGCTTTCTGGTAAAAAATTAATGAACTCTGGATATTATGATTTATGTGTATCCAACATCTCAGTATTTCAGTTCAAATATTTTACCTGGAAAACTATGTTATCTTAAAATAAATATTTTCCCCTCTATTTCTTGATTCATATCCTGACTCACCTGTAAAGAATCATGTCTTTCATTTTTACATCTTGAGTTCTTGCTGCACATCACACCTTTTCAGCTTTGCAGATTGTCATTACCTTCTTTGCTGTTTTGCTTGTCAGATATCCAGATTCTATCTGCTGCCTCTTTGAATTACATCACGTTCTATCATTTGTCAGGGCAGAAATCATTTGCCTCTCCCTCTCTGTGCTGTGCTGGGGGGGTTCATCCCCAGTAGTGAGGTTTGTGGACAGATTCAGAATCAATCTCTAAATGAATGACTGAAAAGTCTTCCGAAAAATCAAATGTCAACACCAAGAAAATAAACTGCTAATGCCAGTTTAATACCAAACATATACATCATTTCTTAAATAAAAAACATGCTGAACAAAACAAATCTGACAAAAAAAAATCTGAATGTAATAGATAATTTTCTGTGATCAAGAAAGTTGTGAAAAATACCTGCTTATAGTTCACAGAAAGTGGCAAAGGTAAACATTCAACACAGATCACATTTAACCGTTTCACAACAACAAGAAAGACAATAATCTACATACTGTTTAGTAACCAGATTTTTCTGCTGTTTGTTGTCTCCACCTAAGAAACAAAAGATCTGTCCTGTTCTTGTTGCTACCCCACTTCACAACACACACACACACACACACACACACACACACACACACAGAGCAGCTGGTGGAACCTGAGTTTAAAGAAAAAAAAATGTAAACAGCTGTAAATTGATTTTCAGCATTTTAAAGCTGTCAGCTTCATGTGGAGACACAAATATATAAGGGGATAAAGGTCATGACATAGCCAATAGCTGAGTGTCTGTAATATCTGCTGTGTCTGTGTACTGTACTGCAAGCGAGGGGGAGAGTGTTTGTGTGTGTGTGAACGTGCGTGTGTGTGTGTCTGGGAAGATAGAGTGACCGATGTGTTGCAGAGCTAGATTAAGGGAGGAAAACTGATGGGCGTCAGATCCCCTTGACCTCTTTCAAGTCCCCCATCATGCTTGATTCTTTGCCATGTATCTCTACCTCTCCACCTTCCTCTCTGTCTCTTATAAGACCCAACCTCACCTCATCACCTAACATTCTCTCTTTAAAGAGAAATGTTGCTGTTTTAGGACACAGATAGTGCAGCAATGTTCTTACGGCTACATACTACAGTGAAGGATAACCACAATTTTACTTAGCCCTCAGTTCCCTGGAAGCCAATAATGTGAAGTCAATCCTTTCTAAATCTTTAAACTTTCAGTGTGTAATATTTGGGTGAAATATTGATAGAAATATGACACAAAATGTATTACTATTTTTTCATTTGTGTCAAGTCAGGTTAACGTAGAAAACAAATGTTTTCATTACCCGAGAACAAGCAATATATATTCAAAGATGTTGTAAGTCCTCCTCCTTGCACCACCATGTTACTACAGTAACCCAGAATAAACCAAATAAACATTCATTCTAGAGAGGGACTTGTTTTTTTTCCTACAGTCCAGCAGGATGAGGTTGAAGGTATTCAGTTGCAATTTGCAATTCATGATACTTTGATGTCACTACATGCCACACACTGGACTTTTAACATGTACACCTGCAATAGTGCAGAAAGAGTATTACCAAATCACACTCCATCATCATCATGTCGTCCCCACTCTTTCCTAGATGAAAGTAGCTGGTAAACCCTCAACTTTTAGAGCTCTGTGCAGGCACAATGATCCTGGGTTGTACTGTTCCAGCAAATGCACATATATACAACTTCTGCTCTTCTTTAGTCAGTCTTTGCTGTATTCCATGCGTTACTGGTTGTTAGCAATGGCAGGCTGTTATTCTATTGCTGCCAAGGGGGAAGAGAATGGGAGCACATTTCTTTAATTTGAAAATAACTAAATCAACTAAAGCATTAAAGAACACAGTACAAAATGTCTTTAACAAGAGCCAAGCCTGGCAGGTTCTGTCAACTTTCAGGCCTTAAGAGGAAGATTGCACTGCATAATTATGCAGTTGTTGAGGTTAAAGAGCACAGTTCAGACATTAAAATGATTATTGTTGTCTCTAAATCACGAGTTTGATTAATGTTTACATTAGTGAGATTGTTGTGAGAGGTTATTAAGGAACGCTGCTTTGACAATGTGGGATCATTATCAAAAACTTAGGCAAACATATGTAAATTTGACAAAAAATAAAAATAAAAAGCTAATTGTGATCATTAAACGTAAACTTATTATTTTTATTAAGAAACTTTCAGTCTTGGTTTGGACATGAGCAGTTCTTCAGGCACATTTGCTTTAAGTAACTGACACAGACAAGTGAAAGTGAGGAAGAGAGACACACAGCAAAAGACCGTGGGTTGGACTCGAGGGAGATTCCCTTTGCTCTTGTTTTTATCTCCCAAAGCTCTGACATCAGGGATTTCTGTGGCTTGTGGCAACTGCCTGAGCTGCTACAGCTTGGGACCCCAAGAAAAGTTTTCCACTTAAGGAGAGCTTTGCAGCAGGTGCCTTATGATCCTGTGTCTCAGTCATGCTCTCCTCTGCCATTTGTCTACATTTAGGTATTTTTCAAACCAAGACAGTGGGTGAAATTGGGCTCAGAGCTGGAGGGGTTAAAAGCTGCCATGAAATGGTTGGTGGAGGGCTATATCCCATTACATGTTTATGCATATTCTTTGGTCTGCTTACTGTATTATTCATTTGATGGAAGGTTATGCCATGCACACACGTGCATCTGTGTTTCGATAACCACAGATTCTTCTATTTGTTTGTGCCTATTGTCCACATAACTGTCAAGGCCACAGGACACAAATGCAGGGTTGTTTTAAAGGCAATAATGTTTTATATAAACAGCAGGTTGAGGATCTCCAGACAGAGCAAAGCAAGAGGGCTGTGAAACTCCTAATGCACTCTCTTCAGTAACTATGGTTGACGACTGTGCAGCTATGAAAATTATCCAAGAAAAACTCTCCACGCCAGGAGGAAAACAAAACAGGCTATGAACGATTACAAAATAAATTCACGCTCTCCTACTGAGACAGACTTAAACAAAAGAAGCTGACTCTTAAAAAAAACCAAAAAAAAAACCCAGAGGAATTATGAAACGTAAACCTGTAACTATAAGCACACCTTTAACGGCGGCGCAAAGATTTCTAAAAAAAAAAAAAAATCATTCCACTAGTGGAGGCACTGTAATGTCTCTGTGTGACTGGAAAACTGGGGCTTTGGCTCCCATTGTCAGATTGCTTATCATTATTCTTTGTTGACATGGCAATAGGAGACGCTAGCAAGATATTGGTGATGCTGCTGTGGAGAAATAGCGTTTGGCAGAGTTTGACATCTTTGAATTGAGTTGTCAGGACGATAATGAGGCAACTACTACCTCTTGTCCAGTGTGGTTATGCAGTCAGCTGTCACTGTGGAACTTTGGTTCTGATTTTGTGTTTTTTTTTCTTTTTTTCTATGGACTTTTTTTGTAAACAGAGCTGTGTGGATCATGTTTTTTCTTTCTTAGAATTACCTGCACTTAGCCTCAGTATACTCCCAGTGATTGGGATGGGTCATCAATTTTGTGATAATTTTGCTTGAAATGACAAGCTTTAAATTACCTTCAAGACTGACCAATTCAATTTATTCAATGATTGGCAGGCAAAAGACTGGCATGCAGGTGACTTTCAGGGACAAGCTATGTTTAAACCGTTATAAAAAAGTTATTTTCACAAAGACTCTAAGACACACTAATGTGTTCTATGCTGATGGGAAAACAAAACCATATTATAGTATTAATCTAAACAAAAAAATAGCAATGAACTAACTAATCAATTTGAGATGCAAAAGCCAGCTCAATCTTTATACTGATCCAGATGAATGGGTCAGAAGTGGCATCCAATGCAAAATCTAGACCCAGCCAAGTGATCTATTTTAAGAGGTTGTCTGGGCATGTGTAAAGCACAGTTGGTGGTGATTACACAGTAGCACAGGTAGGGAAAAGATAAAAAGAGAATATATTCTCTCTCAAATTTCTGACTTTTTGGGGTTTTTTTTGGAGATCATGATGGTCCACAATGCCCTATGTGTGAACATTTATGTGTAACCATCAATATCACTTCTTCTGTAACCCGAAAGGACACAGTAGCACAAGCCCAATTTTTTATATTACAAGGAGAAACTACTTACACTGTATAGGTTTAGACACATACACTCTGAGACACGATGCTCTGTCACTCTCACTTTCTGTTCCTGTCTGTCCTACTCTCATAGACACATGTGCACAGGCAATGCACAAGCAACACACTTCTCTCACTATCTTGGATGCACACTGATACAGACGCGTGTACACACAGCTATCCAAAAATGTTGAATGTGTTTGGGTGCAGTGTAATCACTGGAGCTGAAAAAGCAATGTGTCTGCAGTGACAGGTTCATTCAGGTGTTAGCTTCGTCCAAACCACAAGGCTCCAAAACAATATTCCACTGTCCTCTTGTGCATAAACTTACACAGGCACACTTACACGTACACACACCAGAGCCTTGCTCTCCAACACTCAAAACCAACCAAACAAAACTGATACAGAAGTTCACACTCTCACCACCTATGAGATTGCTTTTCTTATGGCATTTCTGACGTCCAGCTATTATCCCTGTTACTGACACAAGGGTGTAAGTTTACAGTGTCGACCTGACTGGGTCAAAATGTGTCATCGTAGTGGGTTTAACACCACCCATCATATCCAGGGTTAGACATGGTTCAACAAGGCTTTTATGAACAAGTGGTTCAATGATGAATAGAAATTTGAGTTGTAAAGTTTGAATGATGTTTAAGTCTATAACTGACCAAATTCAAGAAGACATCACGGTGAAGAGTGATATGATAGTTTAGAAAGTGAGGAAGAGAGGGACATTTAGATGAAAGAAAATCAATTCTGTACCTATCTTACATCATTTCTATGGAACATTTGATGCATGATTTGACCCATGCTGACTTCTGATGTCTGCAGATCTTGGCTGCAATGGGTATCTAGAAGTGTCATGAATCTTAAAAGGACATGCTGCAGACCCAAACAGAGTTGAGTGGAGCTATGGTTACAGCTGGCCATTTAATGTGACCATTGTCCTTGTCCCAGTATACATGCACAAGAAGGGAATCAAGTTGTTAAACAAAGTATGTTTGATGCTTCAGCACTTTGGACTGTGTGAAAAAACAAGTAACAATTCTGATACCTGTAATTTCCTCTGTGTGAGAAAACAACATACATGTAGGTATAGATTAATTGACTGCCTAGATGTTGTCTTTAGGTTACTTGAATGGTGAGTTTCTTAAATGACGTTATGGTTTTGAAATAAGGATTTTATTAGAGCAAAATGACAGTCTTGATTAAAATACTTTAAGTGACTGTGAGTTGAGAAATAGTCTTAATGGACTGATTTTCAGTCATTTAGCCTTTTGACAAAGGAAATAGAAAAAAATGTGAATGAGAGCAGCTTTATTTCTAAATTTGGCTTTATTCACCATTTCATGCACAAATTTTGAAAGCCTCAGTCAGGAATTTTTTCCCCAAGTGTTTTTATTTATCTTTAGACATAAAGAGAACAAATTATTTTTTTTTTTTACACCAATTATTTAAGGAGTTACTGCAATGTCACATGGAATGGGCATGGTGCATCTGAGAAACAGAAACATAAAACATAATGCTTTAACGTCCACTTTAGTGGCCTATGTGCAACTTTGACAAAAAAAACCCAAAAACATTTATTATGATAAAACAACATTTTTAATTCCATCCACTCAAGTGGACGTCGTGCATGAAAGGGTTAATATACACTTTTTCTCTACCCTTTTTACAAAAAGGATGCAAAAATATGTGATTGTAGTATGTGTGGAGCCCTGAGGGCTATATTTTACTTCATGCAATTTTGGTCAGGCTAACACATATACAAACATTTCAAAAGTCTGGTTCTGGTCAAATCAACTCTTTGTTAAGGTCAACTCTACAAATTAAGGCCAAAATTAGGTTTTGGTTTGAGTCTATAAGAGTAACATTTTGGAAAAAGACACCATTACATAACTCCTTCTCACTCATTGTGAGTTAGCAAGGCCTGAGAAAATGAGTAATGATCCTTCTCACTATATTCCAAATTAGATTATTGAATAGATTAATGTTTCCTTGTGATTTCAAGCAAGAAATATTGAATTTTTTTGTTATGGGATTTTTTTTTTATTCAAACAACTACAATTTAGTTTATCCTTTGGTGATAATACATAATATTTGTCAGAGTCACAGATGGATAGTTAATGCATTGACGTTTTGACCTGTTTTTCTTCTTTTTCATCCATCTTTACATCTTTGCTCAGCAGATTAGGCAGATATGCCATTTACCCATTCTCTGTTTGAAGCACACCAACCTAGCCACCAGACATTACGCAAATAATTGTTATAGTGACACCATTAAGTTCAGGATGAAAAAATAAGTAGCTCTATTTGTTGTAAGGGATAATAACTCTTTTTGGTGGGACTTTGGACATTAAGGATTTTACATAGCTTTTTGTGAATGTAAAATGTTGCAAAGTTGGGGGAAACCCTCACAATCAAAATATGTAATCTTATATTTAAAAAAAAAAACAATCTAAGGCTAAAGCTTATAAGAAAGGATGAAGAAATTTTGCTACACCAAAGAGCATAAATTAACAAAATCCACAACAAAACAACACCTTGAATACTTCAAATGGTTTGAGCATCTGAGGACAGGCCTTTATTTTGTATTCCTTTCTTAGTCAATGACAGCTTAATGTACAACGAAACAGACAGCTACACATCTTTTTGAAAGTGAATGTCTTGCTGTCTGGGGATGCTGCCGTGGCTTAGCCCATAAACCTAGATAAAAAAGATAAAGTTCTGCCAGCAGTGAGTGTCTTCCGAGATGTGCTGGTTAGACTCACTTTAGTGTGTAACTAGTTTGGCACTTCTGGAGTCTCAGAGCTGATTAGGGAAAATGATTGACTTGCTTTTGCCTCTTTATCTGTTTAGCCATCAATTAAACAAAACAGATAAAATTGGGTTAGTGGTTTCCCTATTCAGCCCTTACTTTTAATAACCTTTCTGTCTCTTTACCTGTTTGTTTCCATTTTGTTTCTCTGTATTTTAGGCCATCCTCGTGGCATTGCTCTTTTAAAGGCAATAGCTGGGTTGTTTGGTTCATAACAACCATTAGAGGTATCGCCAAGAACATTTTTAGCTCCCAGAGGATGAATCCTGTTTGGTTTGATATGCCTCGTTACTATTTTATCAGCAAATGGACAAGCCCATTTACTTACATTTTCTGTTGGATCAGTCGTACAGCTGATATCTTTTAAATGAGATGGAGACAGGGGAAAACTGAAAACTACAAGAGAATCATATATATAATATATATGTATAACATGAATTCAGTAGGTTTGCCGTTTTCCCAACTTCCTTTCTTTCAACTTTTGTGGGAATGTCTGTCTCACAATTTATGCGTCTCTGATTGCATGGTAGTCATTCGTGGCTTTGGGGAAATACAAGACTTGGCGCTCTGATCCAGGAGAAAACTCAAGGACACACAAATCTTGCGACGCCTCCAAAAGTCGTGCCATATAGTAGAACTGGACACTCAGTCAAGGACCAATCTATGAGTTGTCACTGATTACTAATAACATTTAAAATAAACGTGAGGATCATGGGTGATTCTGAAAAATAATTCTACTTTTCTCTCGAATGTTGTTTTCAGAGGGCCTCAGCTCCTTGAGACTCTTCTGACATACAAACCCTGTTGCTTCCCCCTCACTGGTTTGTTCTGAAGAGAAGCAGGGGGGGGAAACATCTCCCTCAAATACAATCCCACATATACAATCCATAAACATGCACACAGTCACTCACACCATGTAGCAAGTGCTGGGAGGACAGGGTGTCTCATCAAAGTGTACCGTAGGAAAGTGATGGTCTAGGGGGAAATTCAAAGGACAATGGAGAACAAACATACACACACAACCACACACACACACATGCACAGCTGGCAAGAAGAGAAGAAACATCCCCTGGGAGAATTCAAGGCAGGAAACGAAGGATAGAAATGGGAGGTGAACAAGAGAAGAGGCAATGGAACATTTTTTCTGTTTTTGCTCAGAGGAAGTTGTCACTTACAACATTTCCCCTTCAGTATCTGCACAGCCAGTGGCTGACAGTAGGTGTATGTGTCTGACACACAAGGTGGATGGATGGATAGATCTGTAAGTGATGATTTGGGCTTGTTTTGCAGCCACAGTACCTGGACAGCTTGCGGTCTCTCAGTACGTTTACAGATACAGTTGATTCGGGCTAAAGTTGATGTTTGACTTGGCCATTTAACAAGACCGTGTCCTTGTCCCAGTATCTAATTGTATGTATGCAGGAGATGACTCGAGTTATCGAGTATCCCTGATGCCACAAGACTAGATGGAAATATAGCCACTCTGAGCTTGTTAATGTTGGGCTTCTTCAGGTTGACACCAAAGGCCAAACCAAAAATTTATCAGGCAGGAAATCAATACCATGTCAAGCAGTAGACTAGACAGCTTTTCAGGTTTGTATATTTTACAAGTGTTATAGGCTCTACTGTTTGTTTAAAAAGATGCACTATTTCCCTTGTAATCTCTGTTAATACCGACTTCTGTTATTTCTGGGTCAAAACCTCGGACGGGAGCTGTAGAGCTATCAATATAGCACCCAGGCCAGTTGAAGTCTAACTGAGCATAAACATCCAGGACTAATTCAACCAATCCATTCATCCACTTTCCACATCTGCTTCATACTGTTTTTTTGTTTTTTTTTGTGAGGGGTCTGGAGCTTATCTGAACTGCTATCGAACTTGAGGCAAGGTACTCAGGGTCAACACAGAGACAAACCACCTTGCACATGCTCTCACTCCAAGGCCCAATTCAAAATCACCAATTAAAGTAGCATGCATGTTTTTGGACAGTGGGGGGAAGCCGAAGTAACTGGAGGGAACCCACAGGGAGAACATGCAAACTCCGCACAGAAAGGCCCAATTCATTTTCAGTCCAGTAGCGTTCTTGCAATGAGGCAACAGTGCTAACCACTACATGCTGAGCAGCCTGTTATTAAACCAACTATCATATTATCTGGGTTCTTTGGTCCAGCTCTGAATGCTTCACTTTCGATCAGACTAACATGTTTTTGTCTATTTTAAACATTTGGTTTTGGGCTGCCTAACAGAATAATTGGTGTGTTGTAAACATGACACTTTTGTTGAATGAATAATGGCATTTAGGAATATTTGATGAGTTTTTTTATCTCAGGTTGTATGTATCTTGTTTAAAGACTTGGTTAAAATAATTCCTTGTGGAACCACAAACTGACAACACACTGTCACAACCTTCACACACCTTTACCTTCTGTTTGTGTGTGTGTGTGAGATAGAGAGTACATGGGTGAGCTTTGGTGTGACGGCTGGACACAGCGATGCTACGCATGGACGCAGACAGCCACTGTCAGTTTGGCTTTAGATGGCCCCTGAATCATGTGTGACAGTGTGCATGTTCTCACAAGAGTGCATATCGTTATTCGGCCCTTGCCTTTCAGTCCATCAGCCATTCCCACAAAATTTCAACACCTGAATGTGCACTTGATGTACACACATCCATTGAGTACACATACAATTTAGGTCTTATTAACCTGGGTTAGCCTCCCCTGACCAGCTGTTACTGATCAGTAGATCTGGGTTACTATCAATTATCAAACACCAGAACAAGCAAGAGAACAAAGGGGATATAGAGGGAGAGAAGAAAATCTGAAGCGAATAAGGTATCGAATACTCAACAAGTGATCTTGGTGATACAGAATATATAAGAATAAATCACATGCTTTTGATGCTAATTCAATTAGCCTCAAGTAGTAAGGACTGGTGAACCATGTTGTTGTGATACAATATCCTCAACATCTTTTCGGTATCTGTAAAATGTTGATTGCTTTTGCTGACTTTCGATTACAGCTGCCTATATACAATGTTGTTCAAGTTATGAAAAGATAAAACAAAGTCTTTTTAAATTATTTGACCAGCAATTAAGGTGGCTCTCCATAAAGTGGTGCACAGAATTTCTTTCTAATGTTGAGGACAATACATTGCTTGTGTTACATAAGACCTTCAATAATCAGCCCCTCATATGTTCATAGCTCTTTATTATCAGTTAAATGTGAAGAAAATGTCATTGCTTTGAGTTGTATTGTTTATCAAGTAAAACGCTGGGCTGTGAAATTAATATAAATTGATGAGAGTTTTGTTTGAAAAATGCTGCCATTTAATCTTTTTGTGAACTAATTGTCTCAATCTGTCTAATCTAATGTAGTTTTACACATAACAAATTGACTCTAAAACCCTCTGGAAAAAGTGAACCTTTATCCGTGTAAGTGTATATCTGTGCATGCATGTATGTGTGTGTCTGACAGAGGAAATGAGTGTGTATTCAGGCTGTCAAGAATACAGTGAGGTTGTCACTAAGAGGACAGAGGGGACTCTGGGGGAATGAGCTTGCAGAAACAAAGGACAGACACACAAACCAGCATATATATCATGGCATACTTTTCACATATGCAGGACCAAAGGTAACTTCAGGTTTAGCTCTTGTACAAAGTGCATTCTGGCAAACCAATGACAGTCGTATGCACAACATCCCTTCACTCTTCATTAAAATGAGTGCACATAACCTTCACGTTGAAAGTTGAGAGAAGGTAAGAAGATCAATAAGAAACACTCTGACACTGACACAATGCTCTTGTGTCTTTTCTTTCTGTGTACATTTTCTTTTTTTAAGGTTTGGGAAATACACCACTGAGTCTCTCTCTCCATACATACATATATATATATATATATATATATATATATATATATATATTTATATTGATCAGATTTGTATTGTTCAGTATTGTGAAGACCGATTAACGCTGCACAGATTACAATTTTGTGTAGTTCATTGCTAGAATTTCTCCAACAACACACACCTCTTGGATCTATAATTCCATCTATTAAATTCAAACTTTGTTTTTTTAAATCTTTTTGTTGATTTTGCTGTGATGACAACAACGACAAAAAAAAAAACTGGGACAGCGACTTTTTTTCCACTGTCTTGCATCACCTCTGTAAGGCTTTGGGAACTGAAGAGAATTTTGTGGTTGACCAGCCAGTGCAGATGTAACAAAAGCACAGCCACTGGGTTATTGTAGTTTGGTATTGTCTTGCTAAAAAAAGAAGACCTTATCTAAAAGGGACAGTATTACAGTTTCATGAACACCTAGATAGAGCTACTGTTCAGAGTACAACTTGACCATTTATTTGGACCATCATCATTGTATGTCCAACGCTGTGGACTTTATGAAAAAATATTCAAAGCATTTAGCCATCTGTATCTTTCTCTGCTGGAGATCATCTTACATGTAAATACCTGAATTCATTCCACAGATGTTTTTTCTAACTTGCTTGAATAGTGATTTTGTCAGATGATTTAGCGGTTATAAATACAGGATTTATTGGCAAAACGCGACTGTCTGGAAATGCTTTATGATGTTTATGTTTCTGACAAAAGAAAGAAAAATGTCTGAATAAATCTAATAGGAAATTAGGCTGTATTAATGTACACTTAGACTTAATTGTTGCTCTAAGAAGATAAGAAATATGTAACTTTGTTATTATGGCTTTAAGTGCTTCAATTAAGTTCAATAATATGTCTAGATGCATTTTAAAAGTCCGGTCTTGGTCTGACTGACACGATATTTCGTTTTCTTCTAGTTTCATGTAAAAACGCCATCAGAGTGGTAGAAGAGTGGCAGAGTGTGTTTTTCTATAACCTGAAATATGTATTAAATGTTGTTTATTAGTTAAATTGTCTCCACTCTATGTACCTCTATTTAAAAAAACTTGCTATATTATGCCCCTCTTACAATCATTTATCTCTCTTTTTCTCTTATACTCTCATTTAGCATCTTTCATTTTCAAATATTGTTCTCTGTGCATGTACACAACCCCCCTCATCTCTGTCTCCCTCTGACACCTGCTATGCCAGCCATCTCTTTGTCTCTTCCTTCTCCAACATGCACAGACCCCCTATCAAGTCATTCTAAATACACACAAACACAAATCTCCGTCCCCTTTTATCCTTGCTTGCTCTTCCTTGTTGATACCTTCACCCCAGGCTGAACATATTATTATCCTCTCTCAGTCCAACACACACAAATGGACATGTACATGTTTCCACTTTTATCATTCACCCAATAAAAAAAAGAAAAATTTCCCCACACTTTATCCCTCCTTCCACATTTTAACAACAGTTACACATTCTCTCTTTCCATCGCTAACACACGAGGGGACAAACACTGACCCCCCACACAGACTTACACCAATATTCAACATGCAAATGCTTTTAAGAGAGGCTCACTAAAAGAATGGCAGTGTGTGTCTGCACCTGTGTGTGCATGTGTATGCATACTTAAACACTCTCCCAGGCATCATGCTTTGTCGTTTTTAGTATTTATGTGTATTTTTTATGGATTCTTTTTGGGGCACACAGCAGGAAGAGCTGGGGAAGATGCAGGAGGGGGAATATTTAGCCAGGCGAGGAGCCTCAGAATGGAGCTGGTATTTCTTTGTAATTACATGCACCCTTATGTCATCCTGATTGTTCACGAAACAAACTACGATATCAAGAGAAGCTTCAGACTTTTTTTTCTTCACTGAGTCAAATTGCAAGGTGCTGAAAAAAATGTTGACAGAAAGATCATATTATCACTTTCCTTTTGCCACTAAACCATTCAGCGGTTTCAGAGATTTGTGACAATTAAGCCATGTTAAGACTTTCTCTGACTTAAGTTTGGCTAGTTTCTCAGTAAAATGTAAATACCTGGTAAAATGGATATCCAATTTTAGTTTTTAGTTGGGGACACAGAATGAAAAAACTTCTATGTAATCAAATTAAAATGTTGATCATAATTAGAAAAAAAAAGTTGTTGAAGCCACATAAACACACATGCCCCAAATTTGAATCATTAAAATACAAATAAAATGACCAATTTAAAATCCTACTTTTTCTCTTTTTAATTGGCTTTTTCAGTGAATATGTATTTACACGCTAAACTATACAAAAGGACAGTCGTTTCTGTGATTGTTTGATGGAAGTGACTTAGTTAAATTCAGTTCAATTTAATTAACTTCAGTTCAGTTCAGTTTATTAATCCCTGAGGGGACGTCATATTGCTGCAGTATAATTTTTTTTTATATAGATATGTCATTACAGAAAACTATGGACTGTTTTCTTTGTATCATTTCAAACTTTCAAATGCAGAAACATTTTTTAGAAGGAAACAAGTGATTCTGTATGTCTCAGAGGAAACGGGAGGAAAGCAGAATAAGAGAGAGACATCACATGAAAAATGAGTCGATGACAAAGCAGAGAGAAAAATATGGGATGGATAGAGCAGGAGAGACATATAAACAGAAGCAAAAATTTCAGCGAACGAAAGCAAGCATTTATCTTCTGCATCCAAGTAATGGTTTTGACATTAGCATCCATTACAACAACTCTGGTTTGTCTAATTGCTGCAAAAGAAATGTTAAAAGAAATTAATTATCATCTTGAGGAGATGAAGAGAATATGCCAGGAACAAGTGGCATTCATTTTCACATATCTCTGATGATCTCATTAGGTCTCCATCTCCTCCATTACCTGATTCCACCCAGTTTTGGAAAAGCAGGCGGGAATCAAAAATGAAAGCAGTGTCCGTCAAACAAGCCTTTCGTGACTTGCATCCGAAGTATCTTTTCAAACTAACTTTGTTAAGGCATTGATTAAATCTGCAGGGTGCAACTTTTTAGTCTCCCCTTTCTATCAGATTTAATAATAGCAACTAACACGTTTCATGTGTGCTTATCACATTTAATGATAAGGAGATGCCACTGTCCTCCATCTGAATGGGCCTCTTTTGTCTAAAATTCAAACACACTGCAAAATATAGAGATTTACCTGGCATTCATTGGCTTGACGTTGGAAAGGGCTTAACTGCAATGCAGCTCCAACTACATATATATGTCTCACAGTCCAACTTTAAGTTTACCTGCACACAAAACTGTGGAAACAACCATTGGAGAGGTGCAATCATAAAAAAGAAAACTTAAAATGTCTCCTCTGAAGGTGATTGAAATGGAAAAGAATTTATATTGTACAATGCACTGAAGAGTAACAATTTTTGCTCTTTCATGCACAATAATTTGCCAAAACTTTGCTTTCCAACTAATAACCTTTTCATTTAAAGTCTTTTTGTCAATGTGTAATCGTCAGCTTGCCCAGTCAGAGCTAAAACAGGTGCAAGGTAACTGCTTAAAAAGCAAGAAAAGCTGAAAGGTTTTTGGGCTTATTCTGCTAAAACTTATTAGACTTGGTAAAGGGAAAAGAAGAAAATAGTCTCTAAAAGGAGTGAAAATACACAATCAGGTTTCAACAAAGTGGATTTTAAAGGGAAGCCAGAAAGATTTGTTACACAAGTCAAACTTTTAACTGAAATCTTTTGGTGAGATTACTCAGTAGTGTCACAGCTGCTGGGTTAAATATCATGATATATATATATATAAATACCGACTGATCACCTTACTGTATACCCTCTTTCCTATGATTTTCACTTCATTGGTTCCAGCTGCACTTAAATCTCCTTTAGCCAATCTCAAACACTCAGAGACATAATGATATATCAATCTGTAGGGGCAATAGGAAAAAAAAAACTTTGAAAAGGCAGAATGACAGTAAACGCACAAACAATTTTAAATCGGACATCTACAAAAGTACAGTCAAACATGTAGTATAGGAAGCTGTCACTTTCACCACAACCTAAATTTAATAACCAATCTCTGTATCTTTTCTCATCCATATTCAGACAAACACACACAGACACGTTAACTTTTTTTTTCCATGTCTCAAATCAGATTTATTTAATGCAGCACAGTGTATCAAATCAGTCTCTGCTTTTAGCCATCTTCTGTGATATTTTGTACTTTTTTGATATTTGTCCAGGGTGAAGACATGACTTGTGAGATATGGGCAACTGATGGGACAAAATTTTAATTTTGTTTGTTTAATTCATTTGAGCATTGGCCATTTGTCTCAGAGAGAGGGGAAACATGGAATAATGCGTGGCTATTTCAAGAGCCAGACTAATGTTTCTCTCCAACAGTTTCAGAATAGGTTCTGTCGAGGTGTTTATTTTTCAGTGTATTGTGTTTTCAGCTCATGACATTTTCATTTCATTAACACCATCTGAGGATAGAGAGGTGGAAAAGTCACCATATTGCCAGTATAGTGATAACTGATTTGTATTATTTCAAACTTAAACAATTCCTGAGTGATTTCTGCTAGCTCTTTGCACAGCTCTGTGTGTTTTTAAAGAAGCAATAATCCATTCCACACAGCTATATGCAATCACTACAAATAGCCATTTCTGTCTTGTGGCATTTTGTTAAAAACATGACTCAACTCCTACCGTGAACTCAAAAACATCTTACAAAAAGCTGTTCTTTCTTATTTTGTTTGTAATGATACCACATCAAATGTGGTTCTCTTGTCGACTTCCTACTGTTTACTGACCAGTTATGTTTACCTTTTACATTCCCCGCACTATGAAAAATAAATCTATACAATATTAGAAAACAAGCGATATTTCATATGAAGGAGGATTTGTAGCTGATGATGCAGTTTTTTTTTTTAAATATTGTAAATAAAAATGGGTCTGGCAGAAATGTAGTAATCACCGAAGGAAGAATTTCAGAAGAACTCTTAAACTCTTAGACTAGTCAACAAAATAATCACATTTATAAAGAGAAAAACAACAAAACGGAGGAGCAAGAAAGACATTTTTTTAATTGTGTGATAACCACACATGCTGCACATTAGAGAAATAAAAAGAGCATTAAATATGTTTCATGTTCCTCAATGGAATTTATCACAACAAAACAGGAATCAGCTTAATTAGCTGGGATACATTTTGTTGTTGTTGTAGTAAAACAACTAGCCTGCAGTATACTGCTAAGACAACAGAAACTCACTAACTACTATACATTGTAACATTTTCAACTGTAGAAAGATGCATAGAAACAGACAGGAGGAGAAAAAGGGGACTCAGGGAAAGCAAGATGCAGATGGTGAAATGCAAAGGTGAGCCACAGGAATGGGAGCTTTCGAAAAATTGAGAACATTTAATCCGGTTTCATAAGATTAATGTTGTGAATATCAGCAGATGAGCAGCTTTGACAATTGTACATTGTTCAAACAGTATTATCTATATGGCCAATGTGAAAATCAACAGCAAACTGACTTTACCTGAAAGCAATTTTGAGGTAAACGTATAAAAAAATTCTTTTCAGTTAAAAAAAGCTGGAAGCTGAGTTGTATTCCAAGAAAATTTGTATGGTAGTGTAAGAAAAAAAATGCTGCAGTGATTATTTACTGACAATGTTTTGACTGAGACAAACTATTCAAAAGCCCAACTCAGGTACACTGGCATTGAATATGTCAGATTTACAAGAAGAGGATGAGATATACACCTGTTCCTTTAAAGTGAAACATTGATGTACTGATGATAGTAACCTTCAACCAGCTGATTGTCATGGAGAGAAACATTATTCCCTGAACATATGAATTTATCATAGGTTTATGTTTGATTCACTTTACAGTTTATTATCCATGTTATATCTCGTATCCTGTCTTCATATCCATATTGTTGACCATGATGAAGGGATTTTGGGTACTTCTTGGAAGAACTTTCACATTACTATGAATAGTGGATACTGTATACAGTACATTTTGAAGTTTGGAATTTTATATCATGGATCATTTTGGATTTTTAACTTTATAAAAATGATAAAAATGGGTGTGCACGCTATTGTTTAATACAAACCTTTTGCCTGATAAAGATCCAAGTTGGAGTAAAATGTCACGAAAAATAATCTCTGTTGTAAAGAGTAAGTGTGAAGGCATAATTTTCAGGTGTTACCTACACCGGAATTATTTTATGAAGTGAGTGTAACTATCTCCATTTTTTTCAAGTGTAAAAAAGCTGTTTGAGAGGGTTCATAAGATGAAGCTTTTTCAAATATGTTTTAAATGAGTCAGGATAAACCACTTCAATCTTGTTGTTTCATTTACACGTTTTGTTCGAAATTTTAAGCTGTTCAGTTTAGGGAGTCATGGTGGTGTGATGGCTAGCACTGTCAAATCACAGCAAAAAGGTTCCTGGTCTGAATCTCGACTGGGACCTTTCTGTGTGGAGTTTGCACGTTCTCTCTGTAAATGTGGGGGTTCTCTCCAATCTCTCTCCGGCTTCCTCCCACAATCCAAAAACATGCATGTTAGTACAGGGTCCAAGATATGAAAGGTTATCTTTTAGGCTGATAACATTTCTTTTTCCTGTTTTATATTTTCCTTTGAGATCATGTACAATATTTTTCTCAGCAAAACAATACCTTTTTTTTGCAGAAGACCTTTTTCTCTTTGCCATTGCCATTGCTTTATGTTGCTTAATGGTGCCGGAAGACAAAGAACATTTGAACTAAAAGCAAATCAATACACCTATGACCACTTAGAAATACATTATAAACTAATAGGACAACATTCTCGTCTCGAGACATACTGTATCTGCAGACTAAAAAGAAAAAAAAAGAAAAATACAGAAACATTTGGTATTCTCAAAGCTTTCATCTAAATGGAATATAAATCAAATTTTTCTGAACATTAGACCATCCTGACTGCAGGAGAATCTGCTGGAAGAGTTTATAAACTCCAGGCTGAAATACTGATACACAAACCATTTATATAATATGTACAAATGCTACTATGTGTTTCTGGTACTTTTGTGACACTGCAGTGAGTGTTCCTTTGGGGATTACCTCTGTTTTATTTGCATTAAAAGTAGTTTTTTTTGTGTAACATTGATTTGTAAAGTCTTGGTCTCTTGGGTGAACTCATTTGATTGTTTTTCACATAATTTTCTAGTTGTTTCGTCATTAGAATGGAAAATGACTCAATCTTTAGCACCATAGCGTGTGATGGATTTCTGCATGCGCACATACACACATTCCCACATATGCACTCTGACAGAGACTCCGAAAGAGAAAAACGAGAAAAATGAATTATTAATCATGCCGTCTAATTATGGTGTGTGGCCCAGAGAGAGATATGATTCTGGGGAAATCACATCTAACAGTCATTTATCACAACAAATAGAGTGAAAAGCACTGGGTAGAGGAGAGGAAAGTAGAGAGCAGAAGAGGCCAAGAGACGAGTAGAGATAAAGGCCAACCCACACTGCTATCAGACTCTGCTATTAAAATATGCTAAAGAGATGCGAGGATAGGGAATCGAGAGGAAGGGTAAAAGGAGAGTCTAAAGTTGTGAATTAAGAGGTGCTCAAGGGAAACTATGGGCACACAAGAGCCTCCTAATGCCCCTGAAACTGGGTTTACAGGGCAAGACATCTAAAAAGTAAGTTTAAATATGAAAAGAGAAAATAAATATTATGCTCATCTTGTGGAACATACATTCCAGCTTATTGTATATTTCATCTTCTTCATGTTTTGCTGGTTAAATCTTACAGGTAATACAGGTAATAAATAAAAGACATATTAAGCTTATTTTTGATGTTTTGATGAAAACTGCAAAAGACACGTGTCTTTGAGTAATGTAATCAACTGACCTCTCTCTGTATGTTCTTGTCTTTAGTGTGTTATGAGTCTCATTGTAATGAGGCAAGAGAGGAAATCTGGAAAAGTGCATTGCTAAATTTCCAGAAATTACTAATTTTGCTACATACAGGATATAAACACTGTCATAAGTCTATCCCACTGGAATATGTCTGTTCCTTTATGGTACAAGTGGGGAATTATTAGTGGTATGATGGAATGTTAGATTAATCTGTGCCCTACAAAATACCAACTAATAAGATGTCTAGCCAACCATACTAAATAAAAAAATACCCCAGTGTAGTTTGTAGGCCTTTAGGTCAGCACAACATATTGCTTCTGTCAGCCTTTTTCACACACACAAAAAAAAAGAAAACAACAAATAGGGGGAAAATAATCTAAAAATGGCTGTAAGAACAATTTAGCAGCTTCTCTCTCAGGGTCATGGTGGTGTACGCAGACACATTATAACACTGTCATAGGACACTTGGACAGAACAGTTAATAAGTAGAGATTGCCATCCAATAAGAAAGATAATAACTTATTGGATTAATTATCAAGCAACCTCAAACATTTGTGTGAAACTACATCAATAATTTATCCAAATACTTTCTCATTCCCAACTTGTCTTGACATACTGATGCTTTGTCACTGGATATCCCTTGATTGTCACTTTTTAATACAAAGGGAACAGCTCCACAGCTGCATATTGCCAGTCATCCCTCTGCAGTGGACATTGGTGGTAAACACCAACAGAAAAACAGAAGAATGAGGAAGATAACATATATTAAACAAGCTGGAAGTTTTATTTTCCAAGCTCTATGACAGAAGAACCACAATAGATAACCTATTCAGAAGTCCTCACATTGAGACACTTAGTTAGGACCCTTTGCATCTTTATTACTGTAATTTCCTAGACGTAAAAAATGTTCTATTTTTAAATTTAGGTTTTTATAAAACTAACCAAATAAACCTAGCTAACCTGCAATTAGAAACAGACGGTTAAGGTTAGATCATATCTTCAGAGTTTTTTTGGTGTTTCAGTCCACCACTACGCCTCCATCCTCCATGTAAAATATTGAGGCTATATGCAGTTAAATGTGAATTAAATGTCATACTTGGGGCTCCTGATCTTGAGTCACTATGAAACATGTTGGCAATGTGACTTTTTTGAAAGCAGCTGCAAAAATTCCTCGGTTAGAGTTAACAATTTAAGATAAACCAAAAAACCACTCTAGAGCCCTCCTCTTCACAAATACATCCCCTTCTCTGTCCGATAGTCCACCTCTTTTGTGCCTTGCGTATATTTAGCCACTAATATACACAGGGGCTTTTGAGCAGTGCTGTGACGTTTTGTGGTGGGCTGAGCTGAAAGAGTGACTGAATCAGGCCAGGTATCAAATCCAGTCTGTCGAGCATGCAGACCAAGGGCCCACTCAGGCCTTAAAAAAAAGAGAAAAAAAAAAAACACCTCTCAGAAGGCCAAGCTCTTTGCCTCTCCACCTCCTCTCCTTGACAGCTCAGAGGGAGTGGGGTGATGGTGTGTGCATGCGCATGTATGTTTAGGAAGGCAGGATTCAGTGGGGGGAAACGTGTGTGATAGAGTAAAAGACACACTGAATGGGAGTTGGGAAAACAGCAGGAGTCTGGAAGAAGAAAGTGTGCTCTTGTGCTTTCAGTGCTTTCCAAGGTTATAGGGTTAGTTGACAGTCTGCAACTACTTAGGAGAGAATTTCTACATCTAGAAATTGACAAGGTCACTGGCAAGAAGTGGTGGAATTGAACTCACAGGCTTCTTTCACTGCAGCCAGAACACTTAACATCTGACATTATGGACGTCAGGCATGGTGAGAGGATGTGTAGGTTTATACTTGCCCTTGTGTGTGTGCTTGTGTGTGTGTGTGTACGTACCACATGCATATTTTGTTTATATTTGAGACCATTTTCAAAGGCCAAATGCCAACCTCTTACCTTGCCCCAAGCCCATAATGTCAAATGTTAAGTGGTCTGGCAGCAGTGAATGGAGCCTGTGAGTTCAATTCCACCACGTATTACCAGTGAAACTGTCAGTCAACAGGTTTTGGAGAAAGAGAATGGCTTAAAGGTGAAAAAACTGGAAGCACAATAGATTACAGAAGGTGACAGGAAAAAGAAAGAAAAATAATTTCTTTAAAAGGAGTGATGAAAAATTAGGATTCTCTTCACTCGTGCATGATTGTTTATTTACATTAATCAATCTTAAAGACCACAAGAAAATCCGTAAAGAAAAAGTTCTAACCTTGATAATATGTCCATGTAATGTTTTCAGTATCCTAAAAGAAATCATGAAACACCATGGTTTAGCTTTCTGCCTCAAACATGCAGTTTGCGCCAATGATGACTCAAATGGCTATAAATCTCATATTCAAACAGCGAGTTTAATATGAATAAACCTAAGGAATCAATCCTGTCACTTTATTAGGATGATCTAACCTTAAAGATATGGGAACAATGTTTTATCTTAGTACCACATTACTAACTGTATCCTTAGCTATCAAACAAAAGATTCATATTGTCTGTGAGTGTTTCACTTTTAACTTAATCTGGGAGTCTACTGTTAATTTGCTGCTCTCTCTTTCGCTTCTTGTTCACCTGACTATTTGGTTCCACTCTTTGTCTACATTTTGTGACGTCTCAGTGTGCAGTTTTCCTTATGACATGGCTGCTATGGAGAAGTAGTGTGCTGACACTTTGTATGTGTCACAGAAAAAGACCCACTAAGTTGTCTAGGAGTGCAGAGATACAGTGTGGAGTTCAAATATATATGGTCAACAGAAAGACATAGACAGATAAACATCAAACAGAGAGGAGAATTAACAGTAGAGACTCACCCAGAGCTGAGATGAAAGGAGTACACAAAGAGGAGACAACTTAGAGGGGAACCGCAAGCAAAGTAGACAGACATGTTCAGCACGCGGGAGAAGTGATGAATTTCTTGAGTCGAGAACAATTTGTAATATTATAGTGTCCACTTAAACTAGCTAAATGCTAATTCAACAAAATAGCACCCTCAATGTGCTGTTGCACTTGGTTGTCTTTTCCTGATAAAGAAAAACAAGCACACACACACACACACATATACATCCAGCAGATAGGTTTCCTTACACATGACAGGAAAATGAGGTAAGCCTGCGGTGGGAAGGTAGGTGAGGTTAATTTCATAGGTCTTGCAGAAATTTTATTTAGCACAAATATAGATTTAAATTAATGATAATTTATATAATTTATATCAATATAGCATGTAAAATAACATAGATTACTTTTTAGAGATTTAACCGATGCACAAACAAAGACAATGACAAAAAAAAGTTCTCGGCACAGAAATACACATACAGGAACATACCCTTCACAACAGTGCTGCTGAAGTCATTTGGCAAGTTAATGCAAGGACACTTTATGCATGTTGACACCTCTGGCAACAAAACACTGACTGCAGATTAGAGTGGCAGACCGTTTATCGAGGTGAAAGTGAGTGACAAAAAGAAGAGAGTGGCAGGAGGGAGGCTTGGTCATTGAATCTCTTTGAAGAGGTAACACAAATAACAAAAATAGTAGATCAATTAAATGAAACCTACTAATTAAGAGTCAGTCCTGGACTTCAAAACACTGTTCTGTTGCTTTCAAACTAGATATACTGTAAAGACATTAAGTATTAATTGTATAATATGAGTAACAGAAAAAGTAAGTGATGACTTAACTTCTGGTGGCATTTAGTTTCATAACTGCCAACTGGTGAGTGGTGATTTGATTAGAAATAAACAAATGAATTTCCCTGATACTTCTTAACTGACAATTCCTGATCAACTACTTACTTATTCCTGTAGAACTCTTTACATTTTTGTGGTAGTGTTATTCCCACTTAAACTAAGATAGCACTGATCATACCAGTCAATGTAAAACTTTTGTTTTGTGGTGTCCTCATCTTGTTTTTGTGTCCTTGTCCCAAAGTGCAGAGGACTGTTAGCTGATCCGTCTTAATATCCATGATCTGAACAGCCCATAGGCCTACATAATCTCTCTTCTGTCAGCATCAGTCTAACTGACTGGCTAGCTTCTTTTCATTTAACATTATTTAGCATCTCCTCTAATCGATGTGCTGCTTCCATTGCTTATGTTGCAAAATCCATCAAATAATTGCTTAAATTCATTGAGTTGGAATAATAATTCTCTTATAATATTCCTTCACATAAATTATAAAATAATTTGATTAATACCACAATAAAGTATCAGGTACTTTCACGCAATAAATTTATACCCTAACTGCTTTGAGCCCATCAAATGTTATGGAATGTTGTGCAACATGTGTGGTTAGCCAAAATCAATAAGTTGACGGGCCGTACTTTGGGTCACTAGGCCTTCAGTGTGTGTTTATAGTCCATTACCATTACCGTGCTGTATGCAAATAAACACAGAGAGACAGCTGTTAGCAGACTTTCTTCTGCAGGTTTCCTTCTGATTTTTTTTAACAAATATTCAGCGGCAGGATGTTTATTCATCAATTAGCCTACTAATAATGAATTATGAAAAGCATTTCGCATATTGAGAGCGACTACCATTGTCATTGTTATTATTATCATGTATATTTCAGCAGTTCTGAATATTTAATCATTTACATATATACGTTAATACTTATATAGGTAATTAAAATACATAATAATCCCAAGAGTGTCAGATTATTTCTTTATAGACAAAATCCATCCTCCTCTCTTTACGCAGGAAGACTTCAATGACTGTCATACATCTTGAAAAAGGAATTTTAATAAGATTTGATACCAAATCAGTTTCTGCTTCTCAATCATCCATTGTGGGCAAAAAAATGTAAAAATCCAACGTATTAATGTCACTCAGATCGTTCAGAGGTGTTTTGATAGCAAAACTTGCCCGTGATAGCTTTGCTCTGACCATCCAATCAGAGGGCGGTCATTGTGGGACAGCTAGCTGGCCAGGGCTGGGCCATTTGAATTGACGAATTTGAAATCTGATTGGTTAAAAAAACATTCATTGCTATATAGTTTGATTAAGATAGGCCGATACTACAGATTCAGAAGGCCCTGGGCAGATTAGATTGACCCTGGCAACACATAGAGACTGAAATCTGATTGGACGAAACATTGATAAGGGTTAGGGAAGAAGCGCAGCCAAGAGAAACTTCATAAAAAAAAGTGAATACACTATTTGAAATAAATTAATACAATTTCATTGAACAAATATTATAATTTAGGTTGTAGATATAAGTTAGTGATTCTGATAGTGTTTAGGCTAGCAGAGAAGGCCTTGCAGGCCCTGACAGCCCACCACTGACACAACCATGCACTGGACCCCAATACAATAGTTTTAACTAACCATAAAGTTCTAACGTTTCAAAGCAAAAACATATTTTATGTAGTATTGGTATTACACAATAACCACACATTTTTAAAAACAAATATCAGAGAAGTTTTCATCAGTGACAAAAAAAAAAATCAAAATATTCACTGATACCAACTTTGTGAAAATCAACATGTTGAAGAGTGTGAAGAGACTTTTCATGCCATAATAAGTGAAACTTTGTAGGTACAACAGAAACCTAAAAGGCTCAGATCAAATTAAAATAGAATAAAATAACTGAAATATGATTGTAAAAAGGCAATTGGAGGTAGAGAGGGAAATGGAGGGGATATATTAGATGATTAAAGGAATAAGTAAGAAGCTGAGAAAAGATGAAGGAATAAGAGGTAATGGGAGAGTCGGAGACAGTGATTGAATGTTGTTATTGTGGTTGCGGAGGAAGAGAGAGAGCAGCGAGGCATTTCCTCATCATGTTGCAGATGCAGTTAGGGTGTGTGTGTCTTTGTATGTCAGAAAAAAAAATACAGTAGAAGCGTGGGGAAAAGGAAAAGAGAAAGTGGGGAAACAAATCCTTGAACATCTTTTTCTCCTACTGTTTTGAGAAAGGAAAATAGCATATGAATTGTGCATCTGTGTCTTATACAGCTTGGGGCTAAAGGTTGAGATATACTTGGTACACCTATGCACACAGCTTTGACTTATTATTGTTATTGTGCTTAATAGCTTTAGCAATCTCACTGTATAGTTCGAACATTGTTAATGACACTGTTACTATGCAAATAACTGAATAATGCACGTGATTTCCTTCCACATTAAATAATATTACAGATTACACTGTCTTTTCAATCTCATACATACTTTTTATTCAGACGCCTTTGTTTTACTATACATTATCATCCTAAAAGATGGCTATTTTTTCAAATTTTTTGCAAGTCAAAGTTATCACATGGTGGTGCACTATACTAAAATTGCATTCTGACAGTGAAAAACAGAAAGAGGAAATAACCAAATCACAGACATACAAAGCCAGGAAAGAAAATGAAAAGTCAATGTGTAGATGAAAGAGAGGGATGCTGCTGAATATCGAGAGAGAGGACAAAAATGAAAATGAATGGCTTATCTCCATAAAAGTGGCCATGTATCTGAAGGTGGGAGCTGGGCAGCTAAAATTCAACAGCTGGAGAATGGCTGGGACTGATTGAATTCATAGGAGCTGCTTCCTGAGATCGATGACACACACGCACATAGAACTTGAATGAGAGACAGCTAGAAAAAGAGAAAAAATGCATGTTGGAAGCAGATTTCTTGTCCGTCAATACCTCACATCTTCCTGACATTTGAAAAAAAAGTGAAAATACAAATCACAATATTTTATTATAAAACATTATTAATTTGTTATTGACAGATTATGTACTTTCTAAATCAGCTTTCAAACTAAATTTTATGTACATTATTAAAACTGTCAGAGAAAACATGATCAACATGGAGACATTTAAGATGAAGTGCTGTTGTTGCTGATGGTATTTAAAGGTAGGAATATGTCATTTATCTTCTGAATTTGAAGTAAGAAAACATATGACACAATTGTATTGTAAAGTAATGTGTAAGATTCATGCATGTCTGAAATTAAATCCTAATAGGATTCACATGGGGCTGTCTTCAATTTCAACCTTTGGATTCTAAAATGGAAATTCCATTTCCAAACTCCTCTGACTCCTTAAGAGTGTAATTTAACTGAACAGATTTCTGCTAAGCCTTTATGAGAAAGAAAGGCATTTGTATATTTCAAAAGTCCCAAAAACATCAAAATACAGCAAAGTATTTGGACTAGAATGTGTCACAAATGATTTAACTTTAATTTGAACTACATGGGCCTACAATATGTGGTGTATCTGTGTAAATATTTTTGTTGTCCTTGAAAGCTTATTTGTTGTAGCACCTATACTCTACATTTGTGATCAGCACAGCTTCAAAAATACACATCTACCTATGATAGCATTTTTCAGCATCTTGGCGGCTCATGAATTGTGGGAACAATCTAAAGAGAAGGCTATTCTTGCCTGTGTTAGTGCTTTGTTGATCCTTTAGCTTTACACTTCCACATAACGATAAGTTAAAATGGAAGGAGATCTGCTTTGTGGTGAAACTAAATATGCCCCTTTGACCAAAGCAGTTCAACAGCTGTTTCAGGGCTGCTCCACTGAATAATATATCTACCACAGAACTATATGGGAGGCCACCATGGACGTTATTCAGAATTAGCTTCCATACACATATGTGAAAACGTTTCCTTTCATATGAACTAGTGTAAACCTTTCATATACACTACAGAAAACTTTTCAGATATACTACCACTATGAAAGGTTTTCAGTAGTGTTTATGAAATTCATATGAAAGGTTTTCACTAGTTTATATGAAAGGAAAGGTTTTCACTAGTTTATATGAGAGTTTTTCACATGTATATGCAAGTTTATTCTGTGTTACGCACACCCTTGTGCCAAAGTGTGCCTAATCACTGTCATTTCCAACCAATCTGTGTGTTCTCTACATCCACAGGGATTGGCTCAAAAAGCTCACCTTGAGGTTTAAAGCTAGAGGGGGCAGTGCAGCCACACCTTACTCTCTGCCACACCAACATCAGCTGATCCTGCTTTGCTTTGGGTTGTGGTTTAGTTAAGATGAGTTGAGTTGGGAGTCACTGGTTGTCCTATTTTTGGTTTCTATTTAATTTAGGTTAGTTGGCTTGGGATTTTAGGTTAGGGGAGCAGCCCAGATCCGACAGCCCACTGTATGGCTGGTTTGTGGTCTTCTCTCTCTTTTGTTTGTTTTGGTCAGGGCTCCCATCTCCTTCAGTAACTTTGGTTTCTTTCTCATTGCTGCTTCACATCCACATTTCAGGTAGATCTTCAGTTGCTCTATTTTGAATTAAGCTAACTAAATGCTGCACCTTTCATTGGATTTTTAAACATGGCACTCACAACATTTTAGTTGGTATGTTTGGGAACCAGCCCACAGTTACTCTTGCTCCGGCCAAGCAAAGACTTGGTGCTAGCAGATGACCAGTTTTTCAGAGTTGCAGCCACAGCGTTGCTGTTTGAAACTGAAAGTACCGGTTGGGCGAGAGGCGGGGTACACCCTGGACAGGTTGCCAGTCCATCACAGGGACTGCTACTCATTTAGTAAAAAAAATAGTTTTTCAACTAATTTTTGGTTGCTTCTCCTTCTTCATCCTCTGTGATTGAATCTGTTGTGATGAAACCTTTTTTGGTTTAAGCTAATCTAACCTGTTACTGGAAGAAAAAAAGATTTACATTGTATATGACATTTACATTACTAAACAACATTGGGCTGATGTGTTGCATCATCTTTGAAGGTTGTCAGCTTTTGGAAAAGTGAACAAAAACCTGTTTTGGTTTAATACCCAAAATACTTTACTCTGTTTGTAGTGAGAACTATGCAGATGGATATATGCTTCCTTGAATGGCTATTTAATGTGAAGTAATGTTTTACTTCTTTGCTAACTTATTACTATTTAAAGTAGGGATGCATTGATCAATCCATAACCAAATGATTGCCTGGTTTGACCGTGGGTTTGGATCAGTTTAAAGGAAAATATGGCAGATACTGGTTGGGTTGGGCTAAAAGGTAACTTAGCAAGGTGACAAATAACCTATATAAGCCTTTTATATATAAAAGTTAAGTTAAATTTATCCCTCCTCCCCTCATACCCAGAGTCAGGTTCACAACTGAGACAGCCCTGGATTTTAATTAATCTGTATTACTGGCCTACAAATCATTTGAACCTACATCTATTTCACATCTCTTTTATAATTTATGTTGTTGATTATATTTAAATTTAATTGATTTGCTGCTTTTGATTGTTATTCAAACACAGCCAAAGAAAACAAATCAGAATTACAAAATGATGCAAACGCTTTGTGGCTGCACAACAAATTGTGATCAGGTATATTTTATAATTATTCTCAAAAATGTGTCCAGATCCCATTTGGAGTACATCTGGGGCAAAGTAAATGCATTGGATATAGTTTAAAAAGGAGACACACCATGTACATCAGCTCCCACAATTCACACCTTAAATGTCAGAATAAAGCGGTGTTTGGGATGTTGGACACTGATTATTTAGAGACCATAAATATAATGCTAATATCATAACAAGAAAAAGGTTTTCTCATCTCACTATACTGTATAAAGCCAGAACAAAAATTCCCTCCATTGATTTTCTTTTCCCACTTAATCCATCAGTCGGGTCTCGGGGGGGCTGGAGCCTATCCCAGCGGTCATCGGGCGAGAGGCGGGGTACACCCTGGACAGGTTGCCAGTCCATCACAGGGACACACAGAGACAAATGAGACAAACAACCACACACACACTCACTCCTAAGGACAATTTTAGAGACACTGTTTTTTCATGGTGGGAGGAAGCGGGAGTACCTGGAGAGAACCCACGCATACACAGGGAGAACATGCAAACTCCACACAGAAATGCCCCAGCCAGGAGTTGAACCTGGAACCCTCTTGCTGTGAGGCGACAGTGCTAACCACCATGTTAGTCTCATGTATCAAAATGTAAGCATATGGGTAGAACACTGGTTATCTTTTGGGCAATACTACCTCCACTGTGAAGCTTGGTGGTGGCAGCATGAAATTAAAAATCATATTTGTTATCAAACATGGTATGCAAAAAGTAAAGGGTTGCCAATGCTTCTTTCTTTGAAATGGTGTATTAGAAACAATGGGTTTTCAACTAGTCTTGTTAGAATCATTACCATCAAGCGTGAATCCTTGTGCACACTCATTGGATGTTTTTGCAGTTATCTGACTGTACCTGAATGTTAAGCAATACATAACTGCAACAGAAACTTTGTTACATTTGAATACATTTTGTGTAAGACGGAGTGACTGTGGAAAGACATACCCACAATGCATCTCTGAATCAAAGGTGTAGCAAGTGTATGCTTGTGCTCAGGTGTGTGTGTAGTGTGTGTAATGTGTGTGTGTGTGTCATCTACTGGCACTCATATTTCTCACTTACATACACCTCTTTTCTCTCTTAGCATTTATGCACAAGAGAGAAATGAGAGAGGGAGAGTCAGTAGCTGCTTCTCAAACTCAAGGCAGGATCCTCAACGGCAGTCCTCTCTTGCTTACTACATCATCAAATCTCATCCGAAGGACTCTTCCAATGTTAAAGATCCATCAAAGGAGGCTTCCGTGCACTTCCGTGCTTCCTCCAGATCCTTAAAAGATCCACAACACTTTGTGTGCATTTGAGACGGCGTAAGCAGAGGGTGGATTGATTTTGGCACAAAATGTATTTAAATGTAATTAAGTGTTACTGTATTTGTTGTCAGCATTAAGTTGTTTATATTGTAAAATATTCCATCAAAAGTCAAAACCTAAATTGCTCATATAAATGCCTGTTACATAGCAGTTAACCACTATTAGCGATTAATAGCCATAGGAATTTGTTTGTAAAAAACCCAACTCACCCACTGTTGTACATGTAGGGCGTAACTGATGGTTAGAATGTTGCTGTGATAACTGCCCACTTGCTAGGACTGTTACATTATGGCTTAAAGGAAGGACTCTTTCCTAACCAAAGAAGAACGTGACTTGGAAGGACCCATCTTTCCAAAGAAACATCCTTGACTTTGTCAAACAGTAAGTGACTGTCTGCATGGATCATAAGTGATTAATCTTGGTTATATGCTTTGCTTGAGGGCACACTAACCCCGCACATCAGCATGACAGATTGAAAGTATGAACATAAATCCCATTGTCGGTACAAGGGCTGTATACTCTGTCAGCATTAACAGAGTAGCAACACCATTGTTTCTTGCTCCTCCAGCTTGACCTTTTTTCATAATATGTTAATGGAATAGAAATTTTAGAGAAAGATCATAATTCAAAGCGCACCAATTATATAATTGGGCTTACTTTTTTCTCTCTTTTTGAATATTGTTAAATATAGTTCAAACAGCTAAGAAGCAGTTTATGTGTGTGGCTGTGTGTGTATATATATATATATATATATATATATATATATATGTTTGTACAATAGTTCCTCAGATGAACTATGTGTTACAATTATGTGGCATGTTCCTCTGTCATTCAGCTACCGTGAGTTTATTTGATCTAATTTCCTTTGTGACACATCATTATCCTCAAACCCTGCTCTCCCTAAAAGCACATGATCAGCCACTTACCTCCTTTTAGCGAAGCACTGGTTATCAATGAACTTGCATGAAATGTCACTAAATGGCCTAGTTGATGCCCTCTTTGTTCTGGTAGCTTCCCTGTAAAATGTCCCCCAGCCTGTTACTGGGATTTCCTAACATGCTAATCAGAGCAGAAGAAATGTTTAGCTGTAGGCCTGGCGTTTAGCTCTGCTTTTGCTCCTTGTCCACTTGCTCAAGTTAAATAAAAAAAAAACATTTTAAATACCTAATTTGATTGTGGAAATTGCACTAACAACTCACTTTAGCTCAATTTACGCAACCCTGAAAGCTGGGTTTCACCATCAGTGTCAGGGACCAAATCAATTATATTTGTCAGCAATTTAACTTGGTGGAAATGACAAATAAACTCGAGCCTTTAGACAAAATAACAGCAGCACATTGGGGGTTGGAGCAGATGGGTGTAGCTGGAGATCTAATCAACAGTGTTGGGAAATGCTAAGTAGACTGGGCTAACAGGCTACTGCATGGTGGCTTTTTAGATTACATACAGAGCACTCTGCACACAGCTGATCACTGAAGTGATGATCATTCCACAGCTTTATAAGTGACTTTTTTTTCTAGTATTCACACTAAAATACAGGAAGTAGGAAAATTCAGTTTACTTTTCTGCAAAATTCACATAATCATAATCGAAAATAAAAAAACATGTCTTGAAAAACTCCAAAATATCACACAAAAGGTTTGACACATTTGTGTCATATACTAGTAGCTATGGGCAGTTTCAGTTGTGACAAGAGTCAGCAATGACATGGCACAGAGAACTTCCCAGAGAATTCTGTCAAACAAACAAATCTGTTTAGCAGAGCTGACCATGATGCACCAAATTAAACTATCTATCACAATATGGCAACTTTGATGTTCTTGGTATAAATGAATTTGTCTTGGTATTAGACAGCTGCTTGGGGAAGCTGTAGCTCAGAAGGAAAAGTAGTAGTTTGTCAGAATTGGAAGGTTGGTGGTTCAACTCCTGGCTTTCCCGGACTAAATGTTGACTACATGTCAGAGCATCCTTGGGCAAGACACTTCACTCCACATCCATTGGTGTATGAATGTGTATGATAGATTAAAAAAAAGTACTGTGTAGCATAAAAACTGTATAGACTGAGAAGTGCTGTGTTAGTGAATAGGTGAATGATACATGCAGTGTAAAAGTGTTTTGAGTAGTCAGCTAGACCAGAAAAACACTATATAAGTACAGTCAATTTACCATTTACTGCATGTGAGTACAAGTGAGCTTATTAAAGAGTAGAGCATGTACACTCATTTGTTTAAAGCGGAGATCAAAAGTTAAAAAAAGGATTGATTTAGAATTAATTTATATACTAATGGTCACCAATCTGTGTTTATAGACACATGCACATACAGACACTAATATGCAGGCAAAGCTAATATATCAGGATAAAATTGAAGGTATTTAGTTAAAATAAAACAAAAAAATACTCGAGACATTTCAGGAAGTGCTGCTATCAATACTACATTTGTGAGTGTTTCCTGTCTTTTTATTTCCAATATTGTACATCCACTTTCCCTTGAATGGCAGCTACAAATGTTGAGCCAAGCCTCACAGTCATCAGTGGAGTGCCAAGAAAGATCCTTGTGAGATTAAACCCTGTTAAGATAAGTAAGTAGCTGCTGTTGATCAATATCACAGACAGTTATCACTAATATAGACAGACAAGAGATTGACAAATGATTACGTGGTTGCCTAGAAACAGCCATATGCACCTCGCTTTCAAAGCGATCATCAATGTGACTAAACTCAGAGCTTCACATTGAGAAGCCTTGGAATGTGTTTTATTTTTTCCAGGATTTTTTTAGATTTTTTTTTCTTCTATGAAAGAAAACCACACCTTTGCTTCTGTCTAATTTTAATGCAGCCCAGTGCTTGATTTTTACCCCTTTGTCTGACAGTTCATTGGATCCGACTCTGAACATAACTAGTAAAATCCTTACCTCAGCAGTGTTAGGTTGAGAGGAAGGAAGACAGCTAGAACAGGAGGAAAATAGTGAGACACAAGTGGAAATAGTTCAGAATGAGAAAAGAAGACAGATTGTAAAGTAGAGAAAAAGCTATAGAAAAGGAGAGAGAAATGCTTGTTAGCACCTCAATGGCGCAAATAAATATAAGATGACACACCTGACTGATAATTAGTCTCTAGAGCATTAGGGCCTCTGTGCTTATAAGAGAGAGAGAGAGTGTTTGGGTCTGTGAGCATGTTTGCGCATTACATACTGTGAAAACTCTGTGTGCTTGTGTAATAGAAAAGAGGGCAGGGGCTTTTGCATGTGTCCAGGCTAATGGGTATCCTGGCACATAATCAGGACCGTTAATCACAGACGCAGAATGAGATAGATACTTAGAAAAAGTAAGAGGTTTCCACCAATACTAAAATAAGGTGGCGTGGAGCGATGAAACGCAGTTGAAAAGTCAATATTTCTAGTGAGGGAGGGTGTAAAAGGGTGAACTGAGGCAGGACTGTCATTTCATTTAATAGGTGACCCATATCATCTTTAATGTGTTGTTTTTTTCCTTTGGCAGTAAGCACTTCAGTAGCCTCAAAAAAAGCATTGGATTAAATGACGTGGAGGAAGGGGAAATAGACTGAAAAAGATGCAAAAAAGAAAAGAGAAAAATGGTGACATGCGGGAGTGGATACGGGTTTTACTTGTGTAATTGGTCAGAATTCACTCAAACACCTAAGGTAGTGTTTGCTTTTATACAATTATGTGTTTTCTATACAACATAAGCTTCAGGGCCACCTTATTCCCGAAAATCGATTGGTATGAACAGGCACCACCCACAGTTCTTCACTATTTCTGCTTTTAGATGGACTAAAAAAATCCCCAGAGAGAACAAAGAAATTAAAGTAAAAAACTGACAGGAAATTTAAAGTGAGCACACAAGTACTGAAAGTGTTTTTGCATCAGTCTAACCAATACTTACTTTCATGTGAAAATATGCTTCTTATATGCCTAGATGGTATGGTAAATGATTTAAGTAGTCAAATACGTACCTTTCATTCATTCACTTTGTGTGTGCCACAAACCGCTGTTATGTCAATCATGCCTCAGCATTAAACTGTAACACACTGGTACCCTTTGGTGACCTTTTTTTTTTTAAATGCAGGATAAATGTGGTGAAAAGGTGTATTTAGGACAATATATGTTCTTTTTCCAAAACTAAGCAAGAACTTTTGTTCATGTAATAAAATGATCACATAAACAAAAGTTTATTATTTTGTTCAATAATGCTTTTGACACGTTTCTGTAATTACTATTCAGTGGTGCTTTGCAAAAACACACCTATATTTTACAGTGTTTTGCTTCCATTTGGGGGAAGTCTCACAAAACTGTTCAAGTTGTAGGCTGCTATTGGCTGTGCTGGTTTTGCCGTTAGTCCTTTAGCTTTGCCATACTTTGGAAGAGAAAGATACCTTGTACTTCCCTACCCCCTCTATCTCTGCACTTTATCTTTCTGCACTTCTTTCTTTGCCTACACCCTATCTCTACTCTGTCACCTCTGACATAGTCAGACTAGTGGGTTCCTTCTATGTAGTTTATTGTTAGCTTTATATAGCTTGTTAAATCTTCATTTGTAAGTCGCTTTGGATAAAAGCGTCTGCTAAATACATAAACATAAATTCTAATGGAAACATCTGGTCAAAACTAAATTTAAAAACCAATGAAGGTTGTCCAGTGTAGCTGTCACCTGTGTTTTCCCCTTCTGCTTCATGGTTATTTATCATTTTTGACAGTTTGTCTTCTTTGCGATGGAATCTTTTATAGTCTGCCCCTCCTGGTTTGAGCCAACTTAACATTATCAGTCAGCATTCAACAATACAGAGTGTCATCTCAGAGGGCTATGCGCAGTTAGGCTTTTGGAGAAAAGCACACAAATCCATCTGGGCTAATAGAATCCCCAAATCCTCCATCCTGCTGGGACTGAGAGTGATGCAGACAGATGTCTCCTTGAAAGCAGAAATGGGCCCAAAGAGAGAGCAAAACAGGAGGAAAAAAGTCTGTTTGTGCATGACTCACATGAAAAAAGATAAGACTGATGGAAAACTAAAAGACATAGATCTAACTGACATAACAGACTGACAAAACTGCACTTTTTGTTGCCATGTGAATGAGTTCAGGTTGCACTTTACCTAATAAATGAGCTCTGACAGAGACATTAATGTTGAGATAATAATACATATTAATTAGTTTAATTTTATTCATGAATAGAAACTGAGGGGGCATTTCATTGCCACTGTTTTTTTAACAGTGTAAAACCTTTTCTATCATCATCATCATATGGAATGGGCACAAAACATTTTGTATGTGTCTTAATTTAGTGTTTTTTTCTCAATAGCTCAAGTATTTTTGCATAATAGATTTAAGTTTTCCTTTTTGGCTTTGTCATTTGCTTATACAAATCAACTGAACAATAAAATATAATCGCCATGCAAAACAAATGAGGAGGAGGACAAACACATTGCATTGGTCTTTCAGTAACAACAAAGATTACTACTTCTCGCTTGCTGACTAGAAAGAAAATGTTTGAGCAACAGAAACACTTTGTCTCTCAGCATGCCACTACAGTTATGAGCGCTTGGCTATAGAAAAATAGAGAATAAAGGGTTAAACAAAGGAAAAGGATTTTTTTATTTTTAAATTAAGATGTAAAATGTTATAGTACACAATAGTAGTAGACTATTGAATAACATAGCAAGGGCATCAAATGTTTTGACTGGGCCCCTGAAAATGTAAATGGTAAATGTTGAAGGATTCATGTGGGACTGTTGTCTCTTTAGAGGTCAATCTTTTGTTTTAAGCTTATTGTCAATATATTGTATTACATAGCTGGAATGAGTGGGAAAAGGCCATGAATACACACATAAGTACACATGGTGGCACATTAGAACACAAATCAATCTTGTTTTCCACAAAGCAAAAAGTTTGTGTCAAGCCTTACGCCTTTGAATTGATTGGCATTAATAGCTTAAGCCCCAGTAGCATTTCTCAGCGTGTGTATGAAAGACAGAATGTGCATGCGTATTTTGTATGAATGTTTGTGTTGGTGTGTGAGAGGCAAGGTAATTAGGTAATCAACAGCTGTGCCTGACAGACAGGAAGCAGCTTGTTAAGAAACTGAAACGGAGTAGAAAGAGATAATGAGAAAAGGAGAGATAGAATAGGCCTCACACAAACAGAAAAGGTGAGAGAAACAATGTTGACAGAAAAGATCAGAGCAGGAAAAAGAGGAAGGTCCAAGACAAAGACTGAGTGAATAACTGAAGGAGGGAGGTAACATACAGTTGCAGCATCAGATGTGAGAACAGCTGCTGTTGTCAGCTATGAAACACATGTAAACCTTTTATTGGCAGAAGGAATCAATTATAGACAGCTTGAGGGGAAGGAAGTTTTTCACTGTCACACCAAGGAACACAACAAACCAACGTGTGGTAGGATAATTGTTTAATTCTTTTATTTATTCTTTTCCCATCGTCAAACATTATATTTCCCCTCTATGGGCGAATTTGTCAAGGGATGACAAAAGAAAAGCTAAGAGGTTGAACTTACAGTGTACAATATTTGGAGAAAAACACTGACAAACGTTGGCTTTAGAATCAACTGTTTATACATTTCATGGCCGCCATAACTTTGACTATAGAGTCACACGCTGCTATTAAGATACTTTTTGGAAATTTAGAACATTCAGGTTCCCTGCTTAATTGGCAAAGAAAATGAAAATAAAAAGTTGACCAACATTGGTTCTGTACACATACAGAGCCTTTAGAGTGCTCACATCCCTATACGTTTGATAGTTTTTATAATGCTGTGAATTCTTGAATGCTGTGAATTTTTGAATGATTAAATTGGGCACAGTGATGGACTGGCGACTTATCCAGGGTGTGACCCACCTCTCGTCCAATAACCGCTGGAATAGGTTTCAGCCTCCCCTGCGACCAAATTGGAAAAAACAGGTATAGAAAATGCATGGATAAATGATTAAAGGTGCATTTTTTCTTAATTAGTTTATACATAGCCTATGATAATAAGCCAGAAACATGATTTTAGATATTTTGACTAGTTTTGTGAAAAAGAAAGAATTAAATTATAAAAATGTATGCTAAGTTATGCTTCTGAAGGCTTTTCACATCAGAATTTTGTCAGTTTATCACTTATCGCCTGACAGTAGAATTTATGATCTACTATTATCAGATATCTCCACATATTGCATTTCCATATTTATGTACTTTTACTGTTTAGGGTGCCAGACCTTTTCTAGAAGCAGGCCTTTGCTTCTAATTTTTTTTTTATCCTCAGCATGACGGGTCATATTTGTCTAGGAGGACTTATTTTGATGCCTAAACCTTTTGTAGGCATGTGAGCTGCTGTTTTTTCATATGGTGACTATGCCCTCACATGTGTTTGTATGCAAGTGAGCCATATGTCTATTCATTTATAAGGTATCTCCATAATTTCTCAAAAACAGTAGTTCAAAAACAAACAAAAATAAAAATGCGGCCCTTTTGCATGTTCTTTGAAACTGAATGGACATTTAAAATGAGTCCCAAAATTTAAATATTTTTGTCTTTGACATGTGATTTGACTAAAAGCTTTGCACCACCTTACCTGTATCAGAGAGGCCAGCTTTTATTTGCTTATGCTACGTCCAAAAGTATTTAAAAGAGGCTTGGCTTTTAATTGAATCCAGGTCTTCATTTAAGGACATGAGGTATATAGGATTTCAATCTCAGCTTTGATTGTACAATCCAAAGACATTCAGAAACTTCTCCCTTAAGTCCTGCAGTGCAGTATATCCTAAGTTACCCATGTCTGAAATCACATGCACTCTGAAGCAAAGCTTCCTCAGAGATCAATTGTATCAAGCAACATTTATTCTCCTTTCAACTCTGGCTAGTCTCCTAAGCCCTACTGCTGAGATACACTCGCACTGCAAGATGCTGAAACCTCACTGTATAGACAGATGTTGAGCAGTTCTTAAGTTGAGCCCAAGTAGTTCAGATTTCTGTTGATGACCAAATCTTTGTTACCATTGAGTTTTTGGCCATTTTCTCTCCAATGAGACCTGTTGGTCTTTCATTTCACTGTGATTAAGGTTGTTGTGCTCCTATGAGCCTTTGGGTTTTAGAAGAGATTTTATGCCCTTTCCCTGATCTTTGCCTTGCTACAGTTTTTTTTTTTTATTCACATGCTGTGTGACAAGTGGGACACATATACTCAAGTGTGTGTCTCTCTGAAGTGTTTCTTATCTTTTGCGTCAGTTGGACATGACCTAGTTTTAGTTCATCTCAAAGATTATTCAGACAAACATTATGCACCTGACCACATTTTGCATCCACAGCAAAGAGGCACAACTACTTTCTGATTTAGAATGATTAAAAGAAAATCTAAAGGAAAGTATTTTGGTTTGCCACATGTTAAGAGTAGTTTGTTGGGAAGGGGGGGCATTTCAAAAGCAAATCAGTAGTCCTTAAGACAAGTGGCACTACTACAGGCTGTATGACTGTCTAATTGTATGAGCTAGTAATATTGTTTTTATTTTATATCAATCTTATTTATCTAACTAAGATGAGCTGATATCTAAACTATGTATAAAGTACGATTTGGGACCTCAAAGCCTTGACTGCAGCAGAATATATTAAAACAAAGGTCCAATGCTGGACACAGCTGTAACTATTTGTAGATCTTATAGGGCACAATGGATATTAATATTGAATGTCAGATACTGTTGCGTTAAAGCCTCCTTGGAAGAAGTTTTAAATGGAAAAAATAAACTAGAACACAGGAAATTATGTGTTTTTGGGCAGCAGTTACACGAGTTTGTTTGGAATAAATAAAAGAACTGGGTCATTAAAGCCTTGGAAGAAGAAGCATGTCACCAGAAACATGTGATCTTATCAACAGGAAACCCAAGGGATGGATGCCATAACACAGCGATGACAATTTGATTGACACATCTTCTCCTGGAAGCATTATATAAATGGATTTTAAGATGCAACCTTGAAGCTGAGCCTATCTCATTTCCACTCCCTGAAGCTCTAAAAGCAAACCACGATGCATCGACTCTTAACCTTTGTCATTTCCTCTCTATGTCTCCTTTTCTCTCGACATCATTTCCCCGCTGGCAAAATGTTAAGAAGACAGGTGTTCACAGAAGCTATAAAGCAAAGAACATCATTCCATCGACCAGCTCCCCTCTCTCCTTCGATCCCCATCTTGCCCTACCTCTGTCTTTCACATCCTTTTCTTCACCCTGTGTTCAGGCATGGAAAGACGAGCAGGCAGGGCATACAGCTGCTCATCTCCCTTTCCCCCTTTCCTTTATTCCCCTCTGTTACTATTCTCTCCCCTCTGCTGCTAAAAATACAGGCATCCTCCAGAGCCACAATATAAAATTGTTTTGCTCACACTTGCTTCTCCCCACCCTCATCCTTCTACTATCTTCCTCCTATTCCCTTTCTTTAGGCTGGCCAATAAAATCAACATTTGGTCAAATTTAACATGTTGATCATTCCCTCCTCTCTACTCTCCTCCTTTGCACAGCTGTGAGCATATTTTTTCGCAAAAGCTGTGCTTTGAACTGCATGTCAAAGATCTCTAATATCCTTTTCCTATTCTAACACCTTTGAGCAGAGTACATTGTTTGCTCTTACCCTCCAGAGCTATATATACATAATCTTCTCCTTTTTAATATGACTCTTCATAACTGGGTTTAAAAAGGTTGAGCAAATAAAAAGAAATATGCAAATCAGGTTGTAATAATGGTGAAGTTTGACAAAGACTGTTAGTAAATAGCAATGTTGCATGTCAAAAACGTAAGTTTGGTAGACCTATTCACCCGTAACAATGCCCCTTCATTTACACTTTCACTCCCAAATCACAGGAGTAAAAACTACTTAGAGCCAAGGATGTAAACTCTTGCTTTTAGGTATCCACTCAAAAGAATGATGTCCTTTGGGACAGTGTTCTCCTACCGTAATATATTCTCCTTCTGCTCTTTTGTCTTCCCTATCTCAATGTGCTGAGGCCAAGAACAAAATAGTTCTTCAAAAACTTTCTTTCGTTCTCTCCTCCCTGCCCACTGAACTCCAATCTTCTGTCCCACATTCCAACTATGTAAAGCAACTTTTTATCTTCCATCTTTCCTCTTCCTCGTACAGTAGATCCTTTTAGTCTCCTCTTGGGAGATAGAGGAGCTTGGTCCCCTCAGTGTGTTTGTGTCATTTGTTCACTTGTGCATGCTCAAGAGCTCTTAAGTCAAGGACACAAGCTTGGTTTTTGATTTAGACGATGAAAAGAACAGCAGCAGCGGGACCCTGGAGTTCCTGTCACCTAAGGAAAGGAGGAGGGTGAAATCAGGAGGGCAGAATGAAAGCATGGACATGACTGGAGAAAGAAAGGAAAAGTAGAGAGCTGGCTGAGAGTGAAAAGGAATGGAGGACAAGTTGTGTGGTGCAACAGAGAGAGACAATACACGAGGGACACTGTTAGGAAAGAAATGGGAATAAAGCGCAAACAGAATAAAATGAGTGAAAAAAGGGAAGAAAGGACTGAGATACCTCCAAAATTTGACACTTCACCGGCAACACACAAACACATTGTCGCCTACACAAGGGACGAGGAGTTAGTGTTAGCGTCGGCACTGTCGCTCGCTCTATGACACCGAGCATCTCCAAGGAGAAGGACTTGAACATGCAGGGTCTGCGTAGGTCGCCTTAATTAGCCACACATCCCGCTCTGCAAGCTCTCGAGGGGGTTTAACAGGGGCATCGAGGGTGAGGAAACGAAGAATGGGGGAGACAGAGGGGAGGGGGAGTGGGAATGAGAGAGGAATGGGTAGTAGAGCAAAGGGAATTAGCCAAAAGGATTGAAGGTTATTTAAAGCATGGCCTACAAAAACATTAAAAAAAACTAGTGTCTGTGTGCGTGTGCGTGTGTGCATGGATGTTTAGCCAGACGCATGTATAAATTTGATTACGTTCATGAAATGTGACACATGCATGTGTGTTTACTGTACAGCCAGAATGAACCCTGTGTTACACGAATTTAGTGTGTGTGCATTTGCACTGGTATAAGTGTATATGAGTCTGGCCCTGTGACTGAATGTGCTCAGGTAGCCAGGGTCATTTTAGTGAGTGACAGAATGATGCTACATAGAGGCTGTACACATAAAAAACCATCCATATCTGCAAGTTCTAATTAGCCAGCCCAGGTCGTTGTTCAGGGCTATGATAGAGCGGAGTAGCACAGAGTCCCTCACCAAACCCAGTGCAATAAACACTGCCTTTAGCAGCAGTGAATCCTGCTTCACCAACTATCTTTATGCCTCTTTCTTTCCTGTAATTGACAGTTATAGAGCATTTTTCCACATACAACTGATAATCACAACAACATGGAAAATCATAACATAATACATTGTGAATGCATCTCTTTTCACTAAAAGCACAATTTGTATTGTATGTAAATCCAGTAAATGCGCCATGTAAGTCACTCTCTTTATTGGATTGTGGATAAACTTCAGAGAAACTTAAACATGTGGCAGTTCACTTAGAGGCTGATGGAGATAAATCAACAAGAACTTGTATACTTTCAAGAGACTCTGCTGTCTAATGTTCAGCCATGCAGGATGAAAGTGTTCATTTTTTTACTTGACTTGCATGTCAGCCTTATTAGTCTTAGCAACGCTGCCATTGCAGTTTGGACCAAAGAGAACTTTTGATGATACACATATTAAACAGTTTAAACCAGAAGTCAAGATTTGAGCTGTCTTTGTGGACCCTTTTTCTATTTCAAAGTTTAACCTATGCGTAAATAATGAAAAAAGAATATGTGATCATTATGAGGTTCTTGATAACTTAAATGATAACTACAGATGAACAACAACACATGAGCTATGTCTTTGTTTACTGTCTTTATCAAAGGAAAATTAAACCAGAAGCAGCTAGTGAAAAACTAATCTTGTGTAGGACTTTTAGCCTAATCATTTTATGTACAACTCTCTTAGGGTTCCACCACATTATTTCAATCAGTTTGAGATCTGGACTTTGACCGAACCATTACAACACTTTAATTCAGCCATTCTGTTGTAGATTTGTTGCTGTGAACAAATGGCCCCACATTTGACACATCTGAAATACTGAAAAATATAAAACGCTACACACTGTACTGTATTATGTCCTTAAGATCTTTAAAGAGGGTGTGCATTTTTTTCTTCAAGACTGCACCTATGCTCTTCCTGCTCCTACCATATGTTCTTCTTGCCCTTCCTCCAATATTTTGTTTGCCCTCTTTCAGTCTGGCTGACAAATAGTATCCCCTCTTAATTCTTTCTTCCTTCATCTCACTTATAAAAACCCTCTTGATGTTTAACAGCTTTAACAGTCAGGCATCTTTACAGCTCACATCCACAAAGTCAACAAAATCACACAAAAAAGAGCACACTTTTGGATAATAAAATGTGTGCTTGGGACCCTATTATTCTTCAGGGACAAAATGCAAGAAGAGAACAAAGATGGTACCCTGTTGTCAAGCTTTTGCAAATCAAACATGTGCGAGCAGAATCAAAATAGAACACAAACCCAAAGAAAACAGAGCAGTCCATCTGCAAGCAATCTATAGGATGCAAGGGTGAAAACAGGAAAATGGAAGATGAGGAAAAGCAAACTATAAAGGCAGAAGCAGAAAAGGGAGAAAGCTATCAGAGATGCTTCAGGGCACCACACAGCAACCTAAAACACATGTTGTTTGAAGATATGTGTGTGCATGCACATTTTTCCCCTCTATTTTGTTTTCTGCAATCAAGAGAAAAGAAAAAAAAAGGGGAAGGAAGAAAGGGTGATAAACACAGACTATTATCACTGGGGTGGTCATTTCCTCTGCTCTTGTATTAAAGGAACCCCACAGACTATGCGTGTGTGGTTGTGTGTGTTAGATTGTTTTTGTAGTATAAATCTATAGTCAGTGGTGGAGGTGTTGGCTTATTGTTCACAAATATCTCAGATAATATTCTGGAAATTGGCCACCTGAAAAAGCAAAGGTGTAATACAATGAAAAAAGCTCAACAATTTTAACAGCTGTTAAAGCTGTTAAAGTAAAACAGGCCTCTCTTGATTTTACATTTCTTAAAGCGAAGATACGATCTAAGATGCCAAGACACTAAGGCGATTTTGCTTTACAATTTCAAATTAGTTTAGAAGTTGAAAATTAAGTCAAAGTTACTTAAAAAGTCATTTTATACATGCACACACACACACACAAAGAACTAATTCAGTGACTGACACTCTTTGGGGTTAAGTTAACAATTCAGTTAAAGCCAGGTGACTTTTTACCCTCTCTTTGTTTTTTGTACCTATAGAGGCAGGAATGCTAAATGCTTCTGAAAGCTCTGAGCAAATTATTAGTTTTCTTCAATTTTCTACTAAAGAGGGGTGGAACGTCTTAAGACCAATCTTAAGACAGAACAAAACCACTTGTATGTCAAAGTCACAGTTATGTTCAGGACATAAGTCATTACCTGGCATGTATTGTCACAAGCAAAAAAAAGAAAGAAGTAATGTTGTGCCTTCTGGACACACTTTCACATATGCTCATGTAGTATCAAGTGATATCTATGCTAAATTGGGCCAAGTGCTTTGGTTCTAGTTGCACTGATTGGTGAGGAGACACAAATTGATTCTGCATTCTCATTATAAAAACACAATTTTATTTCTCTCAGGGGACAAACAAAAAGAGAAACAGTGACACATTTCCTGAGCTTCCTTTTATTATATCTTTCTCTGACTTTAATTTTCATGCTCGTCTCATTCACTTGTTGGCAAAAATCCACTGTTCGCTCTCTATGCAAGCTTCCTTTTGCTGTGTTTAGTTCCCAAGTGTGCCAAGTGGGACTGCAGACTTCTTGGCCCCATGTCTTTGTTGTCTGTGTGTGTGTGTGTGTCTGTGTGTGTGTGTGTGTGTGTGTGTGTGTGTGTGTGTGTGTGTTTGGGGTGAGGAGGAGTAACCAAGAAAAACAGCCTACGCTCAAAAGCTCACTGTTATTTTCTCTTTACAAACGACAAAAACTGTACAACACTTAACCCCTGTCCCATATCTGTTCTTCATTTTGTGTAGATTCACTTCACTCCAACCACTTCAAACATAACTTGGTCCTCTAACCTGTGTGTGTTTGTGTATAATGTTATTTTCTGTTTCTGTCAAAACTAAAATAACAGACTCTCACCTGATTTGTGCAAACAAAAACGATACATTTCAGTGAGTGGATGGTGACAATAGTTGGGGTGTGTGTTCATTTCAATCACTATAATGATATGTAGGTAGAGGTACCGTCCTCCTAATGCACATTATTCTTTGTATTTAAGTGATGAATAAATTGTTTATTATTGTTATCAATACTATAAAAATCAGTACATTGTATGAATTACATACAGATCCCAACATTATAGCCAATCAACTCTGTAAAACTTATTTTTCTCCAAAACAGGAATTATCAAATATTTGCAGTTTCCATATTCGAGTTCATTTAAGTCAATTTTTTGAGCACTGGATAGAGGATCCAAATATGCAAAAGCATACCGTATGTCACACTAAAGACCCAATTAAAACAAACTGGGTGGTCAAAGTTGCAATATGTAAGACATTTTTAATTCATGAAATCAACACATGCATTGCACTGCATAAAACTAACACATTGTTGGTAGTAGGTTTCTGAGACAGTGAATTAAGTAATTTTTTAGGTTTTTTGGCTAGACCTCAACTCCCTACATCAGAACTGCAACAACAAAATGGGAAATGACTCCAAAAGTGATTGAAGACCTCGGATCATGTGGGACTTCAAAAACCAGATTGAAAAACTGGCGATAGTTAACCAACCATACATTGTGGTTGTCAAAAAGCTGCAGAAGAATGAAGGAGTGATAAATGTAGCAATTTCAAGTGACAGCAACATCAAGAAGAAGAAACACAAGCAGCTCAAAAATACAAAGGGCTGAAAGAGGAAGAAGAAAAGGGGTGGAAAGTGAAGGCAGTAATTGTGCAAGTATTAATCAGAGCATTTGGGGCTGTGATCGCCCAAACTGCGAGAGAGTGGCTCCAGCAGATTCCAGGAGCACCATGCATAGTGTTTGTTCTCATCAGGCAGAGCAACCTCCTCACTTGCTTTTAACCTTACTCCTGTTCAGTTGCATGACTTCTATGCTCATATTCCATAAAACTGGACTGAGAAACTACTAAATTTAGACTTGATGTTTGCAGTGAAGTTTTCGTTGATCAGAAGATAAATGCAATTTCCTCCAGTGAACACTAGAAGGCATATTGGAGATGCAACTAGGAAGTATACAAACAAGATATGAAGGTTAGGGCATTAAGCTGTTAAAACACTCTTTTCACTTCCTGCATCATAAAATATCATCCCCTCTGAATTGAAATGGATAAAAAAAACATCCAGTTCCTGCAGCTGTTTGATCGGGGAAGATGTGCATCCATATGTAACAGCATGATGGACTTATTCACAATGGTTCAGAATGAATTAATCCGACTTTACAGTATGATAATAATATGTTACTCTAACGAATTGGTAATTCAGTACACCAGAGTTGTTACTGCCATCCTGATGTATAAATAACCTGTGATGTTATGAAGTGGTGAAGCAGTACGTACTGCACTCTAAACAGGCCACAAGAAGAGTGTGAGTATACACGGTTTGTCTGTCTCGCTGCATTGGCCCTGGGGTAGGCTCCAGGCCCCATGCAACCCTGACCAAGATCAAATTTATGGATAGATGGATAATAAAGCAACAAAAGATTCAACCTTACAATGTAGTGCCTATCTGTGGCAATGCTAAACTAAGATTAAAGTGCAAGGAGTTAAGTGTTTAGCTATTCATTTCCTTTACCGATTTCCTGCAAGTTACCATTTACTTTTAACCCTGAAAAGTCATTCTAAAAATAATCTAGTTTGATCTCCATTTAATGTTACAAATAATCTTCTGTTCATCGCTTTCTAAGATACATAAATAATATTAGATTAATTCCACAATGTTTCTGCAGGAAATATTGTATAATTATTAAATTGACCTTTTTCCCTATGGCTGCCTGCAAGCAAGTAGCCCAGAATGATGAAAAACCTGAACGTAATATAGCTTACACACACCAAGACACACACATCTACGCAGGCAGACACGCACAAGCAGATAAATAGCACATCCCTGGATGGAGTGTGGACAGTGCATTACCCCAGTTCTGGTATTGAATGGAGACCATTAACAATGTTAATCTATAGATCTAATCATGATCATGAAGTAGAGTCCTGCTCCCATTCTGGCAGCATCATCATCATCATCATAACACTATGGCACATTTTCCTCATTTAACCCACCATGCAAAATTAAGGTCATTCTGAGCATGATCTACTTTTTGTTATTATCAATACAACGACTGAAAACAGAATTTAAAAAAAAGGAGGAGACCACTTTTACAATTGAACCAATACTCTATAAAAATGTATAAAGGCATCAGTAACAACTCTGAATGCTCAGCAACAAAGGCAAATGACAAATAAAAGACTATATTTGATAGAGCTAATATACATCACAGACCATACAATGACATATTTGTATACTATTCATTCATTCATTTCCTTTGGGTGGAGCCTATCCACGCTGCCAGTCTACTGCAAGGCCAACACAGTGACAAAAGAGATAAATAACCATGCATCCTCACACTTGCTCCTTGGTCAGTTTAGAATCCCAAATTAACCTAAAATGCAAATGTTTTGGACTGTTGGAGGAAGCCCAAGTAACCAGAGTACCCACACACGCAAACATCACACAGAAAGGCCAGTCGATATTCGAACAGGGAACCTTCTTGCTGTGAGGTGACAAGAGTTCATAACTACACATCCCTTATTTAATATTACACTTTAATGATAAGGGAACGAACAATTGAAACTTGAATGATAATCTGAAAGAATTTTACATGAAAAGGCAGATCTATCTTGAGAATTCCTCATTGACATATTCTGAGGGATAGGAAACACACATGCACACCCAAAAATCTCATTATATTTAATTTCTCAACACACTGGTATGCAGAGGCATATGGGTAGGGAGGCAGAACTAAATAGAGTGTCAATAACGCTGTGTGACAGCGGTGTATAATTACAGTTAAATGATATCAGAATAATCACAAAGGGAGAATTGCACAAATAATGACTAATAACTGTGAAATCAAAATGAATAATGAAAAAAAAATAGTTTTGATCCAAATGTCTGTGTTAATGGGGTGATTTAATGAAAAACAATGATTGAGTTTTCCTCAGTTATATGTAGCATATAGCAACTGGTTTCTTTTGCGGTCTCAGATACTATCAGCACGAAAACACGTGCAAAAGCACTATATATGTAAAGCCACATTCATACTTGAAAATACACAGCCTTCAGTCTGGTTCTAATTTTTGAATCCTTTCACGATGCAATCCTTTTTACAAATACACTGAACAACAAATCATGTCAGATCGCATTAAATCACAGACTAAAAAAAGGAAACAAAAGCAATTCATGCCATTAATTGTGAGAGGTTGCAAATCTTTCATTAATTTTGAAGCAGACTAAAAATTTTGTGTCTCAACCAGCAATATTTCAACAGAGATTAATACAGATTAGCTCTTTTAATTAGCCATCCCACCCACACAGTCACTGATCAAAGCTTGTGATCCTGCCTGCTGCTTGTAGGCAACATTCTACATATGAGTGAGCGTCTATCCTGTAGTAAGAAATGTCGGCTTCATTCCCTCCTACAGTCCTCACAGCTGTTTTTATCTCAGACATAAAATAGAACGACTCATTTGAATCAGTCCTACTTCCTATGTGTGTATATAAGTGTATTGCACGTTTCTACAGGTGTGTACATTTATACATGCATGAACATCATATATTTATGTTTGCAAAATCATAATCTAAGCTTTAAGGCATCTCTTTTCTTGCAGTATAACTTTGAAGATGGAAATGTTCATTTAAGTGAATGAGAATGTGCCTGATTCTGGAATTATTTTGCAAATGTCTGAGAATCATAGTGTAAGCATAATTTTCTAATTTGAATTTCTCTTTTATCTTTGTAAAGTCATATAAATGCAAACATTACAAAGTCAATATAGACAGCATTTCATCTGATGGGAATATATGCTAAGCCTGCTGTTTCTAGCTCTGAAATCAATGACCGTTGAGTTTTAAACATTGCAGTGAATCTAGCTGGTAAATCTTCCACCATTGTCATTGTTCAACTTTGAAGAATTATGTGTTGCTGCAATTAAATTGAAAATTAGCATATTCTATACAAAATACCCAGACATGGTGTCTTGGTACTTTGATGCTTCAAGATTTTTTATGTTTTAAAGCATCTGGTTACATTTTTTAACTGTCTTATGATCTTAACTTAAAAGCTGAAACCTGTTGTGTCATTTCTTTTATGTCCCTGTGTGCCACTTTGCGATGAGTCGTTACTGCCGATGTACTCTATCAGTAAAGGACAGATGTGGCAAACGGTTAGCTAAGTGGTGCTAATTGAGCTGTGGCCCGCAATTATAGCTTCATGGAATGGGAAGCCATTCATCACCACTGCTCTTAACCAACAGAAGCTGAAAAGAGAAAAGAAGAAGAGGATAGTGTATACGAGGGACGGTGAGTGGAATAAATGATTTGATGTGGTAGCATCAGCTACTACATGCCTAACTTATTCACTAATGTATGCTGCTCACCCAGTACTAAGTGATCCCTATTATCTTAATTATATTTCTTTGTTTCCTCTCTTTTCCCATCACTTGGAAATTGTTCTCTCATCTGTATCCTCTAAAATACTTCAATCCGTTAAATGCACCTCAACGGAAAATCAGAGCGAGGGAAAGGATGTATCCTGCGCAGAAGTATTCTTTCAAATAGGGTGACATACAAGTCTACAGCATGCTTCTTAATGTAGCACAAATTTTTGCTTTAAATTGGTACAAAGGAGCCCACAATTTCTCATTTATTCGTCGTCATGGTTCTGAATTTCATTTCAGTCTCACAAACTAACTAAGAAGGTCTAAGATATGAGAAACTGAGCCAAATGACAGAAGCATGGACAAATGTAAGCATTATGAATAATGAAAATTGACTACATTTGGCAACACACTGACCAAGATTATATACCTTGAATTCATTTTTTACCAGAGCAAATATAATGCAACAGTCAATTTTATTCAATTTTATCAAATTTTATTCACTTTTCGTCAGTGACCATGACAGGCAGAACCAACAAAGACACCACTATGTGTTTGGTTTAGTTTTCATTAAAAAATGTTTTTTTTTCTATTCATGTTTTATCAGTGCTGCATACCAGAATGTGGTCATAAAAATAAATCATTGTTGCTTATTACTACAAAAGAGTGTGTGGACTCCATTGTTGCTGGTTCTAATCTGCAGACATAGATAGTCATACATAGACACACATATAACCAACCAGCAAAAAGCAACTACCATGTAAACTGGTTTCTACAGACTATTGACAGTCAAACCTGTGGTGTGCATTTGGGTTCTCCAAACATAGTTACAGCAGGAAGTTTACATACCATTATCAGAAACACTGAAGCTGTGTTGATGTCATGCTTTGAATTATTCATCTGAACTGCTATTTATGTGGAAAAGACGAGTTGTACAATATGTATTTCTAACGACAAAGGGAAGGAAATTAATTTATTCAGGTAATAATATGATCAATTTTGACCAATCTTCTTGATAAAACTGGTCAGCCTGTTCACTACGACGGTGTCATATGCTGCTTTTTGGTCAAGACCCTGTGGCATAACTAATCAATGCTGAGAAAAACTTTTAGCATCGGTTTTCATCATAATGGGTAGAAGTAGGGAAATTGTGTGTATCTTTAAGATGCCTGGGTATTTGACAATCAGCAGTATGTCAGGTTCGGGGAATAACAATGAGGTGCATTTGTGGAGTTGAATATCAATTTGTCAGCTTCCTTGCACAAAGCTAACTATCATCCACAACCCATACATTTTTGTAGGGTTGTTTTTGTCATGACTTCTGGAATGCCATTTTAAAAGTTTACCAATAACCTACTTCTCAGAAATAGTTTGAATGCATCTTTAGAATTTTTATCTCACCGTAACACCAAATTGTTCCAAAGAGACGACAAACAACTCCTTCCGATTTTGGAGGTTAAACCTTCTACTTTTATTAAAGATATCTTACTTTGTCCAGATATATTATGTCAAACTTGGAAGGTAAAAACCTGTATATGATGCATCAGATTGTACACGGTTAAAATCACCCCAGATTACTTTGAGTAAACTGATATCTCACCCATCTACTCTAGATGCTATGCAAATGCTTGTTTGTGGTCAGAAAAATCCCCTTGCACTGGCTGCTTAGCATAATCAACCATTTTCTGCTCAGCATAATTAGCTGACTGACAGCGTATACTTCACAGGGGCTGTCAGTGTAAAAACAACTAAGATCTCTTATTAACCAATATAGGGCACTATCATTCTTATGGCCTTGAAGCAGAATAATCAAAGACCCTTTCAGACACCTTATGCACCCAGAAACTCTTTGTACACAGAATGAGGGCAGCTCATGTTGGATGACAGGAAGCTGTTGAAAAAAGGAGCAAATATGTGAGCTTCAGTTCTACCTCTCTGCTGTGGAGGAGGCCTTTCTCTGACACATCACTGCCAACGAACTGCTTCCCGGTGCCATTTCCTGTTTGATCTCCCACGCGATGAGGTTGCTGGGTTTCACAGCCAGGAAGTTGATGCCTGACTGGAACCACACCCTACGTAGATGAACAAAGAAAGAGACAAATAGAGGAAAAAGAAAGTGAGGTTAATCTAAGGTTCACATAAGCCAATTATAAACAAAGGAGTTGAGTTATTACTGTGACAGTTAAGGGAGGATTTGCAAAAAAATTCAATCTGCTTTGCTTGGAATTTCCCTGCCCCGATTTTCTCTCGGATTTCCTTTTGATGTCTGATCTGTGACATACTGTCTTGGTAAAAAATGTCTTTTAGAATGGATTCACACAAAATGATTCTGCCTCCCACGTTGTGCTGTGGTGGGAGATGAGAAAGGAGTGACAGGAGATGTTCTTCTGAGAGTTAATTTTTTTTCATTATTTTCTTATGCATTCATTTATTTATTTACTTATTTCACTGGAATATCACCTGTGTACAGTATAAATAAAAGTATGCTGTACTGTACAATCCAAATGAATGTCATGAACACTTGACCCTGTCTGTCTATTTTGCAGCAAAAAGGTTTCTCTTTTCTTTTTAAGAAATTAAGAAATAGTGGTCATCTTGCCCTTTAACCGGGCAATTGGAGGCCATTTACAAGAAAAAAAAAATCACCAGTAATCACATTTCCCTGCAGAATGGAGGGGTGGGACCAAGAGTAGGAACTTGGATTGGGTCTGTTTTCTTAATTTTCCTTTTCAAATCCTTCTCTATGTACTTGCTTCATCCCTCCATCTGCCACTCATTGCTCTTTCAGTTTCAAAGCATCCTTGTGTTAATGTCACTGATTTTTTTTCTCTTTTTGCCTTTTCTGGTCTTTAATCTGTCTTGGTGTGTTATGTTCTATTTATCACCTTGATAAGACCCTCCCTCAGTTTGCATGTTTTACCAACACACTTTATTGGCATTCACAAACACAAAGGTTTTCTAATTCATTAACATACATACAGTGCTGTAGTCGCTGCCAAACAACAAATACCATCGCAAACATAAACTCAAACTTTTTTCTTCTGCGCAGAAGAAAAAAGAAGCCAATTCTCTTTGTCTCCTTTCTCGTTACTACTTTCATGTCTTTGTTTTGCTTTATGTCCTGCCAAAACCCGCCTCCAGTTATGCCATGCATGTCTCTTGACAAGCTTCTTGCCCATATGTTTACAATGGGTGCCTTAATATATGCAGCTGTGTGCATGAGTATGTGTTGATAGCAATCTAAATGAGACGTTTGGCTCAAGCAAAGGATCCTCTTGTAAAGGTTTGAAAGCCTACTTTTTGTTCCTGTGCTGTAATTTTCTTGGATTATTTTGGAAGAAGATAAAAACATTTCCTGGTTAAAAATTCTGTGTGTGGTTTATGTGCAACGATTAGGGGAAAAAATAGGGAACGAAAGTGTATTACGGTCAAAAGAAAAAAATCTATTTTGGCCTGTTGTGAATAGGGTAACTGAATGTGTTTACATGCGTGTTTGTGGTAGCACAATCTAAAACAGTCAGGGGTCCTGTTAAACTCTTTTATAATTCAACAACAGAATGTTGCAGAAATGGGAACAAAAGGCTCTCTGGTATTTTTATGCTATTCCTGTTTCTGTTTAACCATAATTTTTGCTCATTCCATCTCGCTTTTTTATCCTCATCCTCTTCTCTGTACTATCTGTCCTCTTCAACCAAGCGGAAATGTAAGATAATTCACTTCAAAGGAAACTTACAACAGTGACAGTGTGTATATGAAATGATGTACAACAAACCAATAATTAGAAGAAGAACACAAATGACTGAACAGTATGTGAAAGACTGACTGACGGGAATATAGTAAACAGTAAAACATTGTTTACACCTAAAAAAACATTGTTTTTATACAAACTTGAAAAATAGAAAAATTCAGATCAAATATACTGTGAATACTTTGTGCTGAAATTATGAAACGTGAACAGTCTATATAGATTCAAACGCTTACAGATGCAGTCCTACAAAGCAGCTTAAAAACAGATTAAAAGCAGTAGCATGCACCCAAACAATAGCATATAAGTGTGTAGAAATGAAACATTCACACTATTAACTTGTTTTAAACGTAAGAGCAAACTTACTCAAAATTACTGTCATCTAGATTCAGAGATACTGCGCTGGGTCACATCTTGGACCACCTGAATATGTCTGCTGGATAAGTAATAATTTCTGTAGAATTGTCATGACAAAGAGAACTGACTTCAGACTTTGCCACTCAAACCTTTATCTAACAGAACATCACAAACAAAGTTAAGCTTGGCTGCGCATTATTAAGGATCAAGATATTCTCCTTTCCCTTTCGAGCATTGATGTCTTTGTGCTCAGCATGTAACCAACGTGTCAGTATATGTCTGAATTCAGAGGTGATTTGTCTAAAAGGCTAATTGTAGACTTAAACTGCTTAAAATGACCATGTAGAATAACAACAAAGAACACAGACAGTCACATATTTAAGAAAATACTGTAGCACTGTTAACCCATGTTGTATATGTCAGGCTTTTGTTGTTCTGTATGTGCACAAATGTGAATGCGTGTGTGTGTGTGTGTGTGTGTGTGAATGTCTGTCAACAAGTGAGATGATGGACAGGGCTGCGTCCCTAAGCTGCCTCTGTCAGGTCTGTATACAGCAGCAGAGAATGATGAGTGTCTTGAGTCTGTTTTTAGGTAATGCAGAACGACAGGCAAACTTCTCCCTGTTTTCTCTTCTTCTCTTTTTCATTTTACCTTATTCATTGCCTCTGCATTTATCAACCTCTTTTATATTTCTCATGTCAGCTGTGCTACTCTGTCTTGAAACTGGATGACTGATCTGTAACACATGTCTATCTGTTGAATTAACAGACATCATCTGCTTACAGTTACAAGCATTTTTTTCTTGTTTACTAAAACAACAACAAAAAAAAAACTATTTGCACCACAAAACATTAACTGAGCCTTATTCCTCCCCCGATTACACACACTCACAGCTACAGTCATCCCCTGTTGGTCAATAAGCAGCTCACTGAGCATTACAATTGATTTTCTTTTCCCTTTTTTCCAGGGCAATGCCTTGTTTATGGGCACCTCAACATTAGTTTTCCAAGTGGAAAAATAAAGAGTAAGTGGAGAGAAAAGGCAATAAGGCATCATGCCAGCTCCCCTCTTATTCTCTATGTCATAAAAGCAATTTCTAAATGCAAAATGTGCTTTGTCAAAGTTAATACGTCTCTTTTCTTGTTTTTAGTGCTTAAAAGCTCCTGATGGTCTCCTTAACTCACTAATGTAAACTGTAGTTTTGCTACAATTTAGCTTTTTCTCTAAGGAATATCTTGAAAGTTCAGGTTCTGCTCTATATTTAGCTGCTGGATGAGTGTAAAAAGAGATTCTATACAATCATGCACAAAATTGGGGAATAAGCCCAGTGCAATAAGCAAGCATAATCACACTTATCTGCCTCTGTTAAGTACAACCTGTTTTAAAATATCCAAATAGTGTAATGACACCATATGATTACTAAGTACATATCACTAGGGTCTTCCTATTCCCTACTAGAAATAACATTAAAGCTGCTCTGTTGTTTAAATAGACAAGTTAAAGGGCAAGGAGGAAAGAAAGGAATGTGAATGATGGGATGCATATTTATAGCTAACACTTTCCACAAAGGAGCACTGACCCAGGACACCAAACAATATGTACAGGGACAGAATAACAAATCATTCTGTTGAAATAGAGAATCACTTGCAACCAATTAAATCCCATTACACTTAACCCTATACTGCAGTGATAATTATGGACACTGGGTTACTTTGAGAAACAGTGGATGATGGAGGGATGGATTTACACACAGCAGAGAGGAAGAACGGACATAAGAGAGTGACATGCAGGCAAAGAGAGGACTGAGGGCAAATAAGGCCAGAAAGACTGGAAGGAAAAGAACACGACTCTGACACTAACTCTAAACCCACACCAGACCAAACTGTTACCTACATCTGACAAGCCCAGCTGTTCAGTCATACCTTAGTTGCAAACGTTGCTGTGGTCAGTTGAGGCTTCAGTATTACAGTTCATGCAGTGTTAGAAGGTCAGCAGACTGAGCCTTTACTAGACAGATTAAAAACACTTCTTCTCTCATTAGCTCCCTTGGTGTATATATACCACAAGTTCACCCCTTATTTTCTACTAAACTGAGTTTGTACACTTTGGTTTTGCTTGAGTGGCAGTATCCTCTCTTCTAGCCGAGTCTGGGTCTTGAATTTATCCTGACGCCTTTGCCTTGTCTGTCTGCTTGTTTTTGTAATTTGTCAGTTTTCAATGGGGGCTGCACGGTGATGGTTAGCACCATCACCTCACAGCAAGAGGGTTCCAGGCTCAATCCCCACCTGGGGTCCCTCTGTGTGGAGTTTGTGTGTTCTCCCCGTGTATGCATGGGTTCTCTCCGGGTACTCTGGCTTCCTCCCACCATCCAAAAACATGCATGTTAGGTTAATTGGTGACTAAATCGTCCCTAGGAGTGAGTGTGAGCATTTGTGGTTGTTTGTCTCATATGTCTCTCCCCCTCCCCCCACATACATATGGTTCTCTTATAAAAATCTCAGTCATCGTGAAGCTATAAGTACATGCATGACATCTAATCCCATTTTTAACCTTAAATGGATGTAGGCACTCCCCTATTTTGTCATTTGCACATCAAGACATTGTATGCATGACAACTAAATAGGCTATGTAATGAAAGGAAGTATGAAGAAAAAGCACAGTTTTACCCAATATAAAACAGAGACACCCATCCGTGAAGCAGAAAAAAGGAAACCTGTTTTATTTGGTAATTTCAGTTCTGTAATCACAAATGGAACAAAGACTTTTGAATTAAACAAGTAACAAATGATCAGCTCAGTAAGTTCAGGGCAAACAACCCTGTCGAGTTCAAAAAGAAAAAAAAAGGTAGGATTATAAACCAGCATCTTAAACACACATCAGCCCACAAATCACATCTCCAGTGAATGAACACACAGCATGTGCACTTTGTAGAAATGATCTGGACGGGGACACAGAAGTACGAATGGATCATGGTATTTTTCTTGTGGCAAACAAAATCTGAACAATCTTAACATTCTTTTCTTTTTTAAGTCTCATGGCAGAGGTCTTCTACGACCATTATAAACAATGCTGCAAGAGTTTATTGGAAAAACTGAAGATGGAAAAACAAAATCAAAAAGAAATCACTGTCATATTGAGCAAGCTCTGTGAAATTGTCTGCTTTGTTTTATGGTAAATTATCTGGCCTCTTTTTTCTGTTTCCACCTCATACCAGGGTTACTTCTCTGGAAAGATGTGAGTACATATGGTCTAAAGAATATGGAAGGTGGGCACATTCTCACCACATATGCTTTCTTTAGGAACACCAGTTTGTGTGGAAGAGCATTTATAAATAGAATAAATATATAACTTACGCACCTGGCTCCAAGTCTTATTCCTTTTGCTCTTATTGTTCTGACAATAAACAACTTTGAGACATCAGAGATTGTGGATTGGAAACTAATCAGATAGTCTGAAGTTAGTGGTAAATTTTATATGCATTATTTGCGTCTAAACTAATGTAACCTCTGTAGATTCCCACTGTGTGGCAAATTTACGGACTCAAGTGAATCTCTTATGAAAGCATGAGTCAACTGTCAAAACAAGACTTGTGGTATCAAAACTCTGTTTTTTATAGTCTGTTGGCTGTAAAAAAAAAAAAACTGATAGATCTGCTGCGCAACAATAAGAGGCTTAGTAATTTGTAAAAGTGATTTGGATGCGTTATCAATTTGGTGAACAGGTATTCAGGATATAAATGGTTTAAATGCTCCTTTTGCTTTGATTATTTTAGCTTTTTGTTGAATTTTGTGACTTTGCTGTGGATTTAAAATGCAGTTTCTCATATTTTTCAAGGTTCAAGCAATAAGCAACAACAGCAAAATGTGTACAGTGAACTTCCATCCAGTCCCCACTGTGCAGACATTCTAAACTCTTTCTCATCAAATATACAATGGTTGCTAATGCAGGGATACATAGAATGTAATAATGCATCCTTTAAATCAGTCAAAGAGGTTGACATATGAGCAATTAATCTGGATCACTGCACCTTCTGTAGATTCAGCAGTAAATAAGTTCCAGTCGGTGATGACATTCCAGGTTCTCTAAAAATCAATTTGTTCGGCATACTTTGAACTGTGTCATCACCGTGGAGTCATACTGAGTCATAGATTTGGTATTCTTGTAATAGTTTTAATTATCATAATTAAAATCCCAAACTGAAGAAAAAAAAGACAAATGACAAACAAAGTTTTATAAAATAACGTTTTCAACCCAATGAACATGATAACAATATTTTTTTCATGTAAGGTACGTGCTCTGATATGTCTTCAAACTTTAAAATCCCTACATTTTCCATTAGTGCAGAACTGACTGTATGTCAACCTCACTCTGTATTGGTCTGGGTTTGAGGTTTCTCTTTCATCTCACTTTTCACTCTTTTACCATCTACTATGGACAGACACTGCCTCACCATCTAATGAAACAAACAAACAAAAATAAAAGCTTACAGCACATATGAATCCAGTGTACCTCAGTTGGGATTAAATGAACAATTAAATGTATACACCATATTCATTTTGGTATATCAAACCTTTCTTATACATCTCTTGTTATACTATTTATTATTTCCTGACTAATTCTACAATTTTAAATGATCTATAGCTTTCAGCACTTAACAGTACAGTGTTCATATATTGCAGCTGCTGACATTGCATGACATTCTGGACAAGTGTCAGCAACATGGTGGTCTTCTCAAAACAAAAGTAGCAGCAGACTCAGAGCAATATGCTATGTGCCAAAAAACACTGCTGTATGCACAGCAGCAGATGTCTCTTAAAGATTAAATTTAAAAAACAAAAGGGGAACAAAAAACAGAAGACATTGTCTGAAGTTGTTTTTTAAAATAGATATGCAGAGTGACAGGTTGAACAGACTGCAGAAGTCCAGCTTAATGCTTTTATTCTACATCTAAATTGCACCAACATGTCCAACTATTCTTTGGGCAAGTACTGAAGTGCTTCGCAAAATATCTGAATAGCTTTTTTCCCAACTAATGCCTTACCTCAGTGTCTTGTACTCATCGATGACAAATTGCAGTGAAAACCTTTCTCCAGAATTTCTGCTGGCTCAGAGACCAAAGCTTAGCAGTAATTCTAGCAGTTGAAAGGTTGTTTAAACCCATTACTCAGCTCAGAAGTGGCACCATCTCTATATAATGAGATTACAGCAAGACAAATATGATTCCTCTTGGAAAGTGTTATTCATTAAAAGTTTGCCAAAAATGCCTGTTAGTTAAATGATTACAATCAATGACAATTCATGACTTAAAGAAAGAAAATTCTGGCAATGGTAGCTAAAATGGCAGAGAGTCAAAAGCAGAGAGTTAACAAAATACAACAAAGAACCAGCTGCATATTCCTCAACACACTCCAGAAACTACCTTCACTCGACATGAGTGGCATTTAAATGAGTCAACTGTCAAATCATGATAATCTTGTTTTCTACTTTTCTTGCTTTTTGAAAGACAGAGTGAAAACAATCTGTTGTTGTGATCCACACTGAAAAGACACAGGCTCACTTTTTTGATGTGAC